>NC_137233.1:36007961-36686212 GCF_949987685.1 Ammodytes marinus
CCTTACCCGCAGCAGACCCGGTTTCAACTCCCACCCGCGGTCGTTCTCTGCATGTCATTCCCCTCTCTGCCCCATTTCACCTCCGTCTCTTCACACTGTCAAATAAAGCATGAAAAATGCAAAAAAGAAAAAAAAGAGGTGTTCACTGAGACTCCTCCAAGGTGGCTGTTTTAGCTGCTGTTGCAATAACTGAAAATGTTCCCCAGAGGGCGGTAAAGACAAGCTACAAGCCAGCAAAAGTTAATGTCAACTTCAAGTTGGATTTAGATTCAATAGCTGTAATACTGATTTTCAAAATTGCTAATGATGTCCAGTGTATATATATACACTGCTGAACAGAATCTGAAGACCGGGGGAAAATTGCAAAGTATTTGCATTTCGCGGTGGTTGATCGTAACCAAGTTTTACATAGAGCTTCAAAATGCCATCAGGAGCAAAAGACAAAAAAACTAATTAAGCAATTTATTGAAAACTGAATTTAAACTCAAACAGGCTGTTCATCATCTGATCAAAAGTTTAAGACCATAGCCTAAAAACGCAAACAAAAAGTTTTAAAAAAGGACTCAGTAGTGGGTAGGTCCCCAAACATTCGCAATATGGTTTAGATCAGGAGAACAAGCAAGATGGTCGAAAAGAGCAACATTATTCTGCTGAAAGAAGGCCTTCATCAGGCGGGCGTTGTGAACTGCAGCGTTGTCCTGTTGAAATATCCAGCCATCACCGCACAGCAAGGGCTCCACATAGCCAGCAGCCATTTGTCGCCCCTGCACAAACACCATTGTTCCATTGAAGGAAAAGTACCCGAGGTCATGATGCAGCCTCCTCCACTGTGCTGTGTAGAAAACATCTCCAGTGGGAGCTCCATGTCATGCCAGTAGCGTTGGAAGCCATCAGGACCATCCAGGTTAAATTTTTTCTCAAAAATAAAACTTTCTCCTTTCAATGTCCCATGTTTGGTGCTCCCTTTCAAAGTCCAAAGGGGCAAGTTTGTGGCGTGGGAAGGCTTGTCAGAGTGATGGTCCCTCTTGAGATCTGTGAGATTGAGTGTTTGAGTGCGAGGCGTCCTACGAACGTAGGTTATGACAGGGAAAACACTATTAAACATTAGGACATTGCAAGCGAGTAACATCGCTGGCATTTGTTGGCATCTTGACATACTACGCAAACACAGAATCCTAGCGGACACTGTGCCCACAACTACCCGGAGGAGGAAGCAGCAGAGACGGGGTGGACGTAGCGTGGAAAGAGGGCTGGCATCAAAGCTAGGCTAAAAGCTAACCCCACCAGACCAGCAGTGCCGACAATCCGACTCTCCAACGTCCGATCTCTCGAAAACAAACTGGATGAGCTCCGTCTGCTGAGAGGATAACGCAGGGTATGGAGAGAACGCTGTCTATTAATTTTTACAGAGTCCTGGTTGCATGAAAACATTCCGGACGAGGCTGTTCAGCTAGAGGGAACAACACTCTTTAGAGCAGACAGAGACACGGCGAGCTCCGGTAAGAGCAGAGGCGGGGGGCTATGTATTTATATCAACAAAGACTGGTGTGTAAACCCTACGTCGGTGGCTAAACACTGCTCTGGGGCTGGTTTCCCGATAACGTCCTCTCTTAGCGAGCTACGAAGACTCCTACGTTATGACTTACCAAAGTTGTTTACCTCTGTAGTCGTGGTTCCCGAACGGTCTCTTAGGAGAAGCACTTCTTACGTCGTTCGTACACTGCTGAAATCGATTGCTCAGAGTTCGATTTTCCATTTCCTGCTCATTTCATGCGCAGCTGCATGACAACACTAGGCTATATTATAAAAAGTATTGCAGTCTTTGCGAATAAAAGATTGCTAGAAATCCTTCAAGGCAGAAACATGTATTTAACACTAGAAGCGCCAGCATTCTCTTTATGCTGCGTAATCAAATCTACCCGTGCATTTCTAGTGTAATATAAAGTCATAAATTAGTTTGTTTAACCATCATCTGTGTTTTGGACCTCTTGTTTTATAATCTAAGTATCTTTAAGAACACTAATCACGTTTCGTGGTGGGTCAGTAAGGAAACTGAAAGTAGATATAATATCGCCAATAGCCTATATCAATAAAAACAGACGGCCAAAACAGCGTCCAAATGAGCTAAAATCCTAAATACAATAAACATTAACATGGCACACTTATTTTAAGGTAAGCTTTAATTGATTATTAATAATTTTTTTCACACGTTTACATGTTTTGAGCCAGAGGATCCGACAAACTCTGCCCGGCTGCTGTCAGCTGAGCCAGACGAGCCGTGTGGAACACAGTTCGGAGGTTCTCAGTAGTATCCAGCCCCTGAGACAACATACTACCATAGCCTATACTGATTTTAAAAAATATATAGAAAATATAGAAACAGCGGAGGAGATTAAGATTAAGATTGTTTCCAGCAATTATTTTCTTCGTGAATGTGTGGCAGTTCCATGCGCAACAGGGATGTCACTTGTGTCCGTTTTACGCATGGTGCATGGTGCTTTAACGGAAGGATATGTGGGGGTCTGTATCTCTGGCGATGCCACAGCGATCGCAGGGACTTTCACTTGTGTCATTAAACTTATACATCTGACTGTATTTCATATCAAAGGGACACAGCAATGACTGTATTAAATATCAAACTGATAAAAACGATCCGACTGCAGGCTATAGTGTATCACGTATAAAGTATTTTCATATTGACGGACATCGCATCCATTCAGTTAATGCAAGTCAGTTAGATGACTAAAAAGTACTTGTTCATATAGTTTGAACACTTTGTGAATGGTATTCTGCTAAAATATCAAATAGCCTACTTTAAATATATGTGATATACAATACAGTTGGATCGTTTTTAACAGTTTGTTATTAAATACAGTCATCGCTGTGTCCGTTTGATATGAAATACAGTCAGATTTATTAGTTAAATGACACAAGCGAGAGCTGAAACACCCCTACGGTAGATCTAAGAAGGCTCCGAGGGCGCTCCAGACCAACCTTACCAACGTATGACGTACGAAAGAGATTCGTAGCAAAGAACGTTTCGGGAAACAGGCGAAATGTTAAGTAGGAACTCTACGTAGGGGTTACGAATGACGTAGCGTTAAGAAGGCTCTAAGAAGGCTTCGGGAAACCGGCCCCTGAACTGGTGGAATTTTCAATCGTATCATATCTGCCAAGGGAATTCACCAGTGTGATTGTAGTAGCTTTTTACATAGCCCCTAGTTCCAACGATTCAAGCACTATGTGGACTTAAAAACAAGAGGAGAAAATATACTTGATCTGGTCTATTCCAACACTGCTGAGGCATACAAGGCCCTCAACCCTATCTTTGCCTTTCAGACCATAAATCTGTGCTGCTGGTTCCAGTTTACAAACCCAAGCCAGGGCACGGGCCAGGGCAACCCAGTCACACACCAGGGTGTGGCCAGATGGAGCAGTCTCAGCGCTGCAGGACTGTTTTAAATGCACTGACTGGGAGATTTTAGAAAACCGCAGCATCTCAGGGTGAGCATCGCTTTTAAATGAGGAATATGCTGAAACGGTGATGAGCTACATTGCCAAGTGCATAGAGGATGTTACTGAGATGAAGACCTATGCAGTACGTAACAACCAAAAACCCTGGATTACTGCTGAAGTATGTCAGTTGTTAAAGACTTGATATGCAGAAATTGGTTAATCCTAGCCTGAGAAAAGGCTGAAAGAGTGTGTTATGGTCTCAGTGTCTAACCCTACATTTTATTAGTGTGACGTCACACTAGTAAAAATGTAGGGTTAGGATTAACAGGACAGCTGGGCCAAGGGAAGACTAAGGGAAGAAAAACCTTATTCATTATATTATAATAGTGATTTTATATTGATAGAACGCCGGTTCCGTATGGGTGAAGTATTCCTTTCCTCACAGATGCCGTCTTATGGTTATTGGGCGTCATTCAGCATCAGTTAGGGCCTTCATTTGGGTCGACGATCAGACTGTGTCTTCACGGACTGCACATCGAACCCTCACAATTTTTTTGGGTCTACCACTTGACTTTTTTGTCCCATAACCCTCAGGATCTTTTAAGAAATGTAAAATGACTGCCTAACTGAGTCCAACCACTGCAGCGACTGCGAGTTGCAGGAGGCCTTGCTTGTGCAGCTCAACAATCCTGCCACATTCAAAGACAGAAAGCTTTTTTGCCTTTGCCATCAGGAAGTCATGACTGTGAATGTCTGACAGGAAATGACATGAAAGCCAGATTTTGGCACAGATTTAGAGTTTTTAAGGCTCTTAAAATTTTGATCAGATGATGATGTTTGAGATTAAATTCAGGATAAATTCAGTTTTCAAAAATGTTTGAAGCTTTACCCAAAACTTGGTTATGATCAACCACCGCGAAATGCAAATACTTTGCCATTTTCCCCCGTTCTTAAGATTCTTTTCAGGAGTGTAGGGGAGAACGAGGTAATGTGAGACACCCCCTGTATCTAGGCAACTGAAAACATGTTGGTCATGTGAGCAATATCTTTTCAATCTCCTCCCATTTCCCCTTGGCCATGAAGGATGCATATAAAAGTAAATTTTCTTGCCAAAGCAAATTGATTCAGGTACAAAAACTAATATCATACATGTGATGATGCTATCTGAAGATTAGCCTTTGCTAAGAGAGGTAGTTTTTTTCTCAAATTGTTGCGGTGGGATAAAGTGAGACAAATGCTGTGGGGTAAAGTGAGACAGTGTCTGTGCCCTCTTTTAATGAATCCATTATATTAAAGGTAGCAAGGAGACTAGTTTGAATAAGACAAAAGACAATGCGGGCCAGAGGTGGGGTTTGAATGGTTGAAGGGGTGGTTTGGCAGTTATGTATGTGGGGGACAGGAGAGTGACCTTTAAGGCAAGGCAAGGCAAGGCAAGGCAAGTTTATTTATATAGCACAATTCAGACACAAGGCCACTCAAAGTGCTTTACAGGGGCAAGATTAGAATACATAAAACATATTATAAAACATTTAAAAGCGATTAAAAGAAGCAAATAAAATAAAAATTGCAGGTTAAAATGGAAACAAAAAAATCTTCAGACTCGATTTAAAAGAACTGAGAGTTGCAGCAGACCTCAAGTTCTCTGGGAGTTTGTTCCAGATTTTTGGTGCATAATAACTAAAAGCTGCTTCTCCTTGTTTAGTCCTAACTCTAGGGACTGTAAGTAGACCTGTCCCAGACGACCTAAGGGCTCTGGACGGTTCATAACGTATCAGCAGATCAGTAATGTATTTTGGCCCTAAACCATTTAGTGCTTTATAAACCAACATCAGTATTTTGAAATCAATGCTTTGAGTGACTGGAAGCCAGTGTAAAGACCTCAGAACTGGGGTAATGTGATCCACTTTTTTGGTCCTAGTGAGGATTCGAGCAGCAGCGTTCTGAATTAGCCGAAGCTGCCTGATAGATTTTTTTGGAAGGCCTGCAAATACACTATTACAGTAGTCAAGTCTACTAAAGATAAATGCATGGACAAGTTTTTCTAAATCTTGCTGTGACATAAGCCCTTTAATTCTTGATATGTTTTTAGGTGGTAGTAGGCTGATTTATTAATTGATTTAATGTGTTTCCTGAAATTCAAGTCAGAGTCTACGACAACACCAAGATTTCTGGCTTGGGGTGTGGTTTCTAACATAACGGATGTAAGCTGTGCGCTGACTTTTAATTGTTCACCAAAGACAATTACTTCAGTTTTGTCGTTGTTTAATTGAAGGAAATTTTGGCACATCCAATCATTGATTTGTTCAATGCACTTACTCAGTGCTTGTATCGGACTGTAGTCTCCTGGTGATATGGTTATGTAAATTTGTGTGTCGTCTGCATAATTATGGTAGCATAATTTGTTCTTATTCATAATCTGAGCTAGTGGGAGCATGTAGATGTTAAACAGAAGAGGCCCAAGAATGGAACCTTGGGGGACTCCGCATTCAATATTTGTTCGCTCGGATGTGAAATTTCCTATTGACACATAGTAGTCTCTATCCTTTAAGTAGGATTCAAACCAGCTGAGTACAGTTCCAGAAAGTCCAACCCAGTTTGCTAGTCGATCTAGTAATATGCTGTGGTCAACTGTGTCAAAAGCGGCACTGAGATCCAGTAAAACTAAGACAGAACTTTTGCCACTGTCTGTGTTTAAATGGATGTCATTGAGGACCCTAACCAGAGCAGTCTCAGTGCTGTGGTGTTGTCGAAATCCTGACTGGAAAACATCAAAGCAGTTGTTCTTTGCTAAGTAGTTATTTAGCTGTTGATAAACAGCTTTTTCCATGATTTTACTTAAAAATGGTAGGTTAGATATGGGCCTATAATTTTTCATGAGTGATGTATCTAGATTGTTCTTTTTTAGGAGTGGCTTGATGACTGCTGTTTTCATGGCCTGTGGGAATACACCTGTCTGAAGGGACATGTTGACAATGTGTAGAATATCTGAGGCCATACAGCTAAAAACAGTTTTAAAGAAGCCTGTGGGCAGAATGTCAAGGCAGCAGGATGAGGAGTTCAGGTGTTGTATAATGTCCTCCAGGTTTTTGTGGTTTATAAGATAAAATTATGTCACTGCATTTGAATTGATTTTAAGAGGGAACACATATGTTGAACTTGGTATTGATGCAGTGACAGCTTGTCTAATTTTGTGAATTTTCTCAGTAAAGAAGGAGGCAAATTCATTGCAGGCTCTCGTGGAGAGATGTTCAGACGCTACTGACACAGGAGGCTTTGTTAATCTGTCGACAGTAGCAAACAGGGCACGTGCATTGTTGTTGCTTTTGGTGATGATGTCAGAAAAGAAAGACTGCCTTGCATTTCTCAGTTCTGAGTTAAACGTGCACAGTTTCTCTTTGAAGATGTCATAATGAGATTTGTTTTTCGCCACCTGCGTTCTGCTTTACGGCACTCTCTTCTTTCTATTCTGACCTGCGGGACATTTCTCCAAGGAGATCTTTTCTTACCAGAGACAACCTTCATCTTAGTGGGTGCAATAGCATCTATAATACTTGTAAGTTTGCCGTTAAAGTTGTCTAAGAGCTCCTTAACTGAGTTACAGGGGAGGGGTGGTATTGAAGAAAATGCTTGAATGAATGTTTCACTGGTATTTTCTGTAATATACCGTTTTTTGATTACTTTTGATTGATCAATTGTGAGCACAGACATTTTACTCTCAAAAAATAAACAGGAATGGTCTGAGAGGGGACCCATATCTGCCACTGTTACGTCTGAAATGTTCATTCCTCTGGAAATGATAAGGTCCAGCGTGTGCCCTTTGTTATGAGTTGGTTTGTCAACATGCTGATTTAGTCCAAAGTTGTCAAGGACACAGCACAGTTCTTTCGCACATCTGTCCTCGGGTTTGTCAATATGAATAATGAAATCTCCGACGATTAATACACAGTCAAACTCAGTACAGATTACAGACAGCAGTTCAGCAAAGTCATCAAAAAAGATTGTATTGTATTGTGGTGGCCTGTAAATACTAATGAAAATAGCTCTAGAGGCTGAATTTAACTTGAGAGACACATATTCAAATGAATCAAAATTTCCATAAGACATCTTTTTGCATTGTAGAGATTCTTTAAACAGAATAGCAACCCCCCCTCCTTTTTTATGCACTCTGGATTCTCTCACAAAATTGTAATTTGGGGGGACGGACTCTATGAGAACAGCCGAGCTGTTATCTTGGTCTAACCAAGTTTCAGTTAAAAACATGAAATCAAGATTGTGCCTAGTAATAAGATCATTAATTAAAAATGTTATTAAAAAGGATCTGATGTTTAATAAAGCTACATTTAGTGTGTTCGAAACATGGTCACCCCGATTTATTTCAGCCGACTGTGGCTGAAGAGGAATACTTATCAGATTAGATACATTTGCAGGATTTAAGAGTTTCCTGTTTCTTGACATCAATGGGCTCTAAGTAATATGTCTTTATTCAATGAATGATCCTAATAAAACAAATGCAGAAAAATATAAATCAAAGACTCAAAGATGGAAAATGACAGACGGGTCTATTCCTGTGTTCTGAGTCCCAGGCTGTTCTAGCTGGTTCTGATTGTCCTTTGCTCTGATCCCCAGACACTTGCTGGCTCTAAGGTTCCTGTGTTCAGACCCCCAGACTGTGTTTTAATCTAACTGGTTCTATCTGTCATTTGAATGTTAATTAAAACATTATGAATTATTTCTTGTATTTGATCAGAGTTACTTTCAAGTGTTTAGAAAAAAAAGTGCTTAATTGACCAAATCCCATGATTCTGTTACTAGGCCGACATTAGTTCTGGAATATGTGGTTTTCAAGCTAGCTGTTAGCATTATAACATGTGTTGTTATGGTAGTTTCAGAGTGGAAAAAGTAAGTGGATCAGTTTACCCCCTTGATTTCTCTGGTCTGTCTCAGTTTACCCCTAAACTGGGGTAAAGTGAGACGCAAGACAACTTTTTTTTTAAACAATCATATTTTCACTGCCCTTGGTCCTGAATAAATTCAGATAATTTCCATTGCTAGGAACATCCTGAAATCATTTTAGCTCACTTAAAGGGGAGCAAATGTAAAAAGTGTCTCACTTTACCCCACTCTCCCCTATATATAACTTATTAATTTAATACCAAATCCTTAATGAGTTTTTAACTACAAAACTGATATCTTTAAATGAAACCAGAGGTTTTTGTTCTGCATGGAGAAGCATTGGAAGAGAAGTTTCTCTCCTTTCCTATTTTATATTTAAGCTTATCAGGATATGCATCCTTGCCAGTAGGTAAGGGCATTGGCTGCCCAGTAATAGTGCTGGAAGACGGGTAAATCTTTAAGTTTGCAAACATGCTTTTTAATTATACTATGTGCTTTGTACCCCCAGACAAAAGGAAAAAAATATTGAATCCAATGTTTTAAAAAAAGGCTTTTGGCAGAAAAATGGGTAGGGGAGAACGGGGGCATCGGGTAATGTGAGCCACCCCCTGTATCTAGGCAACGGAAAACATTTGTGGTCATGTGAGATATATGTTTTCAAGCCCCATGGCCCTGAAAGAGAGGACCTCATGGTGCTGTGGTAAGCATGTTTTTTTCACCAAAATAGGTATTTTGCATGTAAAAGTAAATTTTCTTGCTGTCAACTTAATCAACTGTTGTGCCAAAGCAAATGTATTCATGTAGAAAATCTTCTATCATACGTGTTGATGAACAACTATCAACATATGAAACCATGTGATGCTGATAACTGAAGATTAGCCTGAAATGCTAAGAGAGGTAGTTTTTTCTCAAATTGTGGTGGTGGGGGAAAGTGAGCCAAATGCTGTGGGGGAAAGTGAGCCACTGTCTCACTTTCCCCCACCATGAGGCACAAGTTAAGTTTAAAAAAATTTGCTTTGCTTAATTGACCAAACCCCATCATTATTTTACTAGTCCGACATTAGTTCTGGAATGTGTGGCTAGCTTTCAGGATTCTTACTGTTACATTATGTGTTGTTATGGTAGTTTCGGAGTGGAAAAAGTAAGTGGATCACTTTACCCCACAGCTGGGGTAAAGTGAGCCACATGACAACTTTTCTAGGAAACATCCTGAATTAATGGGAAATGTGTAAATTTGAGTGATAAATCATTTTAGCTCGCTTAGAGGGGAGCAAATGTAAAAAAAGTGGCTCAGATTACCCCGTTCTCCCCTATACTTTGAAATAAATATAAAATATATATTTTTTTTAAGTCATTATTTGATGGCATTAATTCGACCAATCATGGATAGAGGAAGTGTCCAGCAAAATTCAATATCATGTTTAAGTTGATCAGTCGTAGCACTGTAGTTCAATTTGTAAAGCAGGTTTGAGTGTTTGGGAATAGTGGCTCCTAGGTACTTCGTATGGTGTGTCACTTTAACTCAGTGGTTTTCAAACTGGGGGGCGCGCCCCCTAGGGCCTAATTTGTCTGACGTTTATGTCCTTCACTCACCATTTAAAGCGGGACAGTCAGTTTACTGCACATGATTTAAGCTTGACAACATATTATACAGAGTATATAAAATGCTGTCGGTTATCAGCTCATACTTTTGCTGCTGCTGATATGCGTAACTTTTTTAAATAGGCTATTGCTTCTCATACAGAAGCGTATTATTCTCTTGACAAAAAATGTTTGCCTCGGTTTTTTTTTCTGAATTGCCGAGGTGAGCGACAGGCTAAAAAGAGGAGATTTAGTAATGGCACTGTGGGAAATATAAAGGTTTTTTTGGACACTACACCATGAAAACAGTTTCTTTTTTATGTAAGAAATTGCTCTTGTACATTTAAAAAGATTGTCTTGTATTTGCAGGCATTGTTATGCTCCATAAGCTGAAATAGCTGGGACTGCTTACACGCAGAGACAGCCCTGCCTATACAGTAAGTGTGCTATTTGTCTGCTTAGGGCCCCACTGCCACTAGGGGGCCCCCAAATTTTGTAAATAAGGTACATTAGTGCCACTGTGAAAGAAAGTGAAAAAAAGGAGCCCTGTTTCCAATCTTAATGCCAACATTTGAATATGCAGCAAAGTATTTTGTACACATTTTGGTTAGTTTACAATTTTCGTTGTTGTTGTAGGACTATATACAGTATATGCAGTAGGTGCAACAAAGGCAAAAACATTTGACACTTTAGAAACATAGAAAATAGGGAATTTATTCCCAAGGTAAAGTGGGGACTCTGGGGGTATATGAGATTCAAATACATTGTTTCCCGTATTCTAGTCTTTTGACTGACTTTTCATATTTACTAGATCCCTGTGCTGCTATTAAACAGTCTTTGGCCGCTATGTGTGTTTTCTTTCTCAGTGCACGAGTTGACGTGGTGAATCAATCAAGCCGTCTTATATGTCAATATGATAATTGACCATTGTGTTTATTTTTATTGTCTCTCTTCCATGACATAAGATGCACGATGATCAGATCTTGAAACGCTCACAAAAGTGAAAATGAATCTCAAACGTCTATGCAAACTGAGAATATTCTTTTTTCCTCACCTGGAGAAAAAAAGTCCCTGAGCGCTTTGCGCAAATGTGTGTATGTGTTTGTACAAACCAAAATAAAAATAAAAAAATAAACTTTCAAACCACTAAAACTTGTTTTGAATTTCCCGTCGTACATTTCCGACGCTTCATATTTCAATTTCCATTTCTGAACGGAACCTTCAAGGAAACAAAGGACAGGTTAATAATCCGTGTACCTTCCGTTCAATCCATATCCGTTTGGAAATCGAAACACAAAAACGAAAAAACCGTTTGATTTCATTATTTAATTATTTGTTTCATTTAAAAAATAAATAAAACGGACTGTTTTGTTCAAAATATGCCTGTAAAACATGAATTGATTGCCATTTCTTATCTTTATTTTCCATGCCGCCATTTACATACGAAAATGGGAAAGGAGACAAACAGAAAATGTAAAAAATGTGCATTTTCATTTTTGAAGTTCCAAATAATAATTTATATTAATCAGCGGGTTAAACTGTGTCCCGCTGCCACAATGCCACGAGCTATGGGCGGCCAATAATATAGCCTATAGACAAGTTTCTTCTTTCCTCGACACACACACGCGCGCGCACCCCCTTATACTGGGCGATTGCCCACTTTGACTCGGCAAGTGAAGTGAAGACGGAAAAAGAGAGACAGAGAAGACGATCGCCTCAGACGCAATTTTCACTCGTGGACCTAACCAATAAAAATGCTTTCATATGCAGCTGTCTGCACTGGGGCTCATGCCTCAGCTGATCACGAGTATCAATAACATTATCAACAATGTAGGATGTGTCCCTCAGTTCCCAGTGCGATGCTGACGTCCGCACGTAATCGGTGATTAATGAATGAAGAGTAAAACAAACATTTATTAGATGATTACGAGACCCAAGGCAATTGCCTACCTTTGCGCAATGGTTAAGTTCGCCTCTGGGCGCGCGCACACACGCACACGCGTGCGCACGCACTTCTTTCACTAAATTGAAACATGTATTTTTCAAAATCAACATTTAGGCTATTCTCATATTTGATATCCTGGTCATGAATTGTGATTAAAAATGGATAAAAAACGTGTTTTAGTATAATATATAATGTAGATGAGAGGATGATAAAAACAGGTCACTTTACGTTTTTCGTGTTTTGATTTCCAAGCGGATATGGCTTGAACGGAAGGTACACGGATTGTTAATCCACGTGTATCAAGCTCACCGTGTAAAGCCATTAAGTGAGCCTTTTTAATTTTGTCAAGCTACATTATCTTTTTTGTGAAAAATTGCTTTTATTGCAAATTCAAAGAACACATTTGCAAAACATATGTTACGGTTGGGTCTGGAGGACACAGGCGCAGAGACAGTGTGAGTAAAAGAAGATTTATTTTAGGAGAAAACCAGCAGGGTGTTAGGACCGGGATCCGGGGAGGGAAACTGGCTGGCATGGGGGTCCAGGGAGAGAGCAACGGGGCAAGTCCAGGGGGCTGAGTGGAAGCAGGCTAGAGCGGGCAGGCAGGAGGGGTCCGAGGAGTAGTGCTGGAGAGCTAGGGCTGGAGCTGGTGGCTGGAGTCAGGCCGGGAGAATGTGTGAAAAACAGAAGCTACAATCTGGCAGTGTCTGGAAGGTAGGCCCGGGTATAAGTAGCGCAGTTGATGAAGATTGAAGGCAGCTGCGAATCTTGTTAATTGACTCTAGCACACCAGGCTCCACCCCTGCAATTAGCTCAGCACACAAACACAGGTGAAAAGGGAAAACACATATAAGGCCAAGGAGCCCAAACGGGATCATGACAGTACCCCCCCCCTCAATGAGAGCCTCCAGGCGAGCCACCGGGCTTCCCTGGGTTGTCCCGGTGGAACTCCTTAATAAGGGAGGGATCGAGGATGAGCTGGCGAGAAATCCAGCTCCTCTCCTCAGGACCATAACCCTCCCAGTCCACCAAGTACTGAAAGCCCCGACCACGGCGGCAAATATCCAGGATCCGCCGGACTGTGTAGGCGGGGTGATCATCAATCATGCGGGGAGGTGGAGGGGGTGTAGCTGGAGGACACAGAGGGCTGGTGGAGACAGGCTTAAGCTGGGAAACGTGGAATGTGGGGTGAATCTTCATAGATAATGGCAGTTTTAATTTGACAGCGGATGGGTTGATAACAGTCTCGATTTCAAAAGGACCAATGTAACGTGGGGACAGCTTCTTAGACTCAGTGTTGAGTGGGATGTTTTTTGAAGAGAGCCAAACCTTCTGACCTGGTGTGAACTGTGGTGCTGGAACCCGGTGTCTGTCTGCCATGCGCCGATTGCGCTCGGTGGAACGGAGCAGGGCAGCGCGAGCGTCCCTCCAGACCTTACGACAGCGTCAAAGGTGGGCCCGGACAGATGGCACCGCGATGTCGCCCTCCTGTGCTGGGAACAGAGGGGGTTGATATCCAAGGGAACATTCGAATGGGGACATACCAGTAGCTGCACTTGTCAGGGAGTTGTGGGCGTATTCAACCCATGGCAGGTGAGTGCTCCAGGAAGACTGGTTCCGAGTAGTTACACAGCGCAGCGCAGCTTCGAGGTCCTGATTGGCCCGCTCCGTCTGCCCGTTCGTCTGGGGGTGGTAGCCTGAGGAGAGACTGACAGAGGATCCTAACTCACGACAGAAAGCCCTCCATACCTGGGACACGAATTGTGGACCCCGATCGGAGACCACGTCAGCAGGGATCCCGTGGAGGCGGACCACATGCTGAACCAGGAGATCAGCAGTCTCAGACGCTGTAGGAAGCTTGGGCAGAGGCACAAAATGGACAGCCTTGGAAAACCTATCAACAATGGTGAGTATGGTAGAATTACCTTCGGACAGCGGGAGACCAGTGACGAAGTCGAGACCAATGTGACTCCAGGGGCGCCCAGGCACCGGGAGGGGACAGAGCAAACCTGAGGAGGGTTGATGCGAGGACTTACTGCGTGCGCAGACAGTGCAGGCGAGCACGAAGGCACGGGTGTCAGCCTCGATGGTGGGCCACCAGAAGTGTCGCTTGGCCAGGGACAGGCTGCGGTTAACACCCGGGTGGCAGGAGAAACGTGAATTATGCACCCACTGGAGGACCTTGGAGCGGACAGCACTTGGCACGAACAGCCGACCCTGCGGCCCGGTTCCCGGATCCGGTTCCTCCCTCAGCGCCTCTCGGATCCGTGCTTCAATCTGCCACCTGACTGCCCCCACCACACAGCCAGGGGAGATGATGGTATCGGGACTGGAGAGACCGTGGTCAACGGCAAACTGTCGGGACAAGGCATCCGGCTTCCCATTCTTGGACCCTGGTCGAAAGGTGAGCTGGAAGTTAAATCGACCAAAGAACAATGCCCAGCGGGCTTGGCGGGAGTTAAGGCGCTTGGCGGACTGGATATAGGACAGGTTCTTGTGATCAGTCCAAACAATAAAAGGGATCTCCACCCCCTCCAACCAGTGCCTCCACTCCTCAAGCGCTAGCTTAACCGCTAGCAGTTCCCTGTTGCCGACGTCGTAGTTGTGCTCTGCGGGAGACAGGCGTCTGGAGAAGAAGGCACAGGGATGAAGCTTCTGGTCCTCCGGGGAGCGTTGAGAGAGGACCGCCCCTACCCCGGAGTCCGAAGCGTCGACCTCGACCACAAACTGTAGAGCCGGGTTGGGATGAATGAGAATGGGGGCTGAAGTGAACCGCCTCTTCAGTTCCACGAACGCCGCCTCAGCCTCAGGGTTCCAAGAGAAGGGGATAGCTGGGGAGGTAAGTCCAGTGAGGGGAGCCGCTACTCGACTGTAATCCCTGACAAACCGTCGGTAGAAGTTGGCAAAGCCCAAAAAGCGCTGGAGCTGCTTCCGGGTCACGGGTTGAGGCCACTGTGCCACCGCCTGTACCTTCTCGGGGTCGGCCCTCACCTGCCCTCGCTCTATGATGTACCCCAGGAAGTCCACGGAGTCCACATGGAACTTGCACTTCTCTGCCTTGACATACAGCTTGTTTTCCAGGAGTCGCTGTAACACCTGCTTCACGTGTTGGACATGTTCCTCCTGTGAGCGAGAGAAAATCAGTATGTCGTCCAAGTACACGAACACAGTGCGATTTAAGAGGTCACGGAGCACATCATTAACCAAAGCTTGGAAGACAGCGGGGGCATTAGTGAGACCAAAAGGCATTACCAAATATTCAAAATGTCCGAGGGGGGTCTTAAATGCAGTCTTCCATTCGTCACCCTTCCGAATGCGGACAAGGTGATAAGCATTGCGGAGATCAAGCTTGCTGAAAACTGTGGCACCGTGGAGGGATTCAAAAGCAGAGTTAATTAAAGGCAGAGGATACTTGTTCTTGATAGTGATATTGTTAAGACCCCTATAGTCTATGCAGGGACGCAGGGAACGATCCTTCTTGGCCACAAAGAAAAACCCAGCCCCGACAGGAGATGACGAAGGTCGGATAATACCTGAAGCAAGGGACTCCTTGATGTATGTCTCCATTGTCTCTCGTTCAGGCCGGGACAGGTTATACAGACGACTGGATGGCAAAGGAGCACCTGGAAGAAGATCAATAGCACAGTCATAGGGCCGGGGAGGGGGCATAGAGAGAGCACGTTGCTTACTAAATACCTCTCCCATACTGTGATATGCGGCAGGGACTTCAGACAGGTCAGGGGGCTCAAGCTTTAAAGGCACAGTGGCTCCCTCTGCTGGGGAAAGGGCGGACCGCAGGCAAGACGAGAGGCAATAATCACTCCAACTTAGTACACGACTAGTCGCCCAGTTGATGTGGGGATTGTGTAACCTTAACCAAGGCTGACCCAAAACTAAGGGAGTGTGAGGGGAAGAGATAATGTGAAACTGTATTACCTCATGGTGGTTGCCTGACAGGACAAGGCGAAGAGGCTCTGTGCGATGGGTAACCCGTGCCAGCAGCTTCCCATTAAGTCCCTGGGCATTGAGGGGAGTAGCGAGCGGTCGAGTGGCAATACCTGCTCTGGCAACGAAGTCTGCATCCAGAAAGCTCTCGTCAGCTCCAGAGTCCACCAGAGCGGACAGTGAATGGGTTTGTTGGTTCCAGGAGAGCGTAGCCCGCAGTTGCATGCGAGATTGGGGGAAAGGTTCCGATGTGATCTTGCTCACCAGTATTCCCACCGTTACTGGGGAGCACTCCCTTTTGGCCGCTGGGGACAGGAGCTCAGGAAGTGACCGGGTTGAGCGCAGTAGATGCAGAGCCCTTCATTTATCCTCCGAAAACGCTCAGCATTGGAAAGTTTGGCTCGGCCCAGCTGCATGGGCTCCTCTGCCGAGGAGGAGGGAAGGACAAAGGAATCAGGGGACTGACTGGAGCTACGACCTGGGGAGTGTCTTATAGGAACTGAGGGAGAACGGGAGGAGAACGGGTCATGAGACCGCCCGGCTCTTTCCCTACGACGCTCTCTAAGGCGATTATCAAGTCTGATAGCTAGGGCCACTAACTCGTCCAAGCTAGCTGATTCGTCCCGAACTGCTAACTCATCCTTAACTGGATCGGCTAGTCCGTTGAGAAATGCCCCCTGCAGAGCCTCATCATTCCACCCCGTCTCTGCCGCTAGCGCTCTGAAGTCTACTGAATACTCAGCTACGCTGTGGGTACCCTGTCGAAGTGTGAGGAGTCCCTTCTTCATCTCAGCCAAAAATAAAGCAAAAGAAAAACAAACAGCTGACTGACCCTCCCATACTGCTGATGCCCAGGTTAATGCTTTACCCGTGAGTAAACTGATTATATAGGAGATCTTGGCTCTGTCTGTGACATAGGTAGATGGCTGTTGCTCAAACGCTAAGGTGCACTGAATCAGAAAAGGCCTACATGCCCCAAAGTCACCTGAATAGCGCTGCGGCGCCGGGACACGGGGTTCACGGGCTTGGGGAAGCGGCGGAGCCGAGGCAGGACCCTGTTGAAGACGACCGGGGTCGGCAGGAGATGGGGGAGTGAGGTGTGCCGAGACAACGTTGAGTTGCTGCCCCATAGCAGTAACACAGGTGGAGAGACCACTTAACGTGGAGAAAACATCTCGGAGAGTCTGCTCGTGTTTCCCTACGAGCACTCCCTGCGCTGCCAATGCCTGGTGGAGGGAGTCCGTCTCTGCTGTGTCCATGTTTAGGGCCAGATTGTACTGTTACGGTTGGGTCTGGAGGACACAGGCGCAGAGACAGTGTGAGTAAAAGAAGATTTATTTTAGGAGAAAACCAGCAGGGTGTTAGGACCGGGATCCGGGGAGGGAAACTGGCTGGCATGGGGGTCCAGGGAGAGAGCAACGGGGCAAGTCCAGGGGGCTGAGTGGAAGCAGGCTAGAGCGGGCAGGCAGGAGGGGTCCGAGGAGTAGTGCTGGAGAGCTAGGGCTGGAGCTGGTGGCTGGAGTCAGGCCGGGAGAATGTGTGAAAAACAGAAGCTACAATCTGGCAGTGTCTGGAAGGTAGGCCCGGGTATAAGTAGCGCAGTTGATGAAGATTGAAGGCAGCTGCGAATCTTGTTAATTGACTCCAGCACACCAGGCTCCACCCCTGCAATTATACTCAGCACACAAACACAGGTGAAAAGGGAAAACACATATAAGGCCAAGGAGCCCAAACGGGATCATGACAACATATTGCTTTAAAAATGTTCCCCATTTTCCACTATCCACTGCAAGCCAGGGCCCCAAATTGATTCTGCCTTTTAGGTCCCCAAGATATACAGGGCCGCCCTGCTAACACACAGTGGCGGGCCGTTAGCAAAGCCTTCTCTGCTGGCCTAAAGACTTTCATAAAAACGAAATTATATGATATTAATAAATTATTATATTTTGTATTAAATATATCATTTATACATTTTAATATATAAAATGTTTTCATTAATTTTATCTATTTTAAAGAGTTTGTTCACCTAAGTCTAAATACGTAATTGAATTGTTTTTCCTTCGGCTGCGCTGCCTCCAGTGTGCTAATATATATTAGAGCTCTTATCCAATCAGATTATTTCCCTGCGCTGTCTCCGGGTAAAAAAATATCTGAGGCCTTCAGAATTCCGAGAGAATCCCCTCTCAGTTTACGCTAATGGGGACGATTTTGTGATTGACATGTTCTTTAACCAATCAGATTTTGATTTTTCCGATTTGGGCGTATCCTTTTACACGGCTAGGCCTTCTAGCTGGCCTTGTCGCAATCGCAATCGAGAGGGAAAGTAGCCTACTTGAACTACCGCTAGCTAGCCGACATTACTGTCCATGGATAGAAGGCAGTATGTTAGATCTCTTCTATTTTTGATTAGATCTTTTAGATGAGACTTTGTTGAAACACACAGTGGATTACAGGAGAAGGAGTGGATTTAATGGACAATTTACCGGGGAAGTTTTTTATAGATAAAAGGACCTTTTAAGAAAAGCTGGACATTGTGAAGGAGGGTCGAACAACACCGCAGCTAGCCGCTCTAACCCAGCTGGATAAACGACCTGTGCGACACTTCCAATCAGGCAGCAATTTATGAAAGGTAGGCCTATAGTTGGCTCATTGCTAATTGTATTGCTGGATATGTCTGCTAGCCTACTTGCAACCAATGTGCGACTGCCGTGTGCGGTGCTACGCTGGGTTTTCAAACCGGTGTTTACTAGGAGCGGTGACCACAGGACGCGCTATGTGCGCTGCCAGTGCCGTTCTGCTATTCATGGTACCCGCTAGTAGTAAGCTGCTTCCCAGCATAATTTTCCAGTTTAAAACGTATTAAAACATGCAAATAATGTTTGTTATTCGTACAGCGCTCTAAAAATTTTAACTAAATTGATAGACAGAAGATCTGACAGGTAGATTTCATCCGGGCGCAGGGTCTGTGATTAAGCTGGGATCTGTGTTACATTTGCCTTGACCGGTAGTTGCTAGTGACCTGTGTATGTTTTGAATGTGTTCTTGATTATTTGGTCATATCATGATTAAGACTACGTGGGGTCTTTTCGTGATGCGGCTTCTTATCAAGCTGTGTAGTGTGTAATATTAGTTGGCCTATGCTCTTGATGGTTTAGTCAACATGTTTAGTGTCATTAGTGTAATGTAATTGTATTATACTCGTTAAAGGTTACTGTAACTGCTGGGTGGTTAATCCAATGACAATAGCCGTGACATCATCATGAAGTTATTTATTTATCTATTAATCGGTTTGATTTTCGGGATGATGGCTCTGAAGGCCTAGGTGTAAAAGGCACGGCCCGCCACTGCTAACACGTATTGAGCAGTGATGCACATTTTACCCGCTGCTTTGGATCTTACTGCACATGGATATTGGGTTGTATCAAGCATTTGATACACATCAACATATTCCTGTCCCCAGTTCTTCAAGAACATGGTGGTGATTAAAGTGGTTTTAAGAGATGTGGAGGGAGGGGGTTACACACAAAGAAGAAGTACTTAATCAATTCACCATGACCTGGAAAATACTAAAGATACACTCAAATGACTAAGCTATGAAGAAGAATGAGGAGTGGTGGCACGAGGACAACAGCTGACCTGTTAAGAGGTCTGATGGAGGGTTCAGGGCTCACTTATTGTTGATCGCACTTATTGTCACCCATCCTTTGTGTATCTGGAGCTATTCATTAGCGCATAAAGTTTGTCATACAGGGATTATATGAAAGTTGGCAAGAGTTAATGTCTGTCAAAGCACAAAGGAAGATGACATTACCATCCGTCCATCAAGGTCAAGGCTTATACTGTAGTGTGTGTGTGTGTGTGTGGGGGGGGGGTTTCTGCAACCAAGGACCTAGAAGACAGGATGCACATTGACAATAGGCCAATGACTGTGAGAGACAGTGTGTCAGTCAGGGGCCGCTCTCAGGAGGATAGACCCCACCATGTTAACATCTGTTCCACAGGCCGAACATAATCCCCTTGTCCTCCCTCCCTCTGCACAAGCAAAGACTCCCCCTCCCCATTTGAACTGTTTTTCATTCTCAATTGTTTAAATTGGGCTGTAAATCTCTGGTTTTGTTTTGACATTTATTAAAATTATCCCTTCAAAATATTGGCATCTTCATGATGTTAAGGTTTGGCTTATGATAATGCTTTTTTCTTTTTTGCATATTTGACTCTACTTCATTATTTGTTTGCCAATTCCCATAGAATACTACACAGCGTTTTATTCTTCAAAATGTCCAAGTACTTAAATGCAACGCATGTCTTTGGCCCTGTTTCCACCTGGGATTATGATGTGATTTTGGTAATCCGATGAAAGGTGGCCAGCTCTCAGTCCGTGTGTTCACACTTGTCTTTTTACATGTGACTTCTTTGTCTACAGTACTTGTGATCGGATTGCATTTACCCGCTCTTTATGTAAATCCACACGTACATCATTTCCGTTTGCATTGGTGTTTTTAACCGGTGGGGTTCAAACAAGTAAACATACAGGGCTGTACAGTGCCACAGTTTTAATCGCATTTGCTATTAAAATGCATCACGTGCGAAGATAATTACAAGTCTAGGTTGACGAGATAGGCTACTGTCTCATTTATAAAAGGAGGAGCGATGCTACACTACTTAGAGGTCTACATTAACACTCGCCAAATGCGGGTAAATATCATAGATAGTATATACAAGTAAAAACTTAAGGCCTTTGCACACCGGGTGCGAGGCGAATAAACGGCACGTAAAAGCCGTTGTCTTTGTAGAGAAAATTAACTTTTAGAGATGCCCACTCATAATACATATATTACACATGATAGCTTTAATCAGCAGGCACTAGAAGATACACATATTACACATTATAGCTTTAAATCAGCAGGCCCTAGATGAGTGAAAGTCACTGAGAAAGTTTGAATCACCAGACTTATTTCGGTTGTCTGTACATGGAAGGAGAAGTGACACATGTAAAGAACTCTGACTGACCTTAAGCACATGCATGAATAGGGAAGCGAGACGTGTAAGGGACTTTGGCTGACCTTAAGCACACACACAAACTTAGAACAGAGAAAGAAGCACACCATTACATGACAAGATGTGCAAACTGACACAATTGACAGTTGAACATGTGCTTTGAACACTAGATTAGATTAGCTTCACAGTTGATAGTTGAACATGTGCCTTGAACACCAGATAAGATTAGTTTGATTAGGCCCCCTCTTCTTGCACCCCGACAACATGCACACATAACCACTGATAGAGGGAGGAGCCAGAAGACCCCGGAAGAGAGCCAGTGTGAGTGGCCATACTCAGGCTCCAGCCAGGCCACGTATAGTAGAGTACGCCCCGCCTGCATCATGTTTTGACTTTGACCAATGGGACCCCACAAGGGGAATCCCTATATATGCTTCAGCGCATCCTTGTTAAGCGCCTTCTTCTGAGAACTTAACTTTAGGTTGACTTCTCACTATTAGGTCCGTGCACGTTTAAATGTACGGAGTCATCTATTCTGCTTTGTGAAATAAATATCACTTTATTAACTAAACCTCCTGACTGGAAACTCCGTCCTTCATGCTATTCTTGTTGAATTAAATTCACAACATCTTGAAATGTGAATTTTGTCGCGTCTCACTTTAAGAAGCGACGTCCCAGAAAAATTGAACTTAGTTCGAAAAAATAATAGACGCAAATTCGCGAAGCGATATTACGGCGCTGGTGTGGAAGCTTGTACTGACTCTGTATACGTTCGGTAATTAACGAATTAATCGCGCTAATAAAACGCGCCCGGTGTGCAAGGGCCTTTAGGCGAGTAAGTTATTACGCCGCTTTGGCTGGTGAAAGATGTGTGCTCGCTGGGCGGCTTTTCTAACGTCTGCCTCTACACTCTTGTCACCACCACCAGTACACAGCTTTCTATATGCAGTTAAGTTACTGCATGTGCAAACTGAATATTTCCTGTGCGCCTTCACATTAAAAGCCTGTTACTAGTCAAACGCGTGTTGACTTTTATTTTTAAGCTGATAAGAACATGAAGTCGTTGCCTTTAATAGCAGCGATTTCCGTGTTTTGAGATTTACGCAGTGAAATGAAAACAGAGGACAGAAAGCTTGTCATTTGCAATACTGGCGGATGCAACTAACGTTCATGAGGCTTCTATAAAAGCTGCATGAACGCCAGTGATGCATTTTCAACGTATTTTCGCTCAGGCAGGGGGCGGCAGTTGAGTAGGAGGTCCCTAATGTGGACAAAAGTCACATTGCTGTTTCCACTACCATTTGAATGCGGACACTAGCAACGTAAACCACCTCCGAATGTGGTTTTTGTGATCCGATCTCAATGCGTCTTGAGAATGTTTTCACCTGTAGTTAGAGCTGTATTCATGTGATCAGATCACAAAAACCACATGTTAAAGACAAGTGGAAACGGGGTCTTAGTATCATCATAAATGACTGTAGCTTGTGTGAAGTGTCCTTAGAACAATGGCTTGATGGCTAATCTCAAAGGGTGCTAAGGCCAAGTAGAGATTTGGTGTGTGCATGTGGGCGGAGGAGGTGGGGTTTGTGTGAATGGGGGGGTTCCTTGATGCACACATGGCACCAGGGCGAGCCTAATCACGGGCTCGCAGAAATCCTCACAAATGGGAAAGGGGGATGGGATGTTCTTTCCCTGTCTCATTTAGAATTTGAAGGAAGTGTTTCGCTTCCAGTATCACACCGGGCCTTCACCTATACACATGGAGACTCGTCTTTATTTTTCTCTCCTGTGTGTGTGAGAGAGCCGAGGAAACGTCATCTATAGCCGCCATGACACTTGGTTCCACTGTTTTTTATAGCCATTTATAACCACCATTTCCTTTGCTGCTTGCACTTTCTGTGGATGACTGGGCTTTTCCATTGTTCAGCCTGCCATCAAGCCACAACAGTGTGGCACTCCTTTCCTTCCCTTTACTGTAGTCACTGGAGAATCTAAACCATGTGAAAACGTTCCACCATAAAGTTCCAATAAAGCCTGTCAACCATTTCTTGTAAATTGCTGACTTCAAAACTGTAATTTATGTTGGAGCTTTTTAATTTTATAATATTCATGGTATTTTGTGTAAATAGATGACTCAATGACAATGACTCTTGAATGCTTCATTGAGTGTTTGGTAATATAATTCATTACTTGTAAAAAATATTGATTGGTGTACACTTAATACAACTTTAAGCAATGCAATGAGAGGTTATATGGTGGATATTGTGCCATCTCGCTCCACAGAATTCCCTTCAGACTGATATTCTAGTACATTTTCCCATCCAATAATTGAAAATAAGGCCTCTGGACAACAACGTGGCCCAGAAAGCTGCTTTGCATTTTACTATGTACATGTAGCCTATTGTTCATCACCAGTCCTATATGAGAAGCACATTAATATAGATTATTGAAAAAAAAGATAAAGTCTATAGATTGTACAGCCTATTTGGGAAGTTTCCTACCCAAATTTCCTACAAATTAATCCACACATAGGCCTACTTGAATTGGGTACCTGTGCATTAGATAGGAATCCAAAAGTGGTTGTTCTTAGCGCTTCAAGCGACCGTTAAATCACGTGCAGGCAGCATTCTGATACTCGCTCTTGCGGTCGTGCTCATAATGCTTGAGCGTTGTTGTACATTGACCAAAACAGAGAAGTCACGGAACGAGGTCTACCAGCATGGTAGCTTTATCAACGACAGTTATGTCTAGCATATGTCAGCATCAGCCTCAGCAGTGTCAACACAGCTAACCTAATGTTTAGTGAACTGCACTACAGTGGTAACTATTCACGCCTGGCTCCAGTTATTCTACCTCGCTCCTTATCTCGTTGTCTCGTGTTTTGTGATCACCACCCTAACGCTGTTTTTTTCCTCTGCCTGCAGTTACCCGGACCACTACCTCCAGCTTACCTACCTGCTTCTCCGCCCCGGCTTCCCCACTCACCACCTGCTCCCCCACCTCGTTAAATAAAACTTTTTTTTATTATATCCTACAACTGCCTCTGTCTGCTCTTGGGTCCAGTACAAAATCGTAACAGTGGCAGTGATTAGGGCTAGGTGTAAGCACAAATCTGTTGACCATGTAGCATGCACATGCTGTTGTTTATAGCTAATAAATGTTTTTGTCAGTGGTGGCATTATTCTCCAGTGAACTGGTTGAACTCTCATCATAATTCCCCAAGCAAACAAACAATAAGATATGTTTTCACCAGTATGACTTAAGGAACCTCACCCTTCTGGCTGACATGCACTGGCCGCTGGTTGTGGTGATTGTAGTCCAGTGCAGTGAGGAGGGTTCTTGCTTCATACACTGGAAGAGAGAAGACAAACTGCTTGCCACGCTACATCAGAACATGGTTGTGAAAGGGCTCCAGATCTGATGTTATCCTGTAGTGCAAAGAGAAAAATTCAAGAGAACTTCAGACATATGCCTGTTTGCGCAACGCAGTCATATAGAGGCATCATATTGATAATGTTGCTATAATATTTCTATTTCCACATCCACATCCACCTCTAAAACTAAACACTGACACATGCTGCAGAACCAGATGGTGTGTAGTCTTTCTCCTGACTCCCCACATCCAATGGTGGATGTTGACATCTGCCAAAAATGATGCACGCCTGTGACAGGGTGAAGCACCCCTCGCCACATACCCTAATGTAAAATGGCATTTTCAGTTGAATTAATGGTGCTGTGTGACGTACATGTAGATCAACCACCAGTAGTAGAACCCATTTCGGATGTGGATTTCTTTTAAGCAATATGTACGTAGGGTTGCAAAATCCAGGGAATTTTGAAGTTGGAAACTTTCCATGGGAATTAACAGGAATTTATGGGAATTAACTAAATTGAAGGTTGGCCCTTAATAGTGATTTTAAATAAAGTTGTGTTAAATATATTTTTGCATAATTTTGACTAAAACACCAGATTTCATACAAGTATATATATATAATATATAATATCTACTATTCCTCAATCACAAGCACACTGGCTGTGTTCGAAAAGCCAAACTTACATCCTCCCTACATACTCAACATATACTCCATACTGTCTACTAAGCGTAATATTTAACTCAAAAGTCATGTTTATGTTTGATTGTTCAATAAAATAAATTAAACTTAATACATTTCTACTAATTAAACATAAATGCAATGTTTTATAATTGTATTATTTTTGTTTTAACCATTTGTAGTTAATTTGCATAATTCCACATTTTGAATATTTCCAAATTTCCTGCACTTACAGACCTACTTCATTGGTGGGGTACTGAACTCAAAGATCCACTTTTTCCTCGTCCATTAAGCTATACAAAAAGTGCATTCTGCCCTTAACAGATAGATGGTTTATTTGTGTATTCATTTCAACTGTCAATGTGTTTTACGCAGCAGATATAGCCCCTCTATTGGCCAGCAGCAGCAGCAGCAGCAGCAGCCGTGCACTTTAGCAGCGGCCGACAGGCATTCATCTGTCCCATCCTGAATGTGTGATGGTAGGCTAGCGGAGAGGAGGCGGGGGAGAATCAATGGAAGGAAGGGACTGACTGACTGACTGACTGAGTGAGCGCGACAGACAAGGTTATTATGCCGAACAGGCAGAACATGGTTCCCTTTCGTGGACTCTGTTTGCTTCGGTCTCTCCGGTGAACTCCGCGGAACCAACTCGTCGTCCATTCTAACCAATCTTGTGTTGCTTTTTGCGAAGAAAAAAGCGGTGGATTTATTTGACCGACCCGGTGTGGGATCCCGGATGAGGCGCTCTGCACACAGAAAATAAAGTGGGAGCGATCAGATCACAACAAAAGACATACAAGGTGAGAATTTGAACATAAACGGTACTAGTGAATATATCATGTAGGCCTATATGTTATATATTCGTCTGTCATTCAATTTAATCGTAAACAGAAATCCGGTTGTGTGATCACCTGTAAGCCTAACAGCTTTTGTGACAGCCAAACGGTTCGTTTTGTATGCTTGCCTTTTTAATAACTTGCAAACTTTGCTCTTATTTGGTACTATGACACATGTATTTGTAGCCTTTAAATGCTTTATTTTAGGCACTGGCCTATTTCTGTGGAGAAGCTTGTTTTTTATTTTCATTTCCTTTCAAAAACAAAACATTTGCTCTGAGTAAATGATCCACGTGTTCTGTCAACATGTATGTACTATAAAGGTTATGTTCTTACTTTTGCTGACTGGATGTCAGCTGGGTGTTGAACTGTTGACATGTCAACATGAATGCTTTGCTGGTCAAAAACCTGTATTGGATTTGTTAAAGTGCATTGAAAAAAGATGTGTGACCACCCCAATGATACCTGAGATGCCCAGTAAGATCAGGGCCATAAGTCTCTCTTCTGTATTTTTCAAGTATATTTTTTAAAGCTAAATTGAACCCCTTACCCTTTGGTTTGTGGCCCAGTAATTCAGCTGCTCTCTTTTGTGTGAATATCCTGTTTCCTGGACACAACAAAACAATGGGGAGCCAGGCATATAATATCCTGTCACAACAGACCTTACAATACTCTATAGGTGTGTCTGCAAAAATAGCAAATAAAAAAAACTTTCATACAGTATTCCAAATATATACATCACACATCATAAGAATGTGATGTTCCTTTTCAGTGTCATTCATTTTTTGTGACAAACACAGCAGTACTGACATGAGGAAAGCTAGTGACATGAGGCATGTGAGAGATACGGAACAAAGGCACAGGGCTGGTTTGTATGGAGGACAATATATGTATTGGGGCGGCAGTGGCGAAGTGGGTAGGGAGCTCGCCTCTGGTGTGCAGGGTCGGAGGTTCGATCCCCCGTCTCCCCGCCACATGTCGAAGTGTCCCTGGGCAAGACACTGAACCCCGATTTGCTCCCGATAGTTAGCTTAGTTAACTTAGCACCGTAGTGCTAAGCCTACCCTGCGTGGTAGCTGCTGCTATCGGTGTATGGATGTGTGTGTGACTGGGTGAATGTGTACAAAAAACAATGTAAAGCGCTTTGAGTCTGTGATAAACGGAGATATAGCGCTATACAAGTCCATTTACCATTTACCAATATTAAATTTCTACCTCATGAGAGCAACATGTGCCGTTAAGACAAACGCACAGACAAACTGCACAGAGAGCGCTGCTTTGTGTTGACTTTGGTCTAGGTCGGATGTTCAGCTGCTTTTAAACGGGTCAGCGCTTCTGATTAAATAAAGCTATTAACCGTCACAGAATATTCCAACGCCACTGCTGCTCGGCCCGGCACAGATAGGAGTTATTTGCCGATCAGGGCCCATTAACAAGCTTATCCATACAAGGCAGCTGTCTCTGGAAGGGTAAACAAGAGTAAACTGTACACCGATGAGGAGTGTGACCACAGCTGATGATTTGTTGCCACCTCACCTCAAAGCCCCTGTTTTCTTTTGTAAAAGTTGTTGGTCAGCATTTTTCCTTTCTCTTTCCCACACAGCTTTACGATAACGTCTTTTCAAGGAGATTTTAAAAGAGAGCGATTGTCGGTTATGTGATACTGTTGTCATACAGGTTCATACAATTTCGCACACATGGTAGAAAATAAGTTGCTGCTAGACTGGTTCTGACCAAGGCCGGAATATAGCCATTAGGGGGGCACCAAATGATCAGGACAATGATCGGACCCTAAATTTTTTTTTCTTATTTATATCGGCCATATACTGGAAGAGACACAAACATGTACAAAATGAACCATTGTTAAGATTATTAATGAAAAAAAATATTATTATTTTGACTTGGGTGTAAGCAAAGTGCCCCTCTCCCCCATCATGGACCAGTCCACAATGACACGGCGGCAGCGGCGCCAAATTTATGTAAACAAAAGCCGTGATTCAAATTGTTCCTTCAGTCGGAAGTTTTTTTTGCCAGCAAGAAATGGAGGAATAAGTTATAAAAGGTAAGGTAAGGCTTATCGACCATTATTTCTATCTGCTAATGTGTAGCTGTGGTGATTTTATAAGCCGATGTGACGCCATGAAGGTGTGGAGAGGTGCAAAGAGAGAGACACTAGGCTCATTAGAGCCCAGTTGCGGCTCGAGAGTAGCCGAGTGCAGACGGGGGAGTGAGCAAAAAGCCTGACTGTAACCCGACAGTTCCGAGTTGGCTCGACTTGCATGTGCCGTCGAAAGTAACGTCTTTATTGCGGATGCAGTTAGTTTTCTAGTATTATTTTGAAGGCCTATTAGAAACATATTCGTAAAAGAGCTACACATAGCCTACTACAACCGATTAGAAGCAGAATATGACACCAATAGGAGTAAACACTTCAAAAGCGAGGGACATTTTCCCTCGCTTTTGAAGAAACTTTATCTTTCTTGTTATTTTACGAGATAAGTATACTTTTAAGTGATAAAACAATACTTTTCGATCCAAATAAAGGAGGTTTAGTATTTCTCCCTTTGCATAACAAATATGATAGGCCTAAAGAAAGTTAAAGTAGGTTAAATTTCAAAACAGTCATTTCAGTAATAAGAATGTAACGTTGATGAAGTGTATGTAGGCCTAATAAAATATCCCTTTTTTTTAGAGATGAACATGATGAACTTTATTATGCTGATGTCTAACATTTAACATAACAGCCTACAATTCCCAGAGACCATTTAGATCAATGTCAATTAGGCTATGATTTAATCTTAATGGTATAAAGATATCACTTCACTACAAAGTATGTGACTCTAGGTTGTCTTCACTTTTAAATAAATCTATACAGGAGAGTTAAACCTGCAGCATGCTAATTATTGTTTTTGTATGCCCTAAGGTCATTTATTATGGAAATATTTATATTCATCATGACGTGTTGCATGGTGATGGGTGTTGCATTCTGATTTGAGCATCAGCTAGTATGAGACTCCTGTCAGTGTCAAGATTTTTGGATGGATCTAAATGTTTCTGTAGTAGTCTATGTGTGGTGAGTCTGTACTTGTCTTTAGCTACACGTTCTTGTAAATCTGTGGCCTTAATGCGATAGTACATTTTAAAATTTTGTGTAAAGTTGAAGGACAGGGGCATTTCATGTGAAGTCACCCTGGGGCACCCTAAGGGGTTAATCTGGGCCTGGTTCTGACAACACCCCTCGGAGAGATCAGGCTCCTGATCAATGGTTGGCATGTGATAGGTCGGTAACATTTGTAGACAGCATTCTTTGCCAGTTAAAAAACATTACTTAGAGAAACCTACTAGCAATTTAGTTTTGCACTTCCACAACGTATCTGTGACTTATAAGGGGTCTTCAAAAGCATAATCAAAATGGAAGCAGCAGAGGCCAGGAAATCCTGATGTTTTTACTTTAGTACGAGTTAACCTCCGAAAACATTGGTTCCTATAGTTGAGCCCTTATGACATAATCAAGGTAAGACTTTGGAGCGCTGCCTTTAGATCCACAAAGGACACTATGCAACCATTTCCTTTTCACAAGCTGTGTAATGCCTCATTTCCACCGAGTAGAGCGGGTCGGGTCAGAGCGGCTCAGAGCGGGACAGCTCACTTTTAAGAATTTCGGCGTTGTTTCCACCGCCGACCCTACCTTTACTGGTAGGGCGGGGTTTATGGCCCTACCTTTACGGGTAGGGCGGGGTTTCGGCTGGACTGCGATAGCCGCCGCCAGAATGTGGGTCAAACTATCGGGCTGTGGAACAGCTGTGGTCAAGCCAGCAGTCTCTCGTTTTTGCTGGGTCAAACCAGCCGCTTCTTTATTTATTCCCCCTGTGTTGTTGTGAGCACAGAAACGGCTCGGTGCAAGTGATACAGTGAGCGAACAGTGCTGGCTGCGGCAGCTACGTGACATCGTAGCAGTGGGACACAGTGTAACCAACTGATTAATTTATTGACGAGGAAAAACACCACACAATAAACAGTGCTGTGCTCACATTTTCGACAAAACACAAGACTCTCTTCACTCTTGCCGAGATGACTACACATGGCGGAAATGATTCTTTCGACCAATCAAATGACGGGGGTGTGTCGCTCCGCATTTTCGGACCGCTTTCAGGCGGCTAGTACCCCTACGGAGGAGTACTGAGATTGGGAGCGGCTCAGAGCGGTTAGGTGCGCTTAAACCGTACCCTACCCAACTTTTGGCAAATGAAAAGCCAAACTATCTGGACCGAACCGCTCTACTCGGTGGAAATGGGGCATTAGACACCTCTTGACGAGTAAACTTAATTTGACAACTAAAATTGATGGAGGGACTCTTTAAGCCACATGTGTGTCACTTTTGCTAAACAGTTGCAACTGCTTAATGCTAAACTACATAAGCTAAACAGTAGGCTAGTTTATTATTTAGCATGTATGCAAATATATTGTAACAGAGAGGTTATAATAGGAGTGAGACACACACACTTCTCTATTTTATATAGTTAGATTACTCAGAAATGTTGGACCATCGGGCTATGGGTACACTGACACGCTCCCCATTAGCCAACACAAGCTACTGGTCATGAAGTGAAGCTGTTGCAGCAAAATCTGTGCGTGTTTTGGATTGGCACTGTAAAAAGGCTTTAGGCCTGATTCAGGTTCAGGCTACTAGTTTTCTAGTTAATGTGTTTGTGGGTCAACAGTAATCTATATGCTCAGCAACGGAAATCAATCCAGATCCCCTGGCCAGAGGGGACTTATTAATAAAGAGAGGGCCTTGCTAGTTGAGTGGGTTTAGTTAAATGATTTGGTCCAAAAAGCTGTACACTATCCCAAATGTCCTCAGGGCTTCTAGAGCCTGTCTGTAATGTAACTCCTGCGCACATATAGTTCACACTGAAAGTTGTGTCAACAGAAGTCTGTTCCTCATTGGCTATAAACCAACTCAGCAGTGTACAGATGCTACATCTCTTATCCTTGTTTCATGTCTGTGTTGTGCTGCAGGACAGGACATCCTGAGTTTAACAAAGAGCCTGGACCTTGGTTTCACATGTTAAACACAGACATTGTAAAATATCCTGCATTCATTGTGTGTTTAAACATTCTTGATGCTTGTATACAAGAAACACCACATGCAGAGAGTTTCATGAGGAAAATATAGTTGTCCTTTGTTTGCTTTTCAGGATATTTTCTATGTGCAGTCGAAGTGAATAATGATGTTTGGATGTGTTGGTTTCTGTGTTTTTGTCCCTTCAGAATACAGCAGAAACACTAGCATCAGCTCTGGAGAGTGTCTGTCTGCTGGTTGGTAACTCCTCTGGGAGCTGCTATCCATATCATTTAGATGAAAGAGACTGCATTAAAACAAGTACTAATCTGTTTAAGGACACAAACTTAACAGTTTGTGGACAAATTCCCCCCTCGAAACGCAGTGCTCAAACCAACCTCCTTATGCATTAGTTAAAAAATGGACACAAGGATGGATTTATAGGTTACCCATGTGTATCAGTGGCTATTGACCCGAGCACTTCAGCGTAAAACCCAATGCATGTCCCCAGGGAATGTTAGTGGGAAATTAATCACAATTCCAACAGTGCATGATTTATGGCAGTACAACAACCTTTAAAAATGAGGTTAAACATTAGGAAAAAAACTGTTTTAATTAAAAAGCTGGACAAAAAGCAAATATTATACTTTAAATGTATACTTCACTCTTCAAAAGATAGAGATTTGTACTTGATTATATAGCATTGTTATCTCTGTGAAATAATTTTGGATGATAAATACTGTATTTAAAACAGTATTTCCAACTGAAGATAGTAAAATCATTATTCGTAAAGGATACTTTATGGATCCTGCGCTGCATTTAAGCCAAAGACATCACGGAGCCAAAATGGCCAGGCACTGTTCCAGAAAAACATCTAATTTACAAGATGTCTTTGAGTAAAACCTTGTTTCTGCTTTTAAAAATAAATTGAATATATTTACAATGATGACACTGAAGAAAACAGTCCTTATGAGAAGAATAAATGCAGTGTGCTTGTTCACCTAATAAGCTTATTAAGTGAAACAATCAAATAGAATATACAGAGAGTTCTATGTAGTTTAGGATATATTTAACTACATTAGCATGAGTAGATTCTTCATCATACCTCTGTTCCTTTTCTTCTCCATGGTTCTTTAACTACTGCAGGTGTAGGTCACATCGTCTGTCCTCCAGTGTCCAGGCCCGGGTAGAGATGAGAGGTAGATGAGAGGTTCAGGCTCAATGTCGCATTAGCCCTCAACACTAGCATTCACTCTGGCATAGGCTGTCTGTAATGCTGTAATACAGAGATATTCTGTTAGGGTATAATATAATTCTTAAAATTCAGTGGCCATATTTTGTGTGATTGTCATCAAGGTAGCTAGCATCACCTGCTAAAAATAAACATTCAGTAGTAGGCTACTATGATAACAACGTTAGCTATGTTAGCTTCAAACACCGGGGCAAGGGCTAAATGTTAGTAACACCCACAAGTGAACTACACTGTAGTAGCATAACTTAAAGGCCTACTTCACCGGTTTGAATATGAAGGTGTATTGAATTCTGAGATCCTATGTAGTATAAATGTGCAAATAAAATTGAAATTGGTTCATCCTAGCCTGAGAAAAGGCAGAAAGTGTTTTTTTAACCCTATATTAATCTTACTGTGACATCACAGTAAGATAAATATAGGGTTAAAAAAAAACCTTACTTTGTAAATATTACTGTGATTTCTCCTACTGTGACATCACAGTAATTTTTTTTAACCCTATATTTATCTTACTGTGATGTCACAGTAAGATTAATATAGGGTTAAAAAAAACACTCTTTCTGCCTTTTCTCAGGCTAGGATGAACCGATTTTTTATTTTTTTGCACATTTATACTACATGGGATCTCAGAATTCAATACACCTTCATATTCCCACCGGTGAAGTAGGCCTTTAAACTAATAAGACAGTAAAATGTAATGTACAGTTAAGCTGGTAAGTGACTTACATGATCGGCAATCAGCACGGGGTCGGTGAAGTCTGAAATAAAGAAAGGCAGCTCCAGCAGGTATCAGCTAGACATAGCCACTCTGTAAAGCCTTCTAGCCAAAGTTACTAAACTCTTCTTTGGAGAAATGGACGCTGCAAATGCTGGAATTGTTGGTGACTCGTTTATGATTCACCAAAAACGTGGTCCACTGCGGCAACAACTCCACAGCAGTTTTAAAAATAATGCATTGACATTGAGCTCATTCAGTCGTGCCATCTACCGTACCGTTGTGTGTCTCTGGGCATAAGCGTACCTTTGTGGGACTGCGCTCATGTGATTGGCTGAAAACAAGGAAGACATCCGATTGGCTATAGGTAGTTCCTGGTTGAAAAAAACACATTTGTGAATCCAGCAGACGTCAGGGGAGTCTCATAAATCCACACACAAATACAGACCAATTCACACATGAATGCAAGGAAGTTCACAAATTAAAAGCATTTTGTAAATTCAAATTTAAGAGTTTGTATATAAATGTAACAACATCCAAACACATTTTTTATGAAATTGCAAATCTTTTTTAAATGAATGTATTTATGGATTTATATTACATTTATTTAAAACAAGACACATTTGTGTGTGCATTGAAATGTATTTGTGAGAAGAGAGTCATTTATATATAAATCACAAAATACAAGTGTGAATCCTTCTCTGTGCATTCATTAATACTGAGACTGATCTGACTCCATATAAATTTACTGTCCCCTCAAAATAACTTGACAAATAGCCATTAATGTCTATAGTGCTGGCAACAAAAGTGAGTACACCCCTAAGTGAAAATGTCCAAATTGGGCCCAAAGTGTCAATATTTTGGGAGTTCACCAGAGCATCACAGGTTGCCACTGGAATCCTCTTACACTCATTCATGACGACATCAAGGAGCTGGTGGATATTAGAGACCTTGCACTCCTCCATCTCCCGTTTGAGGATGCCCCAAAGATGCTCAATAGGGTTTGGGTCTGGAGACATGTTTGGCCAGTCCATCACCTTTACCCTCATCTTCTGTAGCAAGGCAGTGGTTGTTCTGAGGTGTGTTTGGGGTGGTTATCATGTTGCGTGCTGCCCAGTTTATGAAGGGAGGGGATCATGCTCTGCTTCAGTATTTCAATAAGCAAATAATTGAAAAAGCTCTCTTCCTATAACTCAATAGATTGTTAACCTCCAACTGTATTTTAGATAAGTTTCAATCTGGATTTCAGTCCCATCATGGCACAGAGACTGTTTTATCAAAGGTATCAACAACATTCATGTTAATACAGACTGTGGAGAAACCACAGTTCTGGTTTTATTGGACCTTAGCGCTGCATTTGACACAGTAGACCACCACATTCTAATCAACAGACTGGAACAATGGGTAGGCCTGTCTGGCACAGTCCTAAACTGGTTTAAATCGTATGTAACGAATAGAGACTACTTTGTATCCATTGGAAACTGCACATCTAAGCGTACAAATGTACGAATGCTAATAGATAAATTGCTTCCGAGCCCTATCAAAAATGTAATTAAACAACAAACAAAATCACAAATTCCAATTGTGAGTGCTGTATAGGTTGTCATTTATGTTTGAACATAAACACTAAAGCCCAGGATGACATTAAAACTTTTCAGACTGACACATGAAGTGAGAAGTTTTTTTCTTTCTAAACAGCCAAACTCAAAGGTGGAGTACTAAAAAGCCTGTAATGGTTTAAATAGTTTCCAGCTGTGCGGAAATAATAAAGCATTTAGGAATTTAACTTCTCTCTCAATCTCTCATCCTTCACACAACTAAAGAACTTCTTCTATTTGAGTGTGACACCATGAATGTCTGAAAGAGTGCACCATTTTATACCTGTGTGTATGATTAATCCCCACCACCTGCTCTGACTGCAGGCTTTTTGCCTTGAGTGTGGCCATTTGGAGGAGGTAGAAACGCCTTTGCCTCAACACACAGGCTGACAGTAGTTTGTGTGACCTGGTACTGCACCTTTAAATATCTTGTTGTATGTTTTCAACTCGAATGTTACAGATTTTGAGGATGACTTGAATGGTTTGTGTGTTCTGCCTGATTATTTAGATTGCCTTAGTAACCCAACTCTTTGTTTAAAAATGAAAATACAATGTGTTGCTTCAAAGGTAGGGGGAGAGCCTGCTTCCTGGTGGTTTCATCCATATCCTCTGGCAGTGGACTTATAGAGCCTTGAACCCCACAGAACTATTCTGTGTTACACTCCAGAGCACAATATCCCTGTCTTTTGTTTTTATTCTCCTCCTTCACCTCCTCCTCCGTGTCTCCCAGATTGGTATGTAATTGCTGTGAGGCTGAGAAAATGAAAAAAATAAACAAAGCAAAGGCCTCTTCCACCTTTTTTATATGTCTACACTGCTGTTGGCTATGAGGTTTAGGAAAGAGGGAGAGGAAAGGGGGGATATTCCCTTTAATTATGCTGCTTTTGTGCCTCTCCATCTATCTATCCATCTCTTGTGATTACTCTCCATTTCTTCCTATTTTCCTCTTAAACACACACTACAATGATCCCACACTCTCTCTCTCTCTCTCTCTCTCTCTCTCTCTCTGTTGGCTATGAGGTTTAGGAAAGAGGGAGAGGAAAGGGGGGATCTTCCCTTTAATTATGCTGCTTTTGTGCCTCTCCATCTATCTATCCATCTCTTGTGATTACTCTCCATTTCTTCCTATTTTCCTCTTAAACACACACTACAAAGATCCCACAAACTATCTCTCTCTCTCTCTCTCTCTCTCTCTCTCTCTCTCTGTCTCTGTGTGTGTTTGTCTGTCTTTCTCTCTCACACACACGCACCAGGAGAGCTATGAGGTCATAATGCTGAGGGGATGTTTAAAAGCCTGTATGATAATGACCAGAATGAGACATCCCTACACTGTCTGTGTGTTTGTACAGGCCCGGCCCTGGGCATAGGCAGTATAGGCAAATGCTAGGGGCGCATCCATCCGCAGGGGGCGCCGCTACAAAAAAAATAAAAAATAAAAAATGGGCTACCAAAACTTTATTTTAATTTTTTTTACTAATACTGTTAATACTATAATTTCAAAATATGAGTTAAGCTTAAAATATGACAACTACTGAGGATAGACAAACTATAAAAAAAAATTGAAGCGCCCCCCTCTCCTCCGATAGACTCTTCCAGATTTCTGGCGATCAGCCAGGTATCTGAACGGTAACTTCACCGGTCGGAACCGGAAGGAAAGAGCCCACACCATGTCAAAATGACAAAAGCGCTCTCGTGCCAAGGGAAGACTGAGAAGGAAAAGAAGAGGAGGAAAAACGTGACAAAGACAGAGGTAGGCCTACAGTGACGTTAATGTGATGAATGAATAGTGTGCTGCATTGTTTTAGCCGTTGTAGGAGCAGTGTGTTAACTTGCTAGCTTACTTTTGGAAGATGGGTAACGTTACTCCCAGCTTAAATTCATCAGAGGCATTTAGAAAGATTTTTCATGTAGCCTACATCCCCTGTCATAATTTGCCAAAGTTTGCACTGCTTGTAATGGTTATTAGAAAGCTATTCCTTTTCCACTATAATTAATGGTTGTCAACCATGGGTTTATTGTGTTAGTTTACATCAGTGTTAAAAGTGCACAGTATAATAACTGTTAATATTGCATACTTGAGGCAAGTCAAGTTTATTTGTGAGGCACTTTTCAACACAAGGTAAATCAAAGTGCTATGAATAAAGACATGAGATATCATCAGAAGGCTTGATTCTGATTTAATAAAAAGCAGGAGCAAGCTTTTCCGTTTGATTGTACCTTACCTAGGCCTATAGCTTTCCATTACTTACTGCTTCTCTTCACTCTGGTTGGATGCTAAACTGCATTTCATTTTAATGACGAGTTTAATCTTATCTAATTTCCATTTTAAAGCTTTTCACCATGTATTAATATAAATAATGTAACAACATGTATACTTCTCTTTTCTCTTCAGGTTTTCATTTGAAATACTTTGAGCCACCTGTCCTGCAGACATCTTCTCCACCTCAGCACAGCCCAGTGATGCAGCATGAGGAATAAAGGCTTCAGCAATAGACCAAAAGGCAAGAGTAGTCAGGCTGTAGCAAGGTGAGGTGAGCTTGTTGAGATATGAAGATGAGGTCTTAACATCTAAATGTAGACAGCTCTCTGTTGGAATCAAGTTAAATAGCAGTACAAACCAGAGGTCTCTGTCATTTAATTTTGTAATATAGCTTTTGTGTGGAATTATATTCAATGCAAAGTTATGATGTATTTAAACTATACTTCTAATATATTATAATTTTAAATGTTAACGTCTGCATTTTTTTGTGCAAATCGTAATATTGTATTCATGTTTTAGTGTTATGTCACTTGTTTTGTAATATGTTTTTTTTATTTTGTGGGTTATTTTCTATCTAAAATAAAATGAAATGTCAAAGACAAAGCTATCCAGTTCTGTGTGAGTGTATGAACAGTGGTGGACCTGACTGCAATGCAATGGGGGCGCCAGCTAAAATCTTGCCTAGGGCGCCAAATTGGTCAGGGCCGGCCCTGTGTTTGTACGTGTAAAAGCGTAAGGTATAGGAGGAGGGGGGTGGACGAAAGGAGCCCGAGCAGCTATTATTACCCTCTTAGGCTCAAACAGAGAAGTACACTGTGTCTGGGGAAACTGTGCTCACAGAGCAGACGTACTCCACGGACTCGGATCCACAGTGATCGATATAGTGCTCAACACGCAAAACCCCATGTGAGTGTTTCACACGTCTAGTGCCAGAAGGGATGGATGTTGGCTGGAAATAGAGACCCCCTCCCCCCCCCCCACCCCACACACACACACTCTTCTTTCAAACCCCTGCTCGATGAGTTAATTTTGTATTGTGAGTTTATGTATAGTGTGGGGGACATAAAACAGTCAATACAAATAGAGGCTGTTTACATGTAGGTGCACCCACTAGAGCTTAGCATGTTGTCCAAGCATAGGGAGAAAGTTATGTATTACCTGTTCTTAGTGCTAACCAATTAAAACCAAACAAAGCTGAATGAAAATTCCATTGTGAATTTCTGTATGTCAGTTATTAGGGCCCGAGCACCGAATATGGTGTGAAGCCCTATTGAAACCGCAAGGATTTTTATTCTTCTTTTTATTATTATTCTTAGTGGTTTTTGGCACTTTTCACTCCCTTCCCTAGCCTGGCATTCCCAGACCTGCCACTAGGCGCTGGCAAATTAAATTTGCTGCGCGTGTTGGTCTGGACACGCTCCGTTGAAGCTTTATCAAGAAAACCAGAAATCTGGCTATGGTTTCAATTGATTCTATCTAATATGGGCGCGCCAGAGCCCTTTATATGGTACTCTGGGGAGGACGTAACCGAATGACGACAGTGACGTGCATGCAACGTCGAAGCCGTGATAGTAAACATCAAAGATGGCTGCGGATATGTTGTGTGAGTTTGAGACTGCTTTGGCCTCGACCCTTAACGATTTGGAAGATGGCACTCAAATCTTTCATTAGCAAGTAAGTGGAATGTTCTGTTTTGCCGACCGACAACGGCAAACGTTTAATTTAACAGTTTAACAGCTCTTCGCTAAACGAAAGGGGCTTACGTCACCTTGTGCATCGCTCTGATTGGTTGTAGTGCTATCCAACTGCGTGCAGTGGCATTTGAAATGCACGAGTAGGAGCCGCCCCTTGAGTTGGAAATTACTATTGATCGTGGCCAGACCCTCTATCGTTCAAGATATCAGGGTCTGGATTTCCAGGCTACCAGATTCATGCATTTCACTTTAAAAAGGTAAAAAAAAATCTCCCGGGGGGGCATACCCCCGGACCTCCCTAGCAGAGTTGTGACCTCGGCTGGCTACTATTTTCACCCAGCTGGACATTGGAGCCAATAGTGGAAATACTATATATCTATGTGTATAGTATATAGCTCTGGACTACCACCATCCAGGTTGCCCAGTCCCAAAGCTTTCTCTTCAATCAGCTCAGGCTGCCTACAGTTAATACTGCGATTAAAAAAAATATATATACATTATGTTGTATATAATGTTTATTATATGTTATTCATAAACATTTTGGAGAAAAAAAACATGCTAGAATCAAATCTCCCACACAGCAACACTCAAAGGTTATTTGCATATTGTGTTCTACACAATTCACAGTAAATGTACCAAAAATCAGACGCAGAGACCTTACAAGGGCAAAAAATGTTGGCGCGCTCGCATCTTCGGTCTCTCTGCCCAGTGTGCCCACCTAAAATTTCTACAGGCCCACCCTAATCTGACTGTCTAGAACCGGGCCTGGTTCAAATGAATAGGAAAATGAGCCAAACAAGTTAGTCAGCCAACCTTCTTGAATCTACCCATACAACGTCTGGTATTTACTAAGATTTTTTTTTAAACAGCTCAGAAAAACGGTTAAATGGGAAAAACCAGCTTGTTAACTTTTTTTCAAGTGAATTAGAGAGAAAAGGCATTTAATAGGACAGAAAATAACTAAGAGCCTCAAATCTATCGCACCAAATTCCCTCACAATAAACTATTAAGATTGTGGCAAACAGGATTTTCATTATCATTGCTACAGAACCATCAATCAAACACATATCTATATCTCTGTCTCACACACACACTCACACAACTCAGTCGTGTGCTGGAACAGTGCAAAATATGATAATAGTAGGAAACAGGTGAGTGTGTTGTTTGGGCGCTGACCTGCTATAATCATTACACTACCATTCAAAAACTTGAGGTGACACGTAAATCTGCACTGATAATAATCAGTGTGCATTAATCAATACAATCGGCCATAAAAAATAAAGGTTGGCAAACTCCGTGTACGGTGTATTTATTCATTCAACCACTTTGAAAAGCTTTTTTTCCTCCACGCAATCTTTCTCCTTCTCAATCTTCCGTTTTCTGTGTTGTGCCCCCGAGAGCTTTCTTTTCTGCCTCTCCATCTTTAGGTCCCTGTCATCAGATGACAACACGATTCAAATGAAAGCTCTCGCGCTCCAGCGCGTGCTCGAGGGGGCGTGCACTGGAGTGCCTATAGTACGGGGAGGAGGCATGGGAGGAGGAGGCGAAGGAGCGGGGGGTGCCCTATCAGTGACGTGCCTCTGTTACTGATCATATCATCTACACAAACGCTCTTAAATCCAGGAAAATGCCGACTCCAAATAATTTTCCCCCCGATCGCTTTGGCGCCCCTCTAGTGCATACCCACTTTTTGCACCACTGAATGCACAGCGGTCTTCAAGCAGCGAGTTATCTAGCATCATTTCAGATAAGTAAGTGTGATAAAACATGATAAAAACCATCAAAACAGACATTGGGAAGGATTTTTACCTGCTCCGCCATTGTAGGTGCATAAACATTCACCCGTCTGTCGCTCTGCGCGTGCATCGGCAGTGAGACGGGTGCCGGTTTGTAGCGTTCTCTCTTCTGATTGGATATAAGTTTCGGGATCCCCGAAAAGTTTATTTGACGATTACATGCAGAGCAGTTGACAGAGAGATCGGCTCCATGAAACGCGCACACTATATAAGTGATCACTGTAAGAATAAAGAGCGATGTTGGCATAATTAATCGCTTACTTCACCTTTAAAAACTATCTATAAGGCAGAACTTAAAGCGGACCTATGATACTTTTTGACTTTTATGACCTATAAACGTTGTTATGATGATTTATAGTCATGTTTAACCATACTAGATTATCAAATAATGACGTACATGCATTTCGACGTATTCCCTGCTTACCGTCTGGGGTGTCTGTGCAGAGCACTAGACACTATTCTAGCCAGTCGAGAAGTCACGTGTTCAAAGCGGCTTGACGCTTTGTAACATCGTGACGTCGCATGTAACTTGGTGTCGTCACCACGCGGATGTTTCCATGTATGGTAATGCTGCCACTTTCCTACTCACGTCGTTATAGGTCCATGCTCGCACCTCCCGCCACTGAAAGTGTTCCGGAAGGAAGGTAACCAATCACAACGAAGTTGGGTTTTCAGGAAGGGAGGGGAGGGGGCGGAAATGTCAAAAGCAAAGTGTTTACAGGGCATGCTGGATCGCCAAAATAAGAGAAAGAGCTTCCCGAAAATCTACATAGTTTTTTGTGATGTGATTCGTGTCAGGTTGCTCTATTGCAGTGTAAAACAAGAAATTAAGACCAGAAAAGTAGTATAATAGGTCCTCTTTAAGTGTGTGCGAGCAAAAGGTATTACTTCTAGCCAGGGGCGCCGCCAGAGATTTTGGGCCCCATGAAAAGATATCGCTCTGGGCCCCCAACCAGGCCACGCCAAGCAAATGCAATGTTCTGTAACGGAACGTCCAGAACCCAACAGACCCATTGAAGCTTAAGATACCTAAACTACCTATAACTCTATTCATACAGGCGTGCACCTATGTTGAAGTCCAATACTAAAGGCCTACAATACACTGACACTGAGCTGTTAAAGGTCACATATTATGCTAAATGCACTTTTTAAATGTGTTCTAACATATCCATGGGTCCACGGTGTGCCTAGAGACTGCCAAAATATTTAAAAAAATAACACTCTCCTTTTCTCACTCTCCCCCTTTCTGAAACCACCACCCCTCCCCCACCCAATATACTCCAGTCAGAATTCTCCCCTCTTCTGACCTCACAAACTGGAAAGCCAGAAGCTTCCACTGTGCAGCCCACACCCCTATTTCTTATTGGTCCACGGCCCTGACAGACAGAAGGCGAGGCGTATCTGGCTTCGCTTCCGGACAGGGGGCGGGGGGAGCTCAAAGATTGTATATTTACGAGGGGAGCTGCAGCTCTTTTTTAAAAAATAGGCCATTGTGAGATTAGCTGAACATCAGCATAGTACAATAAATTATCTGAAAGTTTTTTTCAGCAAACAATTAAAGAAAAACGTATTAGGGACCACTAAGACCATATAATATGGTGTATAATAGAACCGAAAAGTGTATAATATGGGAGCTTTAAAATACAACACTGCAAATGTTCAACATTCTGCAGACAATTCTCTATACGATGCAAGGCTAATATTCTGGAAAACAAATCTGCTACAGGCCATCTCTTATGGTGAAAATCACATTTTATTTTTTCAATTCTCAAATGAAAAAAATCTCAACATCAATTGTGGTGTCAATGGACGTAATATAACTCTTTAAATTAACAAATTGCGTCATCTACATGAATATCAAAAAGACATACTGTCGCCCTTTAATTCATCTATCTTTCTTTCTTTCCTCTCTTTTCGCTTTTGATATACTGACTTTTGTCGTTGAGACATGATTCAATCATCCCCCGTTAATCACTCTCGATAGTGGCACGGGATGCGGATAGGGTTGCCACCTTGGATTTAAGAAAAAAAGGGATACTTGATGTTTGGGGCAGAGGGCTCGGCCATTATTAGGCTACCAGTTCAGTGTAATGACCTATAATAACCATAAACACCTACAGTGCTTTTTACAGTAGGATATATAAGGAGACTGAGGTGGGAACCCTGGACCTTGTAGGGGGATCCGGGGGAGCATTCCCCCGGAAGGAAAAAATGCAACCTTTTAAAGTAAAATTCATCAATCTGGTGCACTTTGAGAAGAAAATTGCATGCAACCAGTCCAAGGGGCTCAGGGGGGCCCTATGCCAGAAATACTGATAATACAGTTTTTTTCGATTGCTTAAGCACGATTTTGAAAACAGGGCCCGATTTCTCAAAACATTACACACAATTAGCCCACCAAACACTCAATTACCAAAACACCTCAGACCCTTTGCAAAATGAAATACTCTTTTCAACACTATACACTATTTTATAAAAAACATATTTTGTTACCATATGAAACACACTTTTCATATCACTTAATTCTGTCTGAACCAGTTACACACTGCTGTTGCTAACCTTAAACACTTTTAGTAATTCTACTTCTCAGTTATTTGAGTAATGTATCACAAGTACACAGAGAAAGTGCAAATATACAATAAGTTCACCAAACACTTGACCAGACCAATGCTGCAGACTGAGGAAAATATAATTCATTTTTCTCCATACACCCAAATCAGTCAACATGGAAAATCACAACCAAACATGTGTGCAGTAGTCTGCATAACACTGTTATCCCAGGAAGCAACAACACGCATACAATACTGTATCCAGTACAGGTTAAAAATTACAGATAATACTGTATATACATTTTAAAAATATGATAAAGGAAACAGAAAATACTAGACATTATCTCTTCGACTAGCTGGATCTGTCCAGAGAATTTCATCCACATCCTTCCACCGCCATGCAGAGAAAAACTGGAAAAGGAGAGTATGGTGGAAGGTATAGAACTGTGAACTGTGGACTGTGGATGGTGTAGAAACCAGTTCTGGCCCAGAGCAGCATGGTGGAATGACACATTGTCCCAAATGACAATGTATTGCGTCTGGTGCATTTGTTTACCTGCTCTGACTATGTTTCGCAATCAGTCTAAAAATGTGAGTATGAGGTGTGTTGTAAGGGCTAATATTGGCATGACAGAGGAGGACCCGATCTCCTCTGTGGATTCAACCCCCTCACTCTCACTGTAATTCTGACTCCTTCCATTTTGGTTACTGTAAAGGCAGGTGAACTTACCTGCTGCATTTGTATAGTGCTTGAACCTGATTGGTGTGTCTAGAATAAAGCAATCATGTGTTTGTGCATTTGGGGGTTGTGTTTATTGATTGGCTCATGTGTTTGGTAGTTTGACAGTCAGTGCTTTGGAATTGCAATGAGGTGACATCATGATATACTTCTGTGTCTAATGTGTTTAAGTGTGTTTAGTGTTTTGCAAATCACTGTGTGTATTGTTTTGCAAAAAGTGTGAGGCTGACTTTGTGCTTATAGTGGTGCACATAGGGCCAATGGTTTGCTTCTTGAGTTTAAGGTTTTGATAATTGTGTCATACTTTTGATTTTAGTGTTCGTGCGATCGTAAAAAACTGTAACTTTAAATGTCGCATTGTCAAAGAGCTCAGTCATTCATGTCAATAACCGGGTCTAAAAAAAGGAATCGCCTAAAATAAGGAAATAAATCATCATGGCCCCTCAACTAGTAGGTGAAAAATAGAAAAGCAAGTGCAAAACAAAAGCATTACGTATTAACTCTGTCTTAGGGGCTTCATGAGGGGCCTTCCCTCACACATGCAGTAATAAGCTTTCTATGTGTGAATTTTTTACTGTTCATAAAAAAGTAGCTATCCACCCTCTGGGCCCATTATCTCATAATCCGTCTATGAACCAAATGGTTTCCACAATATTTTTTTTTTCGCGGGGAGCAAGCATTATTTATTTAAAAAAAAAAAAAAAAAAAGTGGGGCACCCCCACACTGAGTCTTGAACTTGAAACGGGCCCCGAGATCGTTGAGACCGCCCCTGCCCGCTTGTCTTGCCGCTTGTCTCTGCCCGGCCCCGCTCGCCTCTCCATTGAGAATTAGTTGGCGCAACAAACGCCTCGGCCCGTGTGAAACGGCCTTAACTACTGAACGAAGGAAATCAAATTAGATTTTGGTATTTCCCCCCCAAAAAACTAGACAAATTGTGCTGGTGAAAAAAGAGAACAATTCTGGGAAAAACGGGACGGGTGGCAACACTATGCGTAGCTGTTTGAAAAGCGGACCAAACCATTACTTCTAAATACAGGGGGGTGTACAGAGTTTTGAAATTGTTACTTTTTGTCAGAAAACTTTTAAATGAACCATTAATTTTATTTGTTTCACGTTAGATACAATGTTTTATTAATGGAGAGTATTGATTAAAGATTAAGTATTGATTTTTTTTTAAATCCTTAAATTCTAATATTTTTGGGCCCCTGCCAGTCACGGGCCCTTAGAATCGTCCTAACCTTTCACCCCATTACGGCGCCCCTGCTTCTAGCTCTCTTAATGTATCCAAGGGTGTGCCACAGGGATCGGTTCTAGGACCTTTATTATTTACTATTTACATTAATTGTCTGGATTGTAAAGCCCCAAACACAAATTTTCACTTTTATGCCGATGACACAGTGATATATTGCTCTGCATCTACCCCAAATCAGGCTCTCTGTCAGCTCCAAATTGCTTTTAACACTGTGCAACGTAACCTGTGTGATTTAAAACTTGTTTTAAATGCTGAAAAGACAAAGCTCATGCTGTTCACAAAAGCTAAATCAAAGCCCTCGGACCTCCCTCCTATCACCACTTTGCAGGGCTCTGTCATTGAATCTGTGTCTCAATATAAATATCTGGGAATTATAATTGATGATGCTCTTTCTTTTAAACCTCATACCCAGCAGCTTTTCTTTCAAAGGTTTTTTTATTGATTGACAGTTGCAAAACAATTGCAGCACAATGAAATACAAATTTTTTCCCCTTTTTTAACCCCGCACACACCCCACCCACCTCCCACCCTCACACCCAACCACACACAATCCGAAACAAAACAAAATACACACTTTAAAGAAACAAAAACAAACAATCAACATGAAACAAAAACATAAAGAAATAAAATTTAATTAAATAAAAGAGGGGAGGGGGTAGCTACTCTTCTATCGTTGTCGTTGTTTTTTTGAAATAATTTAAGAAGGGGCGCCAAATTCTGTCAAATTTATTCTCAGATCCCTGGGTAGTGTAACGTATCTTCTCTAGATTCGTGCATGACATAATGTCTCTAATCCAATGTGAGTGGGAAGGAGGAGCAGGATCTTTCCACTTAAGAGTAAGCTAACCCTACGAGCAAGTAATGAAGTAAAGGCCAGTACCTTCAGCTTCACTTTAGGCAAGCCCGGATTTGGAGCAATGCCAAAAATTGCAGTGAAAGGGTTTGGCTCAATTTGATGCTGAAGTACTTCAGAAATTGTTTGAAAAACTGATGTCCAGAACTCAGTCAAGGTGGGACACAACCAGTACATGTGAAAGAGTGATGCCGGTGCGCTCTTACAGCTATCACAGGTCGGGTCTACATCGGGGAACATACGAGCTAATTTAGTTTTAGATATGTGGATACGATGTACTACTTTAAATTGCACAAGAGCATGTCGGGCGCACGTGGAGGTAGAGTGTATCCGATCCAGGGCTGAATCCCACATGTGATCTGTGAGGGCAGAACCTAGGTCCTGCTCCCACAGGGTTCTTATAGCTGCTAATGAGGGGCTATGCAACTTCGAAATAAGGTTGAAAAACACAGAAATTGAGCCTTTTAATGTGGGGTTTACAGAAAGAAACAAATCGACATGATTGGCTGGCGGTTTATAAGGGAAGCAAATAGATCATTAATAAATAAATCACCGATGCATTTTAAGCCTTTTTTATGCCAGATCTTGAATGCACCATCCACCGTCGAGGGAGTAAACAAATGATTAACTGCAAATTGGTCTGAAAAGTGAAAAATTCTGCATTCCAAAGTTCTTCCTAAATTGGGTCCAAATTCGAAGGGTCTACTGTTGGGAATAGCCGAAGAGAGTGGAAGTGCGGCGCTTAAGAGGGCAGATAGAGACGATGGGCTAACAGCGCTGGACTCCATTGTTACCTAGACTGGGGCTGAGTCGTCAAGGTGGAAATCCACCCAATACACTAAAGAACGGATATTAGCAGCCCAGTAATAGTATTGGAAATTAGGGAGGGCCATTCCACCTGTTTGTTTGGGTCTTTGAAGAAAAGCTTTCCGTAACCGAGGGTGTTTACCATTCCAAATATAATTTATCATTAAAGAGTCAAGGGCCTGAAAAAAGGATTTGGGGAGAAAGATGGGGAGACATTGGAATAGATATAGGAACTTTGGGAGTAATGTCATTTTAATTGAATTTATTCTACCTATGAGAGAGAAAGCCAGAGGAGACCACTTCGATAATATTTGCTTCGCCTGATCCAATAATTTGAGGAAGTTCGATTTAAATAGGTTTTTAAAATTTCTGGTAAAACATACCCCAAGGTAACTCAGCTGATCTGTCACCACTTTGAGTGGGAGAGCTGTACAGGTCCTTCTCATATAATTAGCATATTGTGATAAAGTTGATTATTTTCCATAATGTAATGATAATAATTGAACTTTCATATATTTTAGATTCATTGCACACCAACTGAAATATTTCAGGTCTTTTGTTGTTTTAATACTGATGATTTTGGCATACAGCTCATGAAAACCCCAAATTCCTATCTCAAAAAATTAGCATATCATGAAAAGGTACTCTAAACGAGCTCTTCACCTAATCATCTGAATCAACTAATTAACTCTAAACACCTGCAAAAGATTCCTGAGGCGTTTAAAAACTCCCAGCCTGGTTCATTACTAGGGTTGGGCACCGAAACCCGGTACCAGTATGGCACCGGTGCCGACGTAAGCGGTAGTAACCAGACCGAATAAGAATGAAAGTTTCGGTGCCTCATTTCGGTGCCGCCGTCCATGGGTGCCGCCTTTCTTTATATGTCCATGGGTGCCGCCCCCTGCTGTAGTCACGTTTGTATTTTGACAGACTGATCGCTCTTTATGTCATGATCGATGAAGCATGTCCACTCGCGGATGCTGTTCTGTGAACACCGCAAGGAGCATTTCTCACCGGGCTGTGAGTGACGAGAACGAGCCCGACCGTCTCGAGGAGCGCGCGCACGAGTGCTCAACACTCGCTCACGTTCGCAGTTTCACAGACTGATCGCTCTTTATGTCAGACTATTGTTGAACGTCAATGCAATGCATTTCTTTTTGCAAATGACACGCGATCTAGCAGTATTGTCACGCATGTATTAGGCACGTGTAGGCTGACGATGAGGCAGCGGCCGCCTGCACGCTTCCTCCCGTCAGCTGTTCTAGTGCTGCCTTTACGCACGGCGGTGGAGACAAACCCAAAAAACACACAGCGGGACACGGCGGCCCGGTGATATGGAAACGTTTAACAAGACACTTCATAAAGACACACTTAAAATAATGATCTCTGCCCATACAAAAAGCTCTGACTTGGATAACGTTATGGAGCGATCGATTTATAAAACCATCCGGTAGGCTACATGTGTCTGATGACGGGCCGTTATATTAATAATAAACAGCGCTGCACATTAGAACAGCATGTACATTAAAGATCTCGTATCCTTCCTGAGAAGGCAAACATGACATTTTTTCTGCACAAAAATGGTTAATTTGACAAAGTTAATAGTTGTGGTCTTATCTTTACAGAAGACTTCTTTGTATTTTTTATGTCAGTTGAATTTTGTTTCAAGTTAAATGCAAATGAGCACTGTTAATATTCCAAAAGGCTAACGCTCTTCCTTGACTGTTTTCAGTCTGTGGTTCTCATTGGGTGTACTTATTTCCTTACTGTAAATCCAATACTGCATTTAATTTCATATGGGTGTTTTATATGTGCATCTATTTTAATTTTTAAGGTGTTGTATTGTTCAGGTCATAAGGACTCTTTCTTATCAAAATGATTACTTTTAGCTAAAGTTTTAAAATGGAGATTAGATTACCTGGTAGTCTCCACATTAATCTCTATTATTATATTGTTTGAAACAGTATTGTTGTATTAGATAGTATGTAAATTGTGTGAATTTTATTTTATTTACATTTTAAAATAGTTTATCTGTAAGTTACTCGTAATTATATTGTTAAAGTTAATTGTGTTAAATTTGGCACTGGATATAAAAGGGCATTATTTTTTGACAAAGTGTGTGCAATTTGAGGCTTTAAAGTACCGGTAAAAGTACCGGTTAAGCACCGGAACCGTTTCAAAAGTACCGGGTAGTAACCGGTATCAGAAAAAACCCAACCGATACCCAACCCTATTCATTACTCAAAACCGCAATCATGGGTAAGACTGCCGACCTGACTGCTGTCCAGGAGGCCATCATTGACACCCTCAAGCAAGAGGGGAAGACACAGAAATACATTTCTGAGCGAATAGGCTGTTCCCAGAGTGCTGTATCAAGGCACCTCAGTGGGAAGTCTGTGGGAAGGAAAAAGTGTGGCAGAAAACGCTGCACAACCAGAAGAGGTGACCGGACCCTGAGGAGGATTGTGGAGAAGGGCCGATTCCAGACCTTGGGGGACCTGCGGAAGCAGTGGACTGAGTCTGGAGTAGAAACATCCAGAGCCACCGTGCACAGGCGTGTGCAGGAAATGGGCTACAGGTGCCGCATTCCCCAGGTCAAGCCACTTTTGAACCAGAAACAGCGGCAGAAGCGCCTGACCTGGGCTACAGAGAAGCAGCACTGGACTGTTGCTCAGTGGTCCAAAGTACTTTTTTCGGATGAAAGCAAATTTTGCATGTCATTCGGAAGTCAAGATGCCAGAGTCTGGAGGAAGACTGGGGAGAAGGAAATGCCAAAATGCCTGAAGTCCAGTGTCAAGTACCCAGTCAGTGATGGTCTGGGGTGCCATGTCAGCTGCTGGTGTTGGTCCACTGTGTTTTATCAAAGGCAGGGTCAATGCAGCTAGCTATCAGGAGATTTTGGAGCACTTCATGCTTCCATCTGCTGAAAAGCTTTATGGAGATGAAGATTTCATTTTTCAACAAGACCTGGCACCTGCTCACAGTGCCAAAACCACTGGTAAATGGTTTACTGACCATGGTATTACTGTGCTCAATTGGCCTGCCAACTCTCCTGACCTGAACACCATAGAGAATCTGTGGGATATTGTGAAGAGGAAGTTGAGAGACACCAGACCCAACACTGTGGATGAGCTTAAGGCCGCTATCGAAGCATCCTGGGCCTCCATAACACCTCAGCAGTGCCACAGGCTGATTGCCTCCATGCCACGCCGCATTGAAGCAGTCATTTCTGCGAAAGGATTCCCGACCAAGTATTGAGTGCATAACTGAACATAATTATTTGAAGGTTGACTTTTTTGTATTAAAAACACTTTTCTTTTATTGGTCGGATGAAATATGCTAATTTTTTGAGATAGGAATTGGGGGTTTTCATGAGCTGTATGCCAAAATCATCAGTATTAAAACAAAAAAAGACCTGAAATATTTCAGTTGGTGTGCAATGAATCTAAAATATATGAAAGTTCAATTATTATCATTACATTATGGAAAATAATCAACTTTATCACAATATGCTAATTATATGAGAAGGACCTGTATAATCAAGTTATTAATCGGAAAGAGTTCGCTCTCACTCAAGTTAAGTTTATAGCCAGAAAACTGACTAAAGACCTCCAACACAGAAAGTGCCTCCGGTAAAGAGGTGGCTGGCTTGGCGACAAACAAAAGTAAGTCATTGGCGTATAATGATACCTTATGTTCAATTCCTCCTCTCCATATCCCCTGAATCTGTTTGTTACCGCGAATGGCAATCGCAAGTGGTTCGATTGCAATAGCAAAAAGGAGCGGGCTCAAAGGACAACCCTGCCGGGTCCCACGGTGCAGATCAAAACTACTTGAGTAACGGCTGTTTGTTAATACTGAGGCAGAAGGGCATGCATATAATAATTTAACCCAAGAAGTGAAAACAGGACCCAAACCGAATTTTTCAAGGGTGAAAAACAAATAATTCCATTCTACTCTATCAAATGCTTTTTCAGCATCCATAGAAGCGAGGCATTCTGATTCAATATTTCTGGGGGAATATAAAATGTTCAGTAGCCGGCGGATATTATAAAATGATTGGCGTCCCTTTATAAACCCAGTTTGGTCGAGGGATTTGTTAGAGGGGAGAACATCCGTCAATCTGTGGGCGAGAATTTTAGCAAGTATCTTCACATCTGTATTTAATAGTGAAATTGGTCGGTATGATGCACAATCTAGAGGATCTTTATCCTTTTTTAACAACAGGGAAATACAGGCCTGATAGAACGAAGGTGGGAGTTTACCTGAGTCAAATGAGTCTGAGAATACTGAACATAAAAAAGGCGACAATTCGGCTGAAAATTTCTGAAAAAAGTCAGATGGAAGTCCGTCTGGACCAGGAGATTTGCCTGATAGCATAGATGTTATTGCTGCAATAATTTCCTTCTGAGTAATAGGTGCCTCAAGGCTATGTCTCAGGTCTTGAGAAAGGGAACGCATGTTTAGGTTACTGAAAAAGGTTTCCATCACCGTTACGTCTACTGTGCAATCAGAACTATACAAATTTGAATAGAATGTTTTGAACTTTTCGTTTATCAATTTCTGATCTGATGTTGTACTGTCTGTCCGTATTCCAGGGATGAGTTGCTTCGCTCTAAATCCGCGCAGTTGATTGGCCAGGAGTTTACCAATCTTGTCACCATGCTCGTAAAAAGTATTTCTGCTCCTAAGCAACTGGTCTGCAACTTGACGAGAGGAAAGAAGGTTGAATTCTGTCTGAAGTTTTAAACGTTCTTTGTAAAGTTCAGATGAAGGTGAATTAGCATATTGTCTGTCTATGTTCAGAATCTGATCAGCAATTTCAGTTTGTTTCTGTTTTGTACACTTATTTTTGTATGCTGCAAATGATATAATTTCACCTCTCAAATAGGCTTTCAGGGCTTCCCAAATTGTTGCATTGGACACATCTGGTGTTTTATTTATACTCAAAAAAGTTTTAATATGTGTAGAGATGTGTGAAAGAAAACTCTCATCTGTGAGCAACAATGGATCCAGTCTCCACTGCCTTCTTGTATACTCAACGTCAGAGAAAGCCAGTTGAAGGAGCAGAGGAGCGTGATCTGAGATCACAATACTTTCATAACTGCATGACTTTAGGTCTGACATCAATTAATTATCAACAAAAAAATTATCAATTCAGGTGTAAGTATGGTGGACATGTGAAAAGAATTAATACTCTCTTCCATTGGGGTATAAAAACCTGTATGGATCAGAGAGGCTATAATCAGCAATAAATTATTTGATATAACCTGCAGATCTGCTAAGAGTGGCAGGTTTGGGGGAAGAGCTATCTAAGACTGGATCTAGATAACAATTAAAATCCCCACCAAGAATAAGAGAATGGGAATTGAGATCGGGGAGTTGAGATCTCTTAAAGAGGACCTATTATACTACTTTTCTGGTCTTAATTTCTTGTTTTACACTGCTATAGAGCAACCTGACACAAATCACATCACAAAAAACTATGTAGATTTTCGGGGAGCTCTTTCTCTTATTTTGGCGATCCAGCATGCCCTGTAAACACTTTGCTTTTGACATTTCCGCCCCCTCCCCTCCCTTCCTGAAAACCCAACTTCGTTGCGATTGGTTACCTTCCTTCCGGAACACTTTCAGTGGCGGGAGGTGCGAGCATGGACCTATAAGGGCGCGAGGCAGACGCGAGTAGGAAAGTGGCAGCATTACCATACATGGAAACATCCGCATGGTGACGACACCAAGTTACATGCGACGTCACGATGTTACAAAGCGTCAAGCCGCTTTGAACACGTGACTTCTCGACTGGCTAGAATAGTGTCTAGTGCTCTGCACAGACACCCCAGACGGTAAGCAGGGAATACGTCGAAATGCATGTACGTCATTATTTGATAATCTAGTATGGTTAAACATGACTATAAATCATCATAACAACGTTTATAGGTCATAAAAGTCAAAAAGTATCATAGGTCCGCTTTAAAGAATTCTACATCATCGACGTTAGGCGCGTAGACGTTGGCCAATATGACGTGAAGTTTGCCTGAGACAATAATAAAACGTCCATTTTTATCTGATATAATGTTTGAGGACTCAAAAGGAATATTACTATCAATAAGGATAGCTGTGCCCCTAGCCTTACCCCTGAAATTAGAATGAAAAAATTGTCCACGCCAGCATTTACTTAATCGCCCATGGTCAGAGTCATGTAAGTGGGTTTCTTGAAGGAAAACTATTCCAGCCCTGAGCCGTTTTAGGTGGGTTAAGACCTTACCCCTTTTCACTTGGTGATTTAGCCCCTTGACATTCCAACTAATTAAATTAAGATTGCCCTTCATCTAGCTCAGTTATAGTGAGAATAAAAAGAGTTGCTCCGATAAGAAAAAGAGTAGCAAAATACAGAGGGAAAGAAAAACACACAAAAAAGGAAAACACAAATAACTGAAAACCCAGCAGGTGATGACTTATCAGCTAAACCCTCAGTTAACACCAACCCATCCCACCCCGAACCCACCCCATATATTGCTCTAAACAGCAAACCCCAAAAGATCCTTACTAGTCTCACAACAAACATTCCAAGCCTTAGCTTCCTGACCTGTGCTAGCTTCCCACATAGGTATTGTACATTTCACCCCATAACAGCCTAGTAACACTATGAACAATCCAGCAAACTGTCAAAATGACAACACGCTAAACAAAAATCCATGCTTACCCAGCAGATTCAAAATACAAAAAAAAGAACAAGGCGTGAGTTAGACAAGCTGTCCAAATGGCAAAAAAAAAAAAAAAGAAAGAAAAAAAAAATAGAAAAAGAAAGAGCAGACACGCTAATCCAGCCGTTTTAAAATAGAGATACAAATAATAAAAAAAAGAGGCGAGTGAGCTAGACAATACGTCAAAATGACAACAGAAATGACACGCTCACCCGGCTGATTTACTCATTTTTTAAAAAGGGAGACAAAAATACGTGTAATACCATCAGTCTGAGAGTTTGGCTGGGGATATGAAAAGAGCGTTTGTCCAAATTTGTATACTCACAGCAGGCAATCGTATTTACTACGGACTCACACCCAATGTAGAGATGTAGTTAGATGCTTCAGAGACGGACCGTAACCACCTCCTCTCGCCGCTCTGGAGAGTAAAACAAAGTCTCGCAGGGAATAGAAGAGAGGGACGGAGACCGCGCTGATAGAGCACAGCCATGGCCCCCCTATATTCAGCCCGCTGCTTCACAACCTCCGCGCTGTAATCCTCGTATAACCGGAGCTTGTGGCCGTGGTTTTCTAGCTCGCCTTGTTTACGTGCCTCTCTCATGATCAGGTCTTTAATCTGGTATCAGTGAAAGCGTATGATGACGGGCCGCGATCTCTCGCCCGGGCCAGGTTTGGGTGCCAAAGTGCGGTGAGCTCTGTCCAGTTCCGGGGGAGAAGGGAGAACTTGATCACCAAAAATCTCAAAGAGGAGCTCGGAGAGAAAGGCGGTGGGGCGAGCGCCCTCAAGTGACTCTGGTAAACCCACAATACGAACGTTCTGTCTCCTGCTTCTCCCTTCCAAATCCGATAGTTTAGATTTCAGCGACTTGTTGTCTTCCTGTAGTGAGGAGCACGTAGCCTCAAGTTGCTCCAGGCGTCCGCAAACAGTTTCTGCATTCTCCTCGAGATCGGTTATACGTTTCCCATGGCCTGAGACCACGGCCTGGATGTTGTCTAGTTTAGTGACCAATCTGTCGAACGATGACTTGAACTCCGCGGCTATGGCTGCTCTGTGCTGCTCAAGCAGATCCGGAATGGAAGCCATTGAGCTAGCACTAACGTCAGTGCTAGCCACGCTGTCCGAGGACATATCTGACTCTGCTGAATCTCCTTTTGCTCCTTTCTTTCCTCTGGGCATTTTTCCAAATCAGTGCAAGTGTTACCGGCAATACAAGCACAAAAAAAAATCGATGAAAATAGGGTTTAATCAGTTAGGTCCGAAATAGTCAGTGGGAGCTAGAGAGCGAACACGCCTACTCCATGCTCTGCAACCCGGAAGTCCCATACCCAGCAGCTTTTGAAAAAGCTAAAGATAAAATTAGGTTTTTATTTTAGAAACAAATCTTGTTTTTCTTTTGAAACCAAAAAAAGACTTGTTGCTGCAACCTTTTTGTCTGTGTTGGACTATGGTGATGTTTTATACAGTCCCGGACAAAAGTCTTGTCACTTTTAATTCATCCATTGGTTTTAAAAAATGGCTCATATGAAAGCTAAAACCCTCCCAGATTATGTTTAATATACTAAAATAAATTTGCTTCACTGGTTCAGGTTACTTTATTCGTACCCGAAGGTAAACTTGTGTTGCAGTTTAAAAGTGAGCTTCCGTCACACAGTTAGGACAACACATACACACAAACACAAATGGGACAGTTACATACAGTAGGCTAAAACAATTAGAGTGCTCCAGTGCTAATCCAAATTTGGACACTTAAAACTGACCAACATAATTAAAATATAATAAAACCCCGATAAATTTATCTAAAAAATCAACAAATAAATAAATAACACATACAAAATTAATGTTGTGCAAATGTAGCAGTGTCTACAGCTTGTTCATCAGCGTGATTGCAGCTGGAACAAAGCTGTTTTTAAAACGCTTGGTTTTAAACCTTGGGACTAAAAACCTTCTTCCAGAGGGGAGTAGCTGAAACTCATTGTGCAAAGGGTGCAAACGGTCATTTAAAATGGACTTGGTTATCCGCTGTACCTGTCTAGTGTACAGGGAGGCCGGGTTCAGCTGAGATTCTCCAATTAGCTTACTGGACCATTTCACCACCTGATTAAGTGAGTTCCTGTTCTTGATAGAGAGACTTCCAAACCATGAAACCAAAGATCAAAGGGTTGGAGGTTCGATCCCCGCCCTGCCACCTGTGTCATAGTTGTTGTGTCCTTGGGTAAGACACTTCACCCACCTTGCATCGTGTGAATGTCGATAGTTAGCCTGCTATCGGTGCATGAATGTGTGTGTGAATGGTAACGTGGGAAAGGAAAACAGGTCTCCCTTGCAAAAGAGTCTTCTGTCTCAATGAGATTTACCTGTATAAATAAAGGTACAAAAAAAAGAAAAGGATACAATTGATTCAATAAAAGCATGATAAAACAAAGTCATTATGGTTTTATCCACCTGGAAGAAGAACAGTTTCCTCAGACAGTGAAGACGCTGGTGTCCCTTTTTACACACAGCAATACAATTGTCTTCAAAATTCAGTTTAAAATCAATTATTGTTCCAAGGTATTTATATGACTCCACATCTTGCACCGGTTGTGTTTTTATTGTTGTGACATCGTGAGGGGAAGCATGTTTTCTAAAATCAATTATCATATATTTTGTTTTAAATATGTTTAATTGATGATGTGACTCCTCACACCACTTCACAAAATCCTCTATTATCGGGCCATGACCAGTCTCATTTTTCTGGAGGAGACTAACAATGACAGAGTCATCTGCATACTTAATTATGGTCCTGTTTGCATATTTACTTTGACACATGTTGGTGTACAGGATGAAAAGTAAAGGTGACAGCACACATCCCTGTGGTGAACCAGTAGAGGAGCAGAGTTAGCTGGAGAGTACTCCATTAACCCTGACTCTCTGTGTCCTTTCAGTTAAAAAATCCACAATCCAGCCCACAAGATTAAAACCTAGGTTGAATTGTTCTAAAAGCCGGCTCGCCAGGATGTGGGGTTGGATTGTGTTAAAAGCTGATGAGAAGTCAACAAAAAGGAGTCGAGCATGAGACCCACTTCCCTCCAGGTGTTTAAAAAGCGAGTGGAGCAAAGTGACAGTGGCATCCTCTACACCCCTATGTGGCCTGTAGGCAAACTGCATGGGGTCAAGTAAATGCTCAGTTTTTTGTATGATTTCTAACCTTACCAACTTCTCAAAATGTTTCATTATAATTGATGTAAGAGCCACCGGTCTAAAATCATTAAGGGTTTTTGGACCACTCGATTTAGGGACGGGGACTACAACAGCATCCTTCCAGACTTTAGGGACATGCTGTGTCTGCAAGGATGTATTAAAAATGTAATTAAATATGGAGCTCAGCTCTTTTGCACAGGATTTAAGTAGTTGGCCACATATATTGTCAGGGCCTGTACTTTTGTTGACCTTTGTCGAGTTAAAAACATTTAAAATATAATTTTGTGATAGTTGAAAGTGCTGTTTTTCTTTGAGTTTCAAACCAAGTTCCTGAACTTCATGGCTAAAATCAAGGGTATCAAAACGATTATAAAAGCAATTAAGAGCATCAGCAAACTCAGTGTCCGACTTGAAGTCCACTAGAGAGAGACGGTTGCTGTGTCTCTGATTCCGTTATGGTTTTCATGCTAGACCAGGCTGAGCCCAAATTATTGGCAGCCATTTTATTCTCCAAATCAGTCTTATATTTCTGTTTTGCTTTATGATTTCAATTTTCAGCTCTTTAGTAGCCACATGTAACTCAGAGACTGATCGGCTCTTAAAAGCAAGCCTCTTTTTCTGCACATAAGATTTAACAGAACTATTCACCCATGGTTTATTGTTTGGAAAACATTTCACCAGCTTACATGGTATAATTGTGTATCTACAGAAGGCAGCATATGAACATACTACATCAGCCAGCTCGTCCAAGTCATCACCACAGGACTGTTTAAACATTTCCCAATCGGTGCTCTCATAACAGTCCCTTAGACAGTCCAAAGCTTCTTCTGTCCAGTCCTTTCTTACCCGCATTTGAGATTTTTCTCTCTTTAAAACAGTCTTGTATGTTGGCAGTAGATGCACACAATTATGAACAGCTGAGCCCAGCGGGGGAAGAGGCAGTGATTTGTATGCATCCCTTACTGATCCATAACAGAGATCAAGTGTCTTATCCCGCCTGGTTGGACAGGTGACAAATTGCTGAAAGTTTGTGAGTGTCTTTTTAAGGGACACATGGTTAAAATCACCTAGAATGAAGTTGGTCGCATCTGGTGAAATTGACTGTAATTTTTGCACCACATCAAAGATAGTGCTAGATGCAGAGGCAGCATTTGCCTTTGGATGTATATAGACTGCTGTTAAAAAGATTTGAGGGAACTCGCGTGGCAGATAAAAAGGACGCAATGATACAGATAAAAGTTCAATGTCCGATGTGCAGATGCGTTCTCTGACAGTAACAGCGCTACAGTACTGTTTGTTTACATAAAAACATACCCCGCCCCCTTGCGTTTTGTCTGTCGCTTCAGTCTCTCGGTCCAGGCGAATAGGTTCACCGAAGCCATCAATGGACAGGTCGCCGTCCCTGTCCCGGTCGGTGAGCCATGTCTCCGTGAAGGCCATTAAGCAGCATTCTCTATAGTCTTTCTGGAACCGAACATTTCCCTGGAGTTCTTCCACTTTGTTCCTTAGCGATTGGACATTCCCCATTATCATGGAAGGCAGAGGGATCCGGGTCAGCTGTTTCCTGAGGCGCAGTCTGACACCCACGCGTTTGCCCCGTTTCCTCCTCTTCTCCTTGATCAAGCCACGGTTTTGGTCGGGTTTCTTCCGAATACATTCTGGCAGCTGTATCGTGGCATCTGTCACGTCAGCTCCATTTACAAAGTTCAATTGTAGCAGCGCATTTCTGCTGTATTGTATCCTCGCTCGGTCAACAGCGCCATTGACATCACGAACAAGATCCACAGTGTGGCCAAGTAAAAGAGATCCATCTTAGATTAGCAGCACGAGGAGCACTCAAAATACATTTAAAACAGGTTAAAAACAAGTTAAAACAAAAAACACACGGGCGCCACACTCTCACTGCCGGTCGGTGCGTGCGCATGTCACTGCAGAAATATTGATCATTTAATGAACAAAGAAAGGTCAGATTTTGGCAAGACAAAAGTCTTGTCGCCTACAGAGAGTAATGTGAAAATTGAACAAATCATTTACTTCAAATACAAAAATATGTTGCATAACATCAGTGAATTAAGTAGTGGTGCTGTGAGATCCATATTTAATATCTTGCATGACTTCCATGAGCTTTAAGGACTGCATCCATACGGTTCGACAATGATTCTTACAATTTATTGATGAAGTCATCAGGAATAGCAAAGAAAGAAGTCTTACATGCCTCCCAGAGTTCATCTTTGGTTTGGTCTTCCATGCTTCCTCTTTCATTATACCCCAGACATGCTCAATGATGTTCATGTCTGGTGACTGGGCTGGCCAGTCCTGGAGCACCTTGATCTTCTTCGCCTTGAGGAACTTTGATGTAGATATGGAAGTATGCGATGGAGCAACCATGCGATGTAATTCAACCGAATATTCATCTGAGAAATCCACCTTCCAGGTCGAATCAGTGCCCAGAAATCAGAACTAAACAAAAGGCAATTTAAAAAAACGTGTGGCATTTTCTAAGGCCCCACAGCCTGCTAAAAGCATGGACGCTGGAAAAGTGGCAGAAGGTGGATTTCTCTGATGAATCTTCGGTTGAATTCCATCACAGCCGCCGCAAATTTTGCAGGAGACCTACATGGATCCGAGATTCACCCAGAAAACAGTTAAGTTTGGTGGCGGAAAAATCCAGTATGGGGGTGTGCGAGAGATTTGCAGGATGGAAGGCAATATAATAGCCTAAAATATCAAGAAGAATTAGCTACCTCTTACATTCCAAACCATAAAAGGGGTCAAATTTTGCAGCAGGGTGGTGCTCCATCGCATGCTTCCATCTCTACATCAAAGTTCCTCAAGGCGAAGAAGATCAAGGTGCTCCAGGACTGGCCAGCCCAGTCACCAGACATGAACATCATTGAGCATGTCTGGGGTAGAATGAAAGAGGAAGCATGGAAGACCAAACCAAAGAATCTTGATGAACTCTGGGAGGCATGTAAGACTGCTTTCTTTGCTATTCCTGATGACTTCATCAATAAATTGTATGAATCATTGTCGAACCGCATGGATGCAGTCCTTCAAGCTCATGGAAATCATACAAGATATTAAATATGGATCTCACAGCACCACTACTTAATTCACTGATGTTATGCAACATATTTTTGTATTTGAAGTAAATTATTTGTAAAATTTTTACATTACTCTCTGTAGGCGACAACTTTTGTCTTGCCAAAATCTGACCTTCCTGTGTTCATTAAATTATCAATATTTCTTCAATGAAGCAAATTTATTTTAGTATATTAAACATAATTTGGGAGGGTTTTAGCTTTCATATGAGCCATTTTTTAAAACCTGTTATGTTCTGGGTCAAATTGACCCGTTTTGAAGTTTGAAGATCTTAAATCTTTTCAGTATGAAACTTATTCTGCTTGCCTTAATTTGGGTAATCAACATATAATATGAAAATAGTTCATCTCACATATTTGCAACCACCCCCTGCATGTTTATATCACATAGATACTGTTCGGGTGAATTTGACCCAGCAGTAAAACTGGAGGTAAAAGGGTGTCAGAAATGTAAGACTATTTCTTTCTTTACAACTGTGAGACATATTTCACCCAAATGACACACACACACACACACACACACACACACACACACACACACACACACACACACACACACACACACACACACACACCCACACACACACACGTGCAAGTGTTATGACTTTTGACGGGAACCATTACGGGAACACTCCACCCACATTCAGTGGACACTCAGCAGGGGAGGGGCAAAACATATAAAAGATTATCTGCATGGGAGTCCTACCAACATTACACTCTGTCAGGCAGACCTTTACAAAATGAGTAGCAGAAGCAAAAGGATCACAGTCCAGGAGGCTCTGAGTCATCATTGATCATGCTAGTGAAATAGAGGAGGATGCATCTTGAGCTAAATTCTGATTCTAATGATTCTGATTTTGAACCAGATGAGGGAATTGCTATTCCTATTCCTCCAAGCAAGACATTCAATGTCAAACAATGGTGAAATACAGTGGTCTTCATCCCCAAATATGCGTCAGGCAAAACTGTATGTCTGCAGAAAACATAATAAAGACAGTGCCAGGGCCCACTAGGATGGCAGTGACGCGTGTGACTGACATCAAGTCAGCTTTTGAGCTGGTCATGCCAGATTCAATACAGAAAATCATTCTGGAAATGCCTAATGTAGAAGGGAGGCGTGCTTTAATGGGAGAAGTGGAAGGAGCTGGACAAAACACATTTAGATGCGTATTTGGGGCTCCTCATCCTGGCTGGGGTCTATAAGTCAAAGGATGAATCGACAGCCAGTCTGTGGGATGCAGAGACAGGCAGGGCTATATTTCAAGCCACAATGTCTCTTGAAACTTTTCACATTTTCTCCAGGGTAATTAGATTTGATAATCGAGAGACAAGGGCTGGTATATGGGAGAGAGACAAGCTGGCAGCTGTTGGGACAGTGTGGGACAAGTGGGTAGAGCAACTTCCACTACTCTATAACCCAGGCACATTATGCATTATTATACTTCTCTGGGGCTCCTTCAACCAGTTTTTCAGAGTAAACCTGCATGTTCAATGCATAGCTGGTGTTTGCATCACATGCTGCCGGGATTTTTATCCCATATTTAGCTGGTTTGGAAGGCATGTATTGCCTTAATGGGCAGCGACCTCTGAATGCCACCAGCATTTCATACACTGTGATATTAGGGCCTGGGTTATAGAGTAATGATGGTCTTTCAAAAGTAAAAAAAAAAAATGGTGAAACATAAAAAAAAAAAGTTTGAACATGTGTTTTTTTAATGAAAAACAAGTGAATTATCCTAATTGAACCATTCCTTGTTAGAGGTAAGGAACACCATTGCACTAAATATTGATAGAATAGTTAGTAATGGAGTTAGTAATGAAATGTTCACACTGCTAGAATTTTTTTGGTTTCGGACATCTTTTGGATAATAAACATGCACCGGGTAAAATTTACCCGGGAACACCATTGCTGTTCCTGACAAATGAACATAACAGGAAGGTTGTTACTAATTTTAAAACTCTCACGCACCACTCCTCTTTGTATGCTCGAGTTGGATGGTTTGCCCTGTCCACCTGCAGACTCCATTGGCATATCCTTATATATAAAACTATCCTCTGTATTCTTGCTACCTACCTGCAGAAGTATGTCATTCAGAAAAGCACAGGAAAGTATCAGCTCCGCTCTGAGGACTTGTTTTTACTGACTGTGCCTAGAGTCCGTACTGAACTGGGGAAAAGGGCATTTAGTTATGCTGCTCCTTTTTCATGGGACCAGCTGCAAAATGCGCTAAAATTTAAGGAGCTGGTTTCTCTAAACATGTTTAAGTCCTTACTTAATGATGTTGAAGCTGGCTCTTCTGTCTATACATGCTTTGTTTGATGATGTTCAGACTGTGACTCTATTTATATGCTCTGTTGTTTTTAAATTATTGTCTGTAACTGTGGAACTGTGCTGCTGCCTGTCTTGGCCAGGACTCTCTTGTAAAAGAGATTTTTAATCTCAATGAGACTTCTCCTGGTTAAATAAAGGTTAAATAAAAATAAAAAAATGTGTTAAGGACACAATATCTCATATCAGATTAAACCGGCCTAATATAAATGAGTAATTTAGTAATGACTTCCACCAGAATGAAATACAGTATCTCAACAGATATTGAATAGATTGCCTAAAAATTGGTTCGGATGTGTATGTCCCTTGTTAAGATGTGCCTATACCAAACACGTAGCGCGTGATGGCCATCGCTTCTAAAGGTGCGAACACACTGCACTCTGACGCGCGGCGAGATTACATACAAAGTCAATGTACAATCGCGTCGCCGCGCCATCGGTGTCAAGCGGCAGGCTTGAGCATTTCACGCAGCGCGTGTCGCGTATCATTTGCGGCGCAGCAAACTCAGAAGTTGAAAATATTGAACTTTACGCCGTCGCCGCGATAGCCAGCGTTGAGCTCCTCCCGACGTCAATCACTTTGGGACGATGGACAGAGGAAAATAAAATGGAAGAAAAAATAATAGTCACCGTTTGCGGGATCCCGGTGCTCTATGACACCACCAGCGTCCTCTACAAGGACCGGAACAAAAAGGAGCAGGCGTGGCTCAGGGTGAGAGAGGAGGTTGGGCTCCCTGATAAGTTCTGTGAATATTTGTCTGTTGCCTGTGTACAGCTCTCAGTTTTGCTTTATATGAACCAAGTCTCCCTCCCGATATTATATTTCCCCTAATCAACCATGGCTGAGATCAGACGCAGCACAACAGTCTGCATGTCCGCACAAAAACAACAACAACACGGCCAACAACTGTGCCAAAAGACAAATAAACAGCAACTGAACAGCACAAATAGCATAGCATTAAAACAGCATTGCATATTCACGCCGCTCAGTAATGCATACAATTAACAGCAAAGCAGCAACATACCAAACACATTTACAGCAGCATTGTGTGCACGGCGGTACAAAATAAAGGCAAATAGCCTACATTCCCCTACCTGGCTGTGACAGGGGACCGTGGCTGGCGTAGATAAACACCGGTGCTTCGCTGTACTTGTCGTGAAAGTTCCCCGGACTTGATCGTCATGTTTGGGTTCATAATATGGAGGTGCTAGCCGTACACAACCGGGTGATTTAACTAATGCTATCCAACTTGGTTTATCAGCTAAATCACAGCCGCACATATTCACTGAATTAATCTCTTACGTGACTCATGAAATTTATTATTTATATCAGACATAAATCGAGTTTTTATTTCATCCAAAAGCCAAACCAAACCATTGACAATTATTCTGTATTTTATTTTTTCATGCAATGCCGCCTCAAGGCTCAATACAGCCCCTAGCTGGTGGTGTCTCTACCCCTCCCCCTCATCTGCTCCATCTATTTTGCTGTCTCTTTGTTTCATTTGGACACATGAGGAGATGTCAACAGTGACCATTCATATTTTTTCCATCACTTGGCTATGATATCAAAAGCTTATGACAGGTTCTTTTATGCGTCTTCTACAAAATGTCCGAGCAAATCTGGGCGCTCGCAATTACCCCCGGGGCCGGGGCAACATTTTATCGCAGCAGAGAGTATGCTGGGTGACACTGCGGGCTCTGACCCACACACACACACACACACACACACACACACACACACACACACACACACACACACACACACACACACACACACACACACACACACACACACACACACACACACACGCGCGCGCGCTTCCCCCGCGCCGTCCTGTACAGCAAGACGATCTAGCCCCCAAATCCCCAGCCGCAACCAGCCATCCAATAGGTGGATGTAGGCAGCCTCAAGCGTGCAATTTTCCCTGCCTTCTTTTCTTTCTTGACATACCCCCTGCCTGGCCACACAAAGCTGGGCTTGACTGCGCCGCCTGAACACACACAAAAGCTTTTCTGTCTCGCCATTCATTTGCCAAATGGGGCCTTATCACATGGTGTTAATTGGCTGTATTTAAGATGCCTTGTGGTTTGTTTTAAATGGATGCAGGGACGATTTTTGATGCATGACCACAACTTCTCGCTTACTGGCATTGTTGTCAGATCTGAGGGCTTTAGGGTACTTATTTGTAAATTGAATTAAAGGATGAGTCATCGATAAAGTTGTCAAATCAATGTCAAAATCAGTGAATATCTCTTCACAATATGCTACATGTCTGTATGTGTCCGCTGAAATAAAAATCCAGTGCTTATACACAGCTTAGGCTCTGTGAATGGTTATGTTGCTAGCAACAGTGGGCCCCCTTTGTTTTCATACCATTTATACCAGATTACAGAGCCTATATGTGTATGAACACCAGATTTTATTTTGGTGCACACACAATACGGACAGGTAGCAGATTGTGAGGAGATATTCACTGATTTTGACAAAGTGATTTCTCCAGAATTGCTGACTTCACCTTAAATGCTCTCAAAGCGCTTGCATACAGAATAAACAAAAGCAAAAACAAACATAAGGCATGATATGAGCTTTTATGGTACCCATACATGAGCCTCCAGTAGCAATGGCCATTAATGGGTGCAACAGGTCTAGGCTATGCATGACCAGATGTGGCCCCCTTCCATGATTTATGAACTGGTTTCATGTATGATGTATGAATACAAATCGTCCTCCATTATCATGATACAAGTATAACTGCCAGCTGTTTCCACCTGCTCCCATTCTAACCACAAGAGGAAGCCTGTCAAGTGTGCAGGCAGCAGAGTCCTGTGAGATAGCACATCATAACTGGGAGTGAACAGCCCTGCGTGTGCTATGCCGCGTGTCAGGCATACTGCACACATAATGTCTTCCATTCATTGTGCCAGCTGCAGCCCCTCATTATGTGACCTAAAGCTCGTCAGTTATAGGCCGGTGTGGATGACAGCTGTTTCACTTGTCCCACTAAGGCTCTGTTATACGTTTACTCGGAGGCTGCCCCCCTTTTCAGACAATTATTAATCTACCACTTACTGTACACGGTAATTGCCTTCCCCCTGTTGAAATGAGCCCAGGGACAAGGGAACTGTGATGATCTTGGCAGCATGATCTGCCCACAGATTCAGGGCCTATTAATACGGAACTTGCGGGACTGAACAAAGCGGTGGGCTTAATTGTACAAGCATGCCTGTCTGTATTATTATTATTAAACTTTCAATCCAGGCATCACAAATCAAATTTGAGGCCCTTGTATTAGGAGAAAGGGCATAACATCGGATTAAAGATAATAGGAAAACCCCTCCGGACAGTATAATTCCTCAAACAATTTCCAGCACTAAAAATCTATTTCCCCAATGTTGTCCCTGAAGGGCTGGGTGAGACACTCAATTTCCCCATCTGCCGGCTACAAAGGGGCACTACGGCGTGAAAGTTTTCAGATACTGCTGCACTTCCACAACAATTGATTGTGCTCTGCCTGGGGAGGGGTATAACAACAGCCTTGACATAATGAGCCTGGAAGTGAGGACTGGTATTTTGTGCACCACATGACTTGTGTAGAAAAATGAAGTGACAATAGAGTGACATCAGAGTCAGAGAGGGTGACGGACCATAGTGTGAGGTCATGGGGTTTACATCCGTGGTGCCAGGCTAGAGACAGGGAGAGGTGGAGTTTGGGAGACAGAAGCCATGTTTACTGAGTAGCTTAGGCAATGGACGCTGCCTGTGAAAGAATATAAGCACTGAACCCCTAAAATATTTGAAGCTATAGTGCGTAACTTCATCATATCGGTTACATTCAAGCCATCGCCTAACGAGTTGACACAAAGTTGATCAAGCATATCAGCTCCATTAAACTCTCTCTGTATTTCACAGTATGGCAGCGTTAACAAACTGGTGTCGTCCCCTGACACTGGTGCAGGAGCTTAGAAAAATCCCAAAGATTGCCAAAAAAATGTTTCAGTTGTTACTGCTAAGAAAACACGTACAGCAAAAGAAATACATGCGTGATCACCAAAAGGTTTGCCTCATGTAGGCGCCGACAGTGTTGTTGATATAACTCAGAATTCCTCATGGGAGCGACAGAAGTTACACACTATAGCTTTAACATACAGTGCATACGGAAAGTATTCACAGTGCTTCAATTTTTCTAAATGTTCTTATGTTTCAGCCTGGAATAACGCTGGATTAAATACTTTTTTCTTCCTCAAAATTCTACACAAAATACCCCATAATGAAAACTTAAAAAAATTTTGTTTGAGATTTTAGCAGATTTATTAAAAATAAAAAACTAAGAGTGAATGAACAGGTAGATGGAATAACCTGTTAGGCTTCCTCCGGTGCCCATGTGTCAGCTGCAGAGTCATCGGCCAGGAACCACCAATCATCAACTTTTCACTCCTTTAATCCTGGAACGTCTCCTGGTGGCGGAGCAGCCACCCCCAGCAGCTGATAGGTGTTACACTCTGCAACTGTTGTCAGGGTTAGTTGTTCTTTCCCCAGCGCTTGTCTTTCCTCCTCAGCCAGAGCCAAAAGCTCCCCTTTTCTGCCTCCTCCGTCAGCTCTTTAGTTGCCTTCTTTATGTTCCCTCCGGTCCTGCGTCTTTCAGAAGGTGTGTGGTTGACAGCCCCACATCGGCATCCAACCTCCACTGGATAGATGGTGGTCTTCCAGCCAGCCTGCCGGCACTCAGCAGCCAGCTCTGAGTACTTTGCCTTCTTACGTTCGTATGCGGCCTCCATCCCCTCCTCCGCTGGTACTGTGAGCTCAATGAGGAGCACGGATTTTGCACTGGTGGACCACACCACTATGTCGGGGCGGAGAGACATAGTAGTGATCTCAACCGGGAACCGGAGCTGCCGGTCGAGAAAATTACTTGTACATATAAGTATTCACAGCCTTTGTGATCAAGCTCAACATTGAACTCAGGTCCTTGAGATGTTTCTACAGCTTAATTGGAGTCCACCTGTGGTAAATTCAGTTGTTTGGACATGATTTGGAAAGGTACACACCTGTCTATATCAGGTCCCATCGTTAACAGTGCATGTCAGACCACAAAACAAGCATGAAGTCGAAGGAATTGTCTGTAGACCTCCGAGACAGGATTGCCTTAGGGCACAGATCTGGGGAAGGGTACAGAAAAATGTATGCTGCTTTAAAGGTCCCAATTAGCACAGTGGCCTCCATCGTCTATAAAATGGAAGAAGTTTGGAACCACCAGGACTCTTCCTAGAGCTGGCCGTCCCTCTAAAGTGATCAGGGGAGAAGGGCTTTAGTTAGGGAGGTGGCCAATAACCCGATGGTCACTCTGACATAGCTCCAGGGTTCCTCTGTGGAGAGAGGAGAACCTTTTAGAAGGACGACCATCGCTGCAGAACTCCGCCAATAAGGCCTGTATGGTAGAGTGGCCAGACGGAAGCCCCAGCCTGCAGTTTGCCAAAAGGCACTTGAAAGACTCTCAGACCATGAGAAACAAAATGTTTCGGTCTGATGAGACAAAGATCGAACTCTTTGGCGTGAATGCAAAGCCTTGTGTTTGGAGAAAACCAGGCATCACCTGGCCAATACCATCCGTACAGTGAAGCATGGTGGTGGCAGCATCATGCTGCGGGGATGTTTTTCAGCGCGCTCTTGACCTCAGACTAGGGTGACGGTTCATCTTTCAACAGGACAACGACACTAAGCACACAGCCAAGATATGGAAGGAGTGGCTTTAGGACAACTCTGTAAATGTCCTAGAGTGGCCCAGCCAGAGCCCAGACTTGAATCCCATGATAAATCTCTGGAGGGATCTGAGAATGTCTGCGCACTGACGCTCCCCATCCAACCTGAGGGAGCTCGAGACGTTCTATTAAGAGGAATGGGCAAAACTGGACAAATATAGGTGTGCCAAGTTTGTGGCTTCATATTCCAAAATACTTGAGGCTGTAATTGCTTGTAATTGATTAAAATAATTCGCTAATAGGCTACATTTTTATAATTTTATAAGACGCTTTGTTTCGTCTCGTCGCGAATCTTTGGTGTTAACGGCCGTTTAGATTTTCTTCCCATTATATCATTCATTGTGGTCCACAGTTTTTTCCTATCATTTTCAACATTGCTAATCTTTTGTTTTTTATATTCCTATTCTTGTCTGGCTAACGGGCAACAGTTTATTAGCCATTTCTTGGCCTTTTCTCTTTGGGTTAGGGTCAATCCATAGGGCTTTTTTATCTTTAGCAGTATATTTTCTTAAAGGAGCATGTGAGTCGGTTTGAGAGTTAGATGGAGTGGTCGCACTAAGCGTGAGCTCCGGTAAACTACCTTTTTATAACATTCTGCACTCATACTATCACACCAAAACGGCTTCAGTTTTTTTCGTTTCTGTCAAACACTCCTTTAGAGAAGTACAGCCGTCTCTCTAAATGACTTCTAAGGGTAAAAAGCCGACTACGAGCGAAAAAGAGGATGCTAATGCTAACGTTAGCTTGGGGGCAATAACCACCATGATAACCACGCTACTCGAGGCACTGACCGCCGAGTTTAAAAAAATCATTCGCTCAGCTCGACGCAAAGTTAGACCAGATTACACTGACAGTGGAGGACCATGGTCAACGCCTCTCGTCCCTGGAGCTTTCTTCGAATGACCTGAGTCAGCGTGTCAGCGACCTCGAGACCATTTGTTCCACTCTGCGTGGTGACAACACGAAGCTAACAGCTAAAGTAGCCGACTTGGAGGGCCGAAGCCGACGACAAAACATACGCATTCTCGGTTTGCCTGAATCCACTGAAACCGGACGCCCAACTGATTTTTTTTCAACTTTCGCCCAACTTTGTTTCTTATGTATTATAACATTGTATTGTAAAACATTGGTCCGTGTATAAAGTGTTATTTTGTATTAAGGGCTGAGTTCAAAGTGACAGAAAGGAATATACCGCTCGTAATTTCGTTTTACCGTTTTCCAGCTGGAATGCAGAAACGAAAATTCCATCCGAATTTTCCTTTCTTGTTTATTGGTACAAAACGAAAAACTAATATGACAGAACAATGAAATGGGTGAACGGAGGGTTTTGTTACTTTGAATTAAGAGCTTAGTCCCAATTTAAGGAGCTATTTTCTGTCCGATTTCCCTTTGTTGGATTCAGACATGAAAACAAATAAACGAGCCTCATTGGCTGTGCCACTGAGAGCTTCCTGCTTCTGTATTTCCAGCGTAAAAGTAGCCTTTATAATAGGATCATAGCATACACTGACCCATAGCCTATGCCCTATTGAGCACAATCTGTAAAATGTATAGCCTACATGTTCGAATAAATAATAGGCCACATTTATTTTTTTATTTTAAAGGTCACATATTATGCTAAATGCACTTTTTAAATGTGTTCTAACATATCCATGGGTCCACGGTGTGCCTAGAGACTGCCAAAATATTTTAAAAAAATAACAATCTCTCCTGTTCTCACTCTCCCCCTTTCTGAAACCCCCACCCCTCCCCCCCAATATACTCCAGTCAGAATTTTCCCCTTTTCTGACCTCACAAACTGGAAAGCCAGAAGCTTCCACTGTGCAGCCCACACCCCTATTTCTTATTGGTCCACGGCCCTGACAGACAGAGGGCGAGGCGTATCTGGCTTCGCTTCCGGACAGGGGGCGGGGGCAGCTCAAAGATTGTATATTTATGAGGGGAGCTGCAGCTCTTTTTAAAAAATAGGCCATTGTGAGATTAGCTGAACATTAGCATAGTACAATAAATTATCTGAAAGTTTTTTTCAGCAAACAATTAAAGAAAAACGTTTTAGGGACCACTAAGACCATATAATATGGTGTATAATAGTACCTTTTAATGTAAAAACACGTTATCACTCCCAACCACTCAACATTTCTCCCCAACTCGTCCTCATTGACGAATGGTCAGTGTCCCTTTGAGTCACTGTTCGACGTGCAATAGCCTAATATAGCCTACCTCTATAGCCAGTACTTTGGCAAGGCATGTGCCAAGTGTGCCACCGCACAGGCAAGGACGGATTAACATGTCCACGGGCCCTGGACACAAACCAGCCATGGACCCCTAGCAACACGCAATCACACACATTATAATGCAGCGCGCAGCCGAGAGAGAGAGAGAGAGAGAGAGAGAGAGAGAGAGAGAGAGAGAGAGAGAGAGACTCTCTTTGCGTCTGAGCCTACAATCAAAGCCCAATCTGAGCGAAGCAGCGTGTAGCCTGGTGAAACGCTGTGTTGGTGTCGTTCACTGTGAGACCTTGCAGGCCGCCGTGCAGTAAAACTATGTGATTTAAGACTAAATTATCACCGGGGATTCCTGCACGTTAACGTTGTAGAGGAGACAGGCTTTGCGATCCGATTGCATGTCCCAAGCCCTGGATATACGGAGACATGTCCCCAATCTCACTGCCGACTAACTGTAAAGTGAACAACCGCCTCGCTCAGTTAGTTTCAGTCTACATCCGACACAGTTAATATAATCACCACCTAAGCATGGACATCGTTAAAAAAAAGCGATCTCATTCTTATTATCATTAGGGCTTTGATGCAATCTATAAAATCTGAACATTATGGAGGCAGTGGTGGTGCGTAAAAGGACGGTGCAGTTGGCAAGCTCTCCTCATACGCCTGCCACAGCAGAAAAGCCACTGTAAGTCGATCGCTTTGTCGATTCATGCCTCTAACTCGTTGACTCGAAATATAATGAGTCGAGGCTTTTAATTCAATGCTGGGGATGTTGAGCTCTTTGGCGATTTCCCGTGCCTTTTTATAGCCTATAGTCTCAGCCCATCGCGTTCTCTCTCCCAGCGGCCAGCGCAAAAACGCAGGTCCCAGCCGCTTCAGAGCGCACAACCACCCGAAAAAAAGAAAAGAAACACAAAGTGGACACAGGCCCTTAAGCTGAATGACCGCTCTGGTAACGGTTATTCCCTTACTGGACGCCGAATATTAGACCCCAAATATAAGACGACCCGACTTTTTACGACCTAGGCCTACTTGTAGGGGAAACCCCCAGTCTTATATTAAAACCATCACCGCTGCATGTATTGGTGCAGTTTGTATTTATCATTGTAGCGAGTTGCGAGACAAGTGCAGGCTGAGCTTTTTTTTTCAGCACCCCCTGCTGAGAATATGTTCACGCGGCTATGTGCGTGTCTGTTTTATGTTGGCGAGCCTGAGTAAGTAGCCTATATTTTAGAGAAGTTTCACATCAGGCCAGCCTATTATGTGGCCTAGTGATGTGCCGAGTAATTTTATTTATTTATTTTTGCCTCGCACCCGGCCGAGAGTCAAGCAGCTCCGCAGGGCGGCGTCCGCCCGACAGCATGTCATTCAAATAGGCTGCTGCATCCAAATCATCCCGTAATCACCAATTTGATACCAGAAAAGTTGCCAGCATGTCTGTTTCTCCCCAGCGCACAGCAAATGAGATATATATTTAGGCTACTATTGTTATTATAAAATGTCACTCAAGAGAGATGATAAACAAACATAACGGTCAGTTATCATTACATTTTAGATGGCAAGATGATAAGGCAGATTCTTTGGAACAACTAAAAAAGGCAAAAGTTGATGATGTGAACAACTTGTTTGTGCTTTAAAGTCGCCAGAACGCAAGAAACAAGTCTTTGAGGCTCCTGGGGGAGGACCCCCAGACCCCCGTTATTGTACAGACCCTAAATAAACGTGCCACACCGAGTTTTAATGAAACACACATAATCTCTTTTCTGGCTGTACGTTATAGTGCTGTACGTTATAGTGCAGCACCCCCACATATTGGAAAAATCCTTGCGCCGTGCATGATGCTAAAGGCAAACCATCCCGTTCTGGGACTGCCACAAGATCGACTTGTGCGTGAAAAGGAAGACAAATCTAATGGTATGGTAAATGGACTTGTATAGCGCTATATCTCCGTTTATCACAGACTCAAAGCGCTTTACATTGTTTTTGTACACATTCACCCAGTCACACACACATTCATACACCGATAGCAGCAGCTACCACGCAGGGTAGGCTTAGCACTAGGGTGCTAAGCTAACTATCGAGAGCAATTCGGGGTTCAGTGTCTTGCCCAGGGACACTTCGACATGTGGCGGGGAGACGGGGGATCGAACCTCCGACCCTGCACACCAGAGGCGAACTCCCTACCCACTTCCCCACTGCCGCCCAAATCTTTCCTCTCTTCTGGTTGAGAGACAGGAGTCCGCGACGATGGCCAATTTGGTATACCAGGATGATTGCAACCTGGTTGTATATGATTGTCGCAAAATGAGGCTATTGATTTTCTGTTTACAAAGATGTCTGAATTGTTTATTGTTTATTAAAATAGACATTTTGAATTGAAATTATATTGATGATAATGATATTATATAGTACTGTTTATGCCTAGACTGCTTTGTTTTTTGTGGCCGGGCTTTCCGCACCGACCAGGTAGGCCAGGTGTGTGTTTGTCATGATGAAAAATAAATGTCAAGGGAAAGAGGCGGTGGTTTAAAAAAGTATTTCGACCGCTTATTCACTCGTTGCTTACAATGGCTTATTCGTTTCCCAGTATATTTTGCTTTATTTACAAGACAGTTTTGTTCTTTTTTGAGTTGTAAAATAAAGGCAATCATTTTTTGAAGTCGCGAGTGCTTGGAGATTATTGGAAGCTAGTCGAGCTGACCTCGCCTTCTGTACCCACGGCTGTACCCAAAGAACAGCCGAGACAATGATACTGTCATACTTCAGAATCTATAACAGGTTTCAACATGTGAAAATAAAGTGTCTACTTGTTAACCTCTTAAGCTCTAGCCTATTTTTTAGGTTTCTGCTCGAAAATTACATACCCAAAATGAATAGAGTATATCTCTGCATCTACAGGGTCTATTTGAATAATTGTGGTGTCATTATGAAGGGAACACTTGTGAAATGTGTAAGTATCAGTATTTATGTCACTGGCTCAGAGTCAATTAAGTTTGCACACAAGCATAAATGACTGATTTCATTTCCGCCTAAAAAAAAATCACACTTTTTCAATGAATATCTCTTTGAAATGATGCTGATGGGGCTACAACTCTACATATAAGCATAGCACAAGGTGTTACCATTATCCCTGCAAAGTTTGATCCTCATAAAGTGAAGCAGAGCAGAATTACAGAGGTTTTAGTAAAGACTAGTCAGGGGGACTCTCCAAAATGGTCATTTTGGCACACTTTGGCACCATATGTGCCATTTGAAGTTTTTGATGTACTGAACTATATTTTTCACTTTTATGTCATTATCTGTGATCATCACATACATTTTCAAGAGTTTTTGACTTTTTTTTGGATTTTAGATTTTTTTTGCATAACCAACCTAAACTATATACAATTTTCAAAGAACCATACAGAGCAACTGAAGTTTGAATCAAAATGAAACATGTTTATTTATCAACAATAATAAACAAACTGTAAAAAAAAATCACACAAAACTATTTACACTGGCTGTAAAGTCCAAACTAAAAACAGCGCTGTGCTGCTATCCGACCTCACAACACCCTAACCCTGAGTGTCCTTTTCCTCTCTACTGGTTGTCGTGCCAGAGCTGGAAACAGTTCTTTTTAGCAGTCAGACACAGTGGCACCTGACATTTTCTACAATACACGGCCGTCTTCACCCTCGGGATCCCAGCATTGTGGCACCACATGCAATGCTTGCGAATTCGAGAGTCATCACTTGCATAGTAGAGGGGCATGCATGTGGTGGGGGCAGAGGCGGGCGGTGGAGTAGCTGCTGAGCCTTCAGCAAACACCAACATCTCTTTCAGCAGCTGCTCTCTGAAGCTCTTCTGGGTGTGCGGCTTTGTCTGGGTAGGGTTCCGCAACTTCAGCAGCTCCTTGTGTAGCAGGAAGCTGTTTACCACTGCGATGTCCACAAAATGATAAAAAAATGTTTTATACCATTTCATGGTCTTGTGGCTGACGCTGTAGTAGCCTATCAGTGCATCGGATAGGTCCAGGCCCGGTTCCAGAACAGAATGCCTTAGGGTGCATCTGAGATTACAGGGGGTGCACCAGTACTATACTAAAACCAGCTACCCAGCTTCAGTTCAGACTTCGCTTTTTACACAGGCCTTTCTACCAGTAGTCAAGCACTTCTGGGCAGTGGCGGAGCCAGAACATTTTCATTGGGGTGGCCAGGATGGGGCCAGTGATCATTTTTGGGTGGCAAGCACAAGGGCTTAGGTTTTGCTTCAACATAAGTTGGGGGCCGGGTAGCCTACTCCCCCAGAAAAAAATGTGCTTCGAACACACCATTTTGTGCATTCGGGTGAATTTTTATGTACTTATTTATGCCTTCTGTTTATTTAATTATTTATGGCAGACATGTCTAAATTTCTGTTAAGGAAAAGACAACAGGCTCCCAGTGACGTTAATGTAAAAGCAGTAAGGCTCTCAGACATTCTGTATTGCTTTCAAATATTTACTATACTGTATTGTTCAAAACAATTTTTTTTAGGACTCACTATTCATGACACAGCAGCAATGTGAACTATTATGACACTTTAAATTTTAAAATCATTGGGGAATATGTATTAACAATTAGGAGATATATCAATGTTTCAACATCCTGAACTGTTATTTTTACCTCTTTTGGGGAGAATAGGGTTTCTTACTTTTTGAGAAAAAATGTAGGCTCTCTTCTGATTATTGAAAAAATCATTCCATAGGCAAATGGGCGTGGCCTATGCCAAAAGATGCAGCTCACTCCAGTGGGATGTTCGGTGTGGGAGTTGTATAGGTATTGCTGTTTACAAGATATTGTGGTAGCCGATTGTTCCCCATGGCGACCAAGACAAGGGCGAGACTGGACAATCATCATTGTGTTTCAGAGAGGTTTATTTCAGGAGTTTTCATCAGGACATTACAGAGGTTTTGGTGAAGCCTTGAAGCAGCAGTGAGCAAAAGGGGCTCTCCCCAAAGCTGTTAGTACATGCTCACACACAGTCTTATATCTGTGTGGGGGGTGTATCAGGTGTATTAATATCTGCAAATAGACATATACTAGTCCTTCTAGGGGGTGCTCTCATTCTCCCCCAGTGACCCTAACCTTTAGACATACACGGTCAGCAACTCTGGATATTATAGACTACTGAAATCCACCACAATATACATTTTGTGTGCTTTTGGTGCCCCCTTATGGATGAATTTCGCGAAACTGCCACGGTAGAACGATGCAGCTCAATTTACAGAACAAGTGGATCTCAAGTTTTTTAATGTGCGATGTTTGGTTGGCGAGTTATGAGCAAAAGCAGATTGTCAGCCTTGACAAAATGGCGGCCGGAGCTAACTACACAATGTAATGTCACTCCAGTGAATATGTGGATATAAAGTTTTTGACTGTGGGAGGTTCGGTGTGGGAGTTATAGCCCCAAACGCGTTTTCCTTGGTGTAGCGCCACCTAGTGGCCGGCATGTCTGAATTTTGTTGTCTGCGTACACGGCCCGGACCTGGATCTAGTTATGCTATTGGCATGTCTGCACCCTTTACGGTTTGGGCTGTGGACACTTTTAGGTGACTACAAATAATAACAATCGGAGCAAAAACAATAGGGTTCCCTGCCCAGCAGGGCTTGGGAACCGCGTTGCTCTGCAAAACGCGGTCCCAGCTCCTGCTCGGGCTTGGCCCCCTAATTAATAACTGTTGCTAACAAACATAACATAAGCATAAATAACTGCTTCTTTTTAAATGTATTTATAAATATAAATCTGTATTTTACTTTTTCACCATGTATATTGATGCATTTTAGCTTGTCTTACTTGTTTTGTGTCTTGTATGTACTACAGCTGCTGGATTTTTGAATTTCCCTGAAGGAACATTCCCAAGGGATCAATAAAGTATCTATCTATCTATCTATCTATCTATCTATCTATCTATCTATCTATCTATCTATCTATCTATAATTGCATGGGTCTGAGCAAGACTTCTCCTCGCTGAACAAGCCTACAGGTAGGCCCACACCAAACACTAGAGGTGTAGAAAATAGCAAAAGCAGCGTGTTGGGTGTGAAGTTGAAAATACTGAACTTTTCACGCTCCAACGTGTGACGCTTAGCCGCGATAGCCAATCAGCTTGGAGAACGACCCGATGTCACGGACATTGGCCCGTTAGGAGGACAGTGTACACATAGTCTGAGAAACACAGTGGAGGAAAATGTCTTTGCGGGCGGCCGGTGCTGTATGAACCCACTCAGGGTTCTACAAGACGTGGGGAAAGTGAGCCAGGAGAATGGGCTTCCTGGTTAATTCAGTGAATATGTGCGGCTGTGCTTTAGCCGATCAACCAATTTAGCGCCTGATAGCATTAGTTAACTCACCCGGTTGTGTGCGGCTAGCACCTCCATATTATGAACCCAAACATGATGGCAAAGTCCGGGGAACATTTACGACAAGTACAGTGAAGCACCAGTGTTTATATCTAAGCCAGCCACGGCATCCAATAATCCTGGTTTATGCGCGTCGCTATCTTGTGAGATTTTTACTCCGCCTCACTCCTCTTGCCGAAAAAGGCCTGTGTGTCAAAGAAAAATGGCTCAGTCCTGGTACCACCCCCAGTGGCCACCGGTAGGTACTACAATGTGTGTCACTTCCTTATTGGATGCTGGTAAAAATCGCTGAGGTTGGGGCTTGGCTTTTCCAAGCGGCGTGAATATGCAATGCTGTTTTAATGCTAGGCTATTTGTGCTGTTCAGTTGCTGTTTATTTGTCTTTTGGCACAGTTGTTGGCTGTGTTGTTGTTGTTGTTGTGCGGACATGCACGCTGTTGAGATCTCAGCCATGGTTGATTAGGGGAAATTAAATATCGGGAGGGAGACTTGGCACGTTGAACCATTTTTGACACAAAATGTCGCCCGAAAATTTTCCGGGCGACAGCCATGTTGCTTTCCCCGCTAAGATGCCCATAGTACAGCCTGAATCTTACATACACCAACACAGAATGCTTTTGCTCATACTCCACTAATTTATCTTAACCACAGCAGTCTATTAATGCCTCGTTTTTAATAACATAACGGATAGGAAGCTACTTATGCTTTTTTTTAAACGGTGAAACTAAAATAATTGTTTTTATTGGTATTTTTGACTGCCTGGTGTATAGCTATTAGCTTTGGGACAAGCAACCAGCTTTTGCTCATAACACACTGTTTATATTCCCCACAGCAGTCTGACAAAGCCTCGTTTTTAGCAAGACAAAGCATAGGAAGGTAATAGAGTTTAAGTTTAACTTTGAAGCTCATTTTAGCTATTTTAGATATTTTTAGCCGTTAGCTTCCGTGCTAACTAATTCAGTACAGGCACTGTGGACAGGCTACTACTACAGGCTATGGACCCGTCGCTTCCAGAGAGGGTCAAAGATTGTATATTTACGAGGGGAGCTGCAGCTCGGTTTAAAAAATAGGCCATCGTGAGATTAGCTGAACATCAGGGTATAGAGGCATACTACAATAAATGATCTGAACGTTTTTTTCAGCAAACAACTAAAGAAAAACGTATTAGGGACCTCTAAGACCATATAATATTGACAGAAAAGTGTATTTATATGTGAGCTTTAAGACTAAATGATCACCAGGGATTCCTGCACGTTAACGTTGTAGAGGGGACAGGCTTTCACGATCTGATTGTGTCCCGAGCCCTGATACAGAGACATGTCTTCAAACTGACTGCGCGACTAACTGCAAAGTGAAACATCCGCCTCGCTCCGTAAGTTTCAGTCTACAGCCGACACAGTTAATAGCCTATAATCACCACCTGTGCATTGACAACGTTTAAATAAAGCCTCACATTCTTATTATCATAAGGGCTTTGATGCAAATGATTAAATCTGAACATTACGGAGGCAGTGTTAGTGCGTAAAAGTCCTCTCGACACATCGTTCGCTATCCAAACGCACACACCTCTGTCCCGAAGTCAGCTGAATGATCGCTCTGGTAACGGTCAGTCCATAACTGGACGCTAAATATTGGACCCCGAATATAAAACGACCCGACTTTTTACGACCTATTCCCAGGGGGAAACCCCTTCTTATAATCGGCCAAATAGCCTACGGCATGTGTCACAGCTGCATGTAACAATATTGCATTGGTGATGCATTTTTTTTTATCAATGTAGCGAGTTATTATTTAAGTGCAGGCAGAGCTTTTTATTTTGTTAGCACTCCCTTCTGGGAATAGTATGTTTCTGCAGCTATGCCTGTAGCGTAGGCTACTTCAACAGCGGGTGTCCACACTGTTGATCCGTCTGAACGTTAGCCTGCATGCTTAGGATCCAACTGGCCGACTGGTTTGAACTCATTTGATATATTTTACGAGTTTAGGCCTACTCCTTGTGCTCTTAATTCAAACCGCATATCGCATCAGCTCACGTGATGAGAAACATAATCAGACTCTGTTCTCTTTCTCTCTCTCTTTCTCTCTCTCCCCACTCCTATCCTCAGAATAAATCTGATTTTAAAAATGCATATGCCTAAAATAGATAGCGGATTTTTTTGCAAGTTAAATGGGAAATAAACTAATAAGAGATAACAATAAATATGAGACAGATATATTCTTATATATTTTCATTGTGACACTGACACCTGTTTCAATTAAATAGGTTGCGGTTGTGGTGGGGGAAAAAAAAAAAGCCTACAACTAATTGCAAACCTATATAGGCCTAATAATAATAAGTTACTTTCTGCAAGTGATGCTGAGCTCGCAGCTCTCAGCTGTGCCAGAGCATTCACCGTGGAAACCAGCTACCGTCGCAGCCAGTTCAGCAGTGTGAACGGTTGTGTGGTGAATCTTTGGTCTGAACTGGGCTAAACCTGCTCAGCGCCATGAGTGGCCAACAACGTTCCCTTACAGAACGTTATTGGCCACACCCACACCGCCCTGCAAAATGTTCTAGACGGCAAAAAAGCTGTTTTTTAGACGAAATGTTATAATATTTATCAAAATTTATTTTTAATCGGATGATTGTAAATAGTTTATAGAGAAACCTAACATTAATGCCATATATTTATGTATGTGGGTTGCCAGGGCCTTTAAAGGGGTAGTTCAGAATTTGACATAGGGCCTTATTCCAAAGTTAGCCTTAGTGTTCTTTATCATTGGAGACAGTTTTCAACACATTTTATGCAGTCCTTCTAGTTGCAGAGTTTGCTCGTGCTAGGCTAGCACACGGCATTGGGGTCAAATTAGCCTGCTACTAAAACAGTCTTACCCACTCCACAGTACACCCGAGACAAATCAATTATAACACCAGAATATCGATGTAAATGTCTGTGTTGATAGAATAATGTTAGGAATAAAACCAACCTTGCATCGCATGAATCATCGCATTTTGAGGGACTACTTTCTCAGCAGCAGCGGAATTTTACTTTGCTCCGGCTAGTTGTGTAACCGAATCACTACAGCAGAAAGTAAACAGAGCAGCGTGGGACAGAAACGGAGGATTAGGCAACACAGTGGTTCAGTGTGCATTTAGGAATTGTACAAATAAACCCTACAGATGGGCACCACAAAGTTCCACCAATTTCCAGTGGCTTGTTGCTGCTGGTTTGGACATAAAAACACCGGTGGAAACTGTTCGCAAACGGAGTATTTGTAGCGATAATTTCAGACCGGATGACTTCGAGAAACCCCCGCAAAGAGCAATAAATCACTGAAAACGAAAGCGGTGCCATCCGTCTATTCAGATGCACCAACAGCCACTGATGAACAGGTTATAACTTTTGGTAGGCTACACAGTAGCTAATAAAGCTGGCCCCTTTCATAATGTTAGCCTATTGACAGATTGATGACAACTTTAGTGGAGATTAGTGTTAGATACAACAAATTCCTCATAATCGTCTTCAAAAGCAGACGCATCGCTAAGTCCTCCAAACGTGGCCATATCTTGTTTATTGAATAGGCTAATAAAATTCCTTTGTGCACTGTACTCTGCGTCTGTAGCAATGACAGCGGCAGGTAAACAAACTATTGGAGCCTCTAGGTAATATCAGTCCGCCGCTACCGCAGCCTACTACCAGGAATATAACGCTGCTGCTGAGACACAGGAAGCCCCTCAAAATGCAATATGCAAGGTTGGTTTTATTTCTAACATTATTCTATCAACACAGACATTTACATCTTTGGTCTGGCGTTATAATTGGTTTGCCTCGGGTGTACTTTTACTCGACGTCATTGTAAAAGAGGGTCACCCCTCAATTGATCTTTCGAGGTTAAATAAAGGTTACAAACAAACAAACAAACAAACTGTGGAGTGGGTAAGACTGTTTTAGTAGCAGGCTAATTTGACCCCAATCCCGTGCGCTAGCCTAGCACGAGCAAACTCTGCAATCAAAAGGACTGAATTAAATGTGTTGAAAACTTTCTCCAATGATAAAGAACACTAAGGCTAACTTTGGAATCAGGCCCTATGTCCAAAATTCCGAACTACCCCTTTAATGACTGTTGCAATGGAGACTGTTTGATACGGCCACGCCCACACAGTCCTGTCAAACGGTCTAGAGAATAAAAAAGCTGTTTTTTTTTCTAAACAAAGTTTTATAATATTTGTGAACATTTATTTTCAATCACATTTTTGTAAAAGCTTATTGAGACACCCAACTTTGGTATCATATATTGATGTTTACTATTTAAGACCAAGCTTCTAAAAGCTCAGGTCCAATTCCTTCTTTTGTGTTGTAACTGTAGATTACTGCAGGTCACGATGTGCCTCCGAAACAATTACGCTCATCATGTTCAGTGAAACTGCACCATATTTTGAAATGGGGGTCACATTAACAAACAGCAGGATATTGTTTCCATATGAAATGCAACACGTCCATGCTGAGAGCTGGTCTGTCTCTCCTCAGTCTCCTCAGTATTCTCTGACTGATAAACAAGTCAGAGAGAGTCAGCTACATACCTGACTGTATTTGCAACATTTGCATCAATTACAGCTGTACAAAGGCAAACATCTTGAGTCAGTTTTTCCCCTGCATTTCACTTTTTTAGTTTTGCCCCGTCAGTTGTGCCGTCCCTGCTGATCCAAACAGGACCAATTACAGTCATATGAAAAAGTTTGGGAACCCCTCTCAGTCGGCATTATAATTGACTCTGCTTTCACAAAAAAAAATATAAAAGTGGTATGTCTTTAATTTACCAGGACAGCTAAGTACTGGGATGTTTTCCAAACAAAGATTTTTTGAAAAGCAGTATTTGGTTGTATGAAATAAAATAAAATGTGAAAAACTGGCTGTGCAAAAATATGGGTACCCTTGTGGTTTTGTTGATTTTAATGCCTGTAACAGCATGTAAAACTGATGACTTTAAACACACAGTTGGTTGGATTATGTTGTTAAGCCTTGAACCTCATATAATTGTCTGTTTAATCATGAGAAAATGTATTTTAGGTGCCTAAATGCAAGTTGCACTTCTCTTTGACTCTCTGCTGAAGTGAAACAGAATGGGATCATCAAAACAGCTCCCAAAAGATCTGAAAAACAAAGATTGTTCATTGTCATGGTTTAGGGCAGGGGTGGCCCTCATGCGGCTCTTTGCCCAGCTTCGTGCGGCTCTTCAATTCATATCAAATTATGTGATTATAATTTTTTTTTTTTTACTTTTTTTTTTGTGTGGGCCTCTGTGTGTGCATGTTCGCAAACGTTTCATGCGGCTCTTACGTTCGTTTTACATGTTGTCTATTATTTAATTTTTTATTTTATTAATTTGTAGGCCCTATGTGTATGCCTGTTCGCAAATGTTTAATTGAGGACGCAACATAACGTTCGCAAACGTTTGGTGCGGACGCAACATAAAACTGCCCGCTCAGCTTGGAGGGAGGTTTTCCGTGAGTAAACTATTTGTGTCAAGTTCGCTCCGAAACAGAGTGGGAGAGTTCATATTTTTTGTTGAACGTTATGGCAGGCCATTCTGCCTTATATGCCAGGTGTCATTTGCGCATTTCAAGGCTTCAAATCTTCGGCGCCACTTCAGCTCTCTCCATGCTAAAAGTAAGTCCCACAACATGCATAGTAAGAGAAAAACGCTATTTTAAATTGTTATATTTTTGTTTGTGGACTTGGTTGAACTGAGAGTTTGTGTGTGAGGCAGTGCACACAATGTTCATTGTTGAAAATGACTGCCCTGTCGTCTTTAGTACTGTAGGAGTCCAGTCCTGTCATTATCACAGGGGCGGCCTTAACGATCTGGGGGCCCGTTTCAAGTCCTAGTGTGGGGCCCCCTGTTTTTTTTTTTTTTTTTTTTTTTTTAATAAATAATGCTTGTGCATGCATGTGCAAGCTCCCCGCGAAAATAAAAACGCCCCCCCCCCCCTGAAATCTTACTGGCCACCCCAGTGCCCCCCCCCACCCCCCAGTTAAAATGTTATTTTTTATTTTAATTTTATTTTTTTAATTAAATTTTTTTCCTGATATGTATCCTAGTTCAGAGATGATATGTATTTTTTTTTCTTTCTTAACTTTATTTGATAGGTAGTTGCCAAGTTCATCACACAAACACTCCAATCCACTGATATGAGATCAGTTTGCAATTTTCAATTACTAAATTAATGGTAGGACCACTAGAACTGGTCTCTGGTCAGCAAAGGTCTTGAAAACAGTATAAGTGTGCTTGTGACATGCGTGCCACCCATGCATGTGTATAGGCACGTGTCCCAGCAGATTTTTGAAATCTGAATAAAAAAATTAAAGTTTGTAGTTAGCGAGTGTAACATGTTCTTAGCAAGGGCAGACTTTCATAAATAAAGGTTTATTTTTTTAGCAAGATATTTGGTCAAAAGCTAGTGGTCATCCGTCCCTCTGTGCAGTTGTTAGGCATCTCGCTGCTAGCAAGTTATGTTGTCTTGCTAATTTTACTATTCATCTGAGCTGAAATAAATATTGACTTTTTCCTTTATTATCTTCGCCAGAATGCACCAGAATGCTTAGATTACATGTTAAAAACACAAAAAAATATTCTGGGGGGGGATGCCCCCAGACCCCCCTTCTGGGGTTTAGTTTTCTGACAAACATTACAATGGATACTAACATGATTTGGGCATTTGGGATTATAAATCATCTTTGAATTGGTTGTACAGCATATCACATGCTATTCATTCAGGGGTGCGATGGCCACCCTCTGTGGCCCACCTTGGCCACCCCCAGTCAAAATTTCCTGGAATCGCCACTGTGTGTACCCGTGTGTACGATGTGGCTCTTTGCAGTAACACAGTAAAAAATGTGGCTCTTTGTCTCTGACTGGTTGGCCACCCCTGGTTTAGGGGAAGGCTACAAGAAGCTTTCCCAAAGGTTTCAATTTTCAATTTCGACTGTAGGGAACGTTGTCAGGAAATGGAAGGACACAGGCATAGTGGCAGTTAAACCCAGGCATGGCAGACCAAGAAAAAAACAGGAGCGGCATAGGTGGAGGATTGTGAGAATGGTTGCACACAACCCACAGATCACCTCCAAAGACTTACAAGAACATCTGGCTGCAGATTGTGTATCTGTACATGGTTCAACAATTCAGCGCAATTTGCACCAAAACATCTGCTTTTTATAAAGACCAAATAACTTAATTTTTGTCTCATCAGTCCAAAGCATTTTCTTCCAATATGAAGCTGGCTTGTCTAAATGAGCTTTTGCATACTCCATGCAACTGTATCTGTGGCGTGGGCGCAGAAAGGGCTTCCTTCTCATCACCCGGCCATACAGATGTTTTGGTGCAAATTGCACTGAATTGTAGAACCATGTACAGATACACAATATGCAGCCAGATGTTCTTGCAGGTCTTTTGAGGTGATCTGTGGGTTGTCTGCAACCATTCTCACAATCCGCCGCATATGCCGCTCTTGTACTTTTCTTGGTCTGCTAGACCTGGGTTTAACTGCAACTGTGCCTGTGTCCTTCCATTCCCTGACAACGTTCCTTACAGTAGAAATTGACAATTGAAACCTTTGGGAAAGCTTCTTGTAGCCTTCCCCTAAACCATGACAATGAATAATCTTTGTTTTTAAGATATTTTGGGAGCTGTTTTGATGATCGCATTCTGTCTCACTTCTGCAAAGAGACAAAGAGAAGTGCAACTTGCATTTAGGCACCTAAAATACCTTTTATCATGATTAAACAGACCTTTATATGAGGTTCAAGGCTTAACAACATAATCCAACCAATTTTGTGTTTAAAGTCCTCAGTTTTACATGCTGTTACAGGCATTAAAATCAGCAAGACCACAAGGGTTCCCATATTTTTGCACAGCCAGTTTTTCACATTTTATTTAATTTCATAAAACTAAATACTGCTTTTCAAAAAATCTTTGTTTGGAAAACATCCCAGTACTTAGCTGTTCCTGGTAAATTAAAGACATACCACTTTTATCTTTTTTTTGTGAAAGCAGAGTCAATTATAATGCCGGCTGAGAGGGGTTTCCAAACTTTTTCATATGATTGTATTTTAAGTGTTCCTGCAGAATATATTGAGTGGAGATGTCTGGTCTCCTCAGGAAATAGCTCCAGCATCCCAGACTGAGTGGCAGACCTTTTCCCACATCCAGATTTTTAGACAATGCACTCGAAATACATACTGAAATTTACCAATTAAAAAAAAAAAGGTTCAACTTATTTTTGTGATCTTTGTTTTTAGAAAGGACAAAAAAAAAACACAGATTGCAGCAAAACAAAACCACCATTACTTCCAACGTGAGTTTAAAGTGTGAGTCAGAGAGGAGAGTTATTTATGACTTTGGAGGTTGAGGGACCAGCCAGAGTTTGTTTCTTCTGTGTACATTGTGTTTGTATACGATTGTTTTGACATGGAGTGCAGGAGATGGGAGCCTCTGAAGCAATGGCAGGGGGCTCATTGTGGTTCTGTCCCTGCCCTCCCCTTTGCACTTGTATGAGGCAGTGTTTTGGACCGTGGCCCAGGACCAAGCATGAGGCATGCCGCTCTACGCTCCAGCCTCTCCAGAGCACCGACGACTCTCACTGACACATTACATCAGCTGGGGGAGACATAGTAGACTATAGTGTGTGGAGTGTTGATGCTCCCTTTCAGCTTACTGCTCTTTGGGCAAAACAATAGGGGAGTGGAGATTGATAGCCATGGCTGTGCGCATCATTCGTGGAATGGAAGACCTGGTGGCATCGGGCAGCCAGCTCGCCTGGAGCTTGGCACACCAGACCTTGAGGAGTTGGTATAATCGTGGGCTGATGCCGTGCAGACGCCTCCTAGAAGCCTGGTTCAGGATTGGAAAATGCTACCAGGTATGACAGCTTCTTGAGCAATAAATGCAGCATGAATAATTTAGATACAAAGAGACTTGGAATATCTTGGGGTTTTATTCACTGTTTTATTCACAGTATGTGTGAATGACTACTGAGTGCCAGATGCATCTCTTTTGATTCCCTATGTGAATCTTTCGTTGCTTCGATAATCCCTCTTCAACTTTTCTTGCGACTGAAGCAAGTGTGTATAGTACTTCTCATTCGGCTCATTAGCATATGCATTATATGGTTATGTTTGGAGGTGCAGGCTGCCTCTCTGTGAGTCACAAAGCCAGTCTTTTTTTAATGAGGGTCTCTCCCCTAGCACATGTGGCAGTCATTAGCAAGAGCACCATGACCATCCGTTTGATCTCGCCGTCTGCAACATAGAGAACTTTCAAAGTTATCTTCTCAAAATGCTTGTTGTTGCCGGAACACCTGAGAACATTGTCTGTGTGTGGGGAACACATCCATCCACATACTGTGTTTACTCTGTATAAACTGGAAAGGGAGCAGCATAATGCCATGTAAAAAATGTATTTGGTTTTAGATAGCAGTTGGGATATAGATTTAAAACTGTTTTTGTTTTTTACATTAAAGTACACTCAGAATACAACGCTTTGTCAAGATGACACATACGTGAAATTACTACACTGCATTAATGCACAAGCAAAGTACAGGCATGCAAACTCATGAGCCATGAAAAAGGTGAGAAGCCCGAAAACAAACAACGGTAGGGGGGTCTGGGGGCATCCCCCCAGAAGATTTTTTTTGTGATTTGAACATTTAAGAGAAGCAATTTGGTGTATTCTGGTGAAGAGAATTAAGGACAAAAAAAACGTTGTCAGATGAATAGTAAAATGAGCAAAACAAGTTAGTCAGCCAACCTTCTTGACGTTTCCAATACAAAGTGTGTGGTAGCCTATTTACCCAGAAAAACGGTTAAAAACAGCTTAGAAAAACGGTTAAAAATGCTGGGAAAACCAGCTTTAAATAAGACAGAAAATAACATGGAGCCTCAAATCAATCACACCAAATTCCCTTACAATAAACTAACTATTTATATTGTGGCAAACAGGATTTGCCTTATCTTTGTTACACAACCATCAATATAACACATAAGAATACACTCTGTCACCATAGTTAATCTCGTGTTCACGCACTCACACGCGCACGCACACACACACACACACACACACCTCAGTTGTGCGCAGGAACATAATGGTGCAAAATGAGACGATAGTGGAGGAAGCAGGTGAGTGTGTTGTTTCGGCGCTGATCTGCTAAAATCACTACATGCACGGCCAGAACACCACGCACCATTAAAAAACCGTGAAAACAGCAATAGACAAAAGCACATTATTAACTTGAGGTGACACGTTAATCTGCAGTGACAATCCGCCAACCGCGGCTGTTAATCAGTGCGAACATAAAGCAATGCAAATGGCTGTAAAACAACGGTTGGCAAACTCCGTGAATTTATTTAAAAAGTGATTCACATAAACCGAGTAGGCACTAGGGTTGCCACCTTGGATTTAGGAAAAAAAGGGACACTTGATGTTTGGGGCGGAGGGCTCGGCCATTATTAGGCTACCAGTTCAGACTGACCAGTGTAATGACCTATATGGGCCCATGGGCCCATTATCTCATAATCCGTATATGAAGCAAATGGTTTCCACAATCTTTTTTTCTATTTTCGCCGGGAGCATGCACAAGCATTATTTATTAAAAAAAATAAAAAGTGGGGGGCCCCACACTGGGTCTTGAAACGGGCCCCGAGATTGTTGAGACCGCCCCTGCCCGCTTGTCGTGCCGCCTGACAACGGAACGCTCCGCTTTCTCTCTGCCCGGCCCCGCTCGCCTCTCCATTGAGAATGCATTAGTTGGCGCAACAAACGCCTTGGCCCGTGTGAAACGGCCTTAACTACTGAACGAAGGAAATCAAATGAGGTTTTGGCATTTCCCCCCAAAAAACGGGACAAATTGTGTCCCGGGAGAGATTTATTTTTTCCCGGGACAGCTGGTGAAAAAAGAGAACAATTCTGGGAAAAACGGGACGGGTGGCAACACTAGTAGGCTCATTAACACGGTAAAATACTAGTACTGCGGCTACTTGAACGCTCCGATGACTCGGAGAGAAAAAATTTTTTACTTTCCTGCAGACGCTCTGACTGACTGATGTCACCGCCCCTCAATGACAAACACTGTTTCTGATTGGCCAAATGACCGTCAAAGCTCATATGATAGGAGTTAACATCCGTCAATCATAGTTAGTCACTATGGTCACTCCATGTCCATGCTCCGCTCCGCTCCGCTCCACACACACACACACACACACACACACACACACACACACACACACACACACACACACACACAGCTGGCCATCAGACCCCCCCCCCCCCCTCCAAAACATATTTTCTCAACGGATCTCCACGAATCACATAGATGGCCAATTTTGTTTCCAAAACGGCAAATTTTGCCGAAAGGTGACGAGTTTGCATGCCTGAAAGTAAAGTACTCAGTAAAGCATTTGAGTATGTGTAATAAGTATGTCTACTCAACTCAGGGGGGAGAGTGATGGGTTGTAGGTTGGTGCTGCAGGGTGGGCCCAGCAGGTCAGTGTGGGAACCATTGGGGTTCCCTGCCCGTAATGACAGGGCTTCAGAGGGAACGACCTCCCTGACACAGTCCTGACCTTTTCTTTTTATCACTCTGAAGCTCAGGTCTCTCTCTATGTCTGGACTGGGGACAGCCATCTGTCAGCCTTTGAAACAACAGATAAAAGTTTTTTTGTTGCGGCCTGCAGAAGATCAATATCAAATAATGCATTATATCTACACAGGGAGTGTTTTAGGGATCATTTAATGTTTTGTAATTTTCTTTTAAAAGGAATTCAGCTTTAAGATATGGAGTAAGATACACAAAATTTAAGGTGAATCTGGAATTCAATGGCTGGCTGTGAGCTTAAAATCTGCCTTTTAACTGAGGGCCTTTGTCTATTCCCTCCATGTTTTGATGTCACTGCCCTGCAACAAAGTAATGTTGATATATGAGCTATAAAAAGGTTGTGCCTTGAACAGCCACAATAATTCATATACTGTAAGTGTCACTGTAGTGATTGAATCCAGATTAAACTATTGAACATTTTCCCAATAAAGATGAATCCAAAACAAACTGTTTTTTTTCAATGAGGGTAGCTTCAATAGGTGTTACTTTTTTCAATTCTTGTAATTCTTGGTCAGAAAGATCCTTCCCTCTTCTGTACCACTGAGATATGAAGCTTAAAAAGGGTCCTGCTGTGCAGATCACATCAGAATATGGAAGAAGTGGGTATGGTGTTGAAATCTAAAGTTAGCGTGACTGCAAATGAAACCAGTCGTCAATCGAGAAGTACAGCTCTACCCACATAACTGTAAATCTCACTGAGGTTTAGGGCGTTGAAAAACAACAAAGTGGAAAAGTGGCTGGCACATGTATTAAAGTGTAAGCTCCATTGTGGCCTGGAGAACAATATGTACTGGTTGACTGAAGTTTAACACATTTCCAGAAGGCGTCTTCCCACTGTGAGGCCACCCTGGACCTAAACATAACCCGCACTTTCCACCAAAGAGGCCAAACAGTTGGATGCCACATGTTTTTGTCAAGTGAAGTCACAATAATAACTCATTGCAATGGCGTTATGCCCTCTGTCACTGCCTGAGATCAAACAGTAGTAAAATACCGCTGATGCTGAAATGTGAAGATAATTCGAAGTGTCTACAAAATTATGGAAAAGGATAGCATCTTTTTTATAGCACGAGCAATCCTTAATCTGACACTGTACTCATTACTCAACCAGTAGACAGCACATTGTATTGCATCAAAGCCCCTATGAGTACAATTCCAATGTGATCGTATAGCTTCTTTCTAGTTTTTCTGATGGAGTAAGTGGCAACGGGGGGCGCAAGCATCTGGAATGTTAAAATGACATAAAATACATTGTCATTGCCCATGTGGTGAATTGGTTAACCATAACCAGTGACATGGTATTCAACAAACGATTTGGTAAACGATCTCAAGCTTATTATAGTTGAAATACTGAAACTATGTAGCATAGAAGCCACAGCACTTGGTCTGGTATGACTTTGTGGTGGCAAATGTTAGCACACCTATATATATACAGATACTGTATACCGATATTGCTGTGTAACTTTAATATGTTAGTCAGTTTGATATCTTATTGAAGTTTCATATGGATTGGATTTATATAGCGCTTTTCAAGGCACTCAAAGACGCTTTACAGGGTTCCAGGTTCCATTCATTCACACACAGTCATACTGGTGGTGGTAAACTACCATAGCAGCCACAGCTGCCCTGGGGCAGACTGACGGAAGCGTGGCTGCCATTCAGCGCCTACGGCCCCTCCGACCACCACCTCAAACATACAGCAGTCATACACATTCACATGAGGCAAGGTGGGTGAAGTGTCTTGCCCAAGGACACAACAGCCATGACACAGGTGGCAGAGCGGGGATTGAACCGCCAACCCTTCGATCATTGGCCAACCCGCTTAACCACCTGAGCCACGGTCGCCCAAGTTTTATATAAACTGTACACACATGGAAGTGGTTTCAATCTTCGCATAGCCCTTGAACTATATTCATAATAACTTTTCTGGTACTGAATTTACCTTGGTCTACAATGTGAGTGATTGAACAACTCCAAATAATATAAAGGTGGTTAAAGTTAAGGCATTAACTTAGTTGAAACATAACATGCTACATTACTTGTTTTCTACATTATTTATAATAAACTCTATTGGAGTATTGTGATAACATTTCACCATCAGCACTACACAGCCTACTATGTCATCTGGATTTGAACGAAAGGCATAAAAAGAAATTCAAATATCTGAATATCAGTCCAAATATTGGACACAGCATAGAACATTGAGATATGAGTAACGTTCATTACCCCACATTCACATTTCTACCTTCCTCAGCATTGAAAGGCAGTTCTGCTGACAGCGACAGAATGAATCTTAAAGCCATTCTCAAAAAATACAGTGGCAACTCAGGTAAACTAAAGCACCAGGGCTTCATTGTCTATTTCTATTTCTTAGAGGAAAATGTGGGATTTTGACATTTCTGGGATTTTCATTAGACTGCATTGTTGTTTCAGAAGAAAAGAAAAAGACAATATCATGCATGGAGCCTTACTGGCAAAATAACCCCACACTTTGATGATTCATTGTGCATTTGTTCATAAGAGATGATTTATGGCTGAATAATGAGGATAATGATTGTGCCTTAGTGCTGATGTTTTGGAGTGTGGGTCTATGGACACTTGCCGTGTGGCTCCTCTTACCTATTCATACAGCACAAAGAAAAAACATGACATTGAGGTGAATCACTGATCAAATGGTGAAAAAGAAGCAGCCATTTTAACTCTGGGGCGAAATGGGGCAGAGGCACATGTTGGAGGTGGACTGGGTGCTTTTTCAGTGAATGTGTTGTCATGTCATGACTCACGTATAGTCTGTGTTCCCTTTCAGATGACAGAGGGCCGACTGAGCCAGGTTCACCTCCTTGATGGCAGGAAGCTGGAGCTGCTGGTTCAGGTCAGGGACACTTTTTGCTTGCCACCATGGTTAAGAATAATGCTGCATACCAAATCCATCCCCTTCCCTGTCACCTCAGGTGTACCCCAGGGTTCTGTCCTGGGGCCCCTACTCTTCATCATTTACCTCCTTCCCCTCGGCAATATATTTCGCAAATTTGACATTAATTTCCACTGTTATGCTGATGACACCCAGCTCTACCTCAATCGCCTCTGCCCCTCCCTTACCCCCCACACTGCCGCCATCCTTCTCCACAGTCTGGTCACATCAAGGGTCGACTACTGCAACTCCCTCCTCTTCGGTCTTCCCCAAAAAACCCTTTACAAACTGCAACTGGTTCAACACTCAGCAGCAAGGATCATCTCCAGAACACCCTCCTCTCACCACATCACCCCTCTCCTGCACTAGCTTCATTGGCTACTGGTTCATTTCCTTATTCAATTTAAAATCCTCCTCTGCACCTTCAAGCCATCCATAACCTTGCACCCACATACCTAACAGACCTCATTCAAATTGCCATTCCCTCCCGTGCACTTCGCTCCTCCTCCTCTGTTCACCTCACTGTCCCCTCTGCCTGCCTTACCACGATGGGGAGCACAGCCTTCAGCCGCTCAGGCAGACAGACAGAGCCTTCAGCCTCTCTGCTCCCCTGCTCTGGAATGCACTGCCCCCTGACATCCACAACACCAACTCCATATCACAGTTCAAATCAAAGCTTAAAACTCACCTTTTCAAATTTGGATATCCCTCCTAATCTTCCCTTCCCATTTCACCATATCACCTTCATCCATTGCCCACTTTATTTTAAAGGGGACATATTATGCAAAAACTCGGGTTTAAATGTGTATTTCCGAGGTCTACTATCAAAGGTTTTAATGGTTTATTGTTAAAAAAACCCATTAGTTTTCCACCATTTCCCATTTCTTCATCGCCTTTTCTGCTCTCTATCTCAAAAGGTTGCTTTTGACATCTACCCCCCTTCGCAAAAATCCTAGTCTGCTCTGACTGGTCAGATCTACATGGGCGTGCATGCACCGCCCTGCTCATTTACTCTATACCTACCTATATGGGCTTGACATACGCCCAGCTGTCAGTTTTGTTTACTTTTGGCCAATGCAGCATGGAGATCAATGTTACCATGTTTAGCTTCATTTCTACAGCAAATGTCAGCACACTTACCACTTCTAAACCAAAAGCTTTACAACTGAACCTGGTCAGGCAGGAGTCTGAGCTGAAAACTGTGAAAATTGCATCAAGATTTCTGGTTTCCCTGACATTATCCTCAGGTAAATACAGTTTAAATATGTCACAGTCAATAACAGAATAAGAGCTAAGTATCTATGCAAAAACCTCCTAACTTGTAACATACAACGTTTTATGTATGTCTCTACAGGTTAAACTGGGGAATGATCTACAACCCAGTGGAGTGAAAAAGCTTTGGTTGTGAAGCCATGCTGAGGTAACATGTACAGTAACGAGGCAGGAAAGGAATGTATCATGTCAAGATTCACTGGAAAGGCATTATCTTTTGTATAAAAAAAAGTATAGAAATAATTTGTCAGAGCTGCAAATTATCTGACACCCTTTCAATATCTAGTAGATAATGTATCATTTGTATTGTGATCACTCATTTATAATAAAGTTTTACTGTTAAAAAATGTATTGTGTTGCTAACTGTCAGTTTGCTTTGTGTAGTAAAGGATTACTTGAAACTCACATTTTCATAGTCAGGATGTTGGACTAGTTTTCTGACCGATCTACATGCATTGACTTATACGTGTTTTAATTCAACCCTTTATCTCTCTGAATATTTCTTATAAAACAGTAGCATTACATTTTAAAAAGACCAAAACCATACTTAAAAATAAAGCAGTTTATTCATAGCCAGTGAAATGGAAATATAAAGTGTACAATTCAAACAGAAGCAAAGCCATAACTTGTATGTAACTGTCCAGTTGTTGCTGGTGGGCCCTGAAGAAGACCACCTGTCCCACCCAGTGAACAGTCCTCCTCTGATGGAACAGATAGTGTGGTCCGTCAGGTCACTCATATCTGTAAAACATGGCACAATCAATGTTATATCATGTAGCCTAGCTGAAATATACATCATACATCTGTAGTTATGGCAAAGCTACAAACTAATGAAAATATATATTTTCTTCCATTATTAAATAAGATAGGCTACTAATACGTTCAGTATAGCCCTTGCTCAAGAAGCAACGAGTTCTGAGTGATACTGTGTGCTTTTTGAAATATAATGGACAGGAAACAAACAGCAGCAGAGGCAACTTACAGTATTCCTGTCTATTATATTGTACATTACACTGGAAATGTAATAGGCCTACTGCTGCATGTACCACGACTGCTTGCATAACTACACACTGTAAACAACAAACAAATACTCTTCAGTTTCCAACACACCATACAGTTTCTTAGTTAACTCAACGTCATTGAAAATGAGGTTCACCCCTCAATTGGTCTCTCGAGGATAAATAAAAGTTAAATGAAATAAAATGTTTCCCCGTCTGTTTTTCACACATGGGCTGTCACGGACAGACTCACAGATCTAAACGTTAGCATAAAGCTAACGGTTAAGCTAGCGGACGCCAGCGCTAACGCTAACTACTTAACCCAGCGGCATTATCTCGTTTCAGTCGGCGTTGGTTATTATAGGAGGGATAAATTAAAGCACATTACACACATTGAACACTTAAACGGACAGATTTGTTTTTAAATAGGACTACTTACATTCAGCGCCGTCGTATAGGGGGGGAAGTTATGACGATTATAAGGGCCCACAGCCCGCTAGGGCCCACACACAGCCCCTAGTAGAATATATGACAAAATGGTTATGCATACAGTGAACTAATATATAATCATACGAATGAGTCCGAATTAAAACAAATCCACAAGTCATACAATATTCAAATTTTTATAATTTCAATAACCTCCTTGGCCCCTTCTTAAAAAATGGTTTGGTCCACCCCGCTGATCGTTCTTCCTCATTGGAATTAAGTGAGCGCGAGCGAACTCCAGCAGGGTGAGGATGCCCCCAAAAAGCACAAGTTTGCACACCAGAAAAGAGTTGAGAAGGAGGCCAGGAGTATGAGCAGCAGAGCAGAGGCCAAAGTAAAACTACCGAGGTCAGCTGAAACAATCGGCCTACTACTTTTTCATTCATAACATTACCTTTGACGGGGCGCAGACTGCAGCCAACGTTAGCTGTCATCTGGCCGCGCTACACTCTGATCAAGTCGCCAGTTCATTGTAGAGCAACGGTGCCTACTTTAGCTATAACTGAACGTTACTACTACAGTGACTATGTGTTTCACAAATATTACTGTCGGACAGTGCTCCAGTATGCGCCCATTCAGAGGCTGAATTGAATTGTATTATGACGCATTCAACTTCTACTCGGTAATTATGAGCTGAAGCGATCTCGACTTCCAAAGTCTGATCTTCAATGAAAAGCTAGTATCTAAGTTTATTAGTTATGTCCTATTAAACCTGTATTAACTAACTTGTAACACAATGCTTTAATTACAACCTTTAAACCTGGGAAGTTATTAAAAACATTCCTTTATATAAAAAGGTATTGGTTATGAGATTGTGTTCAATAATGTTGTCAGCGTGTGTCGGCCGTTGCATGAGTACCAATTTACGTTATGTCCAAAGGGGGCGCTTCACGTCATTCTGTAGAAAAAACTATAACTAGGTCCGTTGATTACTACTTATTAACTAATTGGTAACTGAGACAAGCGGAACGTTTTACTGGTTTTTATTCAATCACATGATATCAGAGTACATCATATATCAGAATACAGAAAAGACAGAAACAAGATTATTTGCCTAGTTACTCATCAAACGGAGTGTTTGCTCATTTCCCCTAATAGATGTTTTCTTGGTATTTTTCACAATTTGCCAAAGCACAAGACCAGAGTTATTGCATGCTCTCCGATTTTAAACTTGCGCCTATCCCTATATATAACATCCCACTGAGTCTGTAAAAATTATAATAAGGACTTAAGGAAGATTGTTAACGACACCAGTCAGTAAATGGGAGATCTTGTCTCAACCCAATCTCCGTTAATTCCAATCACCATTCTATCAGACCCCTAGTCTAATAATCCCCATCTAAAGTTTTAGAATTTTACCAAGTCATCTGTGTTTAAAGACAGAGAGAGAGAGAGGTGCTTGGTGGTTCCGTCCCAAAAAGTTACCGAGTTGATTTCTCAACTGACTATTTTTCCTCCCTGCCCCAGCTTTTATTCCGAGGGGGAGGTGTCTCCTCCCTGAACTAACGAAAAGGAGGAGCCCATTCAACCAGCACATAAAAATCTCTCTGTATCGCCCCCTCTCTTCTGCTGCGTGAACATACCAAGTTACTGTTTTAACTTACAAAGAAAACTAACACTTCCTTTGTTTTTCACAATAAAACCCACATAATTTTAACTCACCCGGAAACCAAATTCACACAATCCAAACTTCAAAATAAAACAGTGTACTACTTTGTTTAAATGTACGAATGTAACAGTTTTATCACATATTCGTCCATAATACTCAACAGAGCATCTGACGATGGTCAGTTCAGTTACGTTCAGGTCCGTCGGACTGCGGACAGGCTTGGGGGGCCCAAGGCAGAGGGGGGCTGTACTCAAATTTTTTATTTATTTTTATTTTATTTTTTTCTCAATATAGGCCCCTGATTCCAGAAAATAGTATTAAATAGCTCACATAGGAAACAGTTGATTTAGCCTTAGTTTTCTTCTCAAAGTGCACCAGATTGATGAATTTTACCTTAACATTTAAAAAAAAAAAATCCGGGGGACCCCACAGTCTCCCTAATTCCTGTGAGAAACACTGTATGTGTGCATGGTTATTAAAAGTCATTAGACCAGGGGTTGTGTTCATTTACGCGTAATGATTTGGTCATTCATCAATACAAACATTGTGTTGTCATCTGGCTTAGACTATAGACAAACATAGCTTTTACATGTGTGTATTGTAAAACCGCCTCTCGGAGGGCCTAGCAGGACTTCCTGTATAGGGGCCCAGAATTTGGTGCAACGCCCCTGCTTACATTTCCAGAGGAGAGATGGTGTCTCTCAGTCTTCCAGGCACAATCTCCTCCACACTCCAGTATAACGGCAGATCACACTAGATTGCCAACCTTTGCTGGGCATAGCCTAACAAAAAATGAAGTAAATCCATTCAGCCCTGGTCTGCTTCGAGGCTGGGGTGTGATGGTAGCTTGAGGATGAGCTAACACTGCAGCTTGCTTCTAGTCTGTTGTTGCATTAGCAGGTGCAGTTCCAGGTGTGTGTGGTTACCAACGGGGCGTCTTGATTTGCCTATCAACTGCCGAGTTTCTGGCGAGCTTTCCCCGTGGGAGTATTTATGTTAATGAAAACCGACCAATTTCGTCATCAGTCGGTGTATTTTGGAACAGACCTTCAAATCCCCCCTTTTTCGAAATAAGCATCACAGAAGAAACTGACATATTTGTCTTTTTGAAGCTTGTGTGTGCTGGTAGGGACCCCAATAACCTAAAAAGTGTGCCCAAACACCGGAAATGTTTGGTTTTTCATAATATGTCCCCTTTAACTTTTTTTAATTAAATTGTTTCTTATCTGCATTGATTGTACTGTATATTTGTCTGATTGTACGTTGTCCTTGAGAGCCGTGAAAGGTGCCTTAAAATGTATCATCATCATCATCATCATCATCATCATCATTATTATTATTATTATACCCCCAAAGATTGTAAAGGATTGCAAAGGATTTTGTGATGCATGTCTCGCTATTTATTGTAAAGAGTTCTTAATGTTATATTATTTACTATGGCTACTAGTTTTTAATAATCTAAACTGGACTCCTATGGTTTACTCTGGATTTTCCAGCCCAAGCTCTTGTCCCGGGACCTGTTAGATTTGGTGGCCTCACATTTTAACCTGAAGGAGAAAGAATACTTTGGAATGTGCTACGTAAATGACACGTAAGTACATTTCCTCAAAAATATATTAAGGACAAAAAGTGCAATTGACAAGCCCAATAGAGTGTGTGTGTGTGTGTTTGGAAGTACTATGTTTAATTCTAATAATTAAAGGGATTGTTTATTTAGAAGCACTCCTTGTTAACAGAAGCATTAAAAGAGAAGTCAGCCAGAAAGAAAGGGAAATGACCATAGCAGTATTCTAATATATGATTTATTCTTTGTCCCTGCGCAGTGGCCAGAATAACTGGCTCCAGCTGGATCGTAAAGTCCTGGATCATGACTTCTCCAAGACTTCGGGGCCTTTGGAACTCAAGTTCCTTGTGAGGTGAGTGCTCTTGCTGCGAAAGCTTGCCAATTGTAGAATACTGGTGTACACTGACAATTTAAAATCTCAGCGTTTTACATTTGGCTGAGTTGTGAATTATAGAGACCTACTTTGAAACTAGTTGGTCTATTGGGAGTATTGTGGCCTCTGGGGCTTGTCCTCACCAGCAGATGGCAGTGAATGTACATAGTTTAAGCCTGGCTGTGTAGGCCTATGTGCCAGACATCATTATTGTACATGATGAAGTCTGTGAATGAATACTGATTTGGCAAACTGCATTGACAATTTATTTTAAGTGAACCTTACTGACCCCAGAAAAACTTTTTGCAGGTTTTATATCGAAAAGATCACCTTTTTGAAAGAGAACACAACAGTGGAGCTGTTCTTCCTCAACGCTAAATCTCACCTGTTTAATGTAAGTGTTTTTAAGCATTTATTTTCCAAATAATGTCCCATACATTTTTGTATACCCCATACATTTGTATCTTTGTATTATTCATGGGGGGTTGGTGGTCATCTGATCAATACTTTGCACAAATGTTGCTGTTGACAAAAGATTAGTTTTGCCTATAAATCTGTAGCTGTATATCTCAAACACACACACACACACACACACACACACACACACACACACACACACACACACACACACACACACACACACACACTTTCTAAATCAATGTCTGAACCTAATAACCTTTAGACAATAACACAAGTATCATATTTCCTTGAGCCTGAAGCTCTTTAATTTCATGACTTCATAGTCAGTCCTGTTTGGCTACTGGATTGTTGTGCATACATAATATTTATAATATTTAATTCATCACATGCTATTTATTTAGGGAATGTCTGTCTCTACAATGTATTTATCTAAGACAGTATGCACCCCCAAAGTTGACATTTGAGACATTTCAGGATCACACACACTAGGGTTGCGTTCCGAATCGCATACTCTTTCTTTTTTCTATTCTACATACTACATCCGACGATAAAAATAATCTAGTTAGGATGCAGTAGGCATACTATTGGGACATACTTTTACTCTCTTATTTCATCATAACATTGCGCCTTGATCTTGCCTCTTGCTTTTATATCCGTCGCATCCCCGTTTGTTTTCATATGGAGGCTTCGTCGATGTGACGTCACTTCACGTGCGCATTGGATTGTGGGTCAGAATCGCCCAAATAGGATGCAGTTTTCAACACTAACAATCTTGGCCGGAGGTTTTCTACCCATGACTCCACCCTGTGGAATAACAGGGTCATTACAGTTAATAGAAAATCTGTGTTTTTGAATGAATGGTATACAAGGGGCATTGTGTTTGTGAATGACATAATTGATGATAATGGTATTTTTTTTAGAACATATAGCCTTTATATACAAATATAATCTAAACTGTACTCAAAGGGAATATAATACAATTTGTAAATCGATACCATTACCACTATTACAGCTAATTCAAAACACTTTGTTTTATTCTAGTACAAGACCTTTGCCATCTTTACCAAATTTAGTAATTAATCAGTGTCATTTGTATGATAAAAAATGTAATAGCAAATTTATTGGTGACATTTTGAAATCTGAAATATTTTTCGATTATAACAGAGGATGATTTGATTTGATTTGAATATTTTATTATTGTGTCATGCATTAGCATGCCCAGCCCAAAAGGGCTTACAAGACACCATTATAAAACACAGACAGACCAAAAACCAAAAGTAGATGCTAAACAATACTAACATTAACGATATAAACCATCCTGACGTTTCATCCAGGAAACAAAAGAGGCCAATTTATAAACATTAAAGGTAAACAAACATTCCATCCTGACATCATTACTCCAAAATATTTCAGGGTTTTGAGGATTATGTGTACAAGTCCCAAATACGGACGCCTTATATAGCCTGAGCGACTGTGGCTCAGGTGGTTAAGCGGGTTGGCCAACGATCCAAGGGTTGGCGGTTCAATCCCCGCCCGGCCACCTGTGTCATGGTTGTTGTGTCCTTGGGCAAGACACTTCACCCACCTTGCCCTGTGTGAATGTGTATGATTGCTGTATGTTTGAGGTGGTGGTCGGAGGGGCCGTTGGCGCTGAATGGCAGCCACGCTTCCGTCAGTCTGCCCCAGGGCAGCTGTGGCTACTCTCGTAGTTTACCACCACCGGTATGACTGAGTGTGAACCAATTGAACCAGGAAATGTAAAGTGTCTTTGAGTGCCTAGGCCAGGGCTATTCAATACCTGGCCCGCGGGCCGGGTCCGGCCCGCAAAGGAATATTTACTGGCCCCCGCCTTGACTTTTTAGTGGTGCACAATTAATGTACTAGCACGTGCGATGTGTGCTTTTGCATGGTCATAACTGCGCGAAAGGCCGAAAAATGCAGTAAATAAATGTGCACATGTGTCTCCAAGCGTTTCTCTATCAGCTGCTCTGTGTATGCAGCTTTGCGGGCGCGATTGTACCGCAGTGTAAGTGTATGGTCCATTATTTGTATTTAGTGTGTCTGCATAATATTGCACCAGTAGAACTTTGCATGTTTGCACAAAATTTGTACCTTCACATAGCAAACAAAATTGCACAACTGTAAAGTCAGTGTCTGTAGTTTTTTTGTATTCAAATAAGCAGTTGTTTATTTCTGTACTGTGCATTGGCATTTTTGAGCAAAATACAGCCAAAACCTTCACCGCGGCGCGGCGCGCCTCCCATGCCCCTGGACAGTGACCCCTTGACAAACATATTTTGGGGGGGAAACACTGTAAGGTGTTGCACTTAGAGTAGCCTACATTTATTTCTATGTTTTTTGATAAGCTGTTGCACTCTTAGTAAACCTAGGCCTACCTGTATTTTGATAAGCTGTTGAAGAGTTAACCTGTTGTGTTTTCCTGAACTGATAAGATTGTTAAACACTTAAACAACAGGCAGCCTATGTTAATCAAATAGGGATTTTTTTTGATAAGCTGGTGAACTCTATTTGATAAAATAAAGACAATATATGCACTCCTATGTCGTTGTAGTGTTTTACAGTATATGTAGCTATTGATGTGATGCTCATCAATTTTAGGCATTTTTTTTCTGGCCCCTCATTTTGGATCATTTCCACCAACCGGCCCCCATTCAAAACTAATTGAATAGCCCTGGCCTAGGCAATAAAGCGCTATATAAAACCTATCAATTATAATTAATTATATAGATAAACCACATTTCAAGTTTATCAAGTGGCCCATTTAAAGAGACTCATTTGAAAATAATCTATAAAATCTATCCGGTCGCTGATTTTCTTAGAAAAAGGTTTAGATTTGAAGTAGATCCGTGTGTTTTTTGTGAGGCGGCTGTTGAAACCTTGGAACACATGTTCTTTTTATGCCCTGCCGTCAAAGTCTTCTGGTCTGATTTACATAATTGGCTATCACTCAAAATTGACGATATCCCAACCTTTGAATTATTACATATCCTCTTTTATATGGACATTATAAATTCATCCCTTTCTGACTTAATTAACATGATCATCCTTATGGGTAAATATCATATCCATTGCAATAAGGGGAAATCTTCCAAGCCTTCCTTTATATGGTTTATAAATTATTAAACAGTTTCTCCTCCTTGACAAAAGTCAAATCTAGTAGAATTGCAATAAAAATGTATACCGATATTTCCAGTAAATTGTTGTTTTGATCCCTCTGAATGTTGCTCCTAAATTTTATTATTTTAGCTTATTTGCTTTCGATTTGTGATTTTGAGTTTATACCCCCTGTTTGTTGTGTTGTTGTTTATTTTTATTATTTTTTATATTGTAACTGATGTATGTATAATGTATGTTTTATTCCCCTACAAGAGTGTTGTATTGTATTTTGTTTATCAATAAAAAAAATAAAAAATCTTGGCCGGATGAAGTAGAACATCCGGGTACTTCTAACCATCCTAAATCTGGCTGTCACTAGGTCACTACACGATCTGAGGAGCCTGCACAATATATTTCATTTTTCAAGTGTTAACCATTGAAAAGTTTACTTTGATAATTATAAACATATATGGCTATAACTCTAACCATGAGAATGACATAGTACTCGAAACTTTAGAAAAGCATATACAAAATACTCTTAACAACTTTCCAAATTCAGGTATAGTAATAGGGGGAGATTTCAACATGATCTTAAATCATAACAATGACTGTTGGCCTCCACGTGATTCCACTGCAGTAAATGAAAACTTAAAACTTTTTATGCAAAAATTTAATTTAATCGATGTTTGGAGGTTTAATAATCCTAACATAAATGCTTTTACTTGGAGTAATACAAGTGCCACCAGACGATCACGTTTGGACTATTGGTTAGTTTCTGATCATTTTAACATTGATAAAATAGCAGTTAATATTATCACAACCCCCTTAACAGATCATAATGCAGTCTCCATCCTTATCCCCCTGCACTCTGCCCCCTCTACAAGGTGTAGAAATACAGTCATATGAAAAAGTTTGGGAACCCCTCTCAGCCGGCATTATAATTGACTCTGCTTTCACAAAAAAAATATAAAAGTGGTATGTCTTTAATTTACCAGGAACAGCTAAGTACTGGGATGTTTTCCAAACAAAGATTTTTTGAAAAGCAGTATTTAGTTTTATGAAATAAAATAAAATGTGAAAAACTGGCTGTGCAAAAATATAGGAACCCTTGTGGTTTTGTTGATTTTAATGCCTGTAACAGCATGTAAAACTGATGACTTTAAACACAAAGTTGGTTGGATTATGTTGTTAAGCCTTGAACCTCATAGAAATGTCTGTTTAATCATGAGAAAATGTATTTTAGGTGCCTAAATGCAAGTTGCACTTCTCTTTGACTCTCTGCTGAAGTGAGACAGAATGGGATCATCAAAACAGCTCCCAAAAGATCTGAAAAACAAAGATTGTTCATTGTCATGGTTTAGGGCAAGGCTACAAGAAGCTTTCCCAAAGGTTTCAATTGTCAATTTCGACTGTAGGGAACGTTGTCAGGAAATGGAAGGACACAGGCATAGTGGCAGTTAAACCCAGGCATGGCAGACACAGTAGAACATAACTTAATTTTTCAAACTATTGAGAAATTTGGATTTGGTGACTTTTTTTGTAAGGCTGTAAGAACAATGTACTCCAAAGGCAATAGCTCTATTAGATTAAAGAATGGGACATCGCCGAGATTTGAGCTCCAACGGGGTATCCGGCAAGGCTGCCCTGCCTCTCCCTACCTATTCATTCTATGTACACAGCTTCTCTCCACCCATATTAAAAATAGTGCCTTAAAAGGAATTTCAATTGCAGAAAGAGAAATTATTCTCACCCAACTAGCAGACGATACTACATTATTTTAAAAAAATGCCAGCCAAGTGCCAATTGCTATCAAAACAATTGAATTATTTTCCGCAGCTTCTGGACTCTGCTTAAATCTGAAGAAATGTGAACTTTTTTCCCTTAAAGAAAGTGACACTTCCCTGGTCTGTAACATACCAGTCAAAGATAAGATTACTTATCTAGGGATTACTGTAATGAAAAATGAGGAGGAAAGGTGTTCTGTAAACTTTAATTTGATTAGTGAAAAGACAAAAAAAATCTTAATCAATGGCTACAGAGAGATTTATCTTTAAAAGGACGAGTATTGTTGACGAAGGCAGAAGGTTTATCCCGTCTTACATACGCTGCTATTCCCTTGTTTCTCAACAAAAAGCTCTGTAATTCCATTGATAAATTACTTTTCAACTTTATTTGGAAAAATAAGACGCATTATGTAAAAAAATCTGTTATTATGAACACCTTTGATCGTGGTGGTCTGAACTTTCTTGATTTTACAACTCTGAATAATACCTTTAAAATAAATTGGACAAAACATTTTCTAAAAAATCCCACATCTATATGGAATTTTATACCTAATTATATTTTCTCTAAGGTTGGAGGTCTAGAATATTTACTTCTGTGTGACTATAGAATAGAAAAAATTCCTTTAATGTTATCTAAATTCCACAAACAAATGCTCTTAGCATGGTCGTTAATTTACAAACATAATTTCTCCCCACATAGGTGCTTCATCTGGAATAATCGGCTTATTACGTACAAAAATAAATCTTTATTTTGCGAAACCTGGTTCAATAATAACATCATTTTAGTGTCCCAATTATTAAATGATTATGGAACATTACTGAATTATTCAGAATTCCTTCACGCTTTTGGCATTCCAATCACCCCAAAAGAGTTTGCAATTGTTATGGATGCCATCCCGTCTGGTATTCTAACTCTCTTAAAAGGAACTGGAAAACCAGACTGCTTACCATCATTGGACCCTAAATTAACCTCAGTTGGTAATGTATGCTTCGCTACCAAAACGAGGAATAATAATCGTAACATTCGCTCTTTATTCCAAAAAGATGTCACCAGTACCCCTAATGTTGTTCCATATTGGTCTAATTTTGTTGACAACCTAGATTGGGGAAGCATCTGGAACCTTCCATACAAATACCTCCTTACGAATAAAGTAAGAGAAGTCTCCTTCAAAATCATTAAACCTAAGCATATCTGCTTAGGTTTAAGCTTGACATATGTGTTAACTGTTCTTTATGTGGAACATGTCCCGAAACAATGGTGCAACTGTTCTGGCATTGTCCCTTCACTACCACTTTTTGGAAAGATCTATCCCGTTATATCATTGAAAAAATTGACTCTGATTTTTCTTTATTTTGGAAAGATGTGTTGTTTGGTTTCCATGACAAAAAAAGTAAAAAACAGAAAGAATTATACTTAATTAATTTGTTGATCATTTTAGGAAAATTCCATATTCATAAATCCAAATTTAGTAACTCAAAACCTTCATTTGTAGCTTTTGGCAGGGAAACCAAGCAGTACATCAAGTCCATTTTTGATTCTAAAAACAAGAAAGCTGCTAAGACTGTGCAATTATGCTCTATATTTAATTTATTTGTTTGAAACACTCCCTGGCTATATATTTTTTTACTGAGATGCTTAATATGTATTAATGACTTGTTTTTGTTGTGTTTTGTATTGTATCATAAAGATTCAATAAAGATTTATTAAAAAAAAAAAAAAAAAGCCTGCATGATATGAGGTGCGCGTGCGCAAAATGGCCGCCATCATTGACAGCCCGCTTAGCTCAAAGGCTGTGGCTGTGTCTTGATTCAGGGGTTGCGGTCTTGGAACCGGCCTCGTAGGCTGCATTTGAAGACCGATTGCGTCATAGCGGCGCGCAAAGGCTGTCCCATTTGCAAGGCTCCTTGCAAGGCTCCTCATATGCGGTCGTGAAATGCAGCCTTCGTTTCACGGTTTTGAAGCAGTTTTGAAGGCTGCATCAGATGTATCCTTCGTGGCCCAACATATCCCAAGATTCATTGCGTTTTTTTCAGAGATTGCATAAAATAAAATAAAAAATAACAAAACAGCAACGTGTTGCTCCATCTTCTTAACTTTTATCTTCCTTTCTTTTTTTTTTTTCGTCTGGTAGACAACTTATTTTTCTTTTTTCCTCCGCTGACAGGGCTGTCTCCGTTGGCAGCAATCAGGGTTGCTAGGCAGCACAGGAGCGGCGAGTCGTCACGCAAGGTAACGGCTTGTTACGTAAACCGGAAATGCTCGTAAACGGAGACCTGCGGAGACCGTCTCGTTTAACAAGGCTCGTTGGCCTTAAAACCGGCCTTAAAATCGGCCTTCATAGGCTATAGCCTTCATAGACCGCGAGACTGCGTCCTACCAAGTGCGTGGTCTCTGAATCAAGACACAGCCTGTGTCTTGATTCAGGTGTTGCAGCCTACGTAGGACGCAGTCTCGCGGTCTATGAAGGCTATAGCCTATGAAGGCCGATTTTAAGGCCGGTTTTAAGGCCAACGAGCCTTGTTAAATGAGACGGTCTCCGCAGGTCTCGGTTTACGAGCATTTCCGGTTTACGTAACAAGCCGTTACCTTGCGTGACGACTCGCCGCTCCTGTGCTGCCTAGCAACCCCGATTGCTGCCAACGGAGACAGCCCTGTCAACGGAGGAAAAAAGAAAAATAAGTTGTCTACCAGACGAAAAGAAAAAAAAGTACAAGAAAAAAAGAAAGGAAGATAAAAGTTAAGAAGATGGAGCAACACGTTGCTGTTTTGTTATTTCTTATTTTATTGTAGGGGAAGGTGGGGTGATTTGTGCGTTTTGGAAGTTGCAAAACCCCTTGTTTCTAGAAAACCGTGGAAGAAATTGGAAATGTGACCACATATTTAAGAAGAGCCATCCATTTGACTCATCCTGTAAAGAAGGGAGACACAAGGAATAAGATATAAGCACATTTAAGCTCAAAAAACTGTGTTTTGCCTTTCAAAGTAAAATTTCCATGATCAAGGTTTTTTGATTATTGTGTCTGAACAATTATAGACACGTTTGAAAACATTTGACACATGTTTTAGTGCTTTGGTATGCTACACTTTGAGTCTATATAGTTAGCACAATGTCAACCCTAAATTGCTATATCATGCCTATTATCCAAAATTCTGGGGATGGGGTGATTTGTGCGCAAGGGCCTGGGTGAGTTATAAGTAAGTAAGTAAGTAAAATGTATTTAGAAAAGCACATTTATGACAGTTTGCACTGTCCAAAGTGCTGTACATAGTGCATTCAGTAGGTAAACAATGAAGGTACAATAACAATAACCAAAATAAAAGACGTAAAGCCCATACATCCACATAAACACAGATAGTAGTGCAGAGGTAAGATAGTTAATGGGGAGGAAAAGCCAGGGTGTACATATGGGTTTTGAGCCTTGATTTAAAGGCAGAAATGTAGGGGGAATCACATTTGTCAGGTGGCAGTTGGTTCCACAAGCACGGAGCAACTAGTGCAAAGTACATTTCTGAGAGTTGTGCCAGTGGCATGGCTGTATACGCTGGTCACCAAAAGAAAGTGATTGTCTACAGTAGCTCAGAAGAGAGTGACATCTCAACTCCACTTAACGACACCACTGATGAGAGTTCAGATGGCCAGAAAGATGATGATGGTGACTTTGTCATTTGTGCGACAAGACAACTTTTTTTCCGAAAGCTATATTTCTTAAACAGTTTATTCCAGATCCAAAGTTTTTATTGCCAGGGATGCACAACATCCTGAAATATATGTACATATTTGAGTTGGAGACATAACTGTCAAGGCCTCACTTTAAAATCACTTTGAGTAAAAAGTTGCACAAATCACCCCACCTTCCCCTATGCCATCTCTGAAAAAAACGCAATGAATCTTGGGATATGTTGGGCCGCGAAGGATCCATCTGATGCAGCCTTCAAAACCGTGAAACGAAGGCTGCATTTCACGACCGCATATGAGGAGCCTTGCAAGGAGCCTTGCAAACGGGACAGCCTTTGCGCGCCGCTATGACGCGATCGGTCTTCAAATGCAGCCTTCGTAGGCTGCAATACCCATGCAATACCTGAATCAAGACGGAACGCCATACTAACGTCCTACTCATACTAATTTTGACTTCAATTTGAGTAGCCTATGTGACGGTTGGGTATGCGAGAAATTCCCGGATGAGTACTAACTTTCGGGAAGATTTTGGGTATGAATCGATTGTATACTTTTCCTACTCAACCGCCCAACAATGCACTGGGTCAATTCTACCCGCCCAGGAAAATGAAATATTTTCGAGCATGTTGCTAGGCAACGACATTGTTTGGGGTCCGCGATCTGACAACTGTACGTGCAGTTATTCATAAAACACTTAAAATAGATAAGAGATGAAGATAAATACCTAACAACATTAGAGTCACTAAGTGAAATGAGTGTTGTGAGTCTGATAGTGGAGAGAGATCAGAACAGATCGCTGTTCCACACACCGCAGCTCGTCCAGCTGACAGACAGCTGAGTGCTGTCGATGATGAGCCGGACAGAGAGCGTCGGAGGGATCCTCCGCCTCAAAACATAATTATAAAACATGAGGTCTAAAACACAGATGATGAACACAGGACTGTAAAAATCTAGTTCAATATCTAACCTGTAGAGGGCGGTTATACGCTAAAAGAAATTAGAAATTTTTCATTGCTTGAGTATAGGCTACTTCAACTGAAAACGTTTCGACGCACCTCGCATACACAATCGATCTTTGAGTAGAGAGTATGCAGTATATAGATGGTGAGTATGTAGGATGTAGGACGTACGCTAGTATGGCGTTCCGAACACAGCCTAAGTGTTTTGGAGAGCCACAGACTGCACTAAGAACAGACTGTAACTCGCTCAATTCTGAACCGATTTTCATGACATTTAGTTTGTTATGAAGATAGAACAGTTAATCATGCTACAGATTACCTGTTGGAATTAAATTCAGTTACGGGGCCGCTAACCCACGGACTTTGGCCGTGTCTGAACTGCCATACTAGCGTCCTACATCCTACATACTCATGCATACTCTCTACTCAAAGATCGATTGTGTATGCGAGCTGCGTCTAAACGTTCTCAGTTGAAGTATACTCAAGCAATGAAGAATTTCTTCTTCTTCTTATAAGATTCAGGCAGTTTAGACACTGTTAAGCTTATAACCGCCCTCTACAGGTTAGATATTGAACTAGACTTTTACAGTCCTGTGTTCATCATCTGTGTTTTAGACCTCTTGTTTTATAATAATGATGTTTTAAGGTGGAGGATCCCTCCGACGCTCTCTGTCCGGCTCATCAGCACTCAGCTGTCTGTGAGTTGAGCTGGACGAGCCGCGGTGTGTGGAACAGCGATCTGTTCTAATCTCTCTCCACTATCAGACTCACAACACTCATTTCACTTAGTGACTCTAATGTTGTTAGGTATTTATCTTCATCTCTTATCTATTGTAAGAGTGCATGAATGACTGCACGTACAGTTGTCAGATCACGGAACCCCAAACAATGTTGTTGCCTAGCAACTTGCTCGAAAATATTTCATTTTCCTGGGCGGGTAGAATTGACCCAGTGCATTGTGGGGCGGTTGAGTAGGAAAAGTATACAATCGATTCATACCCAAAATCTTCCCGGAAGTTAGTACTCATCCGGGAATTTCTCACATACCCAAACTCGCATACCCAACCGTCACATACTCAAATTGAAGTCAAAATGAGTATGAGTAGGACGTTAGTATGGCAGTTCAGACACGGCCCTAGGGTACGTTCCAATACCCGTTCAACAGGCCCTCGTTCACTTTCCCTAGGCACTTGCCCTCGGGGGAATCCCCGCTGCCATCTTAAGTGTCGTTCCAATAGTCTGGAAACTGAAGTGAACTTCGTGAGATAGACCCTCGGAGGGCTGAGTGATCAAGTCAACATGGATGGTCACTCCGAGGTGGATATCACCCACAGTGCATTGCAGTTCGTCTTCTTCTTCTTCTCCTTTTATTTTCCGGTAGACTGTATGCTTTTAGGGACATCGCGGCCACCCGCAGGACAAATATATATATATAAATATATTCCAAAACGCCTCAATTAGGCTATTCTATTTCCATACGAACAATCCAGTGAATGTATTGCAGTTTACACATTGCTGCTATAACACCGATGCCTGCCAATTAGAGGACTATTTAAAACAAATGTTTTCGGTTGAAAGTATAAATAAGAAAATATGTCGGAGCAAACTATTTACATGTGTAAGTAACAATATCTTGATAATCTGAGTTACCGTGTCGAAATTCAATGTTTGTTATGCTATGGAAATGGCTTTCTGCAACATAGGCTACTTTAGCAAAATGTTATAATTCTGTATTATTTGCATTCAGATTTACCTATGTAACTGACGGTCCATTGCGACTACAAGGGCAAGTGGGTTCCATTTAAATCCTCCGCTCCTCCCCCGCCCAGTCTCCCTCCGCTCTCCAAGTTCCCTCCGTGCAACGTATGCTGTTACGCAGTGGCGTGCACAGAAATTTTTGGGGGCAGGTGCTCATAGCAAAAAAAAGGGCACAATATATTCTATCGATGAATGACCAAATCATTTTAATTGTACAAAATCTCCCCTGGCCTAATGACTTTTAATACCCGGCCACACAGAGTGTTTCTCAAAGGAATTTGGGAGACTATGTTTGGGACCCTGGACCCAGAAAAATTTGAACCTTTTAAAGTAAAATTCATCAATCAGGTGCACTTTGAGAAGAAAGCTAAGGCTAAATCACCTGTCAATGTGGGCTATTTAGTACTATTTTCTGGAATAATTTGGAGACACAGGATTACCAAAAAGCAGAAAGAAAAAATGTACGTTTGAAAAAAAAACAGTCAGCTTCGGATTTTTTTAAATAATCCCTTATCCCGAATTCTCTCTTTGAAGTCTTCGTTAGGCCCCTGATCTCCGTAATTATAATATCCTATTAAGGTAAATACAAGATTACTGCAAGTCTTGTAACATAGAAATAACTTATGGTTGGGACAAAATAATATAATTAACTTATATAGCTTCATGACTGATTTAGTACCACCAACCCACTTTGCGTAGTTAAAATAAAATGTGTGGACAGCTTTTAAGATATTTCAATAACATTTGAGGAACAGTTCAACATTAAAATCTGAGCTTTAAAAAGGCCCTGAACAGTTAACATGACTCTGGTCTTGACTCTGACCATTCATCTTCATCTTCCTCCTTGCTGCTGGTGGATGCTTTCATCCAGGAGAGCAGAGAGCTTGGTTACATTACAACCAGGCACAAGGCTACATTGGGAATTGCCTGTTTGTCATTATACATTACTGCATGTGTTAATTATATCGCCTAAAGTTAACATAAACAACACAAAATATTCAGCATACTGATAGATTCACATGCTGTACCAGTGACAAACTCCGCCGACATTAGTTGTGTTCATCACGTCCTATCAATTTTTTGGGGGGGGCTAGCTTGTTAAGCAGGACAGTCGGCTAATTTATACTCAGCTGTGTGGCGCTGCATGATAGAGGCTACTTTATAAGAGAGACAAATAAATGCAAGTTATAGCTTGGCAACTGAGGCTTAGGGGGCAAACAATACACTCTTGACTCCATTCATGTATGTGTTACCTCGCTGGTGGGGCAGGGCAGGGCAGGCGCAAGAGTAGGTGTGTGTGTGCAGCAGCTGTGAACTGCTGCGGCAACGCGCCTCCGTTTGTGTCCACTCTGCGCGTTCACGTTGACAAAGGAATTGTGTGCGGAGGAGGAGGGGGGGAGACATATTTATTGGGGCATTATTGTCAAACGTTTTTAATCGTTGAGCATTTATAGATGATAATGTCGGCATGGGCCACATACACTGTAAAAATAAATAAAAATAAAAAATAAAATAAAAAAATAACTTTTTTTTTTTTTTTTTTCAAAAGGGCACTTGATTGGGCCAGGGGAAAAGGGCAGGTGCTTCAGCACCACTTCAGGTCTACCTGTGCACGCCACTGCTGTTACGTCATGCCAAGGGCTGAGGGTAAATGAACAAGGGGAAGTGCAACTACTATTGGAATGCAGGGAAAGTGTGTGTGTGCTTGTGCTCACGGGGAACTTTAGGAGGGGGCGGGGTTGAGGACGCTGACGTGCGTTGCCTAGGCGACTGCGGGCTTTCCAAGATGGCGGCCGTTCTGCGCATGCGGTCCTCATATCGTGCAGGCTCCTCAGATCGTGTAGTGACACTGGCCACAAGAATCGGGACATCCTAAATCTTTTTTCTACATACTATATAGTACAAAGCAGGGGTGTAAAGTAGCGAATTACATTTAGCCTACTCGCGTTCCTGTAATTGAGTAGTTTTTTCGTGTAGCCTAGGCCTACTTGTAATTTTTTGAGTGATTTTTAAAACCTATACTTTTACTTTTACTTTGAGTATGTTTATTTTGAAGTATTGTACTTCGCTACATTTTATATCACCTGCGTTACTGAGTAAAAAAAATAGATAGGGAAACGAGAGAAAATAAAAGAAATATCGCGGGGTGCTTTTATTTTTACGGTACAATACCGGAAACTAACACAGAGAATGATCGACAGGATCATTGCGACTAAATGATAACAACAAACATTGCTTCCCTCTATCATTAAAACAAAAATAATCCTAGTTAAACTGTCATTGTAGGACTACCGCACGTGAAGACGTGAAGGCTTTTAAATGCAGCAAACCTTTCATCCAGCCGTGCGATCGGCCCCTCCCTCACCTAGCTTTCAGTTTAACAGTGCAGAGTAGGATGGAGGCGGTGCGTGTTGCCGGGAGCTTTGAAAAACTTCCAGAAGACGGCAGAAAGTCAGCCTTTGCTCGAGAAGAAAGGTAAAAGTAATAGACTAAAACAATGTGCAAGATATGTTATGCGCGGACACGCGAGTCAGATGACATGCGCGATCGTGTGAGAGAGAAAAAAAGTCATATGCGACCCAGCTGCACCTCAAAACATCACGACCAATTAGTTTACTCACTTTAAGTCGAATCCAAGTGGTCTATGACCAAGCAATAAAGGAATAAAAAACACAGGAAGTTTAAAGCTCCTTGAATCTTGCCACCACAACAGTCATCAATTAAGAACACTGTGGCCTACAATGCAACTTGCTTATCCAGCCAGCTCCATGAGATATACATTAAAATATGCCCTCACATTCCTGCTAGCAAAAGACGTGCCCTATCGACAACATTTGCAACGGTTTATTTTGATTTTGACACTTATTTTATTTAATTGTAAAAAATATGTTTTACTTAGGCTATTTGCATTTTCCTTGTTTTCAGTTCAATTAGGATATGTTTAAAGTCAAAAGTCATGGTTTCAAATGTTAAATAAGTGCATGTTGCAGTTCTTAAATCAATGAATAATTGTCTAATAATTGTGATTACACAATGTCAATCAAAATAATCATGATTATGATTTTTGTCAAAATCGAGCAGCCTAACCTTGCAATGTCCATGGTTTAGATCAATTATAAACAATTACATTATTAGAATTGCAGCTGCAGTCTGTTTAGGTCTGTAGACCGGTTACATTCCCCATTAACAGACCATTTGCTCCATATTTGCTTATCTAAAGTATAATGACACAGTATACATGTGGTGACATGATTTATTTAATTTGTGCACTTTCATTTGTAAGTGTTGTATTAATTAAACAAAACTAGTTTGAGATTTATATCCCCTTGTCTATAGAATGCCCAACACTGAAGAGACCCCCGCCCCCTCCCGCTGTTAAAAAGTAGGCTAACTAGTAACTTGTAGTTTAAGTAGGCTAGGCTACATTTTAAATCAGCTACTTTTTCACTTTTACTTCAGTAGATTTTTAGACCAGTACTTTTACTTTTACTTAAGTAAAATTTCATCCAAGTAATCATACTTTTACTTGAGTAGAATATTTTTGTACTCTTTCCACCTCTGGTAGAAAGTATGCGATTCGGAACGCAACTAGGCCTACATGTTTTTCTCAAGCGGATCTCAAGCGGTTTTTCAAAATGCTGCTTTCAAGTGTTGTTGGAATGTTTATGTGTTGTTTGGTATGTTGTTTGGTATGTCATTAACTCTGCGTGTGACATACCATGTTGCCTACATTTCTTACTATATTTTAGTATTTAGAAGTTTGTGCTCGATGAGTTTTAAATTAATTCTCTAGATTTGGAAATCATTATAATGGATTTCAAACGCTAAGTTTAACATGACATGATTTGTAGCAGGACCAGGAAGATTTTTGAGCGGTACGAGGGCACGTGAATGCAGCTTGTGATCCGACGTTGCAGTCTGTAGTGCATTTTTTATTTTTTTTTCACGGCGAGAGCATGGACTGGTCACCATGGGAGACGGAGACTGTTGGTTGAACCTGCTTACGGACCGTACCACTTTACCGAGGGGGCTGTCGTTTAGTGCAGGAGCTTCAACTTCGCTTTTCATGCTGGAGAGTGTGTTTTATCGCCTGTAGAAAATGTATCGATAACTCTGGTGCAGAACATGAGTAGGGAATATACTTCAAGGACAGTTTTGAAACCCGTTTTCTCTCTGCGGCAGTGCTTCAGTCGGTAACGGCAGAAGTGAGGTACGGGACGGGAAGATTTTCATTTTCTCAAGTCAAGTGTGTCGGACAGGGGACAGGGCAGGCTGCACATTGTGTGTGTGTGTGTGTGTGTGTGTGTGTGTGTGTGTGTGTGTGTGTGTGTGTGTGTGTGTGTGTGTGTGTGTGTGTGTTTTCCCTTAGAAAAAAAAACAATTCTATCGTAAAAAAAAATATTTTTATATTTTTTACAACAGGAGACCATCGAAGTTGAGAGTGAAAACGTTTTCAAATTAGCCGCATTCGCATTGCAGGTAAGAACGAGTTTGTTGCATGCTTTCTAGCCCGGAATTGTGTCACTTACCCCTACTGTGAATGAGGACAGACTGACGTCACTTACCCCAACTGTGAATGAGGACGGACCTTTCTTTATAGGTCCATGGGACGGACTGACGGTTGGGGCACGCACCATTTGAAAACATTTGCTTTGGTCGCAGCTGTTGTTAAAGAAACTTGCTCTTTTATTATATTATTGCTCTCTACAATGACCTTGTGCTTTGCTGCTGTATTTCTCTTGAGGTAGCCTACAGAAGAAAATCAAACGTAGTAAGGTGAAATGTGTTGTTTTAACCGTGTAACGTTACATAGGCTACATGTAAATAATATACAGGTAGCTAGTCTTAGCCTACGGGGCAATTTAGTCAGTGTTGCACTTTTCTTCTTCTTCTTTGACTAATGTTTTTACTGAATGCATTGTTTTTTTCTTTTAAGGAGGCCAGAGGAAATTACATCAGGTAAGACATGATCAAAGTGTTAACAAATATAAACGCCTCAAACGGTATAAATGTTGAAAAGTATATAGCCCAAAGGGATTGACACATGAGCTAGCTAGAACTTTCATTTAAACTGTGTTTTGAATGAGAAATGCAGGTGAAAGGCAAATTAGTAGTGTCATGAAATGGTGAAGCACACTATTTTTTTTTACAATATATGCTATGCCGTTTTTGTTATGTCCTGACGTCTTATCTTGTCAGCTGTAAACACATGCTACATTTGACCTTTTCATGAACAAGTGTCTGCAGATGAATACAAACTCTACATAATTTATTTAGTGTTTGCGTCTGTACTCTGACAAGTACACCGGCTTTGGTTTGTCAAGTTGTTTGGTCAGTAATCAATGTATAAAGATCGCTGTGTATAGTCAGTTAATGTTCAACTTGACTTGCTCAGATTTTATTTCAAGCTGAACTTCCCTCAGTTAATAATTCCCCTGATTTTGTTTCTTGTGACATTGAACTGAACCCCTGCTGGCTTGCTGCCATCCACATGGTCCGTGTTGCCCTTTTGTCACACAGTTGCCTGTGAAGGCAGACGTATGTTTACAATTAGGCTTACTACACAACGTTGCAAGTGCTCATCTTAATACATGTCACTTGTCCTGACACACATGGCCTATTTGAAACTTGTACAAATACATGGACATTTTGTATACACTTTGGTCAGACTAGTGGGAGATTGTACAAAACCTCCACAATCTGTTCACTGGTAGAGATAGTGTTTTCATTGTGGGCTGTGAGCTCACAGGCTTGACCTGCTGATATCATATGCAGTTTTTTTTTTGCCAGTCGGAGGAGTGAAGGTCATTGGGTGTAATTAGTAAACACTCTGTAAGGAATTGCATGCGTATGGTTTGAATGGTGTGCATGTATTCTGAAAATGCAGTTTTACCCCTTGTTAAAAAACATTGCCTTTGTTCTCTTGCAAAAGAAAGGGGAACATCTTGTTATTGACAGCCATGATTGACCCGATACATAATGATTATTATTTATTTCTGCTTTCGAACAGATTCATGCCTCACTGTTTGGATTGACTCTGGATTGTAAATGTGTGCAATCTGAACTTTCATCCCATGTGGGTGTGAGTGGGGATGGGCTGTACTTTGTCCTCACTCTGAAAGCACAATAAAAGAGAACCTGCCAATAGGGCTGGGCGATATGGCAAAAATGATTATCACGATTATTTTTCGATATTGATATTAATCACGATATATAATGTGATACTGCTGAAGCCTGAAGAAATCAGAGTGTTCATAAGTTTAAACATACAATGTTGTTTATTAGCATATTTGTGATGAGGGAACATTGAATCACATTTAAATATAAACATGTAACTTCACAAACATGTTTTATCTGCCCCTAACAAAAAAATATAAGATAGCTTGAATTATTTAAAATAATGTAAATAAAATAAAAAAAGCTCTAACTTCTTTCACATTGAACTCCATATTGAATTTGAAGCCGACAACTGAAAGTATGTGGAAGGAGTGTGCCAGTAATTGAAAGTGCGATTGATTTTATTCTTGAATTTGGGATATAATGAATTAGCTGGTAAATGAATAGTTTACCAGAAGAAGTCATGGTCAAACATTACAAAAATAAGTGATGCAGGTCTGATCAGTCTTTGTGTTGAGGTAGGCAGTGTTTATCACATCTCCATATGCATTAGGGATGTGAATGTGTCGACCCAATGACCGGTTTTCTGTGCTCAAGTCGACTTTAAAATTAGAAATCTGAAAATCAGGGGGTTATGCCGTTTTATTATAACCGTGTATGCGAGTTCACGTCTGGTCGTGAGCGCGCTGCAGGAGTGTCACTTCTGCATGAAGTGTCAGCTTCACATAAGAGTCCGGCGTGGGACCATTTTTCACTGTTGATAAAAAAACAGTGCAGTGCAAAATATGCTGCATAAGTTAAACGCTCGTCTAAGACTATGATGTTAAATCACCTTAGAAACACACAAAAGCCCCTTTTACACAGCCAGTGAAAGCCGGGAATATGCCGGCCTTTCGGCCCTCCCCCCAGCTGTGTAAATGCGACAGTTGCGGAACGAGGGAAGAAAGGTGCGAGTGATCGTTCCGGGAATTTTACTACCTCGGGGGGTAGTAAGATTCCCGACACGATCAGTTCCGCCTCTCTGTTTAAATGCTCCAGCTTGTTGTTGCGGAACAGGGGGGCGTTTGACGTTCCATAGTCTACGTTCTAAACATGCGACCATGTTAGCAGTTGAAGGACGTGTGTTTAACATTAACCACGGCGGCCTGATGTCCCGTAAAAATCACCAAATAAAAGGAACGGTGTATAATCTAGCTGATCATAAGGTCCGTTGCTCAATCCAAACCCCCGCGCTTCATTTTGCAGAGTGTATGAGTCTATTTCTGCCCAGGAGAAGTTGTACAATGGAAAGCTAGGCTAGGCTAAGTGAGGGATAAAGTATAGCGAATGGGTCACTTGCTAGAAATAAAGACCGACAAGCTGAAGCAGGAGCCCGACGCGCAGCGGAGGGCTCTTGTTCAGCTTGAAGGTCGACCTAGTAACGGGGGAATAGTCTGCTCGCCCCGCTAGACTGTCTGCTTCAGCTGACTGAAGGCTCCGGCTCAGCTGTTAGCCACAGAGCTACTGTTTTGCTAACACATTCCGCCGCCGCTATTATTATCCTAAGTCTGAGCGTATATCCACACTTTATTTCTGTCTACAGTAACGTGACTTCACACACTGTGTGTATGTGTATGTCTGATTGGCAGATCGCTGCCCTCACAAAGAGACTCGCTCACAACCAACCTGTCACACAAACACACACACACACACACACACACACAGAGGTGAAGCGGTCGGATTGATTTAGTCAGTTTGGTTAACTGTCCCAGTGATGTTGGACTCAGCGCGTAGCGAGATCAACTGGCACATCGTGGGGACAGTAAAATACGGCCCTCTTACTGCAAGCTCCAGCACTTCTGCTCTCAATTCACCGGCCATTGTTGTTGTTGTAAAGCAGCTGACCGGCGCGGCGCTAAATGTTTACGTCACACCTGACGCTGTTTACAAGCACCTCTTTCATTCCGGAGCGCTGTGTAAAAGGGACTACTGATGCGCCAGCAGGCCGGCGTTGCTTGGTTCTGTGTAAATAACACAGAAGCAAGCAAAGCCGGCATATTGGAGTGATGTTGTTCCGTCAATATGCCGCAATCTCTGTGTAAAAGGGGCTAAAGATTATTCCGAGCAAAGCAGCGTTTCACTGAGATCTCGCCAATGAGCGAGTGAGCCGCCGCGCAAAAGAACTCTGTGGTTTGAGGCTAAAATAATAACCGGTTAGAGATGTCGATGGGAAAGTCTTCCGCGATCTGTTTGTATGTCTCAAGCCTCCTGCGCGACTAAAGGGACTGTCCATGAGCCGCTCCCCTCCGTTAGTTTCTGTCTACAGCCGACAAAATTACAATCACCTGCTAAGCATGGGCAGCATTTAAAAAAGCATCTAATTTGTATTACCATTAGGGCTTTGATGTAAATACTGTAACATAACGGCGGCAGCTCTGATGCCTAAAGGAAAAGCGCAGTTTTCACTTGTTTTCACCACCTCAACCTCTGCCGTGGGAGGGAAAAAAAGGGGGGGGGGAAGTAAGTCGATTGATTTGTTGACTCGTGTCTCCACACGTCAACTCGGAGAAAACGTTTCCTCGTGGAGCGGATCGCGCCGTAGTTCAGTTCAACAAGAAAGGCAAAAACAAACTGTGGGACTGTGCAGCGCACTGTCATCATGCGTATGACGAATGTATTAAATATGCAAATTTTTTCGGACCTGACTGGAAAGTATTACCCGAGGGTACACGCCAGCACGCAAATCTATCCGCATATTGCGTGTGGCGGGTGTTAATTTCCATCCCTCCGCTCTCCTCTCCTCTCCTTTCCGCAGTGCTCTAAGCTCAAACATGCACCAGAAAATGCAGGGTTCGACATAACGTATAGCCCGATGGCCCGGGGCCAGTAAAATCATATGCAGGGCAAGTTGATTGGCCAGTCACTGTCCCGCCCGGGCCAGTGACTGGCCAATCACAGTTCAGTATCTTTTTGTAGACTACATCATGGTTCATTGAAATGCGCGTTGAGAGTCGGAATGAAAGCAGTGTTTATTTAAGACTCAATATAATAAACCTAATATAAAATATATTTTTTAATGAAAGGCCAGTGGACAACCGATGCGTGGGCGTTTTGACAGGCGGAGCAACAAGCGGGTGCACTCTCGCTCCGTTGGCAGAGCTGCCTACCGTCCGCCTGCGAGTCGACAAATCAATCGACTTGCTTTGCCCCCTTTCTTTCTTCCCACAGCAGAGGTTCAGGTGCAGAAAATTATAACTGCGCTTTTCCTTTAGCTGCCGCCATTATGTTACAGTATTTGCATCCAAGCCCCAATGGTAATACAAATGAGAGGCTTTATTTAAACGCTGTGACTGCGTCTCCGGTGATTGTGTCGGTTGTAGACAGAAACCAACGGAGGGACTCCGCTCACTGTACAGTTCCTATAGTCGCGCAGTTTGGCACTGTGTTTTCAGGCTCGAGACATTCAATCAGATCGCGGAAGTCTTTCCCATTGAAATCGCTAACGGGGGGAATATCCCCGGTTATTATTTTAGCCACAAACCACAGTTCATCTGCGCGACGGCTCACTCGCTGGCGAGATCACACGGTGAAACGCTGCTATGCTCGGACGAATGCATTGTGTGTTTCTAAGGTGATTTAACGTCATAGTCTTAGACGAGCGTTTAGCATTATGCTGCATATTTTGCACTGCATTGTTTTTTATCAATAGTTTGAAAAAATTGTCTCACACTGGACTCTTATGTGAAGCTGACACTTCATGGAGAAGTGACACTCGCTGCGCGCTCACGACCAGACGTGAACTCGCATATACGGTGAAATCTCCCATTAAAAAAACGGCATAACCCCCTGATTTTCGGATTTCTATTCTATTTTTAAAGTCAACTTGAGCGCAAGTGGAAAACCGGTCATTCGGTCATTCACATCCCTAATGCATAGAGAAAGTAATAAAAACAGCCTACCACACCACAAAGACTGATCAGACCTTCATCTCTTATTTTTTTTTTATGTTTGAACATGACTTCTGCAGGTGAACTATTCATTAAACTGCCCAAATTCAAGAATAAAAACAACCATCAAACTACTGGACTTTAAAATACTGGCCCACTCTTTCAACATACTTTCAGTTGTAGGCTTCAAATTCAATATGTTTGCCTGGTTTTATATTATGTGTATGAGCAATATCAACATTTCATATAATTAACTAAAAGAAAAATAACCAAATCTAAAGGGAATATATATACTGTTACAGTATAGATATTCCCTTTAGATCTGGTTATTTTCTTTATTTTTCTAATACAGGTATTATAATGATTGACACTAAATTATGAAGAAAAAAAAGTGTGTGCAGGGCCAGTGAAAATATACAAGGGGCCAGTAAAACTCGGATCCACTGGCCCGGCGGGCCAGTAGGAAAAAAAAGTTATGTTGAACCCTGAAATGGGCGTGTACTTCGACATGAATTTTCTTTTTTTTATTATTATAATTTTTTTCAGTATCGAGCATTTATGTCTTATGCTTATCGACGTAATCGCCGTGAGTTTTATCGCGATTACTAATCGAAATCGAATTATTGCCCTGCCAACAGATCTGGTAAAATGAGCGAGGTTGGGTGTCCAATCCAAACTGTCTTGTTCTTTACTCGCACAGATACTACTTTCCCCATGCTTGTTTTGATTATGGTCTCTGGATATTCGATTATAAGAAGCTTCGAGTGTTCGTTTTGTCTCATTTGACAACGATTAAAAATATATATTATGTATTCGTTCTTTTTCGAATTTTTTTGAAGAAGACGGCAAATGACATCTGTTTTCCACAACCTTCTGTGTTACTAGAACATAGCACTGGCCCCTCATTTCTAACACTGTTCTTGTGCTGATGCATCTCTCCCTGTCCTGTAGGCATCGTCTTTAGATTATACTTCTTTGAGAAAACAGGCCTGGTGGTAAAAGACCCCTCCTAAAGGATTAATATAAATGGCTCTCTCCCATACTGTAGTAGCCCTGGAGCTGTGAGATTAGCTGTGAGGGAGTTAAGGAGACCTCCTCCTCCTATAGCCAGCTGCCTTAAGAGGGATGAGCCTGGCCCACTGTCCAATTGCAGACAAGTTGGCGACAGGAGGACTCACTGTTATTGTGGTGGTGTGGGCAAACCCCCTGCTGTGCATTGAATTAATGTACCATCAGGTTTCACATTGTACTTGTAGCAGAATTCCCTTTGCTATATCAGTATTGCATTGCATTACTGTACTGATTCACACATCTGTTGCAGGTATAATCCATATAGCTGAATGCAACAAGTTACAAATGGGTTCTTTATTGTAAATTTGTGTAAAAAACAAAATGCCCTTCCTAAACACTGAATTGACTGATGTCTTTAATTTTGCCCAAAATTAAGCGTGGATTTCTTTCTTCGACTTCAAAAGTGAGCTAGAGACATTGTCTATGCCACTTAACTTACTAGTAATTTTAAATCAACTTTGATTAACACAATTGTTGTGTATAGCCTGTAGTTAGCGGTACATTCACAGCACCAGGCTCTCTCATTGTGCTCTCAACCACAGCAGCCACTACGTCTCAGCCCATGTGGAATAGCTGACAGATGAGTATTATCCCTCCCACGCTGGGTATAGCTGCACTGCACTGGGCTGTACCGGGTGTAGGAATCGCCCCCAAAGCTGCAGGCTGCAGGTAGATAACAGACATAAAATTGCTTTCCAGATTGCTGACAGGGCAGCAGCCAGGGCTGCAGAGCTAGATCACCCCAACAACGCCAGGCCCCAGCTCCACATAAAATGTATGCCATCAAACACGCAGTATATTGCTATGGCAGCAAAACTCAGTCAACCTAAGAGAGGTAGCTACAGGGAAGAGCGATTCAAGTGCCTCTGCCCTTGCTGCGGTGGCTCACCCTTGTTTTTTGTGTTTAGTAGGCTGGTCCAAATAACTGGATCCTTATGCGTCTGTGCTACCAAGTCAGCGACTGTTAGTTAAAGTCGCTGTGGTAACACAACCAATCTGTATCAACACCTGAGACAGCACACAAAAGCATGATGAATGCATGAGAGTGATGGCTGAGGCAAGTTTCAATAAGTTTACATAAGTGCAACACTGCTACTGTCTTTGGTGAAATGCATGTATTTATTTTCAAAGCAAATTTTTTTTTAAATTATTATTAAACTGTCAAGTTATTTTGAAAAGAGCATGCTATTGTAGGCCTACAAGATTTATTTTCTGAATTTTCAATTCTGCTTTATTTTTAGGTTTTAAATTGAGAAATACATGTTTATTCCAAAGGAAACAACCACCACCTTAACCCTGCAGGAAACACTGAATCTAGTAGTTATTTTGTTATGTGGAGGTTATTGTTATAGCAGGTACATTAGTTAAGAGTGTGCTAATGGTTCATATTAAATGTGGTCTGACCTACACATGTTAAATTGTGTCCCAGAGGCCTCGAACTATTTTGCAGGGGAATGTACATTACTTTTCAACACAGGGAGCGGCTGCCAAGTGCTTGTGAATGGCTTTTGTTCAAGTCTCCAGTGGACTGCCCCGCCAAGCCAGAGGCCTTTTTGTCCAGCAGAAACTTTAGACCGAGTACTCCCTCCTACATCATGTTGGAGTGGCCCATAGTTCACTATCAGAGACCTTGACAGTGGAAAACACTGCAATTTGTCTTTACAGATTACACAGCCAGTATAGTAGCTCACAAAAGTGAGTACACCCCTCACATTTCTTCAAATATTTCATTATATCTTTTCATGGGACAACACTGAAGAAATGACACTTTGATACAATGTAAAGTAGTCAGTGTCCAGCTTGTATAACAGTGTAAATTTACTGTCCCCTCAAAATAACTCAACATACAGCTGTTAATGTCTAAAGTGATGGCAACAAAAGTGAGTACACCCCAAGTGAAAATGTCCAAATTGGGCCCAAAGTGTCAATATTTTGTGTGACCACCATTATTTTCCAGCACTGCCTTCTTGGGCATGGAATTCACCAGAGCTTCACAGGTTTCCACTGGAATCCTCTTCCACCTATTCTTGACGACATCACGGAGCTGGTTTATATTAGAGACCTTGTGCTCCTCCACCTTCAGTTTGAGGATGCCCCACAGATGTTAAATAGGGTTTAGGTCTGGAGACATGCTTGGCCAGTCCATAACCTTTACCCTTAGCTTCTTTAGCAAGGCAGTGGTCGTCCTGGAGGTGTGTTTGGGGTCGTTATCATGTTGGAATACTGCCCTGCTGCCCAGTTTCCAAAGGGAGAAGATCATGCTCTGCTTCAATATGTCACAGTCAGGGCTGTACGCTTATTTTTTAAAGTGGTAGCACTGGTGCTAGCAAGCAAAAAAATTCAGTAGCACAAAAATAAATTTGGTAGCACACAAAGTATGATCGAAAACTTGCATGACCCTAACCCTTGCATTTAGCTCTAATTACCTTTGAGCATGTCATCTTGGTTTTATTTGAGATTCTCAATGAATATGATATCCTAGTGTGCAGTAATAATTGTAGAAAAATGAATAGGGGTGCACTGATTGCAATTTAGACAAAAGAGTCTAACCTGCCAATGGCAATTTTTTTGCTGATTCAGAATTATTTCCCCCCCATAAAACTATAAAAATAATGTCTATACCTATATATTTTTATAAACATATCATTATTATATTAGGCTAATAATAACAAACATTTTTAGAACATTTAATTCTTTTAATGAAAACCATACTTTAAAACATTGAACATATAGCCTATTAAATAAATTAGTAAACATAGTTGTACAATTTAGGCCAAGTTAAATAGGTTGTGTCAATCTTTGTTTAAATCATAGATAGTTACTGCTGTTGGCTGCTTTCTTTATAGGTCCATGGTTGACTGCAGGGCTGTGAAGCGCTAACTTCCTGTTCTTACCTGCTTCAAAATAAGAGTCAACTCGCATTTGGCTAGTAACCAACTTTTATTGTGAAGGCACACAGGAAATGTTCTGTTTGCACACGCACTAACTTGACTGCGTTAATGTAAAGAGAGCCGTCTCCTTCCTGTTTTTAACCGTTGGTGAAGTTAGACACTATAATCGCCGCACAAGCACAGATCCCGAGCACACATCTTTCACCAGCCAAAGTGGAGGGTAGACTTAATAACTTACTCGCCTAAGACTACATTCACCCGCATTTGGAGAGTGTTAATGTAGAGCCCTCTAAGCAGTATTGTGCATAGCTCCTCTGTGTCTCAAACAGACAGCATCTGCTCATTAGCACTGGTGCGACTGGACTTGTATTCATCATCGCACGTGATCAATTTCAGTAGCAAATGCGATCAAAACTGTCGCACTGTACAGCCCTGGTCACAGTACATGTTGGCATTCAGTGAACTGTAGCTCCCCAGTGCTGGCAGCACTCATGCAGCCCCAGACCATGACACTCCCACCAACATGCTTGAATGTAAGCAAGACACACTTGTCTTGATCCTCGTCACCTGGTTGCAACCACACACGCTTGACACCATCTGAACCAAATAAGTTTATCTTGGTCTGATCAGACCACAGAGATGGTTCCAGTGATCCATGTCCTTAGTCTGTTTGTCTGTAGCAAACTGTTTGCGGGCTTTCTTGTGCATCATCTTTAGAATGGTCTTCCTTCTGGGACGATAGCCATGCAGACCAGTATGATGCAGTGTGCGGCGTATGGTCTGAGCACTGACAGGCTGACCCCCTACCCCTTTAAGCCCTGCAGCAATGCCGGCAGCACTCATAGGCCTATTTTCCAAAGCCAACCTCTGAGTATAAGGCTGAGCATGTGCACTCAATCTTCATAAAGTATTGCAACATGATAACGACCCCAAACACATCTCCAAGACGACCCCTGCATTGCTAAAGGAGTTGAGGTTAAAGGTTATGGACTGGCCAAGCATGTCACCAGACCTAAACCATATTGAGCATCTGTGGGGCACCCTCAAACGGAAGGTGGAGGAGAGTAAGTTTTCCTAATATCCACCAGCTCCGAGATGTCATCATTAATGAGTGGAAGAGGATTCCAGTGGAAACCTGTGAAGCTCTGGTGAACTACATGCCCAAGAGGGTTAAGGCAGTGCTGGAAAATAATGGTGGCCACACAAAATATTGACACTTTGGGTGCAATTTGGACATTTTCACTTAGGGGTGTACTCACTTTTGTTGCCAACACTTAAATGGCTGTGTGTCGAGTTATTTTGAGGGAACAGTAAATTTACACTTTTATACAAGCTGTACACTGACTACTGTACATTGTATCAAAGTGTAATTTCTTCAGTGTTGTCCCATGAAAAGATATAATGAAATATTTGAAGAAACACCTCTGCTTAACATTTTGGTTCAGACCAATTGTTGCAGCTGTCATAGTGTGATCATTGGCTAATCTGGGACGGTTAATCAATATAAGGTTGTTTAGATAGGACTGCGGACTGCATTATTGTATGGCTTGGAAAGAAAAATCTCCACAAGCCCCCTTTAAAAAGCTCCTTATGACTTAATGGCCCTGCATGTGCCTTCAGACTCATGTCTTGTCGCCAGACTTTTAAAATTAGTACTGGCAAGACCAGTGGCATGGCGTGGGGATTTTTTTTGAGGAAGCCAAGTGAGACAACACCTTTAATCTACATGTTTATTGGAAGGTGGGGGAAAGAAAAGAGTAGGCTACGTCGCAGCTTGTATTTAATGTAACTACAAGAGCTATTATAGCGCCTGGTCACTTTACCAGGACTTACACACGCCTGTAATCTGTCCGACACCGCTCGTTCGCTCTCTCTCTCTCTCACTCACTCACTCTCTCACTCACACACCTCCTTATCGTCTTATTAAATTATACATTTTATTATAAATGCACCCCTCACCCCGACCGGAATGCACAATTAGCCGCTTAATGCCCAATGCAGATTCGAATTCATTCACAATATAATTAGGGGACGTTTTAGGCTATTTTAAGTTTCACGTTCACGTGAGACACAACTCACACAATCAGTTGTAGGTGCTTGACATACACACATACTTTCTATACATCCTTTTCGTTTAAGAACTAGGCCAAATGTTCATTACAACACTATACTTAAGACAACCCAGAACAACTTCAGTGGATACAGTAGGCCTACCAATGCAACTTAATCCAGGCAATCAAGGCACAATTAGCAATAAAATAACACAAAACATAACACACATAGCTACACAGACAGTTAAGGGAACAGTTAACCCGCGCCGGGAGAAGGTGTGTATTTTACTCACTATTTGTAGAGGAAGGCCATTAGCTGAAGTTTGCCGCTACCAGCTAGCCACTCGGTGCGGACATAGTTCTCCTCACAGAAAGTGCGATAAACTTTCTTTCTCTCCTCACGCATTGGCCTGCCGTCAGATTTGATTTTTAATGACTCCTCAATTGGCAGTTTGGTAAAATAATTTTTTACTAAATACTCAAAATCTCCACCCTCCATAACTGTTCTTGCTAATATGATAACAATGCAAACATGCTAATCTCCCGCTATTGTTATTGTTGTTAAATTTCAGTGACGTTGATAATGATGCTTTGATTTGATTGGTGTGAAGCCAAAGGCAGAGTGGCTTCCCTTGGCACCCTCATGACACCCTCCTGACCAATCACAGGAGGGCAGTGTCAAGACAACAGCCTCACCTGATTGGTCAATCCTTCTTTCTTTTTTTCACTAAGGGATGCCAGCTCGGGCTGGCTTCCTCGCAGACCTACAGTGTGCAGTGTCGTGTTTCGCCGCGTCTTCAGTATGTAACTTTAAAGGGGCGCTGTTTCGCGCATTGTGAAATGCTCAATGAGAGGAGAAAAATGGAGAAGAAATGACAGGAGCACAGCACCAAATAATTACCGAAACGGTTAATATAAATGTTTTTATTGGATGACAACTACAGCCTAAAAAACAGGGAAGCCTGGCTTCCCTTGGCCTCCGGGAGAAAACGCCACTGGGCAAGACATGAGTACAGTTCAGGTTTAGTCTTAGCAAGCAGTATTACGCTTTATACTGTAGATAAGATACTTAAACACTATCATGACACTGCACCTTTTCTAAAGGTTTGCAAACATGAATGATTGCTGTCCCACCTTTTAAGATAGAAATTCAAACCACACTGTGAAAGCACAGACGTGGATAAATGTTTTCTATACATTTTTACACCTTAAATTGAGATTTTTTTTAGGTAAAAAAAACTACATTTACTTTTCTTGTTGTCCACATGCTGATCCAAAGTATTCTGTTGAGGGCAGAGCAGGGTACATTAGATGTCTAAATGAAGAGATTATCATGTAAATTGGAGTTATTATTTGGACCAAGTGTAATTTTGTTCTATGTTGTTTCCCTCTCAACTTTAAATCGTAGATGGGTAACTAGAAAGGACTGATAAAATAATATACTAACTTTAAGAACAGCAAATGTATTCAATCCAATTACATTATTTTATTTTCAGTGCTGAGACTGCCAGTTCAGACCTGAAGCAGCTCCCAGTTCTGCCCACCAGAGTATTAAGGGAGCACCCATCTCTCAATTACTGGTAAGTTCTCCCAGTTGTTTTTCCTCTGAAAACAAACCACAAAGTGCATGGGGGTCAGTTATGGGTGGTGTCAGTGTTTTGGGGAAACATTCTTGTGGTTCAACCCAGTACAACAGAGCTTCCTCTGCATTATACATACAAATTCACCTGTCAAATTACATCAGTTGTCAGTTAAAACCAGGCTGTACAAAGCAGTCATTTTCCCCAGAATAGCAGTTGTGGGTAGTACGTTGCTTACAGACCTTGCCGGGTACTTGGCAGACGGTGTTGGCTCTGATGCCTTGACTAATTAATGCCTGGGTAGTGTTAATTGCCAATTAGCATTGAGAGAGCACAGGGAGGTGCTGACAGCCACTGGCAGTTTAAAGGATTGCTGTCTGTCTCACACTGCTGTTTTTGCTCCTCTACCTGCCCCTTCCTCTCCAGGCTAAATGGTCATCTGAGGTCTGCTGCAGCCTCTGAAGCCTATACATCAGTTTAATATCCCAAATAAAATGATAGTGTTATGGTGTACGGCCCGGGTGAGCACATGAACACTTCTGCCTCTCTCCCTCTGTCGCTTTGTGTCTGTTAAGTAGGGCTGTCCCGAATACCATTTTACAGGCTTCGAATACTCGTTGGATTTTCCAAGCGAGTATTCGAACACTCGTTTTAAAAAAACAAACCATCAAAAACAACATTAATAATCCCGATGTACTCCCTGAAACCGAACTTGTGGCACGATACAGTACGCTGCGTTGCTGTTGATGCTTTAATAAGTTTAACAAGCGAAAATGTGACAAAAAAAGAAAAGAAAAAAAGGCAATGGGGCCCACGGATTACTGTCCAGACTCAATATTAGACTAAATATAAATCATATGTATCATAAATGACACGAAAGAACTTCCTTTTTAATGGGAATTATCTATGAAAACTCTATGTAGAAAGATAGGGCTTCTAGAAGCAGCGCTGCAGCAGCTGCTGAGACGTTCCATGTGTGTCCGAGAAAAGTCCGAGAGACGCAGCAGTAAGGTAAGGCGACGTGCTCCAGAGGTAGACGCATGATGTGTGCAGAGGCCGTAACCCTTACACAAGCTTATCAATTCATCCTGGAACATGCATCTTTTCGGGGACTTATAAATACAAAGATCCAATAGTGATAGTCCTTTGTATTCATAGTATATCCATTATTGACCGGGTATTCCCATTGTGCAAGCCAGTCACGGTTGATGGGCAATAGCAGCGCAACATCGCGAACGTACACAAACAGCTAAACTAAGCTAACGTTAGCATTTCGCCAAGCAATGCTTTTCCATCCGAGATCGCGCTAATGTTGCGTTATAAAGTTAAGGGAAACACATCATCTATTCTTCCTCCATCTTTTTCTCCGGATCTGGAAAGGTCAGCGGCCAACTAGGTCAAAGTTCAAATAATCTGATAATCTATTTAAAATTAGCGTTACATTTGTATTTTTATATGACTTGTATATCTGAATATTATTATTTGCTGACAAAATATATTGCAGTTTAAAATGTTTTTAAAAACAAATATTCCGAATACTGAATTGAGCTTCGAATACTGACCTAACAAACGAGTATTCGAATATTTGAATAATTCAGGCCAGCCCTACTGTTAAGCCACAGTGAGTTTGCAGTCTCTCGCTATGCTATTAAAAGGCATGATTACAGTGGGGAAGTAAATGGGATGCATTTGCAAGAGAGGTAGATGAGAGCAACATAAAGCAGGCCAGTAGAAGGCCAGACTGCATTTTCTGCATGAGCGGGCAGAATGTGTGTCAACAAGAAAAGGGTCTCCTCACCGTCCCTCTGGGGCTACTGGAATGTCTTGATTATTCATTAAATGTTTTTAACTATTCCATTTGCAGTGAGGACAAAGTAATTGAACATTACAAGAAACTGAAGGGACTGACCAGAGGACAAGCCATTGTGAAGTAAGTTTTTTAACAATCATAGTATTTTTTATTTTATTTAAAAATAATTTGAGTTTGGCAAATTACCTTGTGTGTCTTCCTTACTGCCACTCATGACACAGTTCTGCAGGACCTACATCAGGTTTTCCTCTTTAATAAGTTGTATCTGCACTGTGCTGTCACATACCAGAATGTGTCGTTAATTACAGGCGTCGCTCTAAGGCCATCTTTATACGGTAACAACCTCGACACAAATGCCAAAGTATTTTTAAGGTTGGGGCCTATCATTTACATAACATTTGCAGACTTGAAAACTTAAACTTTTGAAACCAGGTTACAGAGTGGAATCCTTTGAAAACGCAACTCCAGCATCACCATGTGAATAGCAATGCCGTTTCCTGTGATAACAATGACATCACAGTTCCACTCCACACATTTGAAGGCCTTTTACATTTGCAGTTAAATAGCCACACAAGATTTAGAAGTTAGAAGACAACATGCCCTGTGTCTCTGCTGCACCATCACTGTGATCAGCGGAGAGTCTCATGCAAGGCTCAACTACTACCAGCCAAATGCAGGTACATTTAGTCTAAGCAAGTAGTAAGTTATTGACACCACCCGACACTTTGGCTGGTAAAGATGTGTGCTCTGCCAGTTTTTCTAGCGATTTATACATTTAAAAACACTATCTATAGATCAGCGTGAAGCAGTTAATAATGGATAGGATTTATATAGCGCTTTATTCCCTAAGGACTCAAAGCGCTTACAGGGTTCCAGGTTCCATTCATTCACACACAGTCATACCGGTGGTGGTAAACTACGATAGTAGCCACACCTGCCCTGGGGCAGACTGAAGGAAGCGTGGCTGCCATTCCGCGCCAACGGCCCCTCCGACCACCACCTCAAACATACCGCAGTCATACACATTCACACGAGGCAAGGTGGGTGAAGTGTCTTGCTCAAGGACACAACAACCATGACACAGGTGGCCGGGCGGGGATCGAACCGCCAACCTGCTCTACCAACGGTCGCCCCTAAGTTAAGTTCCTGTTAAAACTAATAGACTACTAAGGCTCATAATAAAAGCATTTCACTGGCTTCACTTGAAAGCTTTTCACTGGACAAACGTGAGTTGACTTTTATTTTAAAGCAGAAAGTTCTACGTGTTTAAAAAAGAGGACAGAAAGTGTCAAACTAATTTTTACAAAGGGCCACTCTATGACATGATGATCGCACTAAGGACCAGACATGTTGTTTACTGACATGCCATCCTTCTAGTGAGCTATATTGTAACTTAAGGCAAAAGTTAGAAACCAGATAATGTTAGCATTCACCCTTAGACACTTGACACAATCAATCATCAATATTAGCATGCTATTTAGCCACATAGATTGGTCTATTTACAGCCCTCAGAAAACTGACATTTTCTTAGATGCAAGTTCATCAATTCTTGGCTTAAAATCCTGAGCTGTGGAACTTTCAGCAGTCAGCTCATGACTGTCCTAAAGGTTGGGAGTGTGTGCGACGTGCGGATATGGCACAGGCTCCGCATGAAGAAAAAAAAAAATAATAATCTATATTTTTGATTTTTTTTTTGATAGGCGGACCGAATTGAATGGGATTGCCGAATTGATTCGCGGGCCTTGAGTTTGACACGTGTAATAGCCGTTGTGTTGCGCAGTGTGAGTCATCACGTTTGGTCAGACGTATGTCATGAGCCGCCTTCTGACGGTGCGTTTCAGTTGTACAGGGAAATAGGAAATTTCCGACTTCACTAAATTGTAGTTTATGGATCTACCGGTACTTGGCAACGGTAGCTTGCTAGAGCCTAACGTTTAGTTATTTGGTTGACGAAGGTTGTAGGCGTCCATACTTTCCCGAGCAGATGCACTGGAACACTGACAGGTTGGAACTCGGAACTACCAAGTTGGAAATTTCCGAGTTCCGAGTATAAAGGAACGCAGCATTCAACTGAAACTGGAGCGCGACTTCGACGTCATCGTTCTCAGCCACTCACTCTGATCGCTGATTGGACCGCTAAAAATTTGGACGAGCAGAATCCCACTAACACACCCCACCCCCAGACTGACTACTGAAGTGAAATGAAAATTTAGCGGAAGTAGGTAGGCAGGCGGAGCCAGGCTAATCTCTACTAGGCTACAAGTGTCACCGCCAACTGCTGGCTAAGCATGCGTACTACAGCGATTTCGGCCCATTTTCTGAAACCATGTGCATGATGAAAGTTATCAAAACAATCGTGTCTGAATGTGCAAGTTTTTGAAAATGTAAAGGAAAAACCTTCCTGTTTTGAGCAAGATTGTTGTCGTATAAACATGGCCTTAAATTAGGCAGCCTTGTAAGAATTCAGTCATCCATTGTGTTCTTCCTGGGACTGTTACTCACAGCGACCCTGGGATATTTACGCTCGGATGATTTGTGCCCTTGAACTGATCAATGATTTTTCCCCTCCCTGTGAAACAAAATCGTCCTTGACACTGCAAAAGACTGTGGCTTCTCAATGAATGCAGCTTAAATTCCACTCCGCCTGTTGTATAATAGCCATCAGGTTGACAGTCATGAAGTGAAAGTGGAGCAATTCCTGTTAACCTGTTCCCCCTTTTTCTCTGAAGGTATCTGGCCCTGGTGGAGAGCCTGCCGACATATGGAGTCCATTATTACCCTGTGAAGGTAACAGTGCGGTGCCCCTAAGTCATGTAGAAGCTTTACCTTTGATCAAGCTTCTGTCAACATGCTTTCTCCATTTATTTTAATGTGTTTAAAAGTCAGCTATTCCGGAGAAAGCTTGTTGTCACAATCACCTTTTGTTAAAAAAAAGTGATTATCTCCTCTCGATCTGCTACCCGTTTGTACTGTGTGTGCGCTGAGGAAAAAGTCCAGTGTTAATACACAGCCTTGGCTTTGTAAATGGGCATGTTGCTAGCTACGGTTGGCCCCTTTGTTTACATCGAACAATTTATAGGGCACACACAGTACAGACAGGTAGCGGATGGTGAGGCGATATTCATTGATTTTCACACAAAAGCGATTTCAACCATACGTGTCATCAAGAATCGCTGACTCCAGCTTAAATCTAGAACGTTAACCTTCATTTACTTAATTTTAGTACATTTCAAATCATGAGGACTTAAACTTAGTCAATTGCACGACGCCAATCCAGGATGAAAAGGGAGTGGTGTAAAAGCCTGGTGTAAGTAATTCTGTTAAGTGCCAGCCCAATGCTTTCAGAAGTAGACCCCGAAATCGATCCGAGATTTACTGATGGATAAGACGGATTTCCCACAATGCGTTTCTAGTTTAGACCGTAAGTGAGGGGGCTGTTCCATTTCATGAAAGCAGCCCCCAACTGTTCTTGATACCCCTGTACCAACGAATTGATCAAATCGATAAAAAACGATTGCTAAAAGCGTTGGCAACGAATTTGGTTTTCGATTTGTTGAGTTGTGCTACTAATACGTCACTCATAGGTGCGGCACTGTTCACAGCTAGCCGCCGACAGGTTCATGCATGCCCACAGCGAGCCTTCCGCGCGAACAATAGTTGAGCGAATTAGCAGTGCAGGTGACAGTCCACATTCTTCGCTCAGCCACTAACTGTTTCGTTAGTGACTGTTCTGCGATATGTTTGTGTATCTCGAGCCCGAATACACAGAGCCATTTCGGCAAACTGACTGCGCGACTAAAGGGACTGTACAGTGAGCCGCTCCCCTCCATTAGTTTCTGTTTTCAGCCGAGTAAGTTACATTCACCTCTGACGCATGGACAGCATTTACTTTAGGCATTGCCCCGTTTTCTCTCACCGCCGCTGCTGTGTGAACGTGGGGGAAACGCTACCCAGTTATGTTTAATTTTTTATCATTTTATATTACTTTTAATAGTTCTGGGATGTTGGAGCAATAAACTGCTGTTTTTACACTTCAGTCTGCACTGTGAATATGAAGTAATGTTCAGTTTTTGAATAAAGCTGTGGCAATTACAAATGTTTTTTTAATCCGATTCATCGATTAATCGAAAAACCGTTTAATCGATTATTAAAATAATCGTTAGTTACAGCCCTATATCCCTGTATTGTGAGCAGTCTACAGGTGCATCATGGAAAAGTCCATTCAAAGGATGAAACTTTCATATATTTCAGATTCATTGCACAAAGTGAAATATGTCATGACTTTGTTTTGTTTGAATTTGGATAATTAAGTACAGGCCCTCAAGTATTGAGGGGCCGTAACTTATTGTTATCCACCATACTTATTCTGGTGGTGGTGGTTCATCTTATTCTTCCATGCCATTTTTCTAGCTCCTACTCCTCCCACACCGTTAAACACAGACACGCAAAAATTTCACAGAACGTGCGTCCCTACCATAGATAGTAAATAATATGGATGTAGCATCCGGGCTGACCTCAGTTATTCACTAGGCATCCAATAATTCTGGTTTGTGCGCGTCGCCATTTTGTGAGATTTTTACTCCGCCTCACGTCGGGGGGAGGGAGATAGCTGACGTATACCTCCGAGGCAAAGTGAGGGACAACGGGCGGAGAGCTGTCACTCAAGAGATCGCGCCAATACATTTTATCTCCGATATAAAAAAAAACTAGCGTGGTCCAAAAAAATTCACCCCCCTCAGTGTTGTCATGGAAATATGACCTAAACATACAGACTAAAATGGTTTTCTGGCCCAGGCTGTAAATAGGTTTAATAAGACTTTGAACACAAGTGAGTCAAAGAAAAACTGCTCGGTCTTGGCACCACCCCCCCAGTGGCACTTCCTGGTTACTACAGTTGTGGTCACTTCCTTATTGGATGCTGCAGCGGTTTGTAGAAGCGTTTGAGCCCGGCCGACTGGTGGGGCGCCGCCGATGCGTGGCTGGCGGTCGGCGCCGGGTGGCCCATACTTTCAAAATCTCCAGTAGTTCAAAATATTAGAATATTACATAAAACCAATCAAAAAAGGATTTATAATACAGAAATGTCGACCCCTGAAAAGTATGTGTATTCTAGATTTATTTCACCTCATGTGTAATTAATCCAGAATATAAAAATTACATAAAAAATTAACTAACTTTTCATTGATATAAAAATGTTTTAGATCTCCTATATAGGTATAAGTACAAAGTGAGAAAATACATTTGGAACTGTGTGGAACCACAAACTGTACCAATTCCAACTAAAGATACACTTAAAGCCATTACGAGTAACATTGCGCGTTGGCTGCCCCTTTGGACAAAAGCGGTAGTATTTTTACGACGCCAGCTGTCGTGAAGCTGTTTTCTAGCTCGTGCCGGGTGTGCGAGATTCAAATGATCAGGAAGCAATATAGTGCATGTCCGTGTGTTGAAAGTGGGCACCGGACTCTTTTCGGCTCCGTGAGAGTGGTTAGTGACACAGCAACAACTAATGCCAGTCAGTGCTACACACACCTGATTGCAATGAGTTGATGCAGTGTCACCTCTCACGGAGCTGAAAGATTCCGTGTCCTCACACAAAGCGAATGAATGAGAGACGGCAGTTAGTATGGATCACGATGAGGTAATGTGTTTATTTTGTTGTAAATAATGACTATTTCAGATGAATAATGGTCATCTGATGATGCTGGTGAGGCAAAGTAAACTTTGTTTTAGTAGGCTACCGCTCATTCATTTAGGAGTAAACACTGCAGTCTAGTTCGCTCCCGTGAAATTGTGTATACGTTGCTTGGCAACGCCCTCCCGCCCGCCTATCACTCTCCCTTTTAGCTTTTCTTCATTGCATTTTCTTTTTTTTCTTTGATGGTTCAGCCCCGTTATCAGTAATTATGACGACAAACAACTGTCTCAAACAAGGCTCCCGCTCCCCTTCCCTCACCTGGAGGGATAGGCTTCTCAAATTGCGTTGCAGCGCCACACTGAAATCTGTGACCAAATACGGATATGTGACCATAGAGCATGCACGCGTGAACCGAAAATCGGACTTGGTGTGCGACCAGACCAAACGCAGTAATAAAAACTATATAAAAACGTCTTTCTTTACACTGATGGTCTTGTTTGCTGTTAAAGGTAATTTATGATTATGAGAGGAAACATGAGGCTGTTTAAAAGATATTTAAATGTTACTCGGAGCTGCTTTAATCTGCATATAAATCAAATAATGACACACTGCTGAAAATTTGAGTCTTGCAAACAAGTTGTCTTTGAATATTTTTACAAATTGTACATTTACAAAGTAACAGACAAAACAATTTCAAGAAAATGTATTTTCCTGAGTAGTAACAAACCTAATTGTGTCCCTTATTTACAGTCATATGAAAAAGTTTGGGAACCCCTCTCAGCCGGCATTATAATTGACTCTGCTTTCACACAAAAAAGATAAAAGTGGGATGTCTTTAATTTACCAGGAACAGCTAAGTACTGGGATGTTTTCCAAACAAAGATTTTTTGAAAAGCAGTATTTAGTTTTATGAAATTAAATAAAATGTGAAAAACTGGCTGTGCAAAAATATGGGAACCCTTGTGGTCTTGCTGATTTTAATGCCTGTAACAGCATGTAAAACTGAGGACTTTAAACACAAAATTGGTTGGATTATGTTGTTAAGCCTTGAACCTCATATAAAGGTCTGTTTAATCATGATAAAAGGTATTTTAGGTGCCTAAATGCAAGTTGCACTTCTCTTTGTCTCTTTGCAGAAGTGAGACAGAATGCGATCATCAAAACAGCTCCCAAAAGATCTTAAAAACAAAGATTATTCATTGTCATGGTTTAGGGGAAGGCTACAAGAAGCTTTCCCAAAGGTTTCAATTGTCAATTTCTACTGTAAGGAACGTTGTCAGGGAATGGAAGGACACAGGCACAGTTGCAGTTAAACCCAGGTCTAGCAGACCAAGAAAAGTACAAGAGCGGCATATGCGGCGGATTGTGAGAATGGTTGCACACAACCCAAAGATCACCTCCAAAGACCTGCAAGAACATCTGGCTGCAGATTGTGTATCTGTACATGGTTCTACAATTCAGTGCAATTTGCACCAAAACATCTGTATGGCCAGGTGATGAGAAGGAAGCCCTTTCTGCGCCCACGCCACAGATACAGTTGCATGGAGTATGCAAAAGCTCAATTAGACAAGCCAGCTTCATATTGGAAGAAAATGCTTTGGACTGATGAGACAAAAATTAAGTTATTTGATCATTATAAAAAGCAGATGTTTTGGTGCAAATTGCGCTGAATTGTTGAACGATGTACAGATACACAATCTGCAGCCAGATGTTCTTGCAGGTCTTTGGAGGTGATCTGTGAGTTGTGTGCAACCATTCTCACAATCCTCCACCTATGCCGCTCCTGTTTTTTTCTTGGTCTGCCATGCCTGGGTTTAACTGCCACTATGCCTGTCCTTCCATTTCCTGACAACGTTCCCTACAGTCGAAATTGACAATTGAAACCTTTGGGAAAGCTTCTTGTAGCCTTCCCCTAAACCATGACAATGAACAATCTTTGTTTTTCAGATCTTTTGGGAGCTGTTTTGATGATCCCATTCTGTCTCACTTCAGCAGAGAGTCAAAGAGAAGTGCAACTTGCATTTAGGCACCTAAAATACATTTTCTCATGATTAAACAGACATTTCTATGAGGTTCAAGGCTTAACAACATAATCCAACCAACTTTGTGTTTAAAGTCCTCAGTTTTACATGCTGTTACAGGCATTAAAATCAACAAAACCACAAGGGTTCCTATATTTTTGCACAGCCAGTTTTTCACATTTTATTTTATTTCATAAAACTAAATACTGCTTTTCAAAAGATCTTTGTTTGGAAAACATCCCAGTACTTAGCTGTTCCTGGTAAATTAAAGACATACCACTTTTATATTTTTTTTGTGAAAGCAGAGTCAATTATAATGCCGGCTGAGAGGGGTTCCCAAACTTTTTCATATGACTGTATATTGCCCACATCACTGACTTCATTCAATCAATCAATTTTATAAATACAGCCTGCATATAGTGTATTTCTAAAACCTCTAACTTCAATATGAACAGACTATCACATCACACAACTTAATTATTATAATTTATATTATTTGAATTTAATCATAATTAATTTAAATATGAATGGTTCAGTTTCAATAAAGTTAATAAAAGTAGGACTTTTAAACTGAATGACAATGTAGTCCTTTATGTGGTACTTTAATACAATCTTATTAAAAATAAAGCAATACACAGAAGATCATGGTATAGCAGTTTTTAACACCTTGATTTCCGATCGGAGTGACAGCTGACTGAACAAATCGGGCAACAGGATAAGTTTTATCGGGACCAGGCTAAACGTAAAGGATAAATCTCCATGGTAATTTATGTCCCTCTGCTTTTGTGCAACCAAGTCATGGCTAAAGTAGGCCAGGATAACCAAAATATCCCGGCTTAATCCCTTGTATTGGTTTTGTGCAATAGGCCCCTGATCTGCCAATAAGCAACAACACATGTACTACGAACATACAAGACTACACTGCGTTCCAAATTATAATGCAAATTAGATTTTCCCAGATTTTCCTAAATAGTCGATGCGAATCACAGTCAGTATAATTTTCATTTCATCAACCGTAGAGTATATTTCAAATTGTATTGAACAAACCTCCCAATAATAAAAGTTTTTTTTTTCAAAAATAAAAAACTCCAAATGCACTGTTCCAAATTATTATGCACAACAGAGTTTCAAAACATTGGTTGCGTTCCGAATCGCATACTTTCTACTATATAGTAGGGATGTAACAATATACCGCAAAACGGTCGTTCGCGATATGAAAAGGCCACGAATGTCAACCGTACGTTTTTTCTTGTTATACCGTGTCACGGTATTGAGGCGAGCGTGCATGGTAAATGCGCTCCGTCATTGTGGAGAGTCTGGTAAGCAACTTTGTCATAAACGTAGCACTCAATCTAACACTGTATGGGTTACACCAACATTGGAAACCAAACAATAACACATTGACACATCTTATCACTGAAACATGACTTCTAACTTTAAATTGAACAGTCACGTCTCACGTGGGCCGTTGTTTACACTACGCAGACCAGCACGTGCAGCTTCACAACATTGAGTCACGCAGTAGCAAAGAAGAAGAGAGAGAAAGACAAAGGGGAGAGATAGAGAAAAAGATCGGCATGGTACCTTACTAGACTGAAGAGAAAGTTGCTCGCGGGTGAGTTATATCATTATGAATCCAGGTGAACGTGAGGAAATGAGATCCAAAAAAAAAAAAAAAAAAAAACATCCACCGCAACTGCGCGTTAAATCCCAGGTAAAGTCGGTGAAAGGCAGATGAAGGAAATAAGTCCAAAGATCCTTTATATGTTCATCACAACTTCACGTGAACTAGCATAGGAACTCAGCTATACGAGCTATACCGGTGTTGCGCCGAAAGCTGTGACCTGCCAGAATATCACACATTCTGGCAGGTCACAGCTTTCGGCGTAACACCGGCATGTTGCGCAATACTATGGAATCCCTACTAGGTCAAACCAGGTGACACTACTGTCAAGCATAGGTGACGTTGCGAAAGTGTGAGGAAGGGAGGAGGGAGAGAAGTGCACTGCAAAAACATTGATTTTGAGACTGCAGTTTTAATTAATAACAAATAAAAATCATAATTTAATATTTTACTGAGTTCATTGTTCAAAATTATCACACTATTGTTTTATTTTATGCATACTTTTACAGTTACAGACAAGTGCCTAAAGTTTAGATTTAAAATTCCTATTTAATTTTAAAATTATAGGTGTAATGCTTCTTTAAAAAAATAGGAGAGAAGCAGTGTCTTTGTTTTGGTGATAAATTGTTTAAATCTCTCAGAAATCTCTTCATAATAAGATGTAAAAATTTGAATTATTCGTTTGTGTTTTATTTAAATCAGCGGTACAACATTTCATTTGAGGGGGTAGAAATGAATTCCGCGCTTAATATCGTATCGTGATATCGTGATATCATTCGCCATATCGTATCGTACTCAAAATTTCATATCGTTACATCCCTACTATATAGTATGTAGAAAAAATATTTAGGATGTCCCGATTCTTGTGGCCAGATTTAGGATGGTTAGAAGTACCCGGATGTCCTACTTTATGCGGCCAAGATTGTTAGTGTTGAAAACTGCATCCTATTTGGGCGATTCTGACCCACAATCCAGTGCGCACGTGAAGTGACGTCACATCGACGAAGCCTCCATATGAAAACAAACGGGGATGCGATGGATATAAAAGCAGGAGGCAAGATCAAGGCGCAATGTTATGATGAAATAAGAGAGTAAAGTATGTCCCAATAGTATGCCTACTGCATCCTAACTAGATTATTTTTATCGTCGGATGTAGTATGTAGAATAGAAAAAAGAAAGAGTATGCGATTCGGAACGCAACCTTTGTATAGGTTGCAAACAACTAAAAATGGTCATTTGTTGAATTTGCAGGATTAGGTCATATTTAGTGAAATCAAAAGCTATTTCAATCAAAAACATCTTAACAGGCCAAGTTACATGTTAACATAGGACCCCTTCTTTGATATCACCTTCACAATTCTTGCATCCATTGAACTTGTGAGTTCTTGGAGAGTTTCTGCTTGAATGTCTTTGCAGGATGTCAGAATAGCCTTCCATAGCTGCTGTTTTGATGTGAACTGCCTCCCAACCTCATAGATCTTTTGCCTGAGGATGCTCCAAAGGTTCTCTATAGGGTTGAGGTCAGGGGAAGATGGGGGCCACACCATGAGTTTCTCTCCTTTTATGCCCATAGCAGCCAATGACACAGAGGTATTCTTTGCAGCATGAGATGGTGCATTGTCATGCATGAAGATGATTTTACTACGGAAGGCGCTGTCCTTCTTTTTGTACCACGGAAGAAAGTGGTCGGTCAGAAACTCTACATACTTTGCCGAGGTCATTTTCACACCGTCAGGGACCCTGAAGGTGCCAGCCAGCTCTCTCCCCATGATTCCGGCCCAAAACATGACTCCACCACCTCCTGTCTGACGTCGCAGCCTTGTTGGGACATTGTGGCCATTCACCAACCATCCACTACTCCATCCATCCGGACCATCCAGGGTTGCACGGCACTCATCAGCAACAAGACTGTTTGAAGATGAGTCTTCATGTATTCCTGAGCCCACTGCAACTGTTTCAGTTTGTGATCATTGTTTAGGGGTGGCCGAATAATAGGTTTATGCACAACTGCAAACTTCTGGATCCTACACCTTAAGGTTTGCGGGACTCCAGAGGCACCAGAAGCTTCAAATACCTGTCTGCTGCTTTGTGATGGCATTTTAGCAGCTGCTCTCCCTTTCCAATGAATTTGTCTGGCAGAAACCTTCCTCATATTACCTTTATCCGAACGAACCCATCTGTGCTCTGAATCAGCCACAAATCTCTTCACAGTACGATGATCACGCTTCAGTTTCTTTGAAATATCTATTTTTTTCATACCTTGTCCAAGGTATTGCACTATTTGACGCTTTTAGGCAGCAGAGAAATCCTTTTTCTTTCCCATATTGCTTGAAACCTGTGGCCTGCTTAATAATGTGGAACATCCTTGTTAAGTAGATTTCCTTTGATTGGGCTTACTTAACAAACTGATTATCACAGGTGTCTGAGATTGATTTCAATGATCCAAAGCCTCCTGAGACACAATACCATCCATGAGTTTAAATTAAATACAAAAAATGAAATGTTTATGACACTAAATTCCAATTTGCATAATAATTTGGAACACAGTGCCTGGGTGGGAAACCACAAATAATTCAACCTGATAAAGTTTAGCATGTTTAAGTGATTCCTTGCTTTTACTTGCTTCCACTAACTTTCGCAACCAAACCTTATTAAATCAAGGTGATTGACGAGATCAAACAGTGTTAAAATGACTGGCTAGCAAAGATTTTAACTGGCTCCTTATATATTTGATCTCTTCTTGTGTAGCTATTGCTGTGAGCTTAATGGGGTAATTGCTTTGGTAACAGGGATCTTTTTTCTTCTTCTTCTTTTCTCGCAAACTCCCCCCAATAAACCTTCCTCTAATGAGTGCTGTTGCGTTGTGTGTGTGTGTGCTTTCATGCAGGACAAGCAGGGAATACCGTGGTGGCTGGGTGTAAGCTACAAAGGCATTGGCCAGTACGATTTGAAGGATAAATTGAAACCAAGAAAGGTAAGTTGACATCTTTTTACAGCTGCCCTGTTTTCTTAAAGGCACTATGCAACAGTTTAATAAAACAATTAATTATAGAGTCACACAAAAAGAATCCCTCTCAATGATCACTCCTGCCCCACTAGAATATGTGATGGTGTGTGTATCTGTACAGTCCTCTTCTCTCTGGCTGTATTTTACATGGTAGCATTTAGGGCTGGGCGGTATGACGGTAGAAATCTGTCAACCGGGAGAGATTTTACAATACCGTTTATACAGTGGAGTAAAAAAGTTCATGTCGCGGGAGGCAGCTGTCCCTCTGCGTCACTACAGTTACACCTGTTAAGCTGCTGTGCGCCGTCACTTTACAAAAAACAAGCCAACAACTCTGTCACGGTGGCGGAGCAGCTGGTTTAAACAGTCAAAAATGTTAACGGGCAAAAGAAACTTGCTGCTATGCGCAGCGCTTCAGCGTGCTGTTGCCGTGACTCAGTGTGTTGGCTTGTTTTAAGCAGCTTACTACAGTGGGTTAGCTCTCGTGAGCTAGCTGGCTAACACTGATATTTATCAGCATCTATTCAGGGCTTAACCCCCGTGCTGTTATTGGTGGAGAACTTAAACTTAACTTTAAAATATGTCAAACTTGAAAATAGTATTTATGTTGAAGCTGGAGTGAAGTGATAATCAGATATTTGCATACTACTAGTTTATTTTGACAGCTTTATTAAATGAAGATGAGCAAATCTTGCAGGAAAAAGTATTTAATTATTTTGACTACAGTTTTCACTCACGCTCAACCCCTAGTCGGTGAAAAGCTACATTCTTTGCCCATAGGATTCGGGACGCAAATAATCAAATGTGATTAAAGTACATTATGGTTATTTAAATCCATTAATTCGTTGAATTGAATGGAAAACTACTATACCGTGATATATAGGCTACTGTTACCGTGATATAAAATGACCTATACCGTGATATAAGATTTTCACCATACCGCCCAGCCCTAGTAGACACCACCATAGGCACATCTCTGTATTGGGTCCTCTGCTTTTTTCTGAAGAAGGTTTGGGTCTGGCTCCAGGGTGCAACTATGTCCTATTAGCAGCTTGTGTCCCTTTAGGGGCTGTCCACAGCTTTTAACAGGTGGTTGGTTCCTGCCCGGTGCATAACACATTTTTGCTGTTAATATTACTTTGATCTGTGATGTGAGCGTGTTCTTTCGTGATGATGATAGTTGAACATGTTCAATATCTGTGCCATATGAGGGGGATTTGCACAATTGTTGATGGAAGGAGAACACATTTAATAACCTCACTCATATTTACCATGTTTGATTTGATTTGATTTGATTTATTAGGATCCCCATTAGCAACACACCGGAGTGAGAGCTAGTCTTCCTGGGGTCCGAAACATACAATATAGACAACAGACAATCACTTGTTTGACATTATGTCAAACCGAAATAGACAAATAATAACAACAATATTACACAACACTATGATTTAAAAACATCATAATTACAAATATAACAAAAGAAAATAAAGATAAGAAATACAAAAGGAAATGAAACATTTAAAATGTATACATTACATATGGACCAGATGTTTTTTGCAGACTTTTTAAAGTTGTATTTGCTATTAATGCTAAAAGTAATGTTTTTTGGCAGTTCATTCCATAATGAAATTGATCTGTAAATTATAGTATTTTTAAGTACATTGGACCTTGGTCTAGGTAAAGCTAGATGTCCATTACTTGCACCTCTAGTGCTATGACCGTGTGTGTCAGACACACTAACTAAACCTTCAGCAAAGAAGGCAGGTATTTTGGTGGTTATGACTGACCTTAGGAACATCAAGAGATTAAGAGAGATCTTTTGTTTTACTGTGAGCCATGAAAGGCTAGAATGCATTACATCAGTGTTAGTGTGAATGGAGCAGCTCAGTGCCAAACGGGCAGCTTTGTTCTGAGCTACCTGAAGTTTATGAAAGTCTTTTTTGTTTACCGATGACCAGATAATTGTACAATACTCAAGGTTTGACAAGACCAGAGCATGTACAACTTGTTTGATTATAGATGGTGTAAGATACAATGAACATTTTCTTGTCATGCCAATCCCTCGACCCATTTTTGTTACAATGTTGTCAATGTGAACTGACCAGGACAGTGAATCAACAATGGTAAGACCTAAGAGTTTTATCGTGTTAACTTGTTGAATTGGTGTACTACCTATAACTAAATTTAACTGAGGTTTTTTTGCCAGCATATATCTTGAGCCAAACACAATAGATTTTGTCTTTTCAGTGTTGAGAGCCAGTTTGTTCTCATTGACCCAGTTAGACACATCATTTAATGAACCATTCAAGTTAGCTGTAAGCTCATTACACAGAGTGTCAGCACAGAAAACAGTGGTGTCATCAGCATACATTACAATATTGACATTCTTTGTGCACAGAGGCAAATCATTAGTAAATATGGAGAACAGTAACGGACCAAGGCAACTACCTTGTGGCACACCACATTGTATGACCTTTGAGTCAGAAAAACTGCCATTGAAAAAAACCTTTTGTTTTCGTCCTGTAAGATAGTCCTCTACCCAGGCTATTGCTGTAGATGAAAAGCCATAGCTCTTAACTTTTCCAATTAGCAGCTCATGGTCAATTAGATCGAATGCTGCACTAAAATCAAGCATAACTGACCCCACTAATTTCCTACTATCAATATTAGTCATCCAGTCGTCAGTCATTTCTGCAAGTGCAGTGCAGGTGGAATATCCTTCTCTATATGCATGTTGTGAGTCAGATATTAATTTATTACTGGTGAAATAATCCTGAATTTGTTTAAAGACAATTTTTTCAATTAATTTGCTCAATTCTGGTAAAATACTTATAGGCCGACTATTGGGGCCATTAAAAGCACAATTCTTATCTTTTATAAGTGGAATAATTTTAGCTTCCTTCCAATGAGATGGATGCACACCTTGGGTTAGACAGTTGTTAAATATATGGGCTATAGGAGTAGCTACATGGCTGGCAGCTAATTTCAACAATTTACCATCAAGAAGATCAGTGCCAGAGCTGTTACTGTCAGGTAGTGACATTAACATTCCCTTAACCTCTTCAATGCTGATGAGGTTAAACTCAAAGTGACAGTTACAATTTTTCATTATTACCTCTTTAATTAATCTGTTTGATGCTACCCCATCACTTGCCTGCATGTTATTGCGGATTTTATCAACTTTACCTATAAAGAAATTATTAAAATGGTTCGCAATATCATAGGGTTTAGTTATGAATGCTCCATCATTATGAATAAAGGAAATAGACGTTTTAGATTTTCTCCCCATAATATCATTCATTGTGGTCCACAGTTTTTTCTTGTCATTTTTAACGTCGCTAATCTTTTGTTTGTAATATTCCTTCTTTTTAATTTTATTTAATTTTGTCACATGATTCCTTAATTTACAGTATTCTTGTCTTAGTGGCAGTGCAGCAGTAGGGAAGAAGAGCAGCTTCAAGCGTGGCTTTGTGTTTGGCAGCAGAGATGTTAGTGGCTAGGAACAGCAATGTGTAGACATTAGAATCAAAAATAAAGAGATGGTGTGTGTGTAAGAGAGAGAGAGAGAGAGAGAGGCACTGGTCAGACACAATTTAGGCCAAGTAAAGAAGCGTAATAGTATCGTACATATAGTCAATGCAATGGGCCTGTAAGAGCCCATAAGGTTATAACGACCCATAATGTAATTTAAAAAAAAATAAATTAAACCCATAGTGATAATCTAGAAACCCTGGTCAATAATGTAACAAATTGCTGAGTGGATCATTGTAATAACATTTAGCACTAAATGTTCCAACATATTACATTGTGGTTCACCTATTACATTATGATAAAGTAGTCTAAATCTTTTTTTTCTTATAGTGTAATTGATTTGTTACATTATAAACTGAGTCAATTTATGGATTAAAGGGGTAATTATAAAGTGTAGTATTTATTAAAAGCCTGTTTTCAATAGCTTTGACTATTAGTGTGTGAGCAGGTAGCAGTAGGCCTACAGTTACACATAGCCTACACACAAACACAGGTAACGCAAAACGACTAAGTGCGCACTCACACTAGGCCATCTGTTCCGTGCCCGAGCTCATTTGCATCCTAAAGTCTAGATCGTTTGGCTAGTGTGAGCACGCCATCTGTATTCCAGCACGGAACACTTCCTTGGCCACGGCACGCTTGGGAGAGGTGTGCCCGGGCACGGTACAGATGCTAATGAGATATCACGCGCACAAGCAAGCGCACAGGCGGCATGACAGGCGAACGTGTGCGCGTGTGCGTGCGTGTGTGTGTACCATGGACCTATTATAAGAGGTGTGTAAACGAGCGTAGTTCATGTCAACTGTGTGTTTACAGGCGAACGTGCGTGTGTGTGTGCGCGCGCGCCTACAAGACGTTGGGCGCACGAGGACAATGACGTCACGGTTAACCGTGTACACGAAAAAAATTACGTCGTGTACACAGTTAGACATTTTTGTAAACGTTCACACCCCTAATTGATACCATTATCAAGTCTCCTTATCGATCCGGGTCTTTATCGAATCACTATCGATATCGATAGTGATTCGCCTGCAGTGTGCAGCACTGTGGCAGTGCCGGGAGCGCCCTCACAATGTCATTGGTTGAGGGTTCAACACTCTCCACGTGCACTGCTCAATTGATTGACGCCTAGAAACGTCCCGACTGAAAAAAAATAAACCAAAACAAAGCAAATACAGCCAGTGGGTGGAGGGCTGTGCAGGTAAATACACCACCACACATTGAGTCGGATTACTTTTGTGTGACTATAATTAAATTTTTTTAATGAAAATGTTGCAGTCAACCTTTGAACTCTTATTAGTTTGCAGTTGAAAACATATTTTTTCAAAGCAAATGTCCAAATGTTTGCTGTTTATTTTAGTTTTTCTCATGTAGGTCAATATTCTAAGAATAAGGGATGTTATATACTGTACAAATTGTAAAGCTGTGTGGGACGATTAACCTTGGGTGTGGCCTCTATAATTGACCTAGTATGGTTTTTCTACAAAGTGACATTTAAAGGTGAAGTAAGCGGTTTATTTATATTAAAATAACTGTTAAATCGTTCTATATTCATACAGTAATCACTTACACGATGTGCGCGGTTTCATAAAGCCAATCTCTTAGTCAGCTGCACTGCATGCAATCATAAATTAAACTTTATGGGGGCGCCTTTAGCTCAGTTGGTAAGGCGTCCCCCTCCCGGGCCGGGCCCAGCAGCAGACCCGGGTTCGGTTCCCACCCGCAGTCGTTCTCTGCATGTCACTCCCCTCTCTGCCCCATTTCACCTCTGTCTCTCTGCACTATCGATAAAAGCATAAAAATGCCCCAAAAAAAAAAAAAAAAGAAAGAAATTAAACTTTATGTAGTATCCCGAAATGTTATCCAATCACAAGAGAGAACGCTACAAACCCACAACCGTCCGCACCCGTCTCACTCATGGTCTCACTGCCGGTGCACGCCAGAGCGATACATGGGTGAATGTTTATGCGCCTACAATGGCGGAGCAGGTAAAAATCCTTCCCAATGTCTGTTTTGATGGTTTTTTGATGGTTTTTATCATGTTTTATCCATACCTGCAAACTCGTCGCTTTTCGGCGAAAATCGCCGTTTAGAATCAAAATATATGACCCACGTGAATCGTATAGATCCGAAGAGTTTTTGTTTTTGGGAGGGGGAGGGGGGGGTAGCGGCAGCTGCCAGAGAAGTCAGCCAGCGCTTCCCAGACTGGACTGTGTGGGCGAGTTACCGTAGTGTGAGACAAGGGAATATCGTTATCTTGGCAATAAAACATCTTTGGTAGACGTCATGAGTATTGTCCAATCAGCGTTAAGATCGGGCACAGTAAAGCATCACTGCTGCCGCTGTGTGTTCAGACTTTAGAATTGGCTAAAAGTCTCAATCAAAGCCCTTTTGATAATAAAAAATTTGAGGCTTTGATTAAACACTGTCAATTCTTCAGAGGTTAATGTAACAGCCTACTGAAACAGAAACTATACGGAGGGACGCAGCTCACTGTACAGTCCCTTTATTTAGTCGCGCTGTCAGTTTGCCGACATGGCTCTCTGTTAGACTCGAGACATAGAAAAAGATCGCGGAAGCCGTTCCCGTAGACAAAGTTAACGGGCAGGATATCCCCGACTGATTTCATCCATCAAACCACAGAGTTTTTTCTGAGCGGCGTCTCACTCGCTCACTGGGTCTCCCGGGTCCCGGTGATTTTCACCGTCACAGCGATCGACTCGCTGCTTTGCTGGGACGGAGACTTTGTGTGAAGGTGATTTAACATCACGGTCGTAGACGAATGTTATAACTTTATGCTGTATAGTTTGCACTGCACTGTTGACCCACACAGGACTCTTAAGTGAAGCTGACAGTTTAATGAGTGCACATTGCAGAAATGAAGTGTCTGCAGTGCGCTCACAATCAGAGCCGACCGACAGGCCCCCCCCCCAATTTATTTTTATTTAAAATAAAAATAAATTTAAAATATTATGCAGGGTCAGAGGACCCTGCATAATATTTTATTTTAAATTAACATTTTAATGGAAAATCCAAGAAGCTTCTAATTCATCCGACCCAGTGTCTCCAAATTATTTGTTCACACAAAATTCCTCAGATTTAGCCTCTTAATTTCCCTCTCAAAGTGCACCAGATTCATGCATTTCACTTTAAAAAGTTTAAAAAGAATCTCCCGGGGGGGCATACCCCCGGACCCCCCTAGGAGGGTCAGGATCTCAGCTGGCTATTATTTTCACCCAGCTGGACATTGGAGGCAATAGTGGAGAACTCTGGTTGTGTGAATGATATTTAACAATAGCCAATCGTTTGGACAGCGAAAAACACCCGACCCCCCTAGAAGGGACGGGTGTTTGTCACCTTTTTCACCTCCTATGAGTTTGCAGGTCTGTTTATCACACTTATGGATCTAACTTGCTGCTCGAAGACCGCAGTGCATTAATGTGGTGACGTAGGGATGAGCGAGGGGACTGCTAACTGCAGTAACTGACAGGAAGTTAGCTAAACTGACCATTCCGCTTACAGCTCCTTTAAAGCTCCCATATTATACACTTTTCGGTACTATTATACACCATATTATATGGTCTTAGTGGTCCCTAATACGTTTTTCTTTCATTGTTTGCTGAAAAAAACTTTCAGATAATTTATTGTACTATGCTGATGTTCAGCTAATCTCACAATGGCCTATTTTTTTAAAAAGAGCTGCAGCTCCCCTCGTAAATATACAATCTTTGAGCTCCACCCACCCCCTGTCCGGAAGCGAAGCCAGATACGCCTCGCCCTCTGTCTGTCAGGGCCGTGGACCAATAAGAAATAGGGGTGTGGGCTGCACAGTGGAAGCTTCTGGCTTTCCAGTTTTTGAGGTCAGAAACGAGGAGAATTCTGACTGGAGTATATTGGGGGGGAGGGGTGGGGGTTTCAGAAAGGGGGAGAGTGGGAAAAGGAGAGATTGTTATTTTTTTTTATATTTTGGCAGTCGCTAGGCACACCGTGGACCCATGGATATGTTAGAACACATTTAAAAAGTGCATTTAGCATAATATGTGACCTTTTAATACTCAAGTGAGAAAAACAGATTTTTTTAAAAAGTTATTCATTATAAACTTCTTGTGGAAGTATGGTATGTAAATTGCTGCTCTTCATCACCATGCCTCTTGTGCACTGGTAAATGATCCATCCACACTGTTAATAGGCGAAATAAAAACCCTGGTTCACATGCCAGTCAGACAAGACGGATGGGAAAAATATTTTGGAGTATCAGTGTGTGCTCCCTGAGCAGAAAGGCGGAAGAGCTAATAGATTACAATACCAGCAACAATGGAATAAATTGTCATGAGGATTATTAAACAGCTCAACTTCAGAGGGGAAAATGCACAAATACCTACACTCTCAGCCAAATGTGAAGCCTTGTCCCTCTTTTATTTTTAAAGCTCACAACTGGGGCAGTTCACTATTAAAGTACATTCAGATATCTTGTGTTTGTATCTCATGTAGAGCTCATCTGTCTCATTTATAACTGAAAAAGTACAATTATTTACCCAAACGTTCAAAATTGTTTCTTTTAAACCATTAGCAATATATTATACTTTTATTTTAGGTACTTTAACTAAGGACCAATTGATACTTCCTTTACACAACTGTTTAGCTTTATGATGGCTATGATACACCCATCTAGTCTGTGCAGGGCCTACAATGTGCCTTTTCTATGAAAAAAAAAAAAGTGGTTTCAGCACAAAAATGTCCTACTGAGCTGTGTATTACCCTCCCCTTTGTTAAGAGCAGTTTTATTTTATAGTGTCCCAACCAAGCGTCTCTCCCCAGCCTCTTTCATTAGACTTGTGATGGTTGTTGTTATATGGCAGGAACCTGTTGACATAGCAGGGTGTGCTCTTACACTGAGGCAGTAATGGGCACAGCCAAAGTGTGTCTCTCTCCCCCAACCAGCCTAGATGAAGGTGTAATTATGCTTCTCTGTGGGGAGCAGCAGGCCTCTGGGACTGCTGTTGGCACTCTGCCAGCCTGGTGGGTGGGTGCTTATTTAGTGTTTAGGGGGCAGCAATAAGGGCCTTATGTTACTACGAGGGTTCAAAACTAGTCTCTGCCTTCTCCAACTCCTCCACACAAGACAGGCAAAGTGATCTCCGTCATAGTGACATTCAACTGACTACGGAAATTTTGGATGTTGAATTAGCCTTAGACTATTTCATCAATACTTTCACCTCAATTATAAACAAGCATGCGCCCCTTAAAAAGCATAGAGTAAAAAAATTGATCAAACCCCTGGTTTAAAAGTGAACTGTCTGATTTATTTTCCGAGAGAAATAAAGCATGGTCTGTAGCTAGACGCTCTGGAGATAATACCAATTGGACTATTTTTAGACACCTTAGGAATAAGTGCACATCCATGACTAGGAAAGCCGAATCTGAATACTACCTTGAATTAGTCTCCGACTGCTACTCTAACCCTGCACTATTTTGGAAAGCTGTGAACTATAATAAGAACAATTCTAGCACAGTTCCCACTCAGATCAAATTAAATGGTCACACTCTCAATGATCAAAAAGAGATTGGCTTAGCTTTTAATAAACATTTTGTAGCTGCTGGTCAACTCTTTCAGAATGGAGGATATACGCCTTCTACCACCAGTAGTAACGTACCGCCTGTCTCTCAAACTCCTATTTTCAGCCTTGATCAGAAGATCAAGGCTGAAAATCTACAACAACACTTGTGGGAAGAATCCCACAAGTGTTGTTGTAGATGCGCTCCTCGCCATCAACCCCAAGAAGTACATGGGAGAGGACAATTTGGACCTGTTTTCAATCAAGCTCTCTACACATATAATATCAAAACAAATAACCCATATTTTTAATCTTTCGATCTCCTCTGGAATAGTTCCTAAAATTTGGAAAAAAGCTCACGTAATTCCTTTACATAAAGGTGGTGACAAAAATAATCTTAATAATTACAGGCCAATTTCCAAACTCCCATGCCTCGCAAAAATTCTAGAATCACTTATTAATAATCAGTTAAAAACATTTCTAACTAGTGCTTCCATTTTGAGCCCATTCCAATCTGGTTTTAGGGCAGGCCACAGTACTGTCTCTGCTGTGACTTTGGTTGTAGACAACATTGTTACAGCATTAGACATGAAAAAGCACTGTGCAGCACTTTTTATTGATCTTTCAAATGCCTTTGATACTGTTGACCACCATTTGCTTTTACAGAGGCTGCATGACATTGGCTTTGATCATTCTGCATATAGTTGGTTTAGGGATTATCTCTCTGATAGACAGCAGTCAGTTAAACTGGGAAGATACCAATCTGAGTTTCTAACTGTTACAAATGGTGTCCCACAGGGCTCAATTTTAGGTCCAGTTCTTTTCACAATTTATATAAATAACATTGTTTCATCGCTAAAAAACTGTCACACCCATCTATACGCTGACGACACAATACTGTATTGCATTTCCGATTCGGTGCACCAATCTATTCAGAACTTACAAAGTTTTTTTAACACCCTGCAGGACTGTCTAGTGGACCTCAGGCTTGTTCTTAATACAGACAAAACCAAATATATGTGTTTCTCCAGAGCAAGAACAACACATTTTAATGATTTTAATATTTTTACAAAGAATGGATTTTTAATTGAAAGAGTCACAGAGTACAAATATCTTGGCATCTGGTTAGATGATAAACTCACTTTTAATTTTCATATAAAAAATCTTGTTTGTCGACTACGACAAAAAATTGGCTATTTTTATAGGAACAAAACCACCTTCCCTTTATTTAGTAGGAAAAGGATTATTGGGGCAGTTTTCATGTCTGTCCTTGATTACGGTGATGTGGTTTACCGGCATGTCGGCTGTGTCGGCGATAGTGTATTACAGAACAGTTAGTGGCATTCGGAGCGCAGAATCTAGGTCAACTATAGGCTACTGACGAAAATCACACAACACATTGCTTCTATTTATTAACAATATTTATGAATTTAGCCTATATTTTGCTGATCCAACTCAAATTCAGCCCAGCCAGGCGGTAGTTAAGTTTCAGTTTGGTTTTCATCTCCATGGTATACAGCTGTTTGGACCAGCTGATCGGCTCCCTACAGCGGGAGTCAGTCTGCGTTCCAGTTGTACTGGGAAGTTGGATTTATGGTGCCAGTGATAACTGAACTAAATGATAAAATAAAGCTATCTCTTCCTTCCTATATCTGTCTATCATTAGCCCTCCACTGAACACTCAGTCACTACTATCCTTGCTAAAAAGAAGCAGGATTATGACCTCATTTAGCACATTATTTTTAAATATTTTATATTATAATTTTTTTTTCTCCCCCATCTAATTTTGAAGATTTTTAGAAAAATGTGTTTTGTAAGCGCTTAACGGAGCATGTTTAAATACAACCTGTGAACCTTACCTTTTAAATGTATTTTATTTCATGTTTCTATTAGGGATGTTAAACGACTCATTATTTGCGTGTCGACGTGTCGGAGGCATGAATCGACAAATCGATCGATTTACTGTGCCATTTATATAAAAAAAATAAAAAAAAGGCAGTGTTCCTTTTTTGCAGCAGCACGTGGTTGTGATGCTGATAAACTGCGCTTTCCTTTAAACAACACTGCTGCCGTCCGCTGTGTGTGTTCAGACTTCATCTGCATCAAAGCCTTTTTGATAATAAAATGAGAGGCTTTAATTTTAAAAACGCTGTCCATGCGTCGGAGGTGAATGTAACTTACTCGGCTGAAAACAGAAACTAATGAAGGGGATCGGCTCACTGTACAGTCCCTTCAGTCGCGCTGTCAGCTTGCCGACATGGCTCTTTGTGTTTATGTTACTTAATAGACTCGAGATATAGAAACAGATCGCGGAAGACGTTCACGTAGACAACGTTAACGGGCAGGATACCCGTGACTATCATTTTATCCATCAAACCACAGAGTTTTTCTGCACGGCGGCTCACTCACTCATACTTGCCAGGTCTCCTGGTGATCGTCACCGTCACAGCGCTACTCGCTGCTTTGCTCGGGCGGAGGCTTTGTGTGAAGGTGATTTAACATCACGGTCGTAGACGAATGCTATAACTTTAGGCTGCATATGTTGCACTGCACTGTTGACCCACACAGGACATTTAATGCGCGCACATTGCAGAAATGAAGCGCCTGCAGCGCGCTCGTGACCACACGTGAACTCCCATCACGGACGTCTCCCATGTCCCCAAAACATATAATAAAGTAAAACACCCGATTTACCAATTTCTATTTTTAGAGTCGTCTTGAGCACAAGTCGAAAATCGAGCCGAGAATCGACACATTATTCACATCCCTAGTTTCTATGTGCTACACAGGCTTAGATATTAAGGTTTTGGTAGACATTGACAATTCCTCAGTCCTCCCCGCCTTAGGTCACAGCCCGTTTTCAAATCAGCCCTGATTTAGAAGAGGTAATGGACGGAGGTCAGCTGTTTTAGTATTTATATTTTAAGTTTGTCAAAACCTCTTCAAGTAGCAGCAATAGCACACCTTCTCTGATGTCATTAAGAGGATATGCACATTTAGTAATGTGAATACCCTGTAATTTCCATTACGTATAGATTAAGTGTATATAAGCAAAGCTTGAATATTATTAACTCCCAATATCTGGAGTGGGCATAGTAGGAGAAAGAAACAACATTTTATTTTATAAGAGGGCTACACACAATATTCAATATGAGAAAGAAAATGGAGGACCACAAGTGTGTTTCCAGGACATAAGATGGGACAGAAGCAGATGGCAAATCAAGACTAAATTATTTTTTGAATTAACCAAGAGATGTCTCTCTCACTCACTGTCTGTGTCACTTGGGCTCTCTACCTCTCCGTGGGTAATGGGACACTCTGTAAGACCACATGCTGGTCCACAGAAACGATCAGCCAACCAAACAAAATAAATCTTCACTCTATTATGGGTGGCAGTTGCAGTATTAGTGTGATAATGACACGATAAGAAAGACTTGAAATAACTAAAGTGTCTGAGGGTAAATGATCATGATTCATGATCGTGAAACAAAATAGGTTGAAGTTCCTTCCGTTGTCCTCTTGTCAGGTTTTCACAACGTTATCTCTGCGTCATGATGTGGAAACGTACCGTCTTGCCTGCTAGCCCAGCCAGTCAGTCATTGCTGGTATGTGACGTGTATGTGAAGGGTGGGGCACAGATCTTTTTTTGTATACGGGTGTGCGAGTCAGGGCTTTTGAAACATTTTCAATTGCATGGTTTTTCAGGACTCGCAGGCAGCCCGGGGGGTCCTTATTGGGTGTGAGTGGGATCTGAACAGCCTGATCCCATCTGAAACCACAGATATTTCTGGCTAACTTCCACCTGCCTGTAATGAGGCCTTTGGCTAAAACAAGTGAGATTTGAATACTTAAGATGCAAATCGTGCGTGTACTGTTAAAGTATGAGAAGAATTTCTGATTCTGATAAGCTACTGTTTTTCCTACTTTTAAGAAAATTGTTTATTTCGTTATCTCTCTATGAGTCACTTGCTATGTAAACTTGCTTGCTGGTGTGCAGAATGTTTTCTTGAACTGCTTCCTCTTTACTTGCAGTCTTGTGATTGTCGAGTTTGAGGTGTGTCACATCCTTGAAATATTCAGACAGCAGCTTCAACAGCAATCCCAGCCAGGAGAATCTTCTATTAGTTTTATCTATGTGCTGGCACACAAGTGTTTCTCTAATAGAAGGAACCATCCTGTGAAAGTGTGTGTTTATTGCCTAAACCTTTCTTATCTGTTGTCATAATGTAAATGATCCCAGTGTAAGGGACTAGGGAGTGTTGATTGGTGTGGGGTCCCTGCTATGTCTTGCTAGTTGGTTCCTATGGTTTATAAAGTGTCATGCTCTTCATTCAACTGGAAGACTGACTGTGTAATTGATAAGGAGTGTTGGCTGTAACACTGTGTGGAATGATCCACCATACCCACAATAATAAAGCAATACTGTTGACTATGAACTGAATATTGACTTCCAGTGTCTTTCAGGATGGCAACAGTTTTTTTTAAGAGTTTAAAAAAAAGAAGAAATCGACATTTGAAAACCATAAAAAATGCAAGCGTTCTGTCAGTGTTGTGTCTGTTGGCTTGTGACAGTTCATCACAGTGCATACTGTTTCTTCTTACCTGGTTCAGTGACCTGACATAGAGCCCCTGCATTTAATGATTAGACCATAATAACAGATTCCTAACATATTTGCCCTAGTGGACAAGGTGGTTATAATAGATTTGGCTACATAACTGTGTTGTATGTGGTGTTTACAATATGGAAAACAGAGAAACTATCAGTCCCACACTGACTTTGAGTATTCAAAGTTGGTGTGGGACTGATAGCTTATCTGGGAGTTATGGAAAGTAGAGAAGATTTGAAATGTTCTCAAACAAGCAAAAACACTGTCTAGGAAATGTTTTTGTATAACCTGCTCATCTGGTCTGACTAAAAAGGATGTGTAGGAGTAGGTGTAGAGAGAGAAGAGAGAGCTGCAGGGCAGTAAAGCCTTAAAGGCTGTGTGAGGTATCTGTGATGTCAGAGGAGGAGGACTGGCTAAAGGGGCGTGGACAGCTCAGCTGAAACTCTTGCAACATCTATCTAGCACCAGACAAGAGAGAGTATTGTTCGAGGAATCTCTAGCTCTGTGGGAAACTCAAAGTCAAGGGATTCAATACAAACCCCAGAGAATTCAGCAGCGATTTGATAAGGGAAGAAATACCTTTCATGGTAAGCCTTTTCTCTGTGTCCGCCTCGTTCCGAAGCTGTTTTAAGTAGCAGCAGTGGGTTTTAAAAAAATATTCTCCTTGGTTCTTTTAAATGTTCTCTTTACCTGTGTGTACCTGTTCTCTATGATCTTCGATTCATGCGCTCTGTCACTGTGTTAGCCAGACTGTAAAGGAAGTTTTATATTTAGTTTGTTCACTATTAAATGTGGTCAGCAAATGTGTTTGTCCCAGTGGAAGTGGACAGTGTCAGATTATTGTGATTTCACACCCGAGGTACTATTTCTCACTATGGGTTTGATAAGTTTTTATAATTCGTAGTTTTAGTACATTAATCTCAACCCTAAATTTTTTCTTTTGCTAAAATGAGAGCAGGGAAGCGTAGTTCACAGGCCAGTGGCACCATATCTCTTTATTGAGGCCAGTGTCAGTGGAGCAGATGTTATATTCTGACACAGAGAGTTCCGGCCTGTGAGAGGCTGGCCTGCCTTCTGCTATGATTTTGAACCCTCTTGTTGCAGCAGCGTTATAATTGCTCCTGTGTTAGCCTGAACATACACCTAACTGGGCTGGCCTCCTGAGTTCCATTCACAACATGGGCTGTTATGTTGTTTCTGCTAATGTTGCAAGTTGACCGGAACAAAAAACTGCTAAAGGGCAGGCTGCTGTGGCTCAAACAAAGCATGTTGTTTTAATACCCCCCACCCCCCCCCCCCCCCCCACACACACACACACCCCTGTTGTTTTGTTCTTGTGGCAAGATTGATCCCCTGATTATGGGAAGCTTCTAGCTTTTCAGTTTTTTCACAGCCTTTGCGAGTCAATATACATTTCTGTTTATATCAATAGTCCCATGTTGCCTGTGTACTCAGTCAGTAATGTGTAATGTCTCTCTACCCCTCCTCTATCTTTCTGCCAAACTGTCTCTTTCCCTCTGCAGTTGTTTCAGTGGAAGCAGTTGGAGAATTTGTATTTTCGAGAGAAGAAATTTGCGGTGGAAGTGAACGACCCACACAGGTCAGAGAAAGAAAAACACTTTTATTTTCTGAAATGTCCTTTCCCTGTTTTTCAAGTGATCCTACTGCCAGCTGCTGCTCTTAATGTCCTCATCCTACACCTCAAGCATTATAAAGGGCATCCACAGCCAGTGGCCAATTTAGGGCACCATGTTAATAGCTGTAACCTGTCTCTGTCAGTGTTTTTCTGCTGTTGAAGGGCCACTATTATTCTTGAGCAGTGTTGGGAACGTTACTTTAAAAAAGTAATTAGTTATAGTTACTCACTACTTGTTCCAAAAAGTAACAGAGTTAGTAACTGAATTACTTTATAATAGAAGTAACTAGTTACCAGGGAAAGTAACTATTTGCGTTAGCCTACTGTAAAAAAAAAAAAAAAAGTTGCTAGGCTATATGTCAACAAATTTGGATTTTTCTGAGCAGTTTTCACAAGTCAGTTGAAATGAGTAGAACAGACAGGTAGGCCTACTTGTAGGCTACATAACCTTCAATATTTATTGCACATCATCAGACAGCAAGAGGTTTATCCTGCACTTCAAGTATTTTGTTCTCAACAAAAGTAGTAGAGGAAACTGTTGAAAATGCTGATCTGCTATATCGGGTGTCGGCTAAAACACCACTTAAGGCCAAAAACGTCAGACTATAGCCCCTTTTACACAGAGATTGCGGCATATTGACGGAACAACATCACTCCAAAATGCCGGCTTTGCTTGCTTCTGTGTTATTTACACAGAACCAAGCAACGCCGGCCTGCTGGCGCATCAGTAGCCCCTTTTACACAGCGCTCCGGAATGAAAGAGGTGCTTGTAAACAGCGCCAGGTGTGACGTAAACATTTAGCGCCGCGCCGGTCAGCTGCTTTACAACAACACTGGCCGGTGAATTGAGAGCAGAAGTGCTGGAGCTTGCAGTAAGAGGGCCGTATTTTACTGTCCCCACGATGTGCCAGTTGATCTCGCTACGCGCTGAGTCCAACATCACTGGGACAGTTAACCAAACTGACTAAATCAATCCGACCGCTTCACCTCTGTGTGTGTGTGTGTGTGTGTGTGTGTGTGTGTGTGTGTGTGTGTGTGTGTGTGTGTGTGTGTGTGTGTGTGTGTGTGTGTGTGTGTGTGTGTGTGTGTGTGTGTGTGTGTGTGTGTGTGTGTGTGTGTGTGTGTGTGTGTGTGTGTGTGTGTGTGTGTGTGACAGGTTGGTTGTGAGCGAGTCTCTTTGTGAGGGCAGAGATCTGCCAATCAGACATAAACATACACATACACACAGTGTGTGAAGTCACGTTACTGTAGACAGAAATAAAGTGTGGATATACGCTCAGACTTAGGATAATAATAGCGGCGGCGGAATGTGTTAGCAAAACAGTAGCTCTGTGGCTAACAGCTGAGCCGGAGCCTTCAGTCAGCTGAAGCAGACAGTCTAGCGGGGCGAGCAGACTATTCCCCCGTTACTAGGTCGACCTTCAAGCTGAACAAGAGCCCTCCGCTGCGCGTCGGGCTCCTGCTTCAGCTTGTCGGTCTTTATTTCTAGCAAGTGACCCGTTCGCTATACTTTATCCCTTACTTAGCCTAGCCTAGCTTTCCCATTGTACAACTTCTCCTGGGCAGAAATAGACTCATACACTCTGCAAAATGAAGCGCGGGGGTTTGGATTGAGCAACGGACCTTATGATCAACTAGATTATACACCGTTCCTTTTATTTGGTGATTTTTACGGGACATCAGGCCGCCGTGGTTAATGTTAAACACACGTCCTTCAACTGCTAACATGGTCGCATGTTTAGAACATAGACTATGGAACGTCAAACGCCCCCCTGTTCCGCAACAACAAGCTGGAGCATTTAAACAGAGAGGCGGAACTGATTGTGTCGGGAATCTTACTACCCCCCGAGGTAGTAAAATTCCCAGAACAATCTCTCGCACCTTTCTTCCCTCGTTCCGCAACTGTCGCATTTATACAGCAGGGCGGAGGGCCGAAAGGCCGGCATATTCCCGGCTTTCACTGGCTGTGTAAAAGGGGCTTATGAAGCATGAGACGATGAGAGGAGGAGTAAGGATTTATCCTATGTTTATTTCCTTCTTTAACATGCACAGCAGAATACAGATCCCAGGAAAAGAACAATAGCAATATTCGTCTCATGATGACACGTTAAATAGCTGTTGCAACCGGCGAATCGCGGCCGTTTAATAACGTGCATAAATTATAATTTATAGAGATCGGGAAACTCCATGCACTTACTCACAAGGGCGATGCAAACAAACTCAGGGAAAGCACGTTTCAACCGTGGATTGATAGGTGGTTACTGCGGCAACGTGCACGCTCACACAACAGAGAGAGAAAGAAAAAGAAACTTCACTAAACAGGCACTCTGGCTGACTGACGTGACGGCGCTAACTGACAGTCATAATGTCATCCACACTGAATAAAACACAATTTAAAACACACCGGTCTCCTCACTAGCAGTTTGTGTAGTATGGAGCCAGGGGTGCGTTCGGATTATACAGTTTATTCAATCAATTCATAGTAACGCACCCATTTAACGTTCAGGAACGATAACGGCGTTGTAACAACGGAAAAAGTAATTAGTTAGATTACCCCGTTACTGAAAAAAGAACGGCGTTACCTAACACCGTTATTTTAAACGGCGTTATTCCCAACACTGTTCTTGAGTTATAAAACATCTGCTTCTTATACAGGCTTTAATGTGGCATTCAGTCTTTAAAGCTGTTATTAGATCCCACTGTCTGTTTAGAAATGAGTTTGATGTCTCTGGATAAATACTTATGAGGATTCCAATCTTTGCCTAAAACTATTTTTTCATTTCTTAATAAAGCTTCTGATATCTACCTTTAACTGTTATATTTTTGTATGTAGCTTTGGAACAGATTTGCTATTTGTATCAGCACAAGTACTGAGGGTTTTTTTCTGTTATCTTCTTCAGAAGAACAGTAACCAAGCGAACCTTCGGGCAGACTGGTCTGGTCATCCACACGTGGTATGCCTGCCACTCTCTGATTAAAACCATCTGGGTGATGGCCATCAGCCAGCACCAGTTCTACCTGGACAGAAAGCAAAGCAAAGTGAGTGTCTTGTTTTCTTCTCACTGATTCACTTAAAACTGTGTTCATATTTCCTCCCAACCACGATTCAGTTAGAATACTCCTTTTACACTGATGCTTGATGTGTGTAGATTGCTTTTGTCATGTCAAGTGACCCACATATGCCACCCCCCTACAGAGCAGGGTCAGGCCTGTGTGTTTGTGTTTTTGTTTGTGTAAAGTAAGTTCTTGCTGGGAAAAACATAGATCTTTGAGTAGCAAAAGACTGGCTGGTGTACGGAGTGTGTTAATGTTCTTCACTCTTCAGTTTGTCAACTCATTTGAGCCTATTAGGAACTTGATTTTGGGTGAAAAAAGCTTTAGCGTTGAGCTTAATTTGGCCATAAAAGGTACACTGTACTGAGTTCTGTTTGAACATCTATTGTGCAAGTGTTAAAGACCGTTATAGCAATGACTGTTCATCAAGTGATGCACTGTGTGACTAGAGTAAATAGCTTTGCAAATTGATATCCCAGGCCTCCAGGTTTAATGTTATAGGTTTCATTCTTCTCAGTCCTGTTGGGAAATTGTCACTTCCTCGATTTAAACGGAATGGAATTGTCGTTCTCTATTGAACGGGAAGTAAACGGTAGTTAGGTAGCTGAAATTGAATATGCACTGAGCTTGAGTGAAAGATTCTTATCACTCTACCAATATAGCAAAATCATATAGTTGTTGTAGTGACTATGTCTATATTCGCCTTTTATGTGGTTAAAGAGGATATGTATTAAACTCAAAGTAAACTACAATTGGCCTTTTATAGCATGTGAAGTTGTGAAGGGATACATGTTTATCTTTATGTTCACATCCAAGTTCTCTTGCAAGTGTTAAAAGTTGTCACAAGGCCCTGAATACAAATGTGTGGTCTATGTGTTTGTGTTTATGATGCATATTTTATTTTGCTGAGTATGGGGGCTATTATGCAGTATGAGCAGTGTGTGATGTGCATTCCATGATTGTGTGTGTGTGTGTGCGTGGCTGCGTGCATGGCTGTGTACGTGCATGGCTGCCGTCAAATGAGGTTATTCAGCCACTGCCTCCCTCAAAGGCAGATGGTGTGTCAGTGTTCATCCAGGAATAGAACTCTACACTGATTGATGAGAGAGCAGTGCTGCACTTGGAACACCAAGCATGCAAATGGAGCCCGCCACCATTCACAGTGCGCTATCATTAAAATGAAAAACTGACAATCCCACCCTTCACTACTCTTTTCCTTCCTTTCCTCGTCCCTCTTCGTAAATGTCTCTTCCTTCCTAACAGACAAAGATGACCACGACCAGGAGTTCAGGGGACATCGCCGTGGACCTCACAGAGATCTGCGCCCCGCGGATCACTAAACAGTCCAGCATGGAGAGCAAAGACCAGCTTATCATGGCCAGCAACGGAAGCCTCATCTCAGCCGGTAAAGCACAGAGTTAATCAGCAACACGGCTTCTGTTCCACTAGACATTGATGTGGAGATGATTTATTGATAGAATTTGCAGTTAATCAAATGCGTGCCCGGTTCCAGGTTCTGTCGACTCTGAAGTTAGCGAGGAACAGAAGAAAGAGAAGATCTCAGAGTTAAAAAATAAAGAAAAGAGCCTTCAAGACACACTGACGCATAAACTGGAGGAACTGAAGAAAATCTGCATGAGAGAAGCTGTGAGTGTCTCTCTCTCATTCTGTTATTCCCCACTAATGTTTGAACTGTCAGATGATTGTTGGTTGCTTTTTTCCTCAGGAGCTTACAGGCCGACTGCCTAAAGAGTTTCCCTTGGCCACAGGTCAGAAGGCTCCTCAGGTGCGTCGGCGAGTCGGGACAGCCTTCAAACTGGATGACCTTTTCCCCTATGATGAGGTTAGCAGAGCTGTTGTGTTGTGTTTTTTTGTGGTATTTTTCTGACTGTTATTTCACAATATGCTGAAATACAGTTCTTACAACCCTTGTTTACCTAGGGGTCATTAAGATGATTTGACTTTTGAAATGAGGATTGAGTCGTGTTCACACCTAATAGTCCACTTCTTTGGTGCGGATACTTTGTTTAATTTTTTTTAGATGGTTCGGTTCGCGTTCACAAAGGGAAAACTCAAACTATAAATCTTAGAGGTATAAATCAAGGAAAGTCTGTGTGTTTGTGTCTGTGTGTCATTCCTCATTTTTCTTGACTGGCTTGACCGATCACGCTGAAATGTCACATTGCTCTTCAGTATATTCCTGAGTATATACCCGGACAGAGCCATTTTTTTCATTTGTTATTGCAAAATTTGTCACGCTTGATTTGTGTTGAGCATTTGTGCTGCGATCACTACCGAAAATCCGCACATGCGCAACTGAGCCGACTCATTTCACTGGTCCGTGTCGCACCAATTGCTGTCGGGAGCAATAGGAGGAGCCATATTTTCTGCTTTGTTTTGTGCAAGGGAGAAAACAATCTCGTGCTTGTGTTATTGTGAGGCAGCACAACCATAGGGTGCTGCAGCAGCCCCAGCCCCAGCATCCCACGGTATGCAAATACATAGACACTGCAAGAAAAAAAAGTGGGGCTGATTTACAACAAACACACACACACATGGACACCGCGAGTGCAATCAAATCAACTGGACCGACTCATTTTAAGGTTGATGAAATGTGTATCTTCTATTTCATGTCCATATGAAGAAGTATCCAGCAGTGAGGGGTCCCCACCTGCCCCAACTACTCGCAAAAAGCCCCATAACGTTGTTAGATACAGGCATGCAAACTAGTCACCTTTCAGCGAAATTTGCCGTTTTGGAAACAAAATAAGCCACCTATGTGATTCGTGGAGATCCGCTAAGAAAATATTTTGGGGGGAAGGGGAGGTCCTGATGGCCAGCACAGTGTGTGTGTGTGTGTGTGTGTGTGTGTGTGTGGAGTGGAGTGAAGTCACCATAGTGACTAACTATGATTGACCGATGGTAACTCCTATCATATGAGCTTTGACGGTCATTTGGCCAATCAGATCCAGTATTTGTCATTGAGGGGCGGTGACCTCAGTCTGCAGGGAAGTTGACATTTTTTCCTCTCCGACTTATCGGAGCGTGCAAGAAGCCGCAGTATTATTATTTTACCGTGTTAATGTGCCTACTTAGTTTATGTGAATCACTTTTATAAATAAATTCACGGAGTTTGCCAAACGTTGTTTTACGTCTGTTTGCATTGATGTATGCGCGCGCTGATCAATGGCCCTGGTTTGTCACTGCAGATTAACGTGTCACCTCAAGTTAATAATGTGCTTTTGGCTATTGCTGTTTTCACGGTTTTTGAATGGTGCTTGGTGTTCTGTCCGACACACCTGAGGTGAATTTAGTGATTATAGCCGATCAGAGCCGAAACAACACACTCACCTGTTTCCTCCACTATCGTCATATTTTGCACCGTTATGTTCCAGCACACGACTGAGAGGTGTGTGTGTGTGTGTTGTTGAGTGAGGTGACCTTGATGCAACTTATTACTTGTGCATATCTTGTGACATTTGTATATCTTTTTGTCATAGGTAAAAGTAGGATATTTTAATATTTTTAATGAAACAGAATAGAGTGTGACTGCTCATCAGGGTAACGCTGACCAGAGGAAGGGGAAGGACCTTATATGGCCATACAGTAGGAAAGAGTAGAGGACGGGGGGCTACCGGGGTTCACCCGTGCAGGTGTTCTGAGATCAAAGGAAGGAGTAGAGGAAGGGGGCTACCGGGGTCCCCCCGTGCAGCTGTGCCTTTTTCACTCCTCCCTCTCTTCCAAGTCTCATTGGTCCTCAGATTACTATATAACAGCTCGTTCTAAGCAGGACAAGGCCTTTTTGGGCCACTTTTTGCAGGCACTACTATATACTCTATAGTTAGTCACGCTCTGTTCCAGCACACTCTATCTGTCCCTTTAACCATGGAGGCAGAAGAAAAACTTAGAAAAACTTTGTGAGTCCGAAATACTCTGAAAGATTTTGGACTTCGAAGAACTTAGAGGCAGAGTCTTTTAAAACACTTCTTTAAAACTCTTGAAACACAGATGACTTGGTAAAATTCTAAAACTTTAGGTGGGGATTATTAGCATTAGGAGTCTGATAGAATGGGGATGGAATTAACGGAGGTTTAATGAAAAACTTTCCTTAAGTCCTCACCATTTTTACAGACTTAGCGGGATGTATTCAAATACATATATAGGGCTAGAGCGCAAGTTTAAAATCGGAAAGCATGTGTTAACTCTGGTCTTGTGCTTTGACAAATTGTGACAAATACCAAGAAAACATCTACTAGGGGATAATGAGCAAAAACTCTGTTTTGATGAGTTTATAGGCAAATAACCTCTTTTCTTTTCCTTTCTTGTCCATTTTATGTAATATTTCTATACTCTCTTGTATTTTGTAAATAAAATCCCTTAAATGTTGTAAAGCCTCAGTTTGAATTAGTTTATAGCTGGAACAGAAGGACTTTAGGTATAGGGTTTTTTCTTCAAAGAGATCGTTTCCCCCCCGGGAGGTAAGTACAATATGACCACACTACGGCACATTACTGATTTAAAACATACACAACCTCATAAAACTAACCTCTCTGTAAGGAGAGAATATGCTCTAATTCCTTCCCGGATTTAACGCAGACGTTTTAAATCTTGAAATAGTATAAATGTTCTGTTTTTAGGAAGCGGGGTTAAAAAGCATAGGCTGCATAAAACTGAAATAAATAACTTGTGAAGGATATCTTCTGCCTAAAAGTGGTGAATGATTATCTGAATCAAATATAAAGTGTTGCATTTCATACCTAAACAGGATTCATTATATAGATGAATAAGTTTTGATGAAGTAAAACGCTGAACACGGTGGGTACAATTTTTATCTTTAAAGCAGAATCCCTGGTAGTCTAGTGGTTAAGATTCGGCGCACTCACCGCGAAGTCCCGGGTTCGACGCTCAGCGGACACCGTGAGGGTTATGGGAATTTACTTATGAGGAAAAGGGTTGTACTTAAAGCATCGTGTTACAAGTTGGTTAATACTAGTTTAATAGGTCATAACTAATGAACTTAAAAACTAACTTTTCATTGAAGGTCAGACTTTGGAAGTCGAGATCGCTTCAGTGTGTGTGTGTGTGTGTGTGTGTGTGTGTGTGTGTGTGTGTGTGTGTGACAGTGAACACAAGAGAAACTATGGGTGACTACATAGCGTATTTGTACGTGTTTGATTAATGGTTGTTAAGCAAAGATAATGCAAATCCTGTTTGCCACAATATAAATAGTTTATTGTAAGGGAATTTGGTGTGATTGATTTGAGGCTCCATGTTATTTTCTGTTATATGCTGTTTTTTGCCATAATTTTTAATCGTTTTTCTAAGCTGTTTTTAACGTTTTTCTTGGTAAATACCTACAAACATTATATGGGAAAAGTCAAGAAGGTTGGCTGACTAACTTGTTTTGCTCATTTTACTATTCATCTGATAAAAATAAAAGTTTTCTTTGTCCTTAATTCTCTTCAGCAGAATACCGCAAATTGCTTCTCTTACATGTTCAAATCACAAAAAAAATCTTCTGGGGGGATGCCCACAGACCCCGCTACAGGGGTTTGTTTTCGGACATATCACCTTTTTCATGGCTTATGAGTTTGCATGCCTGTAGATTTGACTATTTCTACCTCCCACTTTTTTTCATTACACCTTTAATACTTTCATCTTGCACTAATTTGTACCCTTTTCACTCTTGATTTTCTAGCCACATGCAATTTCTATTCTAATATGTTGTACATGGACAAGATTGCTTAGAAAATATTTGCCTGTGATCTTCATAAAATTCTAACCACACACACAACCCAACATTGACATGTAGTTGCACTGCACATATCCGCGGGTAAGGAATACTTACTATAAATTGTAAACATACAGTAAGTTTCAGTTGAACTGTACATTACATTGCATAATGCTTCGAATGAAACATTTAGTGTTAAGTTCCCAGCTAAAGTTAAATGGTAATAGGAACTGGAACATACATTTTGTAATAAATATGTTGCACACTGAAAATGAATGGTAGATTAATGAACGTATCTGTTGACCTGGATATTACTGAAGTCTGTTACTTTGTGTAGAGAACTGCTGCTGACAGGATCTGTCTGCATTTTCGGGAAACTCCCCTGTTAACTGTGTGTGTGTGTGTTCCCCTGTAGGACCCACAACTGAGGAATCTGGAGAGCAGGTTTGCCCTGCATCAGAAGATCGTGGAAGCAGCCATTAAGCTAGCCAATGAAGGGGACCTGTGCAAGACGGTGAAGAAGAAGAGGAGAAACAACTGTCTGGATGCAATGAGGAAGCTGGAGGAGATTGAGAGGGAGATCAACGCCTACAGGATCAAGAAGGGAAGAATACCCACCCAAAGAGCGTCACTGATCATAGCAGGTAGATGTTATAAACAACTTCAGTAGATACTCCATAATGTTGTTGTTTTTCAAAACTTTTATACATTTTTACCTTTTTGAAGTTGTATTGAATTGAAAAGTCTATCTCATTATATAAAAAGTAGAATATCAAATCCTGATAGTTTTTCTCTTATCAGATGACTGTAACCCTTCAGAACTCAGCTCTCTGTCTGATAGCCTAACTCTTGAAGATGGTAAGTGCCCAGGCCATAGCCATGCTGCAGTGTGTGCATGTGTCTACTCCCTCCGTCTCCATTTTACTGTGTTTGAAAATCAATTTTGAACCAAGCATTCACGTTTTATCACCCAGATGATGAGCTCATTTCCCAGAGGCAGCGGTCCAGATCGGTTCAGTATTCCCCCAGACCGCATCACGCAGAAACTCTGGACATCCATTACAACAAAGACAGACGGGCCTCTGCCAATGACAAACACGCAGACAACCGGTACACAGATGAAAGATATTAATATTTTTACATTTCCAACGTGCGTCTTGACAGTGGTTTTTCTACAGTCTCTGAGCGTGAAGCTAGTACAGACCTGTACATTAGATCCAGAGCTACATTCCTGCCAGTCACCTCCTCCCTTCTTCTCCTGCCTCTCCAACAATCTCCCCCTCTTATCGGCCCAACACACCGGCTTTATAAATAGATGGAAAAGAACATGTTGCTGCCTGTGAAGGAGCAGACAATTCAAGCTGAGGGGAGAGAGAGGAAAAGGGAAACAGGAAGGTGGCTCTGGAATCTTAGTTTAAATTGCAGCTACTTCACCACTGTTTACAAAGTGATATGGCTGTTGTGTAGCTACATAGATTTAAACTTGTTTCAAAATGCTAGCAGTTGCATGAAAAGAAGGATCAATGGACTATGTGACGACAGTCAGTCAGGTGTAAGTGAGGACTAGAGTTCTAACTCAAGTACTAAACTCTTTCTTCTTACGTTTTGTGGGCAGTTAAAGAGAGTGGTCTCGGTTTAAAAGCTTTTCCCTAAAGAGTCCAATACCCTGAAATCATTGTTCTCAATTTTTTTTTTAAGATTAAATTATGACCCAGTCCAGGATTCGGGATATCACCGCGATGCCTTATCAAGCCACAGCAGCCCGTTTAAACCGGCTTCCAGACAGCCACGTGATGCCCGCAGCATGCCCACCACTCCCCTCCTCACCCGCAACGCGTACAGCAGCACCCAGCTCAGGTAAGCTCTCACACAAGGACTGTGTCATTTTTAATACTGTCCCTTTTTCTCTTGCATATCTACCCCATTGACAACTCTCCAAGTGGTTTTTTGTGCGTCAAACCAATTAAATTAAGTGTTCTTTCTGTAGATCGGATGATGCCCCGCAGCATTTCCGCCAGCGTAGTGGCAGCCTGGAGTCCCAGTCTCAGTTCCAGACAGAGCCCGAGCCCCCTGTGCCAACCATCACCTTCTGCCCGGCCCGACGTAGCAGCACGGAGGTTCTAGATGACGGCTCCTCCTACACCAGCCAATCCAGCGTTGAGTACAGCGTCCCAGGCAACCACACCCACCGACGCAGAACGCGCGGCCGCCACAGACAAGACAAGTACGCCAACACGGGTAGCATGCCGAACCTAGCTCAACCTGAAACCCGCTGCTACACCTACCAGCCGCCTCGGGCCAGACCCACCACCACGGCCTACTACGTCACTGGCTATCCCAACTACACAGACCAAGAGCCTTACACCAACGGAGTCTACATGTACGACAATGAGATGGAGGGACACTATACCGTAAACCCTTCCTACCATCCGACCCCAACTGCCTATCACGGTCACGATATGCACGGTCACTATGGTAACGACGAGATGGACGGCATGTCACAGAACCCTTACGCCACGCTGCGGCCGCCCAGGAACCGCCCGGGGCAGCGCAGCACAGAGAACATCGGCAAGAACATCCAGAAAGCAATGGTGGCCGAACACTTAAGAGGATGGTACCAACGCAATGCTGCGCACAAGCAGGCAGCATACAGCTATGACTACGACAGAGGCTCCCAGCACAGCCTGGGCTATCAGACCATGCCTGCTCCCTACAGCCTCAACAGCAGGAACATCTCCTGCACCTCAGGTTAGATCACTGCACCATAGATTACACTTTCAGGGCTGCAGAATTCTCATTTAAATGCGAATCACAATATGTCTTCTCAAGAATTTATATCACAATTCTCTCATACAATACCGTACTTTCCGTACTATATGCCGCACTGGACAATAAGCCGCAGGTGTTATAATGTTTAATTACCATATGTAAGAGTTCGTGCACAGAGGGGATTGTCGGGAAAGAGATGGCAGCTTGAGGAAGCTCCCACATTTCAACAAACAAGTTGCATATTTGCATAACGTACGTAAGTGTTACCATTTTGTGCAATAGTAGCTATTAGGGATGGGCACGAGTGTTTTCGCTACTCGTGTGATCGCTTGCATTCCTCGAGGATCAATCGATTCCTCGTTAAACTTTTTTCTATTTTTAGGACGCAATGCATCTGTCTACAGAACAATGGTTGACCGCAATAAAGCGCTCAATGCTTATGTCAAACAGTCACAGTTGCCATATGATATTAAGGATTTATTTTCCACAAGTTTAAAACACATTTTCCTAACTGAAAGTAATTAAATAAGCGGGCCACAATTTAAACCGATCGAGTAGGTCTGCGGTGGAGAGAGAAAAAAGAGAGAGAAAAAAAGCATGGGCTGTAGTTGGCTAACATTCAAAATAGACATTTAAAATAAGAAGGGCAGCAAATACAATAAAAGTATTGTCCTACAATTTAAACACATAGATAGGCTAAATAACTCACCAAAGCAGTAGAAGTAGTATCCAACCGCGTAATGCTCACTCCTGTCCGTGACTAATTACCGCGACTAATTCCTCGTTAACGGAACGTTACACCGTCGGCTTTTGAATCTCAATCCTATATTCCATAATAAAGGCTTCTTAAATGTTGTTTGCTCGAATGTGCCCGAAGTCAGCCTGGCTTCTTTAGGCCGACGTGACTTTCCAAGTTTTCCAGCACCGCATTCAGCTCCGCGGTGCTGTGGAGACCACACACTGGCTGCGCTGCACGGAGGTGGCAGTTATTTGCGGTTTCTGTTTGACACAACGCTTAGTTTATTTAACTTGGATCAAAATATTTAATTTTGTTAAACTTTATATCCGTTTTGTGCCGTTTTGTACACGTATATAACATTTTAAAATAGGGGCAGCCCGCCGGCCGGCCTAAAGGCTACAAACACTAAAAAAAACAAAACGATTTTCCTCATCCACCAATCGAGATCATTTGAAACGAGGAGTACTCGAGTACTCGATTACTAACGCCCATCCCCAGTAGCTACAGAATATATACTGTGCTGTGTAATAACAGGGTCGAAAAACGGGGAAAAAGTTGCGGCTTGTAGGCCGAAAAGTACGGTACTTGTATTTTCAACAAAAACATTTACTTAAACTTACTTAATTCAATAAAACCCAACACCCAGTCCATTTGAACAAACCATCCCATGTATTCAATGCTTTTTGGTTTTAAACATAAGCCTACAGTAACAACAATGTGGGTCTTCGAAGGAAGAATACTAGAGTTGCTTGCGTGAATTAATAGCTTATTTTGTTTTACATGTCTTGGCTTATTGTCATTGATAAAGCAGCTAGAATTGTTTCTAAGCAAATAGGTAAACATCCAGCATGACTCAATTGCATAGGGAAATATGAGTGAGAGAATTGTCATCATTCAGAAATGAGATCACATAGATATATCAATCAAGATCACAATTTTTTACGATTAATTGTGCAGCCCTACTTTCTAGTGTGTTACGTTTTCCACATGCAACTTGGTCATTTTCTGACTTGTACAACTCATTTCCTCCAGTGTCCTCAGCGGCTTCCAGTGCAATGTGGCACAGCCAAATTAGTGGTGGTGGTGGTATGGTCGAATATGACATGCCCATGCATGCACCGCAGGCCTACTCGTACTCTACAGCCCCCTACAGCCACTCCGCCCACAACAGGTGAGAAAAAAAACTTGGCCTCAACTCAGCTCCTCATCCAATAAGCCACTCCCTGATCCTTCTTATCCGCCGAGCTAAGCGCTAGTGTTTGATTACCTAGAATGGATGTCTACTTGGTTTTGTTATTCTTTTACACACAACAATACTGTGGACTGACGTTTAGCCAATACTGCCCTTTATTCAACTTTAATCCTTATGTCAACAAAGACATCAATCTGCTTCACAAAACTGCCCGGTGCAGCAGAAGGTTAATAGGATCTGTGCAGCCAGCAGTCAGTTATTTTCTCAGAGCTTAAGACTGATGGTTCTACTCTCCTCCTTAACTGTCCACTGCCCCCCTTGCTTTCATATAGATATGGCACATTGCAGCTTTTTAAAGGCTCCTTTAAAGGCACTGTGCCTTTTTCCCTGCTAGTTCTTCCTCCTCAGCTTCCTCCTCCAGCTCCTCCCTGCCCTCCTCCTCCTTTCCCCCCTCCTCCTCTTCCTACTTCCCTGGCTGTCGGGTCAGGCAGGTGACCTCCAGCCCTGCACAGCCGCAATCCTCCAGAGGGCACAGGCTCAGTAAGGTGTCCTTTGTCAAAGGTAGTTCATAGTAAGTAAAACGGCAACGGTCTGAGCCTGTGGGCTTTTGCTTCTTTCTGTTTGTCTGCAATGTGGCTTCATAGTCTGCTTGCCAATGTTTTGAAGTGAACTTTGCATTTTTGACTGATGCTCCATTGTCATGTTGAATAAGATAACTGCATGGTTTTACAAAGAAAGAAAAAAAAACATGCCTGCCTGCCCTACTTCTAATCACCGCATTCCACTGTTCCTTTAGCTCGGAATCATTTTGTCGTTTGCCTTCCTCTCGGCCCGTGCAGAAGCTCCCTGCCCGTGTGCTTCCATTTACCCTTGACCCTTTACCCCTTCTCATGCGCAGATGTCCCCCAGAGTTTGAGTGGCGGCGCTCTGATAGGATGGCTTGCCCTGCGGGGCCTTTAGAAAGGTTTGGTGCTGCGACCTTTGCTACTGACCAGGAAAAATTAACCTCCTTCCCCCAATAATCACAGTCACAGCACAGACGAAAGGGTGAGAGACAAGAAAGTAAAAACTTCCCCACATGGTTATCATGGTGATGGTGATGTGTGATCTTTTTTTAAATCTGTGGCAGGGACGGACAGAAAGCTCCAAATCATTCACATGGCTTTTGGCGATCTTTGCTCTACTTCTCTGGGTGTCTTGTGGTGGTGGGAAAACATTTGCTTGGCAGAGGAAAAAAATGTGTCACCTGAATAGTGTTGCATTTGAATGTGTGTGCATAACGTTTGTGGACATCTGCTGTCTTGTTTGGGTTAGAAAGTTTGACCCTGGGTTTACGCGTCTGAAACCGAGTATAACATTAACACACCTGAAACATATATGGATTTTTACATTTCTTATTTTTGTAATTTATTTCCTGATCTTTGCACTACAAAGCCAAAATATGATGGATGGTTTGACAGCCCAGGGTTAATTCATTCTAAATGCATTGTAAGTGACGTTGCAAAATAAGTTTTCTTTATATGCATAATTAATAATTAATATTTTGATTTTCTGTAATAAATAAATACATAATTCATGTTGGGTTAAAAGGTTAAAATGTTAATATAATGCAACTAAAAACCAATGTGTGATCTGAATATTAGAATGTGTTAATGTGACGCAAGCGCACGGAACTAATGTTTTGTTCCTAGTTGCCCTACGTCATGATTGTTGATTGACAATTGATGCAAGGCTTGACCAAGCGTGTGTGTGTGTCGCTCGTTAAGAGCAGCGATATTGTAACAAGTTGTCTCTGAAGCTGAAGCAGACGGCCAAGATATAAGGACAGTTAAAGGAACTTTCAACGAACCTCTTTTCACAACACACAGACACAGGTCGGCTTCTTTGGAACGGGCGTACTTTATTGACACGTTGCCTCCAAACAAAGTGATCCTTTACTCCTTTACGCCGTGAAAACTATCACAAATAAACACAATACAGAACGGCAAATCAGCGAACTATACAGTAGTTACAAAAGCATGAAATAAACACAGAAATATAACACTAATTGGCACATGAAAAGACATGCATAAAAACAGGAAATAAAGTACATTAAAAATGACAATAAAATACCTCGCTGGCCGCTTGTTGTGAAAAGAGGTTCGTTGAAAGTTCCTTTAACTGTCCTTATATCTTGGCCGTCTGCTTCAGCTTCAGAGACAACTTGTTACAATATCGCTGCTCTTAACGAGCGACACACACACACGCTTGGTCAAGCCTTGCATCAATTGTCAATCAACAATCATGACGTAGGGCAACTAGGAACAAAACATTAGTTCCGTGCGCTTGCGTCACATTAACACATTCTAATATTCAGATCACACATTGGTTTTTAGTTGCATTATATTAACATTTTAACCTTTTAACCCAACATGAATTATGTATTTATTTATTACAGAAAATCAAAATATTAATTATTAATTATGCATATAAAGAAAACTTATTTTGCAACGTCACTTACATGCATAGTTAACCAAACACAAACTAGATCCTGTTTGCCACACCTCTAAATCTTGTTTGTTTTTTACAGATCATACATAGATGTCAACCAAATGGACTTGCACATCAGTAACCAAATGAACACAAGCTTGGACCAAGAAGAGCATAATATTCAATGGCACAAAGACGCAAAACCGGGAACAATTGTGTAGCTGCCTGTCAGTCACCGTCCAGTGTTAATTTTTTCACCTTGACAAATTGTCCTTGTGCCTTAAACTGCACTTACCTGTTTTCTGTGTACAAGCGGATTCAAGAATGAAGGAACTTTACTTCAGTGGAATTCAGCGTGTAAAGAATGACGTTTTTTAATTTTCTTTTATCTTGAAAACAATTGCCAAACCGTTTTCAAAGCATTACAAAACGCCACAGGAGCGTCTTCATGTCTGGATTGCGAGGTTTTGTGGGGATGGCACTTGTGCACTGAAACTTTACTGGGACCTGCTGTGGACTGTGTAGTATAGCACAAGAGAATGTGGGCTAAGCCCCTTATTTACAACCCTAGGACTGTCTCTATTAAAGGATATCGAGCCGGAGTGAACAACGATAGACTGATCCTTTTTTTTTCTTAATTACACACCTGTATGAATTCTGTAACCATGAAGGATTATACACGACTGAGGACATTATGAATTGAAGGATGAACTATTTCAAAATGAGTCAAAAATATGGCCCTTCCTGCAACCGTCATCTGAATCAGTTTTATCATAGCATTGCTTATAGCTACCACAGTTCTTTAAGTACTCGTGTTTGTCATTTGCAACTTTTTAAACCTTTCACACTGTCAGTACTTACAAATACAATTGAGCAAAATACTTCTGCCACACCATTTTGAGTATTAGCATAAGTCACCAACTATGATTGATATCACTGCCAAATCTGATCGGTCGCTGCAGGAAGACAGAAAAGCCAGATGTTTATTTTAGTTTTTTTAAATGGTTATTACATCCATGCTGGAAATCATGGACTGGTGCTCCCGATTTCTCTCTAGTGAATGAAGCCGTATGTACATTTTGGTATTGTAAATACACTGGTTTTGTTTTCTTTTTTTTAGAGCATTTTTATGTATTTGAAAAGCATGTAATATATAGTAAACAATTGTTGTTAAGCTGGTTCTTAGTCATTTGTATAACTGCATTTGTTTGAATTAAAACAAAAATCAGAATTTGAATCAGTTCAGTTTAGACATGGTATTTATTCATTAAAAAAACAGTAAAGGACTTAAACATTTCTCAGGGAAATTGAATCCATAGACAAAAAAAAATCTCATCCATCTGAGTGCATCATTTAAATCCAAAGCCATTACATTGGGTATTTGACCGTCTGTTCAGCCACTTCAATTAATGAAATGGGGTTTGAAGAAAGTACACTGATTGTCACCATGGCTTAATTACTCATTTAGGCTCATTTACATTTAATTTTAAAGAAGAACAGGCTTAGCCTTTGTCACATTGGATCACGATGCTGTCTTAGTCAACTGGAACCCATTTAAAAAGAAATGTACGCATTTAAATGGTGAGGAAACTGCTTATCTGGGATACTTTTAAGGAGGCAGATTATAGTTGGGAAGATAACTGGCTTCATCCCAGATTCTTTTTCTTTTTTTTTAAAAGTTCATGAGTGAATGCAGAGCTGCAATCGGTCACAATGAGAACTAATTATGAATAAATTATCATTATAAATTATTATGTTTTTAGAAAAAGCTCCCCTGCTGCACAGCTGAGTTGCTCTGCGTTCTTGGTGCATTGCTGTGTTGCCAGGCTGGTTTTCTGTGTCCCCGAGCAGTAAAAAACCCCACCAAACCTGTCTTTAAAAACCTGTCACACCTGTTCTTCTGTCGTCCCTGTGAATGACAACCTAGTGTTTATAGCACCAAACCCTCCCTTAAGGCATCCATGTTCACATGTACTGCCTCCCCCCATCCTCTACTAGATCACAGTCATCACACTCTAACCCTTCACCTCCTTTCCCTACCTTCCTTCCCCAGCCAACACATTTTCTCAGTCTATCCGGCCACTGGTTGCCTCTTTAAAGGTGACATATTAGCCTAATTTTCAGATTTATGTTTGTATTTCATGTTGCTGTTTGGAAATGTTTGAATGGTTTAAATGTGGAGTCAGCGATTCCGGAGAAGGCTTGTTGTCGAAATCACTTTTTGTCGAAATCGGTGAACCACTACATATGAAGCCCAGGTTGCTTTGATAGTGGCCTTCAGCTAGTCTGTATTGTTGGGTCTGGTGTGTCTCATCTTCCTCTTGACAATACTCCATAGATTTTCTATGTACTTCAGGTCACGAGAATTGTCTGGACAATCCAGTACAATAATACAATGGTCAGTCAATCAGTTACTAGTGGTTTTGGCACTGTGGACAGGTGTCAAGATGCGGAAGTAGAAGATGTTGCAGTGGTTAAGGACGCCACCTGGAGACGTGGGATGTAATCCCGGCGCTAGAAACCTTAGTTTTCCCTGGTGGAGACGAGACGGTGTGGATCCTCTGGCAGCATCTGAAGTCTTCCTGCATCCACACTATTCGCACTTTACTTAGTATTACCATGTAATCACCTGGTCAATGATCAAATTCCTTCGTGATTTTCTCTACTTATGACATCTATTGCAGTATGTCCGTCCTGGGAGAGGGATCCCTTACTCTGTCGACTCTCCCTGAGATTTTTTCAATTTTTTTTAAATCCCGGTAAAGGGTTTTTACTGGGAGTTTTTTCTCAGCCGAGCTTAGGGTGTAAGGGCAGGGTGTCATATTGTATCATATTGTATGAAATGTAAAGCCCACTGAGACAAATGTATTTGTGATTTTGGGCTATACAAATAAAACTGATTTGATTTGATTTGATTTGATTCAAGTCTTGCTGGAAAAGGAAATCAGCATCTCTAAAGCTTGTCAGCAGACAAAAGCATGAAGTGCTCTAAAATCTTCTGGTAGACGGCTGTGGTGACTTTGGACTTGATAACACAGTGGACTAACGGCAGCAAATGACTTGATACCTCAAATCATCACTGATCCAAATAAAATGTTGCATTCCATTTGGAAATCAAGGTCCCACAGTCTAGAGGAAGAGTGGAGGGGCACACAATCCAAGTTGCTTGAAGACCACTGTCAAGATTCAACAGTCAAATGATGATTTGGGGCACCATGTCATCTGCAGGAGAGTTAAACCTGCATGCTAATTATTGCTTTCCAAATTATTTCTCTGTCAAGGGTTCAGATCAGTGGAGGTTTAACTCTGATTAGGCTAAATATATTTCTGCTTAAATGCATACACTGCAAAATAGGCCTAATGATTAAACATAAATTAAAATCAAAAAGAATAGATCGTAATTTAATTTTGAGCGGTGATGTCATGTCAGACTTTTGCATAAGCAATTGGGGAAACGCATCAAAGGCACGGGGTTTAAACTCCCAATTAGCGCTCAGCTTCGCCTGTCAGCAAGACGTTTCCCATCAAACATTCCGCTCCCGCAGCCCGTGGGGAAACTGCAGCGACTTGCTCCAGGCCCCCAGGATGCTGCCTTCTCCGAGCAGCCAGCATGGACTAGTGGCCAACCCATTGGTACTGCATGCTGTGAATGGGACCTTATTTTCATGGTAGCCCTAAGGCAGATTTCCCCGTCCACACCAATACAAGCGGCGAACAAGATTGTGTCGGCGCAAAAATTTTCTGGATATCAATCATAGGCTCAAACTTATCTTGAGACCATATACTATTAAAACTGAAGTTTTTTCATTTCAAAACGCCACATAAAGCGTTTTATTAGCCCAACGGCTTTTAACGGCTTTCAGTTTGTTTTCGAGGGAGGAGGAGGGAGCGGCACGTCATACACTTGGGCGTGCCAGGGCTTACATGAAAGCAATATGGCAGCTTTCTTGTTGCTTCTCTGCGCATAGGAATTCATAGGAATGAATGGGCGCCATTTTTCAATACGGTGTCCATTTCTTTATATGTCCATGACTTGCTCCAGTGTCTGTGTCCGTCTTGATCCCGCGGGACTTCAAAGTCTCATGCAGCCGAGCCGCAACCAGCCGCAGGTGCAAGTCGGACAAAAAGTCTAACCATAATGCTGTGCGCTCAGCAAGACGAGCATCATAATTGCGCAGGTCTTAGCAACACCGCTCCTTCTCAAACGAGGCTATTGATATACTCCTGTGCCTAATGTATTCAAGTGTGTTTAAAGTTTTGCAAATCACTGTGTATTGTTTTGCAAAAAGTGTGAGGCTGACTTTGTGCTTATAGTGGTTCACATAAGCGATCAGTTGATCCAAACAGCTGTTAAACAGAGATGAAAACGAAACTGAAACTAAACTATCTTGACCTGGCTGGCCTGACTTAAGGTGGAGCAGCCAAATATAGCCTAAATGAATAAATATTGTTACTCTTCGCATTGTGCTAGTGGAAATGCTCTTACTTTCACTATTAAACATAGCCAGGAGTTACACTGTTGATATTTAAAATGTTGATGCCACCAAATAATTGTATTCATTTTAAGTGATCATGACCACATTTCTTCCTCAAAGATGATGGTTCACCACTATCTATCCAGGTTTTAATAATGTGTAGGACAGTTCTTTACACGATTTTAGTAGTTTCAGCTTCTCCTGAGTAGTTTTCTTTGTTTTTTTACCCTAACCCAGGCCAATAATTTCACCCCTCTCAAACAGTTACATCTTTTCCAAAACCACAGCATATGCGGTTCTGACATGGTTGTTTGAGAAATAAGAAGTTATTCACTGCATCAGTTAGGGTTCAATATTTTATTTATATTTAATTAATTGGTGCAGTTTTTGACCGATGGGGTTCTCTTGCCTATTTGCTTAGTAAAATCCACATGGTGGTCTGGCAGTGTATAAGAGTTTCCAGTTGTTATGGGGACATTTCCCGAATAAATAAATATCAATCTACTCTAAATCTACTTCTCTGATGATGGGTGTCGACAAAGACTTACGTGTGTTTGAATCCTACTGGCTTTTAGAATTACATATTTTCACAAAGGTGGAGAAAGAAAAAAAGAGAGGAGGTGGCCTCTCCTCATGCTTCGGGAGTCCTCTTCACATTGAAAAACCCTTAAAAAGTGCTTTTTGCATAGTGAGGGACCATCAAGAGAGGCCACAATTTAGTAGCTTTACTTGCACTCAGTGGACTTCAGTGTTATGCTCAAGGGAGGTCTCAGATACTGTCAGCTCCTCTGTAGTGTGAGAGGGGAAGTGCTTTGTATCCAGCTGTCTCTGTCTGTCTCTGTGCCGGTGCTGCTTCACTCACCAGCTGCAGCCAGACATCACGAACACTCCACTAACTAAACAACGGCCCTCTGTGTGACAACCATCTGTGCTTTCATAAAATACAGGTGAATTTCAATGATGAAGTAAAACAGTCAGTGTAGTCAAAATACCAGAACAGGCTGTTTTTTACAATCCAGGTCAATGCAATGAATTCCATGAAATAAGTTAAAGGAAGGAGATATTCACTGATTTTCACAAAAGGTGATTTTGACAAACGCGCATAAACGCTGGTTGATGGCCTATAAAAAGATACCTAATAAAAGTTTTTTATCGTGTGTGCGTGTTTTCCTCTTCCAATAACACCTCTAATTCCATGTTATTACATTTAGCAGAACACCCACAAATCAAAAGTGCAATTTTTGAGAATGCTCACCCAATTTAGCACTCTTTATTTCAAATCAAACCCATAAAGTAACTAATGTTGCTTTGCAATTTAAAGGATGTATAGTCGGGCAACTGTCTGAGGGGTATATAATGTTTATGTTTTATTTTTATTTTGTTAACCGTTAGTAGCAAAATACAATCGAATTGTTGTTTTAAATCAAAGTGGGTTTCCAACTAAACTGTATTTATATGTGAGAAATTATCAGAAATGTAGGTATTGTGTCGTAACTAGTATCAGAAATGTTTTAACAATGTCTATAGATCAGATAGGTCAGTGCTTCTCAAATGGTGGGGCGCCGTGAGTTGTCAGGGGAGGGGGGGGGGGGGCGCGGGCTGCCTTGATTTCCAACTGACAAAAAAAAATATGTTCTAGCAAGCGCGATGTGTGCTTGTGTAAGGTCATATCCGCGCGAATTGCGAAATGCCGCGATTTGCAGTAAATAAATGTCCACGTATCTCTGTAGGCTATTTAAAAAGAAATCAAGCAAGTAGACTAATAATAACATTAATGAATTATTGGTTATCGCATCACAGAAGGCCTATTGGCCTATAATAATTTTAAAAAAACGCCACCTTAACTAAGTTTACAGTTTAAAAATGTTTTGAATGAAATACAAACCTCAGTGGTTTCTCTGTCCTGAGATTCACACAGACTGAGCAGTCTTGTTTAAGGGCCGGTTTCACAGACAGGGCCTAGATTAAGCCAGGAGTAGGCCTTAAAGGTCCCATATTATGCTAAATGCACTTTTTAAATGTGTTCCAACATATCCATGCGTCCACGGTGTGCCTAGAGACTGCCAAAATATCAAAAAAAATAACAATCTCTCCTTTTCTCACTCTCCCCTTTTCTGAAACCCCCACCCCTCCCCCAAAAAACACTCCAGTCAGAATTATCCCCTTTTCTGACCTCACAAACCGTAAAGCCAGAAGCTTCCACTGTGCAGCCCACACCCCTATTTCTTATTGGTCCACGGCCTTGACAGACAGAGGGCGAGGCGTATCTGGCTTCGCTTCCGGACAGGGGGCGGGGGGAGCTCAAAGATTGTATATTTACGAGGGGACCTGCAACTCTTTTTTTAAAAATAGGCCATTGTGAGATTAGCTGAACATCAGCATAGTACAATAAATTATCTGAAAGTTTTTTTCAGCAAACAATTAAAGAAAAACGTATTAGGGACCACTAAGACCATATAATATGGTGTATAATAGAACCGAAAAGTGTATAATATGGGAGCTTTAATGTGGACTAGTTAAACTGGGACGTTTAAGTCACTGTCATGGATATGGCTTAAGTTTGAAACCATCCGGTTATTGAATCTAAAAGCCATACTGATGGGACTGAGCAAATAAATAGTTGGGCCGCAATTTGCAACAAATTAAATTAATGAAAATGTTACGAAGACACCAACTTCAGGTTATCTTCATTATTATCGGTATTTCACATCTTTCTCATTTATAATTTTTACATTATATTTAATGATATCTGCACTGATAGACTCTGTGGAAAAACCCGAATCTCGCCTTGAAGAAGAGCTTGCCACAACCTTTCAACAAAGGACAAAAAAGATGACGTTGCATGAAAGTTAGCCCAAGAATTCCATGAACAGAAAATGCAATATCTGAAGGAAGTATGACATGAAAATTAAAATAAAATTCTACAGGTGGAATTGGACATTATTTAACCTTTATTTTAACAGGCAAAATTGCTTGAGGTCAAATGACCTCTTTTCCGAGCAAGGCCTGGCAGAAAATGGCAGCAGTTAGAATGAATGAAATATAAGACAAACATAAGAAGAAAGCACAGACATGAGAAAACAGAGACAAATACATTCCAGAAGGCGAAGAAGAAGAACAATTTTGAGGCAATGAGAAAAGTTTTAAAAATCATTCTTAGTGATGAGTTCCTGCAATTTGAGTGTTTTTTTTTTTAATAGTGTTCCAGGCGGTGGGAGCAGAGTACATGAAAGCCCTCTTCCCAAACTCAGTACGGGTTCTGGGGACAGAGGTGGAAAGAAAGTAAAGAGAGCGTAAACTGTATGACATGAAGTTGGAAGAGAGAGCTATGATTCAAACAAGATACAGTACTGAGACAATTGTGATTACTAATCACAGTAAGGATATAAGTAGAATTAAAAGGTGTTCATGTTGTGTTTTGTCATTTTGTTATTCATGTGTGTCAGTATTTTAAATCACAACAACCACATTTGAAAACCGAATTGTTTTATGGCGCTTTTCCACCGCATGGTATCAGCTCGACTCGACTCAACTCGCATTTTTGGCTTTTCCACCGCAATTTCATGGTACCTGGTACCACGTAGCGGCTGCTTTTTTGGTATCGCCTCGCTCTAGGTTCCAAGCGAGCTGAGCCGATGCTAAAAGGTGACGTCGGCAGACGGCCGGCCACTGATTGGCCAGAGACTATTGTCTGGCCAATCAGTGGCCAGAGACTACCGGCTTCATTCTGTTGTTTATTCTCCCCAACTCTCCGGGACTTTTGAGTGTATTTACGCCGCGTGCAGCCTTCTCTGGCTCTCTTTCATTTGATTTGCATCACAGATCTGAATTTATTTTCCATATATTCGCTAAGCTCACCCAGTGTTGGTTGTTGGGGAAGTTACTTATCATACGAGAGGAGACATGTAGGGCAGCTAGCAGCTAGGCTAATAGTAGCCAGCTGGGACAGACATGATAGCGAGCGATTACATTACAAGCCTCGGACTGAACTGATTACCTCAATAAAATATTCAGGCTGAGACACGGCTTGCATTTGAAAACACGTATCCTGAAACAAGCACTAAACAGTCAACTTTATCATGCCCGTGCTTACGTGCATAGGGATGTACGTGACGCATCCCTACAGCTGACTGTGTGGCAGTCACACATCGGGACAACAACCATCCCTTTTAATGGCCCGTAGCAATATTCTTCTACTTCTTTTAGCAAACAGATACAAGGGGGGTATTTCTTAAACATTTTTCATCCGTGTTCTTGGCGGTTGGTTCAGTTAATAGTGCAACACTGCTCGCAATTTCTGCTCTGCTACTTTGCTCCGGAGTAGGCTTCCAGCCCCTTACGACGACCCCGCCCACGTTCAGCAGGTACTATTTGCGGTGGAAAACGACCCGTGCTGCTACCAAACCAAGTTGAGTCGAGTCGAGTTGAGTCGAGTCGAGCTACATTTGCGGTGGAAAAGCGCCATTAGACACTCATTTTATTATGCTGAATACATCTTCAATTTAAATGCATCCATCTAATAAGCTCAGGCAAAGTTGTTATTTTCAGTGCATTTTCCATATTGAAAGCGGTCTCGAAATGTAAATTCATCAAATAAATGTTTTGGATAAGACCTATCCACAAGTACTCTTCTGGCTGGCCTCTGCAGTGGGAGTTGGTCTTCATTTAGATATTCCAAATAGTCCATGATCTCTCACAAACACCACTAAACTGAAGTTAAACCTGCCTCCTTGGAGGATTAATTTTAAGTTAAAATTTAGACCTAGAGTAGCTCTTTTTTCTTTAACCTTTATTTATACAGGTATATCCCATTGAGTCCGAAGACTCTTTTGCAAGGGAGACCTGTTCCCATTTACACGTTACCATTCACACACCGATAGCAGGCTAACTATCGACATTCACACGAGGCAAGGTGGGTGAAGTGTCTTGCCCAAGGACACAACAACTATGACACAGGTGGCAGGGCGGGGATCGAACCTCCAACCCTTTGATCATCGGCCGACCCGCTCTGCCACCTGAGCCACAGTCGCCCCCAGCTCTAGTCGACAGTCTTGCAATTGGCTTTGTTTAATCCAGAATATCTTTAATCTAGGACTATTTTAAACTGAGTCTGTGCAAGTGGCTTTGAATTAATCCAGCTCAACAGGCATTTTAGCCTCGGACTAGGCTTAAGCCTTGTCTGTGAAACCGGCCCTAAATGTTACAAATTGAGCTAATAAACTTTGATTTTTTTTGCTGCTCAGCTAATTTTTGTTATCTAATTTGATAATAAGGTGATAGTATGCAGAATGCTCGTGCCAGAAACTCATACAGTGGTTTTGTACGGATAAATAAATACATATTTTTTTTTTTTTCATATTTTTATTGGGTTTTTTCTGTTTATAAACACAACAAAAACACCCACAAGGAACAATTGTCTCGTCATGAGTATACATTGCAAATTTTAACAATGAAAATAAGCATAGATTATACAAATATCAAAATATCAAACTTATAACACAAAATAAATAGTTCAAAGAAAGTAATGAGAGAGAGAAAAAAATAAAAAATAAAATAAAATAAATATATATAGGGGAAGGTGGGGTGATTTGTGCATTTTGGAAGTTGCAAAACCCCTTGTTTCTAGAAAACCGTGGAAGAAATTGGAAATGTGACCACATATTTAAGAAGAGCCATCCATTTGACTCATCATGTAAAGAAGGGAGACACAAGGAATAAGATATAAGCACATTTAAGCTCAAAAAACTGTGTTTTGCCTTTCAAAGTAAAATTTCCATGATCAAGGTTTTTTGATTATTGTGTCTGAACAATTATAGACACGTTTGAAAACATTTGACACATGTTTTAGTGCTTTGGTATGCTACACTTTGAGTCTATATAGTTAGCACAATGTCAACCCTAAATTGCTGCATCATGCCTATTATCCAAAATTCTGGGGATGGGGTGATTTGTGCGCAAGGGCCTGGGTGAGTTATAAGTAAGTAAGTAAGTAAAATGTATTTATAAAAGCACATTTATGACAGTTTGCACTGTCCAAAGTGCTGTACATAGTGCATTCAGTAGGTAAACAATGAAGGTAAAATAACAATAACCAAAATAAAAGACGTAAAGCCCATACATCCACATAAACACAGATAGTAGTGCAGAGGTAAGTAAGTAGTGCAGAGGTTAATGGGGAGGAAACACCAGGGTGTACATATGGGTTTTGAGCCTTGATTTAAAGGCAGAAATGTAGGGGGAATCACATTTGTCAGGTGGCAGTTGGTTCCACAAGCACGGAGCAACTAGTGCAAAGTACATTTCTGAGAGTTGTGCCAGTGGCATGGCTGTATACGCTGGTCACCAAAAGAAAGTGATTGTCTACAGTAGCTCAGAAGAGAGTGACATCTCAATTCCACTTAACGACACCACTGATGAGAGTTCAGATGGCCAGAAAGATGATGATGGTGACTTTGTCATTGTGACACAATGACGCACAAATCACCCCACTACGTGGGGTGATTTGTGCGACAAGACAACTTTTTTTCCGAAAGCTATATTTCTTAAACAGTTTATTCCAGATCCAAAGTTTTTATTGCCAGGGATGCACAACATCCTGAAATATATGTACATATTTGAGTTGGAGACATAACTGTCAAGGCCTCACTTTAAAATCACTTTGAGTAAAAAGTTGCACAAATCACCCCACCTTCCCCTATATATTAAAAAAAAAAAAAAAAAAAAGGGCAGGGGGATTAGTCTTGGGGCAGGACTGATAATGAGTTAAAGTAAGATATAAAAGAATTCCATTTTTTTGTAAATTTAGTGGAGCAGCCTTTTACCGACAGGGTTATTTTTCTAATCTAATAAAGAACATAACGTCCTTAAGCCAGACCGATATGGATGGGGGATTGGGAGACTTCCACATTAGCAAGATTCGGCGTCGTGCCAGAAGGGAAGTGAAGGCTAGCACCTCTGATTGCAAAGAGCCAACACGGAGCCGTTCTGTTGGGGTCCCAAATATAGCAATCAAGGGGTCTGTCCTTATTTGAACCCCAAGAACCCCCGACAAAATCACAAAAAAGTCAGTCCAAAATTTAAGCAATCTGGGACAGTAAAAAAACATATGACTAAAGTTACATGAGGAGGCATGGCATCGGTCACATTGGTCCAAAACATTTGGATACATTTTAGACAGTCTAGCTTTGGTGAAATGGACTCTATGTAACACTTTAAACTGAATAAACTGCAGCCTGGCACAAGGAGAAGATGAGCGTATACTATGCACAGCTTTATCCCACCATTGATCTGTCAGATTTATCCCAAGTTCACTCTCCCAAGCACTTTTGCTTTTGACAGCTGAATCATTTTCCAGAGCCATGAGTTTGTCATAAATCTTAGATATTAGTGATTTCTGTTGGGGTTTTAAGGTCAAAAGGTCTTCCCATGGCTGGTTAATAGAGAGCAAAGGATAACATGAAAAAAGAGAAGAGGCACAGTGCCTAATTTGAAAGTACATAAATAAATGGGATGTAGGTAAATTAAAATCTTTAGACAAGTCTGAGAAAGTAGCAAAAGTGCCGTCTTTATAAAGGTCTCTAAAAACTTTAATGCCTCGGTTTTGCCATAAGATGTAGGAGATATTCCCAACAGATGGGGGAAATAGATGATTGTTCACTATGGGCATCAGAGTGGATGCAGAAGAAAACTTAAAATGGCGCCTACATTGGAACCAAATCCTCAGTGTAGATAGCACAATAGGATTCTTAGAGAAACTAGAAGGGTTAATGGGCAATGCAGATGTGAGTAAAGCCGGTAGTGTAGAGGAGAAACACGACTGGGTCTCAAGCTTACACCATAATAGATCGGGAGATTGAAGCCAATAAGTTAATTTATGTATTTGCGCTGACCAATAATATAGAGAAAAATTTGGTAAGGCAAGACCACCGTCAGATGTGAATTTTTGCAGTAGAGACTTTTTTACCCTGGGAGTCTTACCTCCCCATAAGAAGGAAGTAATAGTCTCATCCAATGACTTAAAAGACATTAATTTTTAAACACATTAATCCTACCTATCAATGACAGAGGAAGATAATTCCACCGCTTGAAATCTAGTCCAAGCTGGGTAACCAAAGGGACATAATTGGCAGAATAGAGAGAAGGCAAGGTGCGGGTCACATTAATCCCTAAATATTTAAACCCCGAGGGGCTGAGCTTAAAAGGAATATCGGACTGTTGGAGTTGTAAAGCTAGGGTGTTTATAGGATAGCATTCACTTTTAAGTAGATTAACTTTATAACCTGAGAAAGAGCCAAATCTCTCCAGTAATGATAAAATTGGCGGAATAGTAGTCAGGGGGTCCGATATATACAAAAGAAGGTCGTCAGCATAGAGAGACAATTTTAAGTCAATGCCAGAACGAGGAATGCCGTGAAAGTGGGGGATAGATCTTAAAGCAATGGAGAGGGGCTCTATGGCCAAAGCGAAAAGTAAGGGGGAGAGGGGACAGCCCTGTCTAGTACCACGTGATAATGTGAAATATTTAGAACGGGAATTATTTGTGTGGACACTTGCTTGAGGGTTGGTATACAGAAGTCGAATCCAATAAATAAACCTGTTCCCCAGGCCAAACTGTTGTAGGACTTCAAAAAGATATCGCCATTCTACCCGATCAAATGCTTTCTCAGCATCGAGCGAAATAACAACTTCGGGCGTTGAGGCGGAATGACCAGAGAAAATTACATTTAAAAGTGTTCGGACATTGAAAAACAGCTGGCGCCCTTTGATGAAGCCATTCTGTTCCTCCGATATGATGATAGGAAGAATCTTTTCAAGACGAGTTGCCAAGGTTTTAGCTAAAATCTTAACATCAACATCAAGAAGTGACAGAGGCCTGTACGAGGCACAAGAAACAGGGTCTTTTCCTTTCTTCAAAAGAAGGGATATGGACGCTTGGGTTAAAGTGGGGGGCAGTGAACCACGTTCTAGGGACTCGTTAAAAACAGAGTTGAGGAGAGGAGCCAGCTTATTAATAAATTTCTTAAAAAATTCAACTGGGAATCCATCGGGGCCGGGTGATTTATTGTTTTGCATGGCTTTGATAGAGGATTTAATTTCTTCCACACTTAAAGGTACATCAAGCTCATTAGCAGTAATGGGATCAACTTTGGGGATATCAAGATTCTGGAGGAAAGAAGTCATTTCTGTCGTGTCTGATGATGATTCTGATTCATAAAGGGAGAAATAGAAATCCCTAAAGATGTCATTTATAGAAGTGGGATCAGAGACAAGTGCGCCAGAGGAATCTTTAATTTGTGGAATTAATCGGGAAGTAGTTTGACGTTTCAATTGATGAGACAGGAGCCTACTCGGCTTATCACCATGCTCATAATAAGTAGCACGAGAACGTACTAAAAGTCGCTCAGCGTCGCTTGTTGTAAGGAGGTCCAACTCCGCCTGCAGATCATATCTCTGTTTCGCTAAACTCTGGGATGGGTTAATAGCATTTTGTCCATCAATATCCCGGATTTTAATCAGGAGTTCATTTAGCCTAGCCTTACGGGTTTTATTGCGATGAGCTGAGTAAGAAATAATTTGACCACGCAAATAGGCTTTGAGCGACTCCCATAATAATGAGTAAGAGACAGAATCATCTTTATTAATAGTTATAAAGTCATCAATTGAGGACAATATAAAGGTGTTGAATGCATCATCAGACAGAAGCAGAGTGTTAAATCTCCAGGGTGAGGAGAAACGGGGTTGGCCCGAAAGCTGTATATTGAGACTAAGGGGAGCATGATCAGATATAACAATTGAATGATACTCGGAGGAGGTCACTTTGGAGAGCAGGGAACCATCAACAAAAAAATAATCAATGCGGGAATAGGATTGATGGACTTGGGAGAAAAAAGAATATGCTTTGGTTTGGGGATTATGAAATCTCCAAGCGTCTACAAACCCATTTTGGAGCATAAAATCAGAAATTGATTTAGACATGGAAGAGTATGTTGGATTCATAACACAGTTCAGGTCCCCAGCAAGAATTAAAAGATGGGTGTCTAGGAAAGGCAGGGTGGCAAATAATCTATTTGTAAAATCTGGGTTATCAAAATTTGGAGCATAAATGTTTACTAATAAAACCGGATTCTGGTATAGAAGGCCTGCAACAATCATATATCTCCCATTCTTATCAGCTATGATCTTAGAAGCGGTAAAATGTACCCTTTTATTAACCAAAATAGCTACCCCTCTAGCTTTCGAATCAAAAGTTGAGTGAAAGACATCACTGACCCATGGACTCTTAAGTCTAACTTGATCCCTATCACGTAAATGCGTTTCTTGTAAGAATACTATGTCGGCATTCAATCTCTTCAAATGAGAAAGTACTTTCGAGCATTTGATGGGGCTATTCAGACCTCTCACATTCCATCTTAAAAATCTAGTAGTGGATCCATTGTCTGAGTTTGGGCAAGTTGTATTAATCATCTAAAGGTTGCATTTTATCAGGAATGGAGAAGGTAGATGAAAAGAGGAGATCCCCCAGGGCAAAAAAAAAACAAGTAATGATACAGAGACATAACACCAGAAACAATCCCCCCCCCCCCCCGCACATCAATTGAACCCATCCCCAAACGATGGGAGCAGCAGTGCAGACTCCGACAGGAGCCATCTTCAAAATGAAGCTTTCGACTTATAAGCTAGAACTAACAGATAGAACTCTGCAGAGCATTAACTCTAAACATTGAATATTAAACATAAGGCACTTGAAATAACTATGGTGCATTGGCACAGCAGAACTGAAAATTAGATTTTACAAAAATAAAATAATAAATACAAATACGCATGTTCCCACAGACCATACATCTAGGAAACGTTTATACATGCATACACCCACCCACCAGTTTCTGTGATGGAAAAGAATACAATAAAAATAATAAGGGTAGTGGCATGTGGTTTACATTTCTTTTTTAGGGAGAACATATTGGCACACAAACCTAAGTAGGCTGTTGTTACCAACTTCAAACAGATAAAAAAAAATAAAAAAAATATAAACAGTACAGCTAGAAAAGTCACCAAACGTACTTAATTGTCCATAAGTGGAGTTGGGCAAATATCAAAGTCGTCCAATGTAAACAAAAATATTAGGTGACAGCTGGAGGCTTAAAATAGTTATAGGGAAAAAGTCATTTTACAACTCACCAGAACTGGAAAAGGAGGACCGGAGCAAAGGACAGCACGATACGGGACTCTATTTATTCAGTGTTTTAATAAATGTCTTAGCCTCCTCTGGAGAAGTGAAGTCGCGCTGTACACCTGCATAGGTGATGCGAAGTCGTGCAGGAAAGAGGATGCCAAACCTGACTCCATCGATGCCTCGTAGGAGGTGCCGAACCTCGGTGAAGGCTGCGCGAGCCCGGGCCGTCTTGGGGGTATAGTCCGGGAACACGGAGATGGACATGTTGCGCAGAGTAATCCGTTGTAACTCTCTCGCCTTTCTGAGGATCTCGTTGCAGTCAGTATAGTAGTGCAGCCTTGCGACAATGGCACGGGGGCGGTTGCCTGGTGCGAGCTTTGGCGCCAGAGCGCGGTGTGATCTGTCGATCAGCGGCTCCTTCCCGAGTGAGAAAGCCTCCATCAATAGCTTGGAAATGTTAGCCGCTGATGCCGAGTTAGGGTCGTCCTCCGGGATACCGATGATACGGATGTTCTGGCGGCGCGATCGGGACTCCAAGTCATCACACTTATCCTCCATCTTAGCCGCCTCCTGTGTCAAGTGCTCCACTTTAGCCCTGAGGGCCACGATGTCATCAGTGCATGTAGAGAGGGACAGCTCGAGGAGGAAAGCTCCGTTTTAAAGGCTAGCAGCTCGGTTTTAATTGAACTGAGGGTCTCAGCCAAGGCTTCCCGGAGCTCGGCTTTAAACATTGCCGACATCAAGACGAAGAGCAGACAAAAGCTCATTTCAGGAGGGGTCGAGGGCGCGCAACAGGCCGCAGGTGAGGCGTAATACTGTTCTTCCCTTTTTTTCCCTTAGGCGACATGAAAGTAGTAGAAAATAAACCAAATGTGTAAATAAAAGTTCACTTAAGCTGCTGGACCGTAGTGGGGGTGAGAAAAGTGCCTTGAAATTGAAAAAATAAATACATCTGCAGGAGCTCAAGACGACGCGACCTACATCTCGTTTCGCCAAGCCGGAAGTCCAAATAAATACATATTAGCAGGTTCTCAATAGTATTTAAATTTGGGGGGGGGGGGGGGGCGCGAAAAAACTTCTGCCCCCTAGGGGGGCATGATAGAAAATAATTGAGAACCACTGAGATAGGTATTCAACCAAACCCCGCCAACAAGGCTCAGCTCAGATTAAAGTGACTCTAAATCCCATTTACTTCGATCAAGGGAGAAATGGCTCCAAGTTATGAAGTAGGAATAGTTGGATTAGTTCACAAAAAGGATGACCTTCAATCAAGGAGATTGTCCACTGTTCAATGTCAAACGCATGCCTGAGGACCTGACCATTGGGAGTGTTTCGGGCTTCGGTGTGTGTGTGGGTGTGCTTGTGTGTGTGTTTGTTTGAACGGGTCAATGAATGAGTGGCAAAACCCTTGCTTTGGATAAATTGCTATAGGCCTATAAAATGTAGCCATTATTGGAAGGATGATGAGCTGCCATGAGGTTACAATGCTGGAATCTGGGTCATCCCATTTTGGAGCGACTGTGGCTCAGTTGGTAGAGTGGGTCGGCCGATGATCAAAGGGTTGGAGGTTCGATCCCGAAGCTGAGGAGAGGGTGTGGGGTGTAGGAGGGGTCAACCCTTGTGTGCCTGACCAAATAAACGGGAAGTATTGTATTATACTAGATGCCTCCTTGCCTGGAGAGGGAAACAGTGTTTTCACTTAGCAAATTGCGTAAAAAGCAGAAACCAGGTGTGTGTCAGCTTTCTGTCGCATCACTGAAGAAAACTCCCTTTAGGCAACTATAATGGTTGTTTAAAAATTACAAGTTAGTTAGGTGTTGCTGATCCATACAGAAAACCCCTGAGAAAGGTTAAGTGTTGTTGTGCACAGTATAATTTTACCTGTTGGGTTTGCAGCAGTAAACACACGTGTTGGTAGGATCCTTAGCACAGCTGCGGCATCGAGACTAAGGGCCTCCAAGACATGACTTTACTTGAGTTTATTGCCACCATTGCACTTCTTGTAAGTCCTTTAAGTTTTGCAACATGGATGAGGCCCTGTGGGAGACGGCATAAATCATTACAATAGTAGCACAGTGGGGGAAAGCCCTGCAGCTCAAGTCAAAGTTAAAAGTGGAGTCATGGTTTCTGGAGAATGCTTGTTGACAAATCACTTCTTGTCGAAAACAGTGAATATCGCCACCCGACCTGTCCGTATTGTGTCTACTCTATGCTGAAAAAGAAAATCTGGTGATACCAAGCCTAGGCTCTGTTAACAGGTATAGTATCTCACAAAAGTGAGTACACCCCTCATGTTGCACACTTGAATAATTAAACTCAAGAGTGACTTGAAGAGTAGTTTCTTTTTAATGAGTTCTGTAAACATACACAGGCAAAGTAGCCTTCACATTTGGTTATGACTGTTACGTTCTGTCCGCCATGTTTCAATACTGTTCTCTACTAAATGTGTAGCTTTCACAGGACAGAAGTGCACCAATAGATCAAAGCCACCCTGTGGCGGAAATGAGGTAGGCCTACTACATGCATTACATTATATGCCTATGTAAAGGTAAATGGAGCACAATGTTTACTTCAAAATGAAACAAAAACAAGAATAATGACTGTTAAACTAATTATGGCAAAAATAAGGACTTCAGACAGAGGAGGTGTGTTTGGGGTCGTTATCATGTGCAGTGCTGCCCTGCGGCCCAGTTTATGAAGGGAGGGGATCATGCTCTGTATGTCACAGTACATGTTAGCATTCAATGAACTGTAGATCCCCAGTGCTGGCAGCACTCATGCAGCCCCAGACCATGACACTTCAACCGCCATCCTTGACTATAGGCAAGAGACACACTTGTCTTTGTACTCCTCATCTGGTTACCGCCCAACACTCTTAACACCATCTGAAGCAAATAAATGTATCTTGGTCTCATCAGACCACAGGACATGGTTGCAGTAATCCATCTCTGTAGTCTGCTTGTCTTCAGCAAACTTTTTGTGTACAAATGTACACTGTTATACAAGCTGTAAACTGACTGGCTACTTTACATTGTATCAAAGTGTCATTTATTCAGTGTTGTCCCATGGAAAGATATAATGAAATATTTGAAGAAATGTGAGGGGTGTACTCACTTTTGTGAGATACTGTAGGCTATGTAAACAATGGGTGGGCACCCATAGCTAGTGTGACCTCTGTGGTCGGTCTCTCGCACAATAACGTCTCGGAACCCAGGTTTTGGCAACAGCAGTTTTAATGGCTCTGCATCTGCATATTTTATAGAAAACAACAGCGGAGAGAGTCATCAACGTGGGCACGGACAAGAGTGTGTTCACTGTAAAGACGGCACATAACGTGAGCTAGCTTAAAACAGGAATTTTCCCGACCAATAAAACATACAAAAGGCGACTTGAAAACAAGCAAAAACATGGCGAAACGTATCTTTAACATATATATTTTCCTACTTTACATAAACAGCTCAACTTCTAACTACAGTTCATATAGTTAATTATTAAATATGCGCACAGACTCAACACACGTATTACCTCATGGAATTCTCTCAATGGCTTTGGAGAATCCCCAGAATTCATTGCCCTAATGACCCAACTACTCCGTGCAGGTACACGTTTACGACAGTAGATGGCACTGTTGAACCATTTTAGCTGGATTTAAACAAGAACTCAACCAACCATGTTACATACACCCCCCTTAAATCCTGCTAAATTGGGGCACAATAACGAGAAAGAAAAAAATATATATATATACATGTAGCTACCCATAAGAGCATATTCACAGTCATAAAGTCAGTTCAACAACTTTCCACATGGAATTATGTCAGCAAGAGATTGGCCAGACCCCTCACAAACATAGACTAAAAAGATGCCGTATACACCTCTCGTACAATAAACTCAACTCTTTCACAGGGATAACCATAAGTCACCATAGACAAGCACTAGCGTGAGTAAAAAAAACAACTGCAAGAAACTATCCCGAAAACATGTTTCTGACAAAAGAAAAGAAAGAATCAGCTGTTGATACTGAATCATCCACAACCTGTTCATTCATCTCACAAATAAGTCTGTCTGGAAGTTTAACACGTCTACCTGCCCTAGTGCAAATGGGTGGTAGCTGTGTGCAAACTGTATGTTCATGTGTGAGTATGACTGGTTGTGTGTCATGTTCAGGGGAGGGGAACTGTTCCTCTGCCACAGCTGAGGGCGGGATGGCTGCATTCTGGGAAGCCACGATTTCAGCCGGTAGTACAAGGGAAGGCAACTGTTCAGCTTGTACAGCAGAATCAGAGGACTCTGGAGCTTCGTACACAGTATGTGGGGTTACAGTAAGCTCGGTCTCCAAGTGTGAGTCGCTCATAGCTGTAACAAGAGAATCAGGCTGACTGTCTATGGATTCCACATCACTTGCATCATCCATCTGCTGTAGCCAGTTACGTGTCTTTGTCACACTGTCTTGAACATCAACGACTGGTTCACATTGTTCACTTCCATCAACAGAAGGGCAGCTCAACTCATCATCATCTCCGGCAGGAAGAAAACTCACAGGGAGTAAAAGGTTTCTGTGAACAACTTTCTCTCTTGATGTCACAGGGTCCCTGATGCAGTAGACATTGATTCCAGGCTTTACAGATGTCACTTCGTAGACTGTGGATTCCCACTTATCTGCTACTTTCCTCTTCCCTCTCTCACCACGATTCGCAAGTAAAACTCTGTCACCAACTGTGAGAGGAGATCCTCTTGCCTTGCGGTTGTAGTTTTTCGCCTGACGAGCCTGCTCTGTGCGACTGTTCTGCCGAGCGATGCGTGCAGCTTCAGAGAGGTCACGTCTCAAATGGAGGACAAACTCATTGTGACCAACAACAGCATTGCTGGGGAGGGCGTGCTGGAACAAAACATCAACTGGTAACCGGGGAATCCTGCCAAACATAAGAAAGAAGGGTGCAAAACCAGTTGTTTCGTGCTGAGTGCAATTGTAGCAGAATGTCAGCATTTGCAGCATTTGTGGCCACTTAGCCTTTGAGTTCCACAACTCCATTTCCCATGGGATGGTACGGGGTGGTATGTGACTTGTGGACACCGGCCACTTCTAGGAGCTCTTTAATGAGTTGACTCTCGAAATTGGCTCCTTGATCCGAATGAATGCGTTTAGGGAAACCATAGATGCAGAAGAAGTCATTCCAAAGGCGACGAGCAACCTGCTTTGCTGATTGGTTTTTGCATGGGAAAGCATGTGCCAGTTTAGAGAAATGATCCGTGACAACCAAAACGTCAACACTTTTTTTGTCAGTGTGCTCAGCAGTCCAAAAATCAATACATACAAGCTCCATTGGCTCGGAGGTGCAAATACTTTCAAGTGGGGCACGGTCTTTAGGCTCTGGAGTTTTCCCAACCACACAGCGAAAGCAGTTTCTGACATGATTGATAACGTCTTGCTCCATCCCTATCCAAAAGAATCTCTGTCTGGCAAGTGCGAGCGTGCGAGCCTGCCCCTGATGACCAGCGGAGTCATGGAGACCATTGAGGACTTGTGCCTTGAGGGCGTTTGGGACAACGAACTGGTGAGTTGTCATGTTCATTTGTTTGTCTCGTTTCACTTTGTACAACACACCGTTCTTTATGGAGAGCTTGGGCCAATGTCGTAACAGCTTCAGCACACCACGAGGCTCACCAGCACGTTCACGTCTACTGGGCCTCCTGTGACACTGGACATAAAAGAGAGCTCTGCCCAGAACATCATCCTGCTCCTGCAGATTTACCAGTTCACTACTTGGCACAGAGGCAGTTTGGTCGACAGGAGCGAGCTGGGGAATATCTGGTCCAATGCCTCTGACTTGGCTTAAACCTCCAGTGTCATGTGCATTCAACACAGCTGAGACGTCCTGTGAAGACAGTGATCCATGAGAGGATGGTGATGTGACAACAGCTTCCTCCTCAGACTGATCTACAACCATCTGACAGTTAGTAGTACATCTGAACGCATCTTGTACTGTCCTATCCAACAACCCACTGACTTGATTCTGCAACAAAGCATATGGCTCATTTACAAGGCGGTGGCTCATGCATGACTGGACAAATGGCTCTCTACTTAGTGCGTCAGCGACAACATTCTTTGGGCCAGGGACATAGTTCAAGTCAAAACTGTAAGCAGCAAGCTTTGAAACCCATCTCTGTTCACATGCATCTAATTTAGGCTTAGTTAAGATGTACGTCAATGGATTATTATCCGTCCAAACTGAGAACTTTTTAGCTCCTTTTAGCCAATGGCTAAATTTATCGCAGACTGCCCATTTAAGAGCAAGAAACTCAAGACGGTGTGCTGGGTAGTTAAGCTGCGAGCTTGAGAGAGTTTTGCTGGCAAATGCCACAGGTCTGGCAATCTTTCCATCAGGAGGCACTTGTGAGAGGACAGCTCCTAAACCATCAAAGGAGGCATCAACAGCAAGGATAAATGGGGAGTCAAAATCAGGATGTGCTAGTGTAACACTGTGCATAAGGTCATGCTTTAAAACCCTGAAAGCTTCTCTGCACTCGTTAGTCCAATCAGATGGCGACAGTCTAACTGGGCCCTTTTTGAACTTTGGTTTATTTCTCCTTCCTCTTTTGGGTGATGCAGCGGGTTCAGCCACGAGGCTGAACAATGGCTTAGCTTTGGCAGAGCAACCTTCAATAAAGTGATGGTAATAGAGGACCATACCTAAGAAGGATCTGATTTTCTTTGCAGACGGTGTCTCTCCATTAGGCTCCATCAGGTCAGCTTCCTGCACATCATTAATAGCCTGCACTTTACTCGGGTCAGTCTTAACACCATCTCCACATATGATGTGCCCCAGGAACTTGACAGACCGGCGAAGAAAGTGGCACTTTTTAGGCGAAAGCTTCAAATTGTTGGCCGAAAGGCGGGAGAAAACCATCTGCAACCGCTGGAGTGCGACCTGTTCAGATGGAGCATAAACCATTAGGTCATCCAGGTAACATAACAGGCTTGTGAAATTCTCATCACCAAAGATGGACATCATCATTCGCATGAAAGTAGCAGGGCTGTTTGTGAGACCCTGAGGCATCCTGTTATATTCATGTAGACCAAAGGGGGAAGAGAACGCTGTGTATTTTTTGTCATCCTCATGCAGCCTGACATTGTAGAACCCGGAGGTGAGGTCCATTGTTGAAAAGAACACATTTCCACCGAGTGCAGCGAGACTGTCTGTCTGATGAGGCAATGGATGTGCGTCTTTGACAGTTCTTGCGTTCAACCACCTGAAGTCATTACAGATGCGGAGATCACCATTTGACTTGACAACCAGGACGAGGGGAGATGCATATTCACTCTGAGACTTGCGAATTATCCCCAATTCCTCCATATCATTGATGGCAGTGCGGAGTTTATCATAATGGCAGGGTGGGACTCGTCTGTATGGAAGTCTGAAAGGCTTATCATCCATTAAACGGATTCTATGTACAAACTCTTTTGCCTCACCGCAGTCCATTTTGTGCCTCGAGAATATGTTCTCATACTGTTCAATGATGTACAGCAGTTTATCTTTCCACTCCGGAGAGACTTCACAGGATAAAAGGTCCAAATCTTGCAGGCCAAGGTCGCTCAAGATGCGTGATATTTCTTCCTCCGACCTTGCTTTAGGAGGTGAACTGTGTGTGTGCTGCGCACTGGATTGGACGTGCTCTGGTTCCGGTAAGTCCTGCACAGAGAGACATGGGGACACATCGGCAACCTTTGCATTTCTCTTAAGCGTGAGTGGCTTTTCAGTTGGATTTAATATTTTCACTGGAACCCAGCCTTCTCCTGACAACGAAGTCACAACTCTCCCCACAAGAATTTGTGCAGGTCTGGCCTTGGACTGTGTGGGTTCAATGACAACTGTTTTTCCCACTGCAGATACATCAGAAGCAGGTAACTTAGCCCACACTAAATGCTCAGACATTGGCTGTAAAGTGACACATCTTTTAAGTTTAGCCGTGCCGATCCTGTTCGGCGTCGCTCCGGCTTCACATTTATCCATGTCAGACAACAGAGACATTAAATGGGGTAGATTATCACCTTGAGTGTTTTCAACAGGAGATGTGAATTCACCAACTGTCTCCTTCATCTGTGAGATAAGCCACTTGATTAAGTTACTGCCAAGAATCATTTCATCAGTCTGGCCTGGCACAACCAGAACTGGTATTATCACTTTATAGCCATACACTGATGTTATGAGGTCATACATGGCGGTAGGCGTGACAAGGTTACCCCCACAACCAACAATGACAAACTCTTCAGCTGATTTCTTTTTCATGTCGGGGATGGACTGGGAAAGTTTGTTGTCAGCTGCCACACTTACAGTGCATGCCATAGAACCACTGTCCACTAATGCTCTCAGGACTAGATTATTAGCAGTGGTGACATCTGTGTAGAATAGGCTGTCAGTTTTTGAGAGTCTCTGCAAGTCTTGTACAATCATTGTTTTATGTGACGGCAAAATATTGCTGTAGGTCTCACATAAGGTGTCATAATCTTTGATTTCTGTCATATTCAAGGTGGGAGGCTCACTTACTTGATCTACACTGTCCTCCCCTATGTGCAGATCATTTAGTTTCCCTGTTGAACATGGGGAGGAGGGCGTCTTCCCTCAGGGCAGTTGCGACGTGAATGGTCAGGTGAGTAACAAAGAAAGCACAGCCTGTGCTCGCGACAGTGTGTGAGAGCAGAGTGAGAGCCGTCTTTACATAGCTTGCATGACATTTCATTCAAGCCCTCAATCCTTGGCGGCCTGTTCTGTGGTCTCTTGTTAGCTTGAGTGTAACCAGGGCTCTGCAGCAACACTTTCTCCAGCATTCCAATCATCCTCTCCAGAGCACCGGCGTCTTGGCTCACAGCTTGCTTTTGTTCTGGGATGTCTGAAACAGGCGTAGTGTTAGGACAAACCTCGACTTTGTTCATGTTTACTTTTCCACTTCTCACTGCAGAAGATCTTACTCCTTTCTCAAGGTGGTATTCATCTAACACTTCTTGAACCTCTCGTGTGGACCATTTGTCAACCGTCTTGGACCTAAAGGTAAGGGCTAAATCTCTGTTGGGGCAGTGTCTGATGAACATACGTGTGACTTCAACACTGGGGTTGTCGAATACTTTGCCTTGCTCTTTGAGAGAAGTTACAGCATCGTCAGCAGCTCTGTTAAGTCTTATCCAATATTCATATGGATCCTCCTCCCCCTTTGGTAAAGTGGAGTAAAAGTCAGCCAGCGGAACAGGGGAGCAATGGCTTGAGCCAAAATGTTTGTGCAGTAGCCTGTAGATTGCATGTGGATTACGCTTAACATCAATCTCACCATTTCTTATCCCATATCTCACCACATCCTTTGCCTTGCCTCTCAGGTGGACGAGAATTTCCTCAGCCTGATGTTCCAGCTGCACGCCACTTTTATTGATGTAGTTCTTCATCGAGTCCTCCCAGTCATCAACATCCAGTTTATCCGAGCTCTCCCCTCGAAACGCAGGTGGGTCTTTAACTCCTCTCTGTGCGACCAGCTGGACTTTGGATTGATCTAGTGTGTGGCTCTGGAAGGACTCTTTGTTATTGCAAGACTCATCATGGCTTGTGTGTGCAGCAGCTTTGGGGCTCGATGTGTTAAGGTGGGACATTACGCTATCAGCCAACTGCTGTCCTATCTGCTGCACAATAGTGCTCATTTGGTCAAAGAATCTAACATCATCATGGGGAGGGGCTGGGGGTGATGTGTTAGTGCACTGTGGTGGACATAACTCAACTTTAGGTTCACTGTGAGGTGTCGCTACATCATCACCAAAATATGTCTTATTCCCCACATGATCACCAAGAGAAAATGGGACTGGGGTGCTATGTAACCCTCTACCCCTGCTAATACCCAGCGGAGTGATATCAGAGTTACAAAAGTTACTGAAGCTCATTTTTGTCATCAAAAGTCACCAGTTATATCTAAGAACTCAATCAAATATAGCAACTAGGCTGGCACTTAAACACACTTAATAAAAAGGACACAGTTCCAAAACGATGTAGTGGCGAGAAGACGTCTGTCCGGTCCGGCGTGGTCATGGACGAGTCACGGCACCAATGTGACCTCTGTGGTCGGTCTCTCGCACAATAACGTCTCGGAACCCAGGTTTTGGCAACAGCCGTTTTAATGGCTCTGCATCTGCATATTTTATAGAAAACAACAGCGGAGAGAGTCATCAACGTGGGCACGGACAAGTGTGTTCACTCATGGAATTCTCTCAATGGCTTTTTAACTATTACAGTGTGATCATATAGTGGTATTTGGTACACATAAATAAAATAAATAAAGCATAACAGAAGTCTCACTCTTCTTTTAAACAATAAAGAAATGTCCTATATAATAACAAAAATATATTCTTAATTTCACAGAGCTCACATAAGTGCATTAACCTGCTATTACCACATTTTTAGTAACCTCTTAACATGTATTACAAAGTGACAATAAAACACATAAACCAGCAGACAATATAGCTGCACAATATTAAAACACCTTGCAAAAGTAACACATAGCTACTGTACATACCTGCATATTTTATAGAAAACAACAGCGGAGAGAGTCATCAACGTGGGCACGGACAAGAGTGTGTTCACTGTAAAGACGGCACATAACGTGAGCTAGCTTAAAACAGGAATTTTCCCGACCAATAAAACATACAAAAGGCGACTTGAAAACAAGCAAAAACATGGCGAAACGTATCTTTAACATATATATTTTCCTACTTTACATAAACAGCTCAACTTCTAACTACAGTTCATATAGTTAATTATTAAATATGCGCACAGACTCAACACACGTATTACCTCATGGAATTCTCTCAATGGCTTTGGAGAATCCCCAGAATTCATTGCCCTAATGACCCAACTACTCCGTGCAGGTACACGTTTACGACAGTAGATGGCACTGTTGAACCATTTTAGCTGGATTTAAACAAGAACTCAACCAACCATGTTACACTAGCAACATGACGTTTACAGCGCCTTGGCTGTGTATTAACAATCAGCGCACGCACAGGTAGCATATCGTGAGGAGATATTTCATTCTGCATTCTCCAGAACTGCTGACTCCACCTTTAAACTGCTAAACTGGAGCCACTGGAACACCCTTACACCTGAGTGTGCAGAGTAGGGTTGCTGGACGGGTCCCGGGATTTCGGGATTCCCGCGAAATGAGTCAGTCCGGGAGTACCGGAAATTGGCCACGGGACCCGTCCTCCCGTTTTTTTAATTTTTTTTATTTGTTTAATTCATTAATAGTGGCCTTTACTAATAAAATATATTCTCGCCATCATGGCCTTTTCAGAAGGGAGGCTTTTGACGTGTCTGGTAATACATTTTCAATGACATGCGAGTGGAGAGAGACGCACTACCGTTCTACAGACGTGGCGACAAGCGGCCGCACTAAACTGTTGTTACGTCTGTAACGCAGACATGCGAGTGGAGAGGGAGAGAGAGAGTCCGCAGTTCTACAGACGGAGCGACAAGCGGCCGCACTACAGCTAAACTGTCACGTCGGTGCTCCTCTCTCTCTCTCTCACACACACACACACACACACACGCGCGCTGGCAGCCTGGCACAGCTGAACAGTGTTTTACTTTTCTCTCCTCAATGAGAGAATTATATTCAAGTCAAGATTGTATGATGAACATAAAGCAGCCTGTTTCTTTTGCTGCTTTCTCTTGTAGCGACATGAATCTAATGAGATGAAACAGCTGGAGCATCGCTGTTCGCCCCGTTCCTTCCACCAAACACTAAAGTGAAACCTAGACCTAATCCACAAAGTAGACATTTAAACCAAACCAAACTGAATAACTAATCCACTTATTAACTAAACAAATGTTAACAATATGAGTAGATATTTAAAGTGTAACTGAACCCTTTTACTTGTTTTTTGAGATAGAAGCTGAATTAAATCACTATGTTGTTAAGGAACACTTATATGCTGGTGTTAACATTGAAAAAAATTGCAATATGTTAAATATCGGCAATTTAAGAAATGTTTTGTATTGTAAATCATTTTAGAACTTTACTAAGATTTGAAAAAAACTTTTTGCCATCGGGTTCGAAAAATGACGTACTACTGTACTTTTGGTACAGTAGTACGTCATCACGTCGCCGCAAAGCCGGTGTTCTGACATTTTCTGCTCCCTCGTCAGATGTTGCTACCTATCAGAAAATGCTACCCTACGTCATGGTAGCGTATAGACAATTACCTCATCAAACGATGCATCCATTACAGAATCACGTTATTTTACACCACTACTCACCCTATGTAGGCCTACACACAGTGTAGCCTACACTGTAGGAATATGGGGAGCATATTTTGATGCTGTTAGTGTTTAATAGCCTATATCAAATTATGCTACCCTATCAGAAAATGCTACCTCACGTAATTGGTAGCGTATTTGATCTGTAGACCCATTAACTATCAAATAATGCTCCCACTACAGAATCACGTTACTTACAACACCACTACTCACCCCATGTAGCCTACACTGAAAGCTGTATATTTTTATGCTACTTTATAACGTTATTATAGATTTAGTAGGGTATAATGTGAGATCAATTGTCTCTATCAAATAATGCTCCCGCTACAGAATCACGTTATTTTACACCACTACCTATGTACACCCCCCTCCCACCACCACCACCGGCGAAAACTTTCTCCACTCCGAGTCTGGTAAAGTTAACACATAGAAAAGCCTATCATTTTATTTCTATATTCAGCAGCAAAGCCAGTGTCTACATGCTCACAGGTCAAAAGGCACAATTTAAACATATGTGTAGCATAATTACGCAGTTAAAAACATGTTTTGAAGAAAATACTCGGTAGCAAAAAAAGGTAGCAGAATCTGACGGCTGCTCACGCAGGATTGTTATTTTCGGAATGCGCATGCGCAGAACCACTAGGGAGCAAAATCTGACGGGTAGCAGAAAATGTCAAGTCACCGGTCACGCTCTTCACAGGTCCATGGCTGATCCATGAGCTACTACTGTTATACCATCCCTCCAAGGATGTTATTTCGGGGGTTAACACACTTCACTTCTATCGGCAGTGTGTCTGCATTATCTCACACTGTATAACACACACACACACACGGACCCGGACTTGTTCATTAGCCTACTTCACTTGATTGACACACGCTACCGCTCGCTCGCTCGCTCGCACGCACGCACGCACACACACACACAGACTGCCGCTCGTTCACTTGCGCTACTCGGTCTCCTAACACTACGATAGAAACACCCGCCAACAATTTAGAATAAGAAAGTCCTCCACCACAGACGACCCATCTGTGTGGCATATGAGCTCACTGTGTAGCGACAGCGCCGTTAGACTTTGTGTCACTCGATATTTCAATGAAGTCATGTCATTCAGATCTTCCTGAGTGACAGCTAGCAGCTAGCAGCTAGCCCCCTCCTTCACAGACACCGCGCGCCCCCTCCCTCCCGAAAGTCGGCCGGCTGATGTCGGAATGTTTAAAAACAATGGTTCTCAAACGGAATTCAGAATCCATGGTCTGAAAGCATTTTTCAAAATCGTGCAATAGCTCAAACAGGGGGTTCAGTTACCCTTTAACAGCAGCGACACAGGGTTGTAAACAAAAGTTGTTTCCATGGTTACCGCCTCCTTTCTCCGCCGATCCATGTCGAGTGCACCTGTAGAAAGAACGTCTACTCCCGTCTGAAAACACCTTTAGATGACTTAACTTTTAATGCCCTTAGTTCATTCTAGAGCTAGCATCCAGTCTGCCCTGCGCATATGAGGCTATAACGTTCCCAATAAACCACTCGGCCGAGTACGTCATGGACATATAAAGAAATGGACACCGTATTGAAAAATGGCGCCCATTCATTCCTATGAAAGCTGCTCAGGCGCAGAGAAGCAACAAGGAAGCTGCCATATTGCTTTCATGTTTTTTTTTTTTTTTTTTTTTATTATTAGAAATTTTATTTACAAAAACAAACGATCTCTTCAATCACAAGAGCGCCCGAGGCAAACATCAAAACATAGTGCATTACAGATTAAACTCATTACAAATAGCTTTGGTTTTCACAGCTTTGTAGTTGTTGCAATACTTAAGCGTGTCCAGGTAGGCATTAAAGTAAGAAATGAAGACAATAAAACTAGGTTTCTGATTTCCAAATTTGGTGGTGTGTATATAGAATTTAGCTAATAATAACATAAGATTAATAACAAACAATTTTTTAACAGAAAATATATTTTCAAAAATACCAAATAAAATAAAATCAATTTTGAGTTTGAGTCGTATATCTAACTTTCTGTTCAAAAAGAGGTTAATTTCATGCCACAGAGTTTGACTAAAGGAACATTCCCAAAAAAGATGTTGTGTTGTTTCATCTGTAGTCTCGCAAAGCCAGACCAAACTACAGCACGTAGTATGGTCTGGAAGCACTCTGTTTAGAGCCGTCTATTCGGGTGGGGAAACCGGGGGAAACTGGGCTAGCCTGTTTGTATTTGTTTAAACCAATCACAATCATCTAGGGCGGGGCTAACCCCGGGAAGCAGCAGCGGTGTCCTGCAAAATAGTGCCGGGGGGGGACTTATTTTGATGGAACGTCTTCACGTCCAGAGAAATGGCTAAACCCGCAAACGCCACACAAAAACTATTAAAGACAAAAGGAATATACATAGTGTGTTGCTTTCTAACCAGCATGTCAAGACACCATACACTTTAGCCCCCGAGGAGCTCACGGGATAACTTAACCGGAGTTAACTAGCCACGTAGTGTTATCTCTGGTAACATCATCGGCGGTTGAGAGGACGGCTACGGCGGTCGAGTAGAATTTTTAGCATTCGAGAACTTATGTCACCACCTCCTATCGCTGTAGTCAGAGCCGTAGTCCGTCTGTTTACAGGCAGAACAGGGTTTTGACGTTGTGAGCGCTACACCAACTGCAGCAAGTAGCCGTAAGAGTTGCTAGGTGATAGTGGAAGCCGCTGGAATCTTTCCCCGTCGCTAAAACACCGCTGCTTAGTCCCTAATTCACCAAAGAAAGGGAATGGCGGATCTTAATCTAGCTGGTTATAAGGTCCGGTGCTCAATTCAAACCCCCACGCTTCATTTTCCAGAGTTTATGAGGGTATTTCTGCCCGGGGGTAGTTGTACAATGAAGTTGGACAGCTAGGCTAGGCTAATCTAGGCTGCGTCCCGGACCGCCGCCGCCAATATTATTATCCCGAAGTATCGCCACACTTTATTTCTGTCTACAGTAATGTGACTTCTCACACCCTGTGTGTGTGTGTGAGAGAGAGCGCTGCACATAAGCACACGGGTTGACTGTGAGCGAATTGTTTCCGAATTTGAGGGGGATCACAATAGGGGAAAGCCAGCAACCGGAAAAGGAGGGGGCTGCGTCAGGGCTGCGTAGCTTGCCGGCGCAAGCGAATAGACGCTGGCGGAAGTGGTCATGCCAGACTATTTCATCTGTGACGTGACAAAATGAGCAGAGAGGATCAACATCTAACATATATCTTACAATAACAGAATTAACAGGGTAACATCTGTGCAATAGTTTCAAAGACACCTCTCGCACCTTATTTGAGACAAAAAATTTCCTGGGTAATAACCATGTTTTTTCCCATTCTATATGTAAATACTGATTATTCCAATAAAATACAGAGGCAGTTTTACTAATTGTGCTTTTTTGTATTAATTCCCTTATACATCTATTGTTTGTTTTTACACTCAAAAAAGGATCTGAGTTTCCTATATAAAGCTCTGGCATAAAGGTTTGCTGGACAGTATCTCTTATTGACGATGAAAGTAGAATTTTAACACCTGAAGGAATTGCATCAAAAACAATAGCAAATTCCCGAGGAAGCACAGGAATGTTATATTCTGATAAAAATTCATTATATGTAAACAAATGACCCTCCTTATTAAATAGTTGACTGACAAGTAGAATTCCATTATCAACCCAATTCTTCAAAAATAACGACTTTCGTTTAAAACAATACAACAACAATATTTGGAACAACTTGGTTGTTCCAAATATAATATTTTTGAGGGGAAAAGTTATGTTTATACACTAGGCTTTAGCTTAAAAGTAGCTGTTTATGGAAATCAGAAAGTTTTATGGGAAGCTTTTCTATTTTAAAATTACATCTTAACAGAAAATTAAATCCTCCTAAGGCTTCAAATATATATGTTGAAATGAAATTCCATAATGAGGTTGGATTAGCTAAATATCTTTTTAACCATTTAATTTTAAAAGTGGAATGAAGAGTATGAAAATCTAAAACATTGAATCCACCATTGCTTAGTTTGTTAATCATAACATTTTTTTGAATGAGATGTGATTTTCTTTTCCATATGAAATCAAACAAAGTTTTATACATTTTTGTACATAAATCTTTGGAAACATCAAGAGCTGAGCTAGTATAAACCAGTCTAGAAAGGCCCTCAGCTTTGGAGAGCAAGACTCGACCAGTTATCGTTAAGTCTCTTTGGAGCCATGAATTGAATCTTTGCTGCAGTGAAGAGATGAGTGGATTAAAATTTTCATTCATTCTTGAGTTTTGTTCTTTAACAATTATAACACCAAGGTACTTAACTTTATACTTCACAGGAATACCTGAAACTTCTAAGTCATTGCAAGGCTTGATGGGAAGCAACTCACATTTGGATAAATTAAGTTTGAGACCGGAGGCTGCTGAAAACTTGTCAAATAAGTTTACTGCATTAACAATCTGAGACCTGTCCTGTAGAAATAAAGTCGTATCATCTGCCAGTTGGCACAAAGAGATTACCCTTCCAGCTATTGAGATGCCTTTCAAGCAACTATTCTGAATAAATATGGCTAATATTTGCATGGGAATCAGGAATAAATATGGTGAAACAGGACAGCCTTGGCGAATCCCTCGTTCTATTCTAAATCTCTTTGTGGTTCCATAGGGCAATTTAATTGAACTATTCCCAAAAGCATATAATGTGCGTATTGATTTTTTTAAATGTTCTCCAAATCCAAACATATCAAGGGCTTTAAATATGAATTCATGTTCTATAGAGTCAAAGGCCTTTTGAAAATCAAGAAAAAGAATGAAACTATCATCTAGCACTAAGTCTGAATAGTCTAATACATCAAGGACGAGTCTTATATTATCTATTATGTGTCTACCAGACATAAAGCCATTTTGGGATTCACCAATAATGCAGTTTAGAACATTTTTAATTTATTAGCTATACATATTGCAATAATTTTATAATCATTATTTAACAATGAGATGGGACGCCAATTATCTAACTTTAAGATATATTTCTGGGGTTTTGGGATTAAAGTAATTAGGCCTTGGCATAATGAAGAGGGAAGTTCTTCTTTGTTGATACTCTCTTTAAAGACATTAAAGCTACTACGAGTAAGTCGGCACGTTGGCGACACCTTTGAACAAAAGCGGTAGTATTTTTACGACGCCAGCTGTTTTCTAGCTCGTGCGGGGAGAGCAAGATTCAAATAATCAGGAAGCAATATGGTGCGTGTCCGTGTGTTGAAAGTGTGATGGCACCGGACTCTTTTCGGCTTCCAGAGAGTGGTTAGTGACACAGCATCAACTAATGCCAGTAAGTGCTAAACACACCTGATTGCAATGAGTTGATGCATTGTCACCTCTCACGTAGCTGAACGAGTCCGTGTCCGTGGGATGGCAGTTAGTTAGTAGTCTATGGATCACGATGAGGTAATGTGTTTATGTTGTTGTAAATAATGACTATTTCAGATGAATAATGGTCATCTGATGATGCTGGTGAGGCAAAGTAAACTTTGTTTTAGAAGGCTACCGCTCATTCATTTAGGAGTAAACACTGCAGTCTAGGTTCGCTCCGTGAAATTGTGTATACGTTGCTTGGCAACGCCCTCCCACCCGCCTATCACTCTCCCATTTAGCTTTTCTTCATTGCATTTTTTTTTTTTTCTTTGATGGTTCAGCCCCGTTATCAGTCATTATGACTACAAACAACTGTCTCAAACAAGGCTCCCGCTCCCCTTCCCTCACCTGGAGCCATAGGCTTCTCAATTCACGTTGCTGCGCCACACTGAAATCTGCGACCAATGCGGATATGTGACCATAGAGCATGCACGCGTGAACCGAAAATCGGACTGGGTGTACGACCAGATCAAATGCAGTAATAAAAACTATATAAAAACGTCTTTCTTTGCACTGATGGTCTCGTTTGCTGTTAAAGGTAATTTATGATTATGAGAGGAAACATGAGGCTGTTTAAAAGATATTTAAATGTTACTCGTTGCCGCTTTAAGCAAAAAAGGGGAAAGCTCTTCGGAAAATATTTTATAGAATTCAGAAGTCAATCCATCAGTTCCTGGTGATTTATTTACTTTAAGTTTCTTAATAGCATCCTTAATTTCTACAATAGTAATTGGAGAATCACAGATCGCTTGGTTAGCAACTCCAATTGTTTTAACATCCCCAAGGGAGTTAAAGAATTCACCCATCTCAGCTGGTAACAACTTTGATTCATATAGAGTTTTATAATAATTTTCACAAATGTTAGAAATGTCTGTGGGATTATCAACATCTGTGCCATTAAAAGAGTCTGGTAATTCCATTTTTGTTTTGCCTTTGTTTCTCTAGTTTAAAAAAATAACTGGAGTTCTGTTCCCCCTCTTCTAGCCACTTTGCCCTTGAGCGAATAAAGGCTCCTTTTGCTTTGCTGATATATAACTGATCTAATTTAATTAGCAATGTTTGTAACTGTGCTTTTTGACTATCAGACATATTTTCAGGTAAGATAGAAGATAGTGAGATCAAATTTGATATCAAAGTATTTTCTTCCCTTTTCTTGTCTTTTTTAACATTTGCACCTGTTTCCATTAGGATTTTCCTTCATTCAAATTTTAATAAATCCCAGTATTTCCCATAAGCCCTCTCATTTTCTGCCAGTCTAAGAAACTCAGTTATCTTATTTTTGATAATTAAATTTAGAGGTTCACTGAATAAGAGTGTATTATTGAGCTTCCAGTACGCAGGGGTTCTTTTATTTACTCTATCTGATGACATATTCAACGTCAAAACAATGGCTTTATGGTCCGTAAGGGGTGTGGGAATAATCTCAACTTTACAGTGCGAGTAGGGTAAGGATTCAGAAATTAACCAAAGGTCTATTCTTGATTGTAAAGAGCCAGATCTATTTTTTCCAGGTAAATTCTTTAGAGTTGGGATTGTTAACTCTCCATACATCAATTAAGCCCCTCTCATTCATAAGATCAGTTATAATAGAGTTTGTTGTATGTCTGCTTGGCCATCTGTCAACATTATCATTAACAGTAGTATTGAAGTCTCCACCTAAAATAATTTTCATATCAGGGAATCTTTGCAATAGGGCATCTATATTCGAGTTTAGCTTTTCAAACAGCTCCTTGTTTTCCTTGGTGTTATTATAGCCATAAACATTACCTATTAAAAAGGTCTGGTTATAAAGATAAAGAACCATAAGTGCATAATGTCCATGTGGATCACTTTGTGTAAGGATAATTTTTCCATTAGGATTAGTGTTCCTGCTGATCGCTGGCTTCCATGTGACATCCACAAGTCTTCTCCCCATTGGGATTTCCAAAATTTATTGTCCTCAACAACAGAATGAGTTTCTTGGATTAGACAAAAGTCTGCATTAAAATGTTTTGCATATAAAAATAAAGCCTTTCGTTTTGTAATGTCTCTCAAACCTCGAGCGTTAACTGAAAAAAACTTAATAACAGAAATGATTAAACAGAACAACTGTCACTCGCTTTAACCTTAAAACTGGTTATATGCAGACAGCAGAACTCATCCTCCTTTAACTTAAACGTGAGCATCAGATCAGTCAGTGAATTTCCTTGTTATCCACAAAGGCTCTCCCTCCGACAAAAAAGGCAATCTTCTTCTCTTGACGGGCTTGCTGGATTATTGGCCACAGCCGGCTCCTTTTATCGCGATCCTCTGCAGTAAGATCTTCCTTGAAGCGGAGATTTTTCTGCTTCAGATATTCAGAATTTTTGGCCATCTTCCAAATCATGTCACGAAAGTGCCTCATAGAGAACTGTATTATGACATCGCGGTCTTGTGCTTTGGCTGGGTTTTTCCTTCCAAGCCTGTGTACCGAATCGATCACTTCCAGAAACTTCTCATTATACCCCGGGGCGACATTTTGACAAATGTCGATAACTTTCATTCTCACCTCCTCCCCATCTACTTCAGGCAGACTGCGCAGGAGGAGATTCCATCTTTTCTTGTAGCGCGCCAAATCAAGCACTTTGTTTTCCAGCGACTGGATTTTTTCTTCAGCTTTGCTAACTCGATCAACAGTGTGTTGCATTGTACCTTTTATTTCTTGCATGTCAGCAGAGAGAAAGTTGATGGAAGACTTGAGCTCCTCGATAGACTTTCCAATCGAAGAGCCTTGCTTCTCGATAGCTAGCTTTAGCACAGCTACTATGTTGTCTGCCGTTTCTTTTTCCATTTTCCCTTTTTTTAAGAGAGGTATTTTCGTAGGAGAAACGGGTGGGCCACCTTCAGTTTTGCGTTTGGTAGAGGAGATGTATGGCATTACTGCAATTCCTCGTGGAAAAGAACTGATGCGTTTTCTTTAAAAACAAGTTGGAGGAGAGTTCCGTTTGAACAACTTACTCCGTCGTCATCTTGACGCTGTCCCCATATTGCTTTCATGTAAGCCCTGGCACGCCCAAGTGTATGACGTGGCGGCGCCATCGACCTATCAAGAAAGAGGGGGCGGCAACGGGCGGCAAGCGTAGCGGACTGGTAGCGGATGTAGAATCCTCATCCTGGTTCTGTAGCATTGTAAGCTAAAGGTTTTAGCCTTTTGCGAGCACAGTTGCTATAAGTCACTACCCCCCCCCCCCGATGAGTCGCTATATGTGATATTTAAATTACACTCCGCTTTTGGAAAGTAATATAGCGGTTAACAATTTCTTAACAAAGATTCCTCTGTCATCTGGTCAACCATTATTACCTAATGAAAGCTAAACCAAGCACTGTTTTGATAGCGTGTGTTACATCTTTATAGGTCCATGGTGCTTAAGTGAAATTCATTTCATTTAACTTTTATTTATCCTCGAGAGACCAATTGAGGGGTGAAATCAACCAAACAAATATTCAAATGCTGTGAGCTTTTTAAAGTTTACTTATAAGACTAATGTTGCAGCTTGAACAAATGGATCAATAAATGGTGAATCGCAATGATCGCAAGCAGAGGGACATGAGAGTTATTGAGCGCACACGTCAAACAGCTGAACTAGTCCTACAAATCCCTCGGCGACTTAAGTGTTAAAAAGTCACCAAAATGCCAAAAAACTATCAACGTCCTTCATGTTAAGTAAAAGAAAAAACCTCAGACACGAGAAGGTAATGGAGCCGTGCACTGAGCATGGACCTATAAAGAAAGCACTGAGCCTTCTCGGAGACCGGGCCGAAAACCGAAACATTTGTTTCACTACGACTCTGTTCAGCTGCCCACGGCTGCCCACTCCCTCCTCCTCCCTCGAAAACAAACTGAAAGCCGTTAAAAGCCGTTGGGCTAATAAAACGCTTGATGTGGCGTTTTGAAATGAAAAAACTTCAGTTTTAATAGTATATGGTCTAAAGATAAGTTTGAGCCTATGATTGATATCCAGAAAATGTTTGCGGCGACACAATCTTGTTCGCCGCTTGTATTGGTGTGGACAGGGAAATCTGCCTTAGGGCTACCATGAAAATAAGCTCCCATTCACAGCATGCAGTACCAATGGGTTGGCCACTAGTCCATGCTGTCTGCTCGGAGAAGGCAGCATCCTGGGGGCCTGGAGTACGTGGGTACAAAACAAAGTATTAAAAAGGCACTTCCGGTTTAACGGGAATAGAGCTGTTAAGCGGAAGTGGCTTACTTCCGGGACATGGGACCAGCATGGGACCTCACGGCTCGAAAAATTACAACGGTAGTCAATGGAAAGAAATGTATTATTTTCTGGTCCCAGTCATGAAATGCCTTCGATTACACATATGTTTTGTATGGATTTAGATTGTATTTTTTCATGCAAAGAATGGAACAATTTAGCGAGTAGAAGCTGGATACGGTCAGGTTTTGTGCAGAGCGCTTTTGTGCACTACAGCTCTTCGCTGCTCTTGACACTTATGATATAGGCTACGTCACCACCACTCGCACCCGCTTAGCTCAGAAACATGGCTGTGGCTGTGTCCGGACTGCCATACTAACGTCCTACTCATACTCATTTTGACTTCAATTTGAGTATGTGACGGTTGGGTATGCGAGTTTGGGTATGTGAGAAATTCCCGGATGAGTACTAACTTCCGGGAAGATTTTGGGTATGACTCGATTGTATACTTTTCCTACTCAACCGCCCCACAATGCATTGGGTCAATTCTACCCGCCCAGGAAAATGAAATATTTTCAAGCAAGTTGCTAGGCAACAACATTGTTTGGGGTTCCGCGATCTGACAACTGTACGTGCAGTCATTCATAAACTCTTACAATAGATAAGAGATGAAGATAAATACCTAACAACGTTAGGGTCACTAATGGCGCTTTTCCACCGCAAATGTAGCTCGACTCGACTCAACTCGACTCAACTCAACTTGGTTTGGTAGCAGCACGGGTCGTTTTCCACCGCAAATAGTACCTGCTGAACGTGGGCGGGGTCGTCGTAAGGGGCTGAAAGCCTACTCCGGAGCAAAGTAGCAGAGCAGAAATTGCGAGCAGTTGTTGCACTATTAACTGAACCAACCGCCAAAAACACGGATGAAAAATGTTTAAGAAATACCCCCCTTGTATCTGTTTGCTAAAATAAGTAGAAGAATATTGCTACGGGCCATTAAAAGGGATGGTTGTTGTCCCGATGTGTGACTCTGCCACACAGTCAGCTGTAGGGATGCGTCACGTACATCCCTATGCACGTAAACACGGGCATGATAAAGTTGACTGTTTAGTGCTTGTTTCAGGATACGTGTTTTCAAATGCAAGCCGTGTCTCAGCCTGAATATTTTATTGAGGTAATCAGTTCAGTCCGAGGCTTGTAATGTAGTCGCTCGTTATCATGTCTGTCCCAGCTGGCTACTATTAGCCTAGCTGCTAGCTGCCCTACATGTCTCCTCTCGTATGATAAGTAACTTCCCCAACAACCAACACTGGCTGAGCTTAGCGAATATATGGAAAATAAATTCAGATCTGTGATGCAAATCAAATGAAAGAGAGCCAGAGAAGGCTGCACGCGGCGTAAATACTCTCAAAAGTCCCGGAGAGTTGGGGAGAATAAACAACAGAATGAAGCCGGTAGTCTCTGGCCACTGATTGGCCAGACAATAGTCTCTGGCCAATCAGTGGCCGGCCGTCTGCCGACGTCACCTTTTAGCATCGGCTCAGCTCGCTTGGAACCTAGAGCGAGGCGATACCAAAAAAGCAGCCGCTACGTGGTACCAGGTACCATGAAATTGCGGTGGAAAAGCCAAAAATGCGAGTCGAGTCGAGCTGATACCATGCGGTGGAAAAGCGCCATATGTGAAATGAGTGAAGTGAGTCTGATAGTGGAGAGAGATCAGAACAGATTGCTGTTCCACACACCGCGGCTCGTCCAGCTCAACTCACAGACAGCTGAGTGCTGATGAGCCGGACAGAGAGCGTCGGAGGGATCCTCCGCCTCAAAACATAATTATAAAACAAGAGGTCTAAAACACAGATGATGAACACAGGACTGTAAAAATCTAGTTCAATATCTAACCTGTAGAGGGCGGTTATAAGCTTAACAGTGTCTAAACTGCCTGAATCTTATAAGAAGAAGAATAAATTCTTCATTGCTTGAGTATACTTCAACTGAAAACGTTTCGACGCAGCTCGCATACACAATCGATCTTTGAGTAGAGAGTATGCAGTATATAGATGGTGAGTATGTAGGATGTCGGACGCTAGTATGGCAGTCCGGACACGGCCTGTGTCTTTAATGCACTTTACCGCCTTCTTTCAATGACAAGACAAAAGTCTTCAGCGTGGCGAAAACCACTACACAAGTGGACATGTGGAGAGTTTCAATTTCTCGAGTGGGGAGATTGTTGGCGTTGTCCACGCCAGCCATTAGCATTAGCATTAGCACTGTCAGTCGAGAAGTGGAGGGAATGTGTTGAGGTGACAAGACTTGTAGTTGTTCTCGTAACATTTTTTCAAAAGCCGTTAGACGAATAATCATACAACATACCGTCAAACTCTTCACATGAAAAATGATCATTTAGACCCATACAAAACATATATGTAATCCAAGGCATTTAATGACTGGGACCAGAAAATAGTACATTACTTTCCATAGACTCCCATTAATTTTTTTTCAGCCGAGAGGTCCCATGCCCCGTAATTCCGCCACTTCCGCTTAACAGCTCTATTCCCGGGATCTCCCGGATGGAGGCTCTTTTTTCCCGGGAATTGAAAAGGGTCAATTCCGGGAATTTTCAGCAACCCTAGTGCAGAGGTCATGAAAAGGTTTTACAAAATACCACACGCTCCTTACAGGGCAATTCATCGCTTTTAATTGTTCATGAATGCAAAAAAGGTTAACAGGGACACTATATTACAGTGAAAAACAATTTTTAATACCCATCATCCTTAATATCTTCATGTTTCCACCAATCCTTAAATGCTGCTGCCACCAAATAATAGAGCATTACGTTCCAGATGGATTCTTGTTATCTGCAGTCAATTTTAAATGGATTCCAATACCGAAAAAACATGTTTTTGAAGAGCAGAAGTAGCTGACGCAGCGATTAACTCAGGATTGGAGGTGAATGACTACAGTGTAGAGAGCTGTTGAGTGGATTCATCTGCAATCTACTGCAGCCCATTGATTAGCATTGGGTTAAGTGAAGGGAAAGCAAAGTTAGCCAATCCATCACCCACAGGGCATTGTCAAGAATAAACAGTCACAATGGGTAGGAGGAATACTGATAGGCAAAGGGTTAAGACCTCTTACTCCTTTGAAGTCGTTATTTTAAATATTGACAGTGATCCGACTTTGTGTTCGGAGTCTTGTAGCTTTTGTCTAGTTTTTTTATTTTATTTGGATTTCAATACTTACTTAAAAGGTGAAGTAAGGGCTTCCGGTTTAGCATGTGAAGAGGAAGAACGTGTTGCGCCGGGGGCCGGGGCTCCTAAGCGTTCACTGCTTTTTTACATATCATACATATCACACACTACCCGAAAGCCATTTTTTTTGCTTGGTTATTGATATTGTTATTGTTTGGTGATGATGGGCCGCAGCAAGCAGAAGGAAAAGGGGCAGAATTCGCCGGAGAAAGAGGCAGCCACGATGTCGGACTGTCATGGCTGTGCTGCTAGCCGACCTAACAACAACCCTTACTACAACCATGAAAATGGTAGTGAGTGAAGCCTTGAGGCCCATTTCTGCTGCCTTAGATGCCGTCAAGTCGACCACCGACTCGCTCAACCTGAAGATGACCGCCATGGAGACAGCACTGTCTGACCACAGCGACCAGATCACCGCCCTCGAGCTGACATGTGCACGTTTGCAGTCTGAAAATACACAGCTGATGGCTAAGACCGAAGATTTGGAATCACGGTCACGTCGCAATAATCTACGCGTGATTGGAATCCCGGAGAAGACCGAGGGAGCAGACCCAGTAAAGTTTATGGCTGCCCTTTTTAACGAGGTCCTCGGCGCCGGCTTTTTCTCCTCTCCTCCAGTTTTGGATAGAGGTCACCGCATCGGTCCAGCGCGCTCGGCGGAGGAAGGCAGGGGGTCCAGACGAGAGTATTTATTGTCCAGTTCCACTACTTCAGCGATAAGGAGCGTGTTCTGAGACGAGAGAGGGACGCACAGCAGCTCAAGTACCATGGACAGAATGTTTACTTTTTCCCCGACATGACCGCCAACGTTTATGCGCCTACAATGGCGGAGCAGGTAAAAATCTTTCCTAATGTCTGTTTTGATGGTTTTTATCATGTTTTATCACACTTATGGATCTGAGATGATGCTAGAAGACCGCAGTGCATTAATGTGGTGACGTAGGGACGAGCGAGGGGACTGCTAACTGCAGTAACTGACAGGAAGTTAGCTAAAAGAACCATTCCGCTTACAGCACCTTTAAGTAAACTGTTCCAGTTTTTTGTAAGGAGTCACTATTCAAATACTTGAAACACACCAGCCTTTTGGAGTACCTTGGCAGCAATGAGTGTCGAGTGTGCACATTTTCATTCTCTGCAACTGAGTTTTGAACACTTGCATTGCTTTCACAGTTTTAGTGGAGCGTAACCAAGCAGGACTGACAGCGGTTTTCTGAGACCGATTAAACACACGTTTCATACCTACAAAGGAGGTGGCCGCCTTTTTTCAAAGGCTCATCGATACATGCATAGCAGAGATGTGAGGCAGCTGCTTAAATGTCCTTGTCACTCTTTTTAGAAAAGTGCCCTAACAAGTTCTGTGAGTGACATACCGTACACCCTAGGTAAAGTTAAATATATTAAGATTACAAGCTTTCTTTTCAAAACACACATAAGTGACACATAGGTAGACATATGAAACAAACAGAATTAAAGAGAATTTTGAAACATTCAAAAGAAGAGAAAAACAAGTCAATATCTTTGGCCAAAAGATGTTCGTCCATCGTGCAAGTGTGTATCCAGTCACTCCTTCAGTTTTCCCTCTAAGAAGCTCTGGATCTTTTGAAAGTTCTCCTCTTGCTGACCCAGAGCCTCAAGCAGAATGCCCATCGGTGACCTCTTCAGTCCAGCCCCTTCAATCTTGTTCTCCAGCTTATTCTTCATGTTGCGGAGGCGGAATGAAGCATGCGCACAGACTACTGAAAAGCAGATGGTAAAGTGACTGTTAAAATATTTGAAATGTTTGGCACAAACAAACATACATTTTAATGGTTCATTGTCAAACTATAATAACTGCCTTTGAGAACAGAATAGTGAAATCAAAAATATGTTTGCCTATAAGTTAAATGCACTGATCATTACACTAAAAAAAGATAGAACGATGAAATTAATGGGCATTTAAAAAGGTGGAGTCAGCAATTCTAGAGAATGCTTGTTTTTAAAATCACTGAATATCATCTCACGATATGCTACATGTACATACTCGGTGTGTGCTGAAAATAAAATCCAGTGTTAATACCCAGCATAGGCCCTGTTAACGGGCATGTTGCTAGCTACCGAGGGTCCTTTATGTAAATATACCCTTTGTTAACATACCAGTTTACAGAGCCTAGGCTCTGTATTAAAAGGTGCTCTGAGGAGCTTCAGTTTGTGTTAACCCATTGATGACGGCTGCTGCGCGATGCCACATTGCCTCTCCTGCCTGATACTGCATCGTGCAGCATTGTTACTCTTGAAAATCTAATTTTCATGGCATGCGCAACATAGAATGCACCGTCATTGGTTCAAATACACATGAGGTGGGTTTTGTTGATTTTTTAAGACCACGTGACCACCCAAAAGTTGTGTGGTTTGCCGAAAATCACATCAATCAAAAAAATAAAAAATAAAACAAAATAATAAAAAAAAATAAGCCGGCTGTGTCAGCGATAGTGTATTACATAACAGTTAGTGGCGTTTGGTGCGCAGAATCAAGGTCCACTATAGGCTACTGACGAAAATCACACTAAATATTTTATATTATTTATTCTTTTTTTTCTCCCCCATCTAATTTTGACGATTTTTAGAAAAATGTGTTGGTGTGTAATCGCTAAGGGAGCATGTTTAAATAAAACCTGTGAACCTTAACTTTTAAATGTATTTTATTTCATGTTTCTATGTGCTACACAGGCTTAGATATTAAGGTTTTGGTAGACTTGACAATTCGTACTATTTTTTCAGAAAACCCTCAGGCATTCTAGGCATGTATCCTAGATTGCCATAGTCATCAATGGGTTAATTATTGCACCCCCTTTTGACAAAAGCAGTAGTGTTTACTTTGCCAGCTGTTCATCCTGGGTGAGCGTACCCATGACAAAGGCATTATGAAAAACTATATAAAAATAGCACTCTGGTGTGATGGTCTCGTTTACTGTTACATGTAATTTATGACCATCAGAGAAGTTGAAGGGACAGTACAGACTTTAATCAGATAACTAATTTAACAGAAGTCTGTACTGTTTTTCACATTACAAAAACAGATACAGTGGCTTGCAAAAGTATTCATACCCCATGGAATTTTCCACATTTTGTCACATTAAAACCACACGCGTACATTTATTTTATTGGGATTTCATGTGATAGACCAACACACAGTGGTGCATCATTGTGAAGTGGAATGAAAATTAAATATGGTTTTAATTTTTTTTTATAAATAAAAAACTGAAAAGCATGGCGTGCATAAGTATTCAGCCCCCCTGAGTCAATACGTTGTAGAACCACCTATCGCTGCAATAACAGCTGCAAGTCTATTGGGGTATGTCTCTGCCAGCTTTGCCCATCTAGAGACTGATATTTTTGCCCATTCTTCTTTGCAAAATAGCTCAAGCTTCAGATTCAGCATCAGATTGGATGGAGAGCATCTGTGAACAGCAATTTTCAAGTCTTTCCAGATATTCTCAATTGTATTGAGGTCTGGAGTATAGTATAGTAGATCTGGCTGTATGTTTAGGGTATTTAACCTTCTGGAAGGTGAACCTCCACCCCAGTCTCAAGTCTTTTGCAGACTCTAACAGGTTTTTCTGCCCTGTATTTGGCTCCATCCTTCTTCCCATCAACTCTGACCAGCTTCCCTATCCCTGCTGAAGAACAGAACCCCAACAGCATGATGCTGCCACCACCATGTTTCACGGTGGGGATGGTGTTTTCTGGGCGATGTGCAGTGTTAGTTTTCTGCCACACATTGCACTTTGCGTTAAGGCCAAAAACTAAAATTTTGGTCTCATCTGACCAGAGCACCTTCCTCCAACACTTGCCACAAGCCATGCGGGGGACACAGCATATTCAGATGAGACCAAACTTGAAGTTTTTGGCCTGAATGCAAAATGCAATGTGTGGCAGAAACTAACACTGCACATCACCCTATACACACCATCCTCACCGTGAAACATGGTGGTGGCAGCATCATGCTATGGGGATGCTTTTCTTCAGGAGAGAAGAGGGAAGCTGTTTAGAGTTGATGGGAAGATGGATGGAGCCAAATACAGGACAGAAAACCTGTTAGAGTCTGCAACAGACTTGAGACTGGGGTGGAGGTTCACCTTCCAGAGGGACAACTAGCCTATAATACAATCAGATCTACTATTGAATGGTTTAAATCAAAGCATAGTCATGTGTTAGAATGGTCCAGTCAAAGTCCAGACCTCAATACAATTGAGAATCTATGGAAAGACTTGAAAATTGCTGTTCACAGACGCTCTCCATCCAATCTGATGCTAAATCTGAAGCTCAAGCTAAAGAAGAATGGGCAAAAATGTCAGTCTGTAGATGGGCAAAGCTGGTGGAGACATACCCCAAATAGATTTGCAGCTGTAATTGCAGCGATAGGTGGTTCTACAAAGCATTGGCACAGGGGGCTGAATACTTTTGCACGCCACACTTTTCAGTTTTTTATTTATAAAAAAAATGTAAAACCATGTTTCATTTTCATTCCACTTCACAATTATGCGCCACTTTGTGTTGGTCTATCACATAAAATCCCAATAAAATAAATGTACGTGCGTGGTTATAATGTGACTAAATGTCGAAAATTTCAAGGGGTATGAATACTTTTGCAAGGCACTGTAAATACTTAATTTATGGGATTCGTTTTCTCCTCTCAGTGCCATATAAGTCATAGTCCAACATTATCATGTTAAACTTACAAGCCAGGGGTAAAGTGATTGCAGACATAAACACCATGACACTCCCCATCATAGAGATTAAAAAGTAGCTGGCGACCATGACGGCGATCACAAACGCTGTGGGGTTCTGCCTCTTGAAGTTACTGATGACGGCTCTGTTCTCTCCGGCCCACACCGAACCCAGGAAGACACATGACACCACTGCCATTGCTGTGAACATCCCCAGAGGGTTCAGGAACCTGCAGGCCAGTAACAGACATTGAGACCAAAACAGCCTTCATACAATTCAAACCAGACATAGGCAGAGGGTTCCTGTGTTTGTTTGTGTCTGGCGCCACCAAGTGTGTACAAAAAAGTACTCCAACACAGCAAAATCAACCAATTGAAATTTTAATATCTTCTAATTTTTAAACTATTTATCTGCCAGTTTTTATTATCTCTTGAATGCAATCTCAATATTTTCTTACGCTTTAATTTTTAATGTATTTCTATGCCCCTATAAAGACAACTTGTGTCTGAATTCTGCTATAAAAAATAAACTTGCCTTGCCAAAGCTGAAACAAGAGTCAACCAATCAATGGTTTCTGCTTCTCCAACATGATGATTAGCTGATTTTTCGGAGGGTTTGGACTGATGGACAGATTAAACAAGGAATTTAAAGTCAATACCGGGGCTCTGGGTGATTATAATGTACATTTTCTAAAATTGCATTAATCAAATAATTAACATAATAATCTGCAGATTAGTTGAAGCCCTCAAATCCTGAAAAAATAAAACAGTATATCAAATCACAAGTTCACACGTATGCAATCATTTTGTTGTGGCGCACACACAAAAGAAAAAAAGAAGTTAACTTAACATATTCTCATCCATGTCACACATCTCCTGTTGTATTCTCCCTGGACAGACACCTTTGATACAAAAGCCTTTTCTGATAAATCCAGCCTTGGCACTACTACACTGATGTCATTGGGCCAAGTTTTATGACCTGTGTGTGACCAAGGGCTCACAAAACAAGTTCAACTTACTTACTCAACTTACTTGTTCACAAAGATATTTGGCTTAACAGACATTGGCGATATCTGAAACTTGCAACGAATAAAGCATATACGGTGCATCTATTTTTAGCGGGCCGAGCAGGAGCTGCGACCGCGTTTTTCAGAGCAACGCGGTTCCCAAGCCCTGCTGGGCAGGGAACCCTATTGTTTTTGTAAGGATTCTTATTAGGCCATTAGCTTAGCCCCCGGTCATAACTGCTTGCAGTTCTAGTTATTTTTGGTCACCTAGAAGTGTGTCCACAGCCCAAACCGTAAATGGTGCGGACATGCCACTTGCATGACTAGATCCAGGTCCGTGCCGTGTACGCAGACCACAAAATTCAGACATGCCGGCCACTAGGTGGCGCTACAACAAACGCAAACACTTTTGGGGTTATAACTCCCTCACCGAACATCCCTTAGTCAGGCCCGGATTAACCCCTTAAGGTACGGCCACACCGAACGTGTTAGGCGCGGTAGAGGCGTAGAAAATCGACATTTTTGTATAGGGAACCATTGGTTTAGGCACGATGATGCGTTACGCACGGTAAAGCGGTGCCTTGGGTGCGGTAGCCACGTTACCAGCGCGCCTACCGCATCAACGCACAAGTTAAATTTTTTTTACTTTTTACGCTCCAACGCGTGACACTTAGCCGCGTTAGCCAATCAGCTCGGAGAATGACCCGACGTCACGGACATCGGCACGGTGGGAGGACAGTGTACACAGAGGCTGAGAAACACCAAGGAGGAAATGTAGCGGGCGGCTGGTGCTGTATGAAGCCGCTCGGGGTTAGAAGACGTGGGGAAAGTAAACCAGGAGAATGGGCTTCCTGGTTAATTCAGTGAATATGTGCGGCTGTGCTTTAGCCGATAAACCAAGTTAGCACCGGTCAGATAGCATTAGTTAACTGACCCGGCTGTGTGCAGCTACCACCTCCATATAATGAACCCAAACATAACGGCTAAGTCCGGGGAACTTTCACGACAAGTACAGCGAAGCACCGGTGTTTATATCTACGCCAGCCACGGTCCCCTGTCACAGCCAGGTAGGGTAATGTAGGCTACTTGCCTTTATTTTGTACCGCCGTGTGCACACAATGCTGCTGTAAATATGTTTGGTATGGTGCTGCCTTGCTGTTTGAGTTCATTTCCGAGCGGCGTGAATATGCAATGCTGTTGTAAGGCTATTTGTTCCGTTCAGTTGCTGTTTATTTGTCTTTTGGCACAATTGTTGGTCGTGTTGTTTTTTTTGTGCGGACATGATCGCTGTTGTGTCTGGTCGCAGCCATGGTTAATTAGGGGAATAAATATACCAGGAGGGAGACTAGCTGCATAGGTGCGTTCGGCGCGTTTGCCACCGCACCCAACGCGTTTGGTGTGGGCGCACCTTTAGGGTGCCCCAGGGTGACTTCACATGAAATGCCCCTGTCCTTCAACTTTACACAAATATTTTAAAATGTACTATGGCATTAAGGCCACAGATTTACAAGAACGTGTAGCTAAAGACAAGTACAGAGTGACTCACCACACAGACTACTACAGAAACATTTATATCCAACCAAAAATCCTGACACTGACAGGAGTCTCATACTAGCCTTGCACTGATGCTCAAATCGGGGGCGACTGTGGCTCAGTTGGTAGAGCGGGTCGGCCCTGCCACCTGTGTCATAGTTGTTGTGTCCTTGGGCAAGACACTTAACCCACCTTGCCTTGTGTGAATGTCGATAGTTAGCCTGCTATCGATGTATGAATGTGTGAGTGAATGGTAACGTGGGAAAGGAAAACAGGTCTCCCTTGCAACAGAGTCTTCGGTCTCAATGGGATATACCTGTATAAATAAAAGGTAAAAAAAAAAAAAAAAAAAAAATCAGAATGCAACCCCCCATCACCAAATAAATATTTCCATAATAAATGACCTTAGGGCATACAAAAACAATAATTAGCATGCAGGTTTAACTCTCCTGTATAGATTTATTTAAAAGTGAAGACAACCTAGAGTCAAATTACTTTGTAGTGAAGTGATATCTTTATATCCTTAAGATTAAATCATAGCCTAATTGACATTGATCTAAATGGTCTCTGGGAATTGTAGGCTATGTTAAATGTTAGACATTAGCATAATAAAGTTCATCATGTCCATCTTTAAAAAAGGGATCTTTTATTAGGCCTATATACACTTCATCAACGTTACATTCTTACTCTGTTTTGATATTTAACCTACTTTAACTTTCTTTAGGCCTATCATATTTGTAATGCAAAGGGAGAAATACTAAACCTCCTTTGTTTGGATCGAATAGGATTGTTTTATCACTTAAAAGTATACTTATCTCGTAAAATAACAAGAAAGATAAAAATGTGTGGGGAATGGGGATATATCTTGTTTCTTGTTGTTTTGAAAATGGCGCTTACTTTTGAAGTGTTTACTCCTCTGGGTTTTATATTCTGCTTCTAATCGGTTATAGTATGTGTAGCTCTTCTACGAATATGTTTCTTTCTTTCAAATTTTTTTTTATTAAATCGCAGAGTAGCAAAGCAACTGCAGTACAATGGATTATACATTTTTTCCCCGTTTTTTTCCCCCCCGAACATACCCCACCCATATCCCACCCTCACACCCAATCACAAACAGTCCTGCATTAAAGGCCTACTTCACCGGTGGGAATATGAAGGTGTATTGAATTCTGAGATCCTATGTAGTATAAATGTGCAAAAAAAATAAAAATCGGTTCATCCTAGCCTGAGAAAAAGGCAGAAAGAGTGTTTTTTTTAACCCTATATTAATCTTACTGTGACATCACAGTAAGATAAATATAGGGTTAAAAAAAAATTACTTTGTAAATATTACTGTGATGTCACAGTAGGAGAAATCACAGTAATATTTACAAAGTAAGGTTTTTTTTTTTAACCCTATATTTATCTTACTGTGTCACAGTAAGATTAATATAGGGTTAAAAAAACGCTCTTTCTGCCTTTTCTCAGGCTAGGATGAACCAATTTAATTTTTTTTGCACATTTATACTACATAGGATCTCAGAATTCAATACACCTTCATATTCAAACCGGTGAAGTAGGCCTTTAAGAAATCAGTACACAAAACAATACACAACGTCAAAAGTAGCAGAAACAAAACAGAAACAGAAACACACACTTCAAGAAACAAAAACAAACAACCAATATGAAACAAAAAACACAAAGAAATAAAATTGAATCAAATAAAAGAGGGGAGGGGGTAGCTACTCTTCAACTATTGTGGTCGGTTTCTCAAAATAGTTTAGGAAGGGGCGCCATATTTTATGAAATTTAGTCTCAGATCCCTGGGTAGTGCAACGAATTTTCTCCAGATTAATACATGACATAATGTCTCTAATCCAATGTGAGTGGGAAGGAGGAGCAGGATCTTTCCATTTAAGTAAGATAGCCCTACGAGCAAGTAAAGAGGTGAAGGCCAGTACCTTTAGCTTCACTTGCCTGAATTGGGAGCGATGCCAAAAATTGCAGTGAAAGGGTTCGGCTCAATTTGATGCTGAAGTACTTCAGAAATTGTTTGAAAAACTGATGTCCAGAACTCAGTCAAGGTGGGACACAGCCAGTACATGTGAAAGAGTGATGCCGGTGCGCTCTTACAGCTATCACAGGTCGGGTCTACATCGGGGAACATACGAGCTAATTTAGTTTTAGATATGTGGATACGATGTACTACTTTAAATTGCACAAGAGCATGTCGGGCGCACATGGAGGTAGAGTGTATCCGATCCAGGACTGAATCCCTCATGTGATATGTGAAGGCAGAACCTAGGTCCTGCTCCCACAGGGTTCTTATAGCTGCTAATGAGGGGCTATGCAACTTCGAGATAAGGTTGAAAAACACAGAGATTGAGCCTTTTAATGTGGGGTTTACAGAAAGAAACAAATCGACATGATTGGCTGGCGGTTTATAAGGGAATTGGGGAATTAACTTCTGCGTAAAATGCCTGATTTGCAGAAATCGGAAAAAATTAGTCTTTTCGATACCAAAATGTTTTGTCAATTGAGAAAAACTAGCAAATAGATCATTAATAAATAAATCACCGATGCATTTTAAGCCTTTTTTATGCCAGATATTGAATGCACCATCCACCGTCGAGGGAGTAAACAAATGATTAGCTGCAATTGGGCTGAAAAGTGAAAAATTCTGCATTCCAAAATTCTTCCTAAATTGGGTCCAAATTCGAAGGGAGTGCTTAATCACGGGACTACTGTTGGGAATAGCCAAAGAGAGTGGAAGTGCGGCGCTTAAGAGGGCAGATAGAGACAATGGGCTAATAGCGCTGGACTCCATTGTTACCCAGACTGGGGCTGAGTCGTCCAGGTGAAAATGCACCCAATACACTAAAGAACGGATATTAGCAGCCCAGTAATAGTATTGGAAATTAGGGAGGGCCATTCCACCTGTTTGTTTGGGTCTTTGAAGAAAAGCTTTCCGTAACCGAGGGCGTTTACCATTCCAAATATAATTTATCATTAAAGAGTCAAGGGCCTGAAAAAAGGATTTGGGGAGAAAGATGGGGAGCCATTGGAATAGATATAGGAACTTTGGGAGTAATGTCATTTTAATTGAATTTATTCTACCTATGAGAGAGAAAGCCAGAGGAGACCACTTCGATAATATTTGCTTCGCCTGATCCAATAATTTGAGGAAGTTCGATTTAAATAGGTTTTTAAAATTTCTGGTAAAACATACCCCAAGGTAACTCAGCTGATCTGTCACCACTTTGAGTGGGAGAGCTGTATAATCAAGTTTAAGAGCTTCTTTATTAATCGGAAAGAGTTCGCTTTTACTCAGGTTAAGTTTATAGCCAGAAAACTGACTAAAGACCTCCAACACAGAAAGTGCCTCCGGTAAAGAGGTGGCTGGCTTGGCGACAAACAAAAGTAAATAATCGGCGTATGCCTTATGTTCAATTCCTCCTCTCCATATCCCCTGAATCTGTTTGTTACCGCGAATGGCAATCGCAAGTGGTTCGATTGCAATAGCAAAAAGGAGCGGGCTCAAAGGACAACCCTGCCGGGTCCCACGGTGCAGATCAAAACTACTTGAGTAACGGCTGTTTGTTAATACTGAGCCAGGGTTCGTACAGCTTTTTAAGAGTAAAATTCAAGCACTTTTCCAGCACTTTCAAGATAAAATGTCAACTTTTTCAAGGAAGCCGAAGCTTTAAATATATAAAGTATATGAATAAATGCTTATGATTTCATACATTGCCTTATCTGTAAAATGGGAGTGTTCATAATATAATGTGTATGGACAATCACCAAATTGCAGTATGGCCCTAAGGAGACCTTTATCAGTTTAGTTCATATGCCAAAAATGACCATCTATCAGGTTAATAACATCATGACTATACTTGAGCAATATCACATGAGATGGACCATATTGTCACTCTATATCAGTGCTGCTGTGATTCGGTCGAAAATGCCATAATGGTAATCAATAGGTCTTGATGTAGGAAATGGTTACTAATTAATAACTTATTTCACACACACACACACACACACACACACACAATGTAAGAAACATGTAAGAATAACAAAGGGCAAATACAGCCTTTGCACTCCTTTTTCCCCCCGGCTGAATTATAAAAATATGTATAAAAGTATGCCTAGATATTATATATTTAAATACATTCTTGAGCTTGTGTATGACCAGACATTTTCAATATTGCTAGGTTGCCAGATTACAGTTTGTGTATGTTGGTGTATTGCCAAAAAGTGATCCTCCCAAAACGGTCTTTCAGTCAAATAACAAAAGGTATTTAAGCCAATATATGTCCATGATTTCAGAACGTAAATGGGACTAAGTGGGCTCTGGTCCAATAAAGCATCAGTACAAATGGCTACATAGCGTTAACATGCTGAGACTGTGGACTGAAATCTCTTTTTGGCAGCCACCGCAACGACTGACAGCAAAGACCGTTCTCCACTTCGACAACTTCACAAAATTAAAATGTTGGATCTTGGTTCTGTAATTTATCACTACAGTGTGACTAATGGATTAGGTTATACAACTTGTTATGGGAGCTGCATCGAGCTAACCCCGCAGAGTGTAACATCACGTTACAATGAAGTAACCCCCGAGCTTACGTTATCTAGCTAACAACATGAATTTGGAGCAGGGCTCCAGACTAACCAACCTGCAACGCAGCTATTCAAATGTTTCCCAATTTGAACTATATAGGTCAACTGATACTGTATTGCCAGCATGTTTTAAAACACACTGACAACAGATGATACAGTTCATTGTGTTTTTGATTTTGTATCACCATGTGAAATCCTTCAGACATTCCTTTAGGAAAAGGCATTTTTTTTACCTATTTTCACCACAACCCCTTCTACATCGGATTTTTCCTCTATCCCTGCTTCCTGTAAGGAAAATCGTTATTGGCCCAAAAGTAACTAGAAACTAGATGAACTTATCAACTAATTTGCATAATATTACAAATTAACTAGGACGATTAACATATTTACACACTCACTTTACAAACTTTTTTGTTGCCATATATAATTATAAGGTTGTCTTTTTTATAGGAATGCAGTGGCCTATTGAAAGTGGACCTATGAAACAATTTACTAGTTTACAAACGTCACCTGGCAGCTGTTGTACAGAGCGGACACGGTGCTGTCTGTCTGTCTGCCTGTCTGCTGCAGGTGGCGGGGGGCTGCCCAAGTGAGTGCTGTCAGTGCCGCGGTGAGGAGGAGAGTACAGCCATTGCTACTCTGGTGAGCGCGGTTTAAAAAAAAAAGTTGCGAGGTGTCTTTGGCATTTAACAGCCTTATCGCTATGGCGGAAAGTCGGCAAATATAGCGGGGAAAGTCAGCAGTTTGTAACATGTTAAAGACAGCGGGACACTGAGAGGAGAGAAGGTCACGTCATCCGGGGCGTTGATTGTGTCGCTGATCACTCGCGGACTGTCCACTGTCTCTCTCTCAAAGCACAATAATTTAAAAACATTTTGTCTTTCGGTCGCGCGTGCGTTGTGAAATGGCGCTCGCACGGTCGCAAAAATTTGGTCGCAGTCTGGAGCCCTGATTTGGAGCAATACATTATTGAGAACTAGCAGGTCAGCTAATTGCTAACGGTGTTGAGCATCAATTTAGCATGCTATTTAGGCCTATTTGTATCAACAAGTCATTAACACATACAAACTCGGGATTTGGTGTAACTTACAAAGGAGAACATGAATGAACAGTCATCCAGAGTGACATTGTCTGATAAGTTTTACTGATTTACCTTTGGCATGACTTCTAAGTGCCGATTCCCCCATTGTGAACAGCTGGAGGTAGGCTACTTTTTGCAGACAGTACAGTCGCCTATGCCTGCCGGTTATTAGGGCCTCGTCATAACCAAATGGAAACGGATATTTGATATGGAAGTATCGGGAGCAATAGGTCCATGAGCAGCGACTCGTGGTTCTGGATAATTCCTGGAGCGATCGCCAGGTGTGGCGCGTGTCCCAGGAAAGAAAACACGGGGAGCAACTGCACTCGTGCATACAAGACGGCGGCTAAGAAAACATTGCGACAGATTTTTTATTTTATTCACAGAATAAAAAAAATTCAAATACGAGTTGAATTACGACACTAGTCAAAGAGAAAATCCAGCATTTTCCAGCACAGTGTTCAGATTTCAAGCACATTTCAAACCTTGAAAACACTCGATTGAAAATCAAGCATTTTCCAGACTTTCAAGCATCTGTACGAACCCTGTGAGGCAGAAGGGCATGCATACAAGTGAAAACAGGACCCAAACCGAATTTTTCAAGGGTGAAAAACAAATAATTCCATTCTACTCTATCAAATGCTTTTTCAGCATCCATAGAAGCGAGGCATTCTGATTCAATATTTCTGGGGGAATATAAAATTTTCATTAGCCGGTGGATATTATAAAATGATTGGCGTCCCTTTATAAACCCAGTTTGGTCGGGGGATATGATAGAGGGGAGAACATCCTCCAATCTGTGGGCGAGAATTTTAGCAAGTATCTTCACATCTGTATTTAATAGTGAAATTGGTCGGTATGATGCACAATCTAGAGCAGGGCTATTCAATTAGTTTTGAATGGGGGCCGGTTGGTGGAAATTATCCAAAATGAAGGGCCAGAAAAAAATGCCTAAAATTGATGAGCATCACATCAATAGCTACATATACTATAAAACACTACAACGACATAGGAGTGCATATATTGTCTTTATTTTATCAAATAGAGTTCACCAGCTTATCAAAAAAAAATCCCTATTTGATTAACATAGGTTGCCTGTTGTTTAAGTGTTTAACAATCTTATCAGTTCAGGAAAACACAATAGGCTAACTCTTCAACAGTTTATCAAAATACATAGAAATAAATGTACTCTAAGTGCAACAGCTTATCAAAATACAGGTAGGCCTAGGTTTACTAAGAGTGCAACAGCTTATCAAAAAACATATAAATAAATGTAGGCTACTCTAAGTACAACACCTTACAGTGGTTCCCCCCAAAAATGTGTTTGTCAAGGGGTCACTGTCCAGGGTCATGGGAGGCGCGGCAAAAATTTTGGCTGTATTTTGCTCAAAGATGCCAATGCACAGTACAGAAATAAACAACTGCTTATTTGAAAAAAAAACTACAGACACTGACTTTACAGTTGTGCAATTTTGTTTGCTATGTGAAGGTACAAATTTTGTGCAAACATGCAAAGTTCTACTGGTGCAATATTATGCACACTAAATACAAATAATGGACAATACACTTACACTGCGGTACAATCGCGCCCGCAAAGCTGCATACACAGAGCAGCTGATAGAGAAAAGCTTGGAGACACATGTGCACATCTATTTACTGCAGATCGCGGCCTTTCGTGCAGTTATGACCATGCAAAAGCAGACTTCACACGTGCTAGTACATTGATTGTGCACCACTAAAAAAAAAAAATTATTATTTTTTTTTTTGGGACGGTCGGTAGTCAAGGCGGGGGCCAGTAAATATTCCTTCGCGGGCCGCACCTGGCCCGCGGGCCGCCTATTGAATAGCCCTGATCTAGAGGATCTTTATCCTTTTTTAACAACAGGGAAATACAGGCCTGATAGAACGAAGGCGGGAGTTTACCTGAGTCAAATGAGTCTGAGAATACTGAACATAAAAAAGGCGACAATTCGGCTGAAAATTTCTTAAAGTCAGATGGAAGTCCGTCTGGACCAGGAGATTTGCCTGATTGCATAGATGTTATTGCTGCAATAATTTCCTTCTGAGTAATAGGTGCCTCAAGGCTATGTCTCAGGTCTTGAGAAAGGGAAGGCATGTTTAGATTATTTAAAAAGGTTTCCATCACCGTTACGTCTACTGTACAATCAGAACTATACAAATTTGAATAGAATGTTTTGAACTTTTCGTTTATCAATTTCTGATCTGATGTTGTACACCCACTGTCTGTCCGTATTCCAGGGATGAGTTGCTTCGCTCTAAATCCGCGCAGTTGATTGGCCAGGAGTTTACCAATCTTGTCACCATGCTCGTAAAAAGTACTTCTGCTCCTAAGCAACTGGTCTGCAACCTGACGAGAGGAAAGAAGGTTGAATTCTGTCTGAAGTTTTAAACGTTCTTTGTAAAGTTCAGATGAAGGTGAATTAGCATATTGTCTGTCTATGTTCAGAATCTGATCAGCAATTTCAGTTTGTTTCTGTTATTACAAACTTATTTTTGTATGCTGCAAATTATATAATTTCACCTCTCAAATAGGCTTTCAGGGCTTCCCAAATTGTTGCATTGGACACATCTGGTGTTTTATTTATACTCAAAAAAGTTTTAATATGTGTAGAGATGTGTGAAAGAAAACTCTCATCTGTGAGCAACAATGGATCCAGTCTCCACTGCCTTCTTGTATACTCAACGTCAGGGAAAGCCAGTTGAAGGAGCAGAGGAGCATGATCTGAGATCACAATACTTTCATAACTGCATGACTTTAGGTCTGACATCAATGAATTATCAACAAAAAAATAGTCAATTCGGGTGTAAGTGTGGTGGACATGTGAAAAGAATGAATATTCTCTTCCTGTGGGGTATAAAAACCTGTATGGATCAGAGAGGCTATAATCAGCAAGAAATGATTTGATATAACCTGCAGATCTGCTAAGAGTGGCAGGTTTGGGGGAAGAGCGATCTAAGACTGGATCTAGATAACAATTAAAATCCCCACCAAGAATAAGAGAATGGGAATTAAGATCGGGGAGTTGAGAAAAAAATCTCTTAAAGAATTCTACATCATCGACGTTAGGCGCGTAGACGTTGGCCAAGATGACTGACTTATTGTAAAGTTGGCCTGAAACAATAATAAAACGTCCATTTTTATCTGATATAATGTTTGAGGACTCAAAAGGAATGTTACTATCAATAAGGATAGCTGTGCCCCTAGCCTTACCCCTTAAATTAGCATTTACTTAATCGCCCATGGTCAGAGTCATGTAAGTGGGTTTCTTGAAGGAAAACTATTCCAGCCCTGAGCCGTTTTAGGTGGGTTAAGACCTTACCCCTTTTCACTTGGTGATTTAGCCCCTTGACATTCCAACTAATTCAATTAAGATTGCCCTTCATCTAGCTCAGTTATAGTGAGAATAAAAAGAGTTGCTCCGATAAGAAAAAGAGTAGCAAAATACAGAGGAAAAGAAAAACACACAAAAAAAAAGAAAACACAAATAACTGAAAACACAGCAGGTGATAACTTATCAGCTAAACCCCCAGTTAACACCACCCCATCCCACCCAGAACCCACCCCATATATTGCTCTAAACAGCAAACCCCAAAAGACCCTTACTAGTCTCACAACAAACATTCCAAGCCTTAACTTTCTGACCTGTGCTAGCTTCCCACATAAATCTTGTACAATTCACCCCATAACAGCTAGTAACACTATGAACAATCCAGCAAACTGTCAAAATGACAACACACTGAACAAACAAACAAACCGTGCTCACCCAACAAATTCGAAACACAAAAAAAAAGAACAAGGCGTGAGTTAGACAAGCTGTCCAAATGGCAAAAAAAAAACAGACACGCTTATCTAGCCGTTTTAAAATAGAGATACAAATAAAAAAAAGCGAGTGAGCTAGACAATACGTCAAAATGACAAGCAACAAGCACGTTCACCCAGCTAATTTACTCATTTTAAAAAAGGGAGAAAAAAATGCGTGTAGTAGGGGAGAACGGGGTAAGTAGGCACACTTTTTACTCTAGTGAGAATTGCTCATCACCAAAACATCTGTCAATAGCCATTCCTACATTAAATTGAAGCTTAAGGTGTTGGCTAGAAATGTGTGTCTCTCTTTTTTTCCAACTTATTGTAATGAAGAAGTAATTTACCATCAAAGACACTCTGACACATTGTGACAACCAACCCCATCAAGGGGTCGGTTGTCACACACTATGGGGTTGTTTGTCACAATGTTATCTTAATGGGAAAAATCTTAAAAAGAAGGCAAGGAGGCAGAACCCAATTTGAATGTTTAAATGCATTGTGAAGTTGATGTAATGGGAAAATTAGGCAATCGTGATACGTTAATAGTAGCATTAGGTTTTATTTCAATCATACAGCAAGGATCTCCGCGGAGAGGTCACTAATACAGACACAGAGATTGTATGAGCAAGAGTGACAAATTCTTCCTTAAAACGTCATGTATTTAAGGAACATTTGCCCCCCAGGGGGGAGGCGTCTAACAATGGTTCGAAGGGGAGATAGGTAGAGAGGCAGACAGTTCTAATGTGCATAACTTAACCATAGGAGGAGTTTGGGCATAGGACAATAGGAGACTGATACTTAAGCACATTGCTTTTCGACCGAAAGACAGACTAATTGTACATAACTTAACCATAGGCGTGGCTGTCCGAGTGGTCGTTGGGTAATCTACATTTCAGTTACAAACCACATGCAATATATCCAATAATATATCCAATTACACTTATAAGTCTATATAAAACAATGGTTAAGTAAGCATTCCAATATCTGAGTCCAGAGATATATTATATGCAAAATCTGCTACCACATTGACAAATAGGCCTACATAACGTTCTGTAGCCTTGGCAGCTGGTCTAGTTTGGGATGCACTGGGTTGTTTTGATTTTGTTGCCCTTTTTTCTTTTGCTTGCTAGCTGCCTTTTCCTGCTCTATTCTTTCCTTCTCTGGGGTGTCAGTGAGGATACAGCTTGACAATTTATTTCGTTATTGGGTTCCTTTTCTGGCTGCAGCCTTGAGATAACATGTGACAACCAACCCCCCAAAAAATTTGACGACCAACCCCAACTTGAATTTCTTGCTAGCATCAAGGCCAACAACCATCTGACAACTAATTAGCTTGCTAACCACAATCTAAACTATAGTTTACCCTTCACACTTTCTGAGGGTAACAAGTGTTTTGTTATAAACCCATTGTGTAAAAGCCTAGAAGAAAAATACTGAGAAGCAAAATGTTTTGAATTTGACATGAAAAACACAAAACATCCTCTCACCTGAAATGCAGCTGTCTTCCTCCAAGGAAGTCTATGTATGTGACCTCTGATCCCAATTCTGGACCTTTTTTATATCAACATTTCAGAGCTAGCGCGCTCTGGTGGCGAGATATAACGAATGTGACGTCCAACCCATGTGACAAATTACCCCGTTCTCCCCTACCATCAGTCTGAGAGTTTGGCTGGGGATATGAAAAGAGCATTTGTCCAAATTGTATACTCACAGCAGGCAATCGTATTCACTACGGACTCGCACCCAATGTAGATATGTAGTTAGATGTTTCAGAGACAGACCTCAACCACTTTCTCTCGCCGCTCTGGAGAGTAATGCGAAGCCTTGCAGGGTAAAGAAGAGAGGGACGGAGACCGCGCTGATAAAGCCCAGCCAAGACCCCCCTGTATTCAGCCCGCTGCTTCACGACCTCCGCGCTGTAGTCCTCGTAGAACCGGAGCTTGTGGCCGTGGTATTCCAGCTCGCCCTGTTTACGTGCCTCTCTCATGATCTGGTCTTTAATCTGGTATCGGTGGAGGCGTATGATGACGGGCCGCGATCTCTCGCCCGGGCCAGGTTTGGGTGCCAAAGTGCGGTGAGCTCTGTCCAGTTCCGGGGGAGAAGGGAGAACTTTATCACCAAAAACCTCGAAGAGGAGCTCGGAGAAAAAGGCGGTGGGGCGTGCACCCTCAAGTGACTCTGGTAAGCCCACAATACGAACGTTCTGTCTCCTGCTTCTCCCTTCCAAATCCGATAGTTTAGCTTTCAGCAACTTGTTATCTTCCTGCAGTGAGGATTCTCCTCGAGATCGGTTATACGTTTCCCCTGGCCTGAGACCACGGCCTGGATGTTGTCCAGCTTAGTGTCCATGCTGGCGAACGATGATTTAAACTCAGCGGCAATGGAATTAAACTCAGCGGCTATGGCTGCTCTATTCTGCTCGAGCAGATCCGGAATGGAAGCCATTGAGCTAGCACCAACGTCCATGCTAACCACGCTGTCCGATGACATATCTGACTCTGCCGAATCTCTTTTTGCGTTTTTCTTGCTTCTAGGCATTTCTCCAAAACAGTATCAGTGTTACCGGCAACACAAGCACAAAAAAAACGATGAAAATAGGGTTTAATCAGTTAGGTCTGAAATAGTTAGTGGGAGCTATAGAGCGATCGCACCTACCCCATGCTCTGTAACCCGGAAGTCCTACGAATATGTTTCTAATAGGCCTTCAAAATAATACTAGAAAACAAACTGCATCCGCAATAAAGACGCTTCTTCCGACGGCACATGCAAGTCGAGCCAACTCGGAGCTGTCGAGCTTCAGTCAGGCTTTTTGCTCACTCCCCCGTCTGCACTCGGCTACTCTCAAGCCGCAACTGGGCTCTAATGGGCCTAGTGTCTCTCTCTTTGCCACTCTCCACACCTTTGTAGGGCTGGCCCGAATACCATTTTACAGGCTTCGAATATTCGTTCGATTTTCCGAGCGAATATTCGAGTACTCGTTCTAAAAAAACACACCATCAAAACCAACATTAATAATCCAAATGTACACCCTGAAACCGAGTGTGTGAGCCGAGACAGTAAGCTGCGTAGTTTGTTGATACTTTAATCCATCCCAGGGCAGCTGTGGCTACTCTCGTAGTTTACCACCACCGGTATGACTGTGTGTGAACGAATTGAACCTGGAACCTTGTAAAGCGCTTTGAGTCACAGAGAAATAAAGCGCTATATAAATGCAATCAATTATTATTATTAATTATTAATAACTTTCGAACGGTAATAAAGTCGGAGTTCCTTACTTTTTCCCCGTGGAAGCGAACAGCTGTTGTTCCATTCCAAATCCGTAACCCTTACAGGAGCTTTTCAATTAATCCCGGAACATGCATCTTTTCGGGGATTTATAAATCCATACAAAGGTCCAATATTGATAGTCTTTTGTGTCCATATTATATCTAGGGATGCACCGAAATAAAAATTCTTGGCCGAAACCGAATAAAATTAAACAGTTGGCCGAAAGGCCGAAACCGAATACCGAAAGAGGCTTTTGCAGTTTTGTTTATTATTTAGTCAATTATTTCAACATTGCATACATGAACTCCCAAATGTTCTCCTCAAACATAGCCTACAACTAAAAAGTAACCCTAAATAAATAAATAAAGTAAAACCTTCAAATCTAAGAGTAAAATTAATATTTTACTAGGAATTAATTTGTGAACCACTCACTGATTTTTTACCTTGACTTATAGTTATATGAGGATGAATCTACAAAAAGATCGACTTATTGCCTTTCTTAATTTTTTGCAGTGCAGTGCAGGTTGAGTTGCTCTAAAAAAAACTGCACCACAGCTCCCACCGTAATGTCCAGACTTCAGAATTTGCATCAAAGCCCTGATCATAACAATGAGAGGCTTTAAACGATGTCCATGCTTAGGAGGTGATAGTAACTTTTTCGTCTGTAGACTGAAACTAACGGCGGGAGGCGGCTCACTGGACATGTAGTCGCGCTGTCAGTTTGCCGACATGGCTGTGTATTCAGGCTCGAGAAATGCAATCAGACCGTAGGAGCCTTTTCCCCCCAACAGCGCTAAAGGACAGGATATCTCCCGTTATCATTTTAGCTGTCAAACTAAAGTTTTTTTTGCGCGGCGGCCCTCACCGGCGAGGTGTCACTGTGAATGACACCGTTACCAACTGTCACACTGTCACAGAGTTGCACCGGGTGAATCGCTGCTTCGCTCGCGCAAGGCTTTTGTGTTTCTAAGGTGATTAAACATCAGTCTTGGACGAGCGTTTTAACTTTATGCTGCATAAAGCATTGCACTGTCTGCGCCGTGTTTCATCCAGTTGCTCCCACACTGGACTCTGACATTTAATTCATGCACGCTCCAAACTGCTCCTGCTGCGCGCTCACAAAGAGACGTGGACTCGCATACACGGTTACGTCTCTCTTTACTGCCATTTCCTGGTTTACAAGCGCGCAGCTCTTTTAAAAACATATTTCCTTAGTGTCATTTAGTTCGCCAATTTTCGGTAATGTTATTCGGCTTTTTAACTGTTTCGGGCCGAAACCGAAAATGACTTATTTTGCCTTTTCCGGCCGAACTTTTTCGGTGGCCGAATATTCGGTGCATCCCTAATTATATCCGTTATTGACCGCGTAGTCCCATGATGCAAGCAAGTCAGTGTTGATGATGGGCGATAGCAGCAATGCATTAGGCCAGTGCTTCTCAAATGATGGGGCGCCGTGAGTTGTCAGGGGGGTCGAGGGCTGCCTTGATTTTTTTTTTATGTGCTAGCAAGCGCGATGTGTGCTTGTGTATGGTCATATCCGCGCGAAAGGCCGCGATTTGCAGTAAATAAATGTCCACATGTGTCTCCAAGTGTAGGCTATTTAAAAAGAAATCAAGCAAGTAGACTAATAATAACATTAATGAATTATTGGTTATCTCATCACAGAAGGCCTATTGGCCTATAATAATAAAAAAACACCACACTATGTTTACAGTTTAAAAATGTTTTGAATGAAATGGAAACCTCAGTGAATCATTTGCTCTCGTTTCTGAGATTCACACAGACTGAGCGGTCTTGTTTAAATGTTACAAATTGAGCAAATAAACTGAACTTTTTTTGCTGCAGAAGTTATCTCAGCTCATTTTTGTTATCTAATTTGATAATAAGGTGATTATATGTAGAATGCTCGTGCCAGAAACGTATACAGTGGTTTTGTACAGATAAATAAATAAATATTAGCAGGAAACATTTCTGTCCCCTAGGGGGGGGCATGACAGAAAATAATTGAGAACCACTGCATTAGGCTACGAACGTAAACAAACAGCTAAGGTAAGCTAACGTTGGCATTACGCCAAGCATTAGGCTACTTTTCCTTCCAAAATCGCGCTAATGTTGTGTTATAGAGTTAAGAGGAACACATAATCTATTCTTCCTCCATCTCTCTCTCCCTAGAGAGAGAGATGCCGCTTTATTTTGCCTCGCTCTGGTAACATTACATAGCCTACAGCTGATATCACCGGTTGCGCTTTGAAAAAGTTCAAATAATTCGATAATATATTTTAAATTAAAGTCTAATGTGTATTTTACAATTGTTGTATAACTTGTGTATCTATCATTATTTGCTGACGAAATATGTTACAGTTTGAGGTGCTTTTGCAAAAAAGAATAAAAAAATTTTTTTGAAAAAAAAAAATAATAAGAATATTACGAATACTGAATTGAGCTCCGAATACTAATTTATCAAAACGAATAATTCGGGCCAGCCCTACACCTTTGTGGCGTCACATCGGCTTATAAAATCACCACAGCTACACATTAGCAGATAGAAATAATGGTCGATAAGCCTTGCCTTTTATAACTTATTCCTCCATTTCTTGCTGGCAAAAAAAAACTTCCGACTGAAGGAACATTTTGAATCTCGGCTTTTGTTTATATAAATTTGGCGCCGCTGCCGCCGTGTCTTTATTTGTGATTAATTAAATCATGACAGATTGCACAACAACCCCTTCATGAAAAAAAATATTGTGAAAAAATATTGATCTTTCATCATTTTAATGCAATTTAAAAAGGTCAAAATACACAAAATGTACCGAACGGACCCAGTGTAACTTTTTTATTCAATCTGACATTATACAAAAAGTAATAATGCACCAAATTCAATTTTCTCATCCATCGTTCAGATGGGTGAGAAAATTGTGACAGTTTTAATTATTATATAATTTCTATATTCATATTAGGCTATTTAACGAGGCTCGTTTGTGACTTTGTGATCACGCAAGTGAACAGTAACGATCGCGTGCAGCCGCAGAATGAGATAAGCTACATACAATACAATAGGTTTATTAATCCGAACACAGTTAGCATTAGCCTGCACTGCTGCAACAAGGCTCCAACTGACACTACGTAAAGGCTATTTACAGCTTCGTTTAAGAGGAAAAGACAAGCATTCGTTCATCTTCTACCTCACCATCTACTTTGTACCACCGTCCTGGCCACTTGGGACCCTTAACAAACTGACTTATTTTACTGTCTACTAGCACCATAACCGGTGGAAACTGTGTCTTGTTATTATTCACCGCTAGGTGAACGCCGGCAGTAAAACAAAAGAAGAAGAAACGCTGGGTGATCGCCGCCAGTAGGAGGTGAGAGGACGCTGGCGCGTTTGGCTGCCGCTTCTCCCTCTTGAATTATTTTATTTTTATTTGTTTCCTACGGCCCTTACCTGGGTCTTTAGACTACGCACTGGTGCTTCTGCTGCTGCTTCTTTCGGCGTGCAATCCTTGCTGGGTGACCACCGTTAACGTTGTGGTTAGCCATTGCTCGGTAGGACCGCTGCCTTCCAGCAGTCAGCCACCGCGTGACAACCGCTGCTATCCCCGACAGGCAGGCTATCCACCTGCTCACGGCTAGGACCGCTGCCACCGTAGCCCAGGCTCGGCTACTTCATCCGCTATGTTCCGGTTGGTATTCCTTTGCCTGCTACTTTCCTTCCATCTGTCACAGCAATCCACCTGCTCCATCAACCCGGCCATGGCTCTACGCTACACAACTTCACAACTTCTCCGGCTAAATCATCAAACGCCTCTCACTAAGGAACTCACCACTGCAATAAAAACCGCTGGACTTCTAAAACGACGCCGCTACATCCACCGAGGCTCCCGTCGAATGTTTATTCTCAATTCCATAAACGAAAACCATCTCACATCTCTCTGGACCGATCACAGCTACCGCACTTCCTCATTCCGTCATCACAACAATACACGTCATCAGAGCAACCTACCGGTGAATGACTTCAACCTCCGCCCGGTACCCACTTCCTCCACACACATTTCAAAACAAAAGCCTCTGAAAATAGCCCTGTTCAACGCAAGATCCCTCAACAATAAAAGCCTCATCTTAAATGAATTCATCACTGATAATAAACTGGACTTACTCTGTCTCACTGAAACCTGGCAAAAACCCCTGGACCACATTGCATTAAATCAAACCACCCCTGCTGAATATTCATACCTGGACAACCCACGCACTAAAGGCCGGGGGGGAGGAATTGCTGCCATTCACCGGCAAAACCTCAGCCCTCGGCCCCTCCACATCCCTGCTGCATCATCTTTTGAACACCTGGTCTTTAAACTCCCCGGCCCGCAACCTATCATCATCGCTGTCATCTACCGTCCTCCAAAACCCAACCCATCCTTTCTGTCAGATTTCTCAGACTTCTTCACCCAACTGTCCCTCATCTCTTCATCCATTTTACTCCTAGGTGATTTTAATATTCACATTGACTCCCCGGACTGCAAACAGGGTTCAACATAACTTTTTTTTCCTACTGGCCCGCCGGGCCAGTGGATCCGAGTTTTACTGGCCCCTTGTATATTTTCACTGGCCCTGCACACACTTTTTTTTTCTTCATAATTTAGTGTCAATAATCATAATACCTGTATTAGAAAAAGAAAGAAAGATAACCAGATCTAAAGGGAATATCTATACTGTAACAGTATAGATATTCCCTTTAGATTTGGTTATTTTTCTTTTAGTTAATTATATGAAATGTTGATATTGCTCATACACATAATATAAAACCAGGCAAACATATTGAATTAGAAGCCTACAACTGAAAGTATGTTGAAAGATTCGGCCAGTATTTTAAAGTCCAGTAGTTTGATGGTTGTTTTTATTCTTGAATTTGGGCAGTTTAATGAATAGTTCACCTGCAGAAGTCATGTTCAAACATAAAAAAAAATAAGAGATGAAGGTCTGATCATTCTTTGTGGTGTGGTAGGTTGTTTTTATTACTTTCTCTATATGCATTAGGGATGTGAATGTGTCGACCGAATGACCGGTTTTCCACTTGCGCTCAAGTTGACTTTAAAAATAGAATAGAAATCCGAAAATCAGTGGGTTATGCCGTTTTTTTAATGGGAGATTTCACCGTGTACGAGTTCACGTCTGGTCGTGAGCGCGCTGCAGGAGTGTCACTTCTCCATGAAGTGTCAGCTTCACATAAGAGTCCGGTGTGGGACCATTTTTTCAAACTATTGATAAAAAAACAATGCAGTGCAAAATATGCAGCATAAGTTAAACGCTCGTCTAAGACTATGACGTTAAATCACCTTAGAAACACACAATGCCTTCGTCCGATCACAGCAGCGTTTCACCGTGTGATCTCGGCAGCGAGTGAGCCGCTGCGCAGATGAACTGTGGTTTGTGGCTAAAATAATAACCGGGGATATTCTCCCCGTTAGCGATTTCAATGGGAAAGACTTCCGCGATCTGATTGAATGTCTCGAGCCTGAAAACACAGTGCCAAACTGCGCGACTATAGGAACTGTACAGTGAGCGGAGTCCCTCCGTTCGTTTCTGTCTACAACCGACACAATCACCGGATACGCATTCACAGCGTTTAAATAACGCCTCTCATTTGTATTACCATTGGGGCTTGGATGAAAATACTGTAACATTACGGCGGCAGATAAAGGAAAAGCGCAGTTATCATTTTCTGCACCTCAACCTCTGCTGTGGGAAGAAAGAAAGGGGCAAAGCAAGTCGATTGATTTGTCGACTCGCAGGCGGACGGTAGGCAGCTCTGCCAACGGAGCGAGAGTGCACCTGCTTGTTGCTCCGCCTAACGCCCACGCATCGGTTGTCCACTGGCCTTTCATTAAAACATATATTTTATATTAGGTTTATTATATTGAGTCTTAAATAAACACTGCTTTCATTACGCGACTCTCAACGCGCATTTCAATGAACCATGATGTAGTCTACAAAAAGATACTGAACTGTGATTGGCCAGTCACTGGCCCGGGCGGGACAGTGACTGGCCAATCAACTTGCCCTGCATATGATTTTACTGGCCCCGGGCCATCGGGCTATACGTTATGTCGAACCCTGTGCAAAGCTACAACCGACTTTCTGGATTTAATCAACTGCTTCAACCTGACCCAACACGTAAATTTCCCCACCCACAGCCATGGACACATTCTGGACCTGGTCTGTTCCATCGGCATCAACATAGGGAAACTCACACACACCGACCTCACCATCTCCGACCACCTAGCTATAATTATAGAAATCAGTACTCCCACTCCACAACCTAAACCACAACGCTCTATCACATTCCGTAATCTCAAATCCATCTGTCCATCTCCCTCTCCACATGTATATCCAACACCCTTGCTGACTCCAACCTCCCTGAAAACACAACTCAAACGGACCTCATCAACCTCTACAACCACACTCTGTCCACCAGCCTCAACCAGCTGGCCCCCATAAAAACAAAAATGGTCAAATTCACTCACTCTGCCCCCTGGTACACTCCTGAACTACACAAACTCAAAAAACAACACAGACAACTGGAACGCCTTCGCAATAAAACTGGACTCACTGTACACACCCAAGCCTACAAAGAGCACACCCTTCTGTACCGAACTGCACTCAATCAAGCCTGCTCCACCTTCTACTCCAAGATCATCCACTCCGGCTCCTCAAACCCCTGCACTCTGTTTTCCACCATCAACAAATTCCTAAAACCAATGGACAATATCCCACACTCCTTCACCCCAGACAAATGCAATAATTTCTTATCATTTTTCCACTCAAAAATTTAAAACATTCACAGCCAGCTCACCACCTCCTCTCCCACCTCCCCTGACCCGGAACTATCAGACCCCCTACCTACAAAGCAAGGTTTTTCCTCTTTCTCACCCATAACACCATCTGACCTCACCAAAATGCTAACTGGCATCAAATTCTCCTCCTGCCCCCTGGATCCCATCCCCTCTGTCCTTGTCAAAGCCTGTCTCCCTAATCTCACCCCGCTCATCACTGACATTTTAAACTCCTCCCTCACCTCTGGTACGGTACCCCCTTCTCTCAAGCTTGCTGCCATCACACCCATCCTCAAAAAGCCCGGCCAGGACCCTGAAAACCCTGACAACTTCCGGCCTATATCAAACCTCCCATTTCTCTCCAAATTACTTGAACGTTCTGTCGCCATCCAGCTCAAACACCATCTCCACTCAAACCAACTATATGAAACATTTCAATCCGGCTTCAGAACTCATCACAGCACAGAAACAGCTCTACTCAAAGTTACAAATGACCTCCTGCTTGCATCTGACTCTGGCTCACTCACCTTTCTCCTCCTCCTTGACCTCAGCGCCGCCTTTGACACCATCAACCACACCATACTCCTCAGTCGCCTGCAATCATCCATTGGCATCACCGGCTCCGCACTTTCCTGGTTCAGATCATACCTCTCAGACAGATTCCACTTCATATCCATCAATAACTGCAAATCCATAACCACCCCAGTCACACATGGTGTTCCCCAAGGTTCCGTTCTGGGTCCCCTTCTGTTCATCCTATACATTCTTCCCCTTGGTCACATCATTCGCCACCACGGACTACAATTTCACTGTTACGCCGACGATACACAGCTTTACATTTCCACAGCAACCATCACTCCTGCCATTCTCTCCACCCTCACAACATGTCTCACTGCAATAAAAACCTGGATGAACAACAATTTTCTCAAACTCAACTGCAATAAATCAGAAATCATCATCATCGGCCCCAAATCCCGCCTCCCCTCCACCCAAGACTTTTCATTATGCATTGACGGACACTCAGTCACTCCCTCCCCCCTGGTCCGGAACCTTGGAGTCCTCCTTGATCCCACTCTCTCCTTCAAATCCCACATCAAAAACATCACAAAAGTATCTTTCTTCCACCTCCGTAACATTGCACGCCTTCGACCCATTCTCTCCCCCTCCACTGCAGAAACACTCATTCATGCCTTCGTCACCTCCAGACTGGATTATTGTAACAGCATCCTCTACGGCCTCCCCTCCACCCACCTCCACAAACTCCAATATGTCCAGAACTCTGCTGCCAGATTACTCACCCACACCCGCTCAAGAGAACACATCACTCCCATCCTCAAAAAACTTCACTGGCTCCCAATACAGCATTGAATTAATTTCAAGATCTTGCTCATCACCTACAAAGCCCTCAATAACCTTGCCCCCCCTACCTCACCGACCTCCTCAAACGTCACTCCCCCACTCGCCAACTCAGATCATCTGACACAAACCTTCTGACCCCCATCACAAGATCAAAGCACCGTACCACAGGAGACAGAGCTTTTGCCATTGCTGCCCCAACCCTCTGGAACTCCCTCCCCATAAACATCCGAAATGCAGACTCAATCAACTCATTCAAAAGCCAACTCAAAACTCACCTCTTCAAGAAAGCATATGACCCCTGACCCATCCCCATCACACCTGACCATTTCAAACCTCTTTTTGAATCTGTATTTTGTTTTTCCGTAGTTTTTGTTTTGTTTTTGTTTTTCTTATGTAGGCCTATTGTATATTCTATGTGATGTAAAGCGTCTTTGAGTGACCTCCAGAAAAGCGCTATATAAATCTTATCAATTATTATTATTATTATTAAAAAAAAACAAAGAAGAAATTTCGTATTTCCGGTGGAGCTCCGTTTCTCCATGGGTCTGCAAATAGGTACTCTTGACAATGCCTGCGACTTAAAAAAACTAGCCTAGCCTTCAAACCAAACCGGAGGACTCTGAAACTAAATATTCTGGGCGTGAAGAGGACAATCTGGACGGGAGTGACGTATCTTTGCTGTGGACAGGTTGTGCGGACCGGGACCCTGTCCTATTCTAATGCACCACCTCCTGCAAAACGCACTCGGGTACAGGTAAGACTTTTAACGTATTTGACTATATTTCTGTTCACACAGTATGCAATTATAGCTGCTGTCAGGGGGGGCACCTTGCTAAACTGTTTCAGAAACAAACTAATGCAGCAACCGTATGTTTGGAATGTGTTTGTAATGCAACTAAAGAAAAAACTTTTCATCAGACCATATTTTTTAGTGAGTGCTCACAGCTAACATTTCACTTATAGAAGCCTAACTGTTGTATTTTATGATGACATTTCAGAATCCGATGTCTACACCCTCCATGTCAGCTGGCTGTCTCCAACTCAACTGCAACCAGTGCCCACACCAAGGCGGCTGCAGTGATGCTTCTGAGAGGAAATCTGTCCCCTACATCAAATTCAGGAGCATCCCATCTAAGGCTCTGCTAATATGTCCTCACACCTCAACCTGTGCCCTATCAGCCACCAGTCACTCATTTAAGGCTAAATTGTAAATATTTTTTGTTTATAGCTCATCTTTTGTATCTTATATTTATCATGTTCGTAAATTGGACAGTTGGTGACAATGGTAACACAGTGATTGACAGGCTGACTGAAATGCTCGAGCTGGACAGAAACTCCCCTCTCCCAACCCAACACCCCTCTTAAAATACACAAACCGTTTGCCTTTACTGTCGCGACCCCAAAAAAAGTTGGTCGCGTACTGACCCCCCAAAGGCCCATTCTGAGCCAGGAAAAACCCTGGTTTCCCCATGTGTTAATTTGAGAAGTCACTCGTAAATTGAGCAGAGAAGTGATGAAGATATTTTTCCTTTTTGTATTTTGAACCGGGTATTTTGCAGAAGAAACCTCATTCCCTCACGGTTATGTGCAGCCAGCGAGGTATGTGTATAAAGTGCATAACGTTTATTTTCGGAATATTTGCGTTTACTTTTTACAGTGTATGTATGTGAACGTGTCTATGTTTATATTGTCATACTGTTTAGTTTGACGGTGGATAATTGCTGTGGATATTGAAGTGGATGATCGTGGATATGATGACGGTGAGATGACAAGGAGCAGCAATAAAACCATCAGTATCGAGAACCATGGTGTCGTTTATTTCCTGGAGGGAGTGATAGTCGAACTCGGACCTGCGTGAACGTTCCAGAACCTGCGTGCGTGCCCGGACCTGCCCGTGCCCGACAACTCATCAAGACGAGATACACAGATAAGCCCATGTTTGAATAAAGGACACTCACGTTCAACAGTTTTTTCATTAAGAAGTCCATAAGCCAGACACTAAAGTTTGTGTTCTGAAAGGTGACAATAAGTTCAAAAACTACAAGGAACATTGTGAAGCCTTAATAATAATACTGTGGTTTAAAGTGTATAAAGGGGCATTTATTGATTTTGTCAATTGAAGAAAAATAAGTGATAACTTGAAGGAAGAAAAGTATTGTATATATTTAAAGCAAGCCAATATTTAAGTATTTGTGAAGTTTTATTATTTTCTAAGCCTGTCATTTAAATGTGACCATAAGCATTTTTCAAGTGTAATTGCTATGTGATTTTGCCAAGCTTTTACAACTTTGTTCTCTTTAAGAGGTTATTCTGAAGGATATTAACCTAATTTATTTTGACTGTTAAATTCAGTATTTGTGAAAATATTTGCTGCTACCTACACTGCTAATGTTAATTGCGTACAGGCATTCACAAATAATTCAAGATGTCAGAAACAAGTGAAAAAGCACTAGTTGAAGTAGCCGACCTACAACAAGTGTTAGAGATAAAGCAGACAGAAGAGTCTAACATCGTACAACAAGCAGTACAACCCGAAGAGCCTCGTCGAAGTGAGAGAGCTCGAACATTAATAGAAAAGGGAAGGGAATTCCAGAAAGAAAAGGTGAAAGAATTGTCACTTCGCTTTGAGAGCATTTATGACTGCTGGAAGGTCCTGACTAAAATGGCTAAAAAATCTGTAATCAAACAAGACCCAAGTAATATCCTGCAAGAACACATTGAAGGTATTCAGAGAGAAGAATCTGAGCTTAACTGTGTTTATGATGAATACACAAAGATTGACAGCCCAGCTCATAACATAAGACGCAAGTTGGACAAATGTGCATCAGTCACCAAGATCGTAATACAGAATGCACAGTCTCAAATACAAGGAACAGAAGAGGAGCTTATTTGGCCTGATACTAGCTCTGTATCTGCATCCTCAACCTCTAGTGTCTCATTTCCTGCCTCTAACCGTTCTAAAGCTAATTCCATTCGCTCTGGTGTATCTGCATCCAAAATACAAGAAGCTGCAGCTGAGTATGCACACACACGTGCTGTATTGAAGATTATGGCTGAGCAAGACAGCCAACAAGCAGAGCTGCAGAGACTTGAAGCTGAGGAGAAATGTATAGTTGCAGACCAAGAAGCAGCTGCAGCAACTCTCCGTCTTCAAAGAGAAAACGAAGAAATTGAGCGCAAGATAGTGAGAGAAAAACAAGACGCTGCTCTTCTAAAGAGACGGTATGAAGAAAACACTGCAAGAAGAAAGTCAGTTGAACATTTGAAAAGAGAGCTTGAGCGTTTGGAAGAGCTAAAGAGGCTAAACGCAGCCAAAGCAAAGCTTCAAGTGTATGATGTAAGTGAGTTTTATCCAGCCCAAGACTTCGTTCCACAGAGCCAAGAGGCTGAACTGCCTACACGTGTGCATGCTATCGAGCAGGTGAGTACTGCTGATCAGCATCCACCACCATTCAGAGACGCGACTCCAAGAAGTGTGCTCCCAAACGACATGGGAGACCTGGTGAAGGTTTTAGCTGAAGCTATATCAGCAAACAGGCTACCAATTCCTGAGCCGACAATCTTTAGTGGAGACCCACTCAAGTTCAATCATTGGAAATCATCGTTTCACACACTGATTGAGAAAAAGAACATCCCAACCGCAGAGAAAGTCTTCTTCCTTCAAAAGTATGTCGGAGGAGCTGCAAGAGAAGCTATAGAAGGTCATTTTCTGATTGGCTCAGAAGATTCATACCATGCAGCTTGGGACCTGCTCAATGAGAGATATGGCCAACCCTTCGTTATTGCCAAGGCTTTCCGAGACAAACTACATGCGTGGCCAAAAGTGGCTTCACGAGAAAGTGCTGATTTGAGGAAATGTGTTGACTTCTTACGCAGCTGTCAAAGTGCTATGGCTAACAATGACAGCCTTCATGTTCTTAACGATGGAATTGAGAATCAGAAACTTGCAGCCAAGCTACCTGACTGGCTAAAGCTGGGAACACACCGCATTGGCCGCCTGCGGCGGTTGGCCGCGTGAACGCAGGAGGTTCGCCGCTTGGTCATATTGGGCCATGTTCACCGCAGTCGCCGCCACGGCCAACCGCCGCCTCATCGTAGGCGGCGGTTGGCTGCGTGACCGCAGGAGGCTCGCCGCTTGATCATATTGGGCCATATATTCCTGACGCCGACGCCGAGATCAGACCTGTCACACTTACGGTGCAACAACAACAATAACATGGTCCAGCTGTGCCAAAAAATACAGATGTAGGTTCACTGTGTAACCAGCGGCAGTCTTGTCACAAATATCATTAAAACAGCCTGAACACGCACCCCGATCGCAAATACACACACATTAACAGCAATTCAGCAACATACTAAACACATTAACAACAGCAGTGTGTGCTCAGCAGCACAAATAAAGGCAGACATCAGCCTACCTGAAAGTGAAAGTGTGCCGGCTGACGGAGGACAACACCGGTGCTTCGCTGTACTAGAATTCCACACGGACACTGCCATCAACTTTGGGTTCATATTATCCTCAGGAGCAGCACACAGCTGGGTGAGTTTCACTATGCTAACCGGCGCTACCTTGGCTAAAGTACAACCAACAGCTAAACAGATGCAAAATACACATATTTGCAGAATGTATTGGAAGCCCAATGTCCTCACTCCACACGCCCACCTCGTCTTGCAGACCACCACCACCGGGCAATCTCAACGCTGATTGGCTGTGGAGGCGCGGCGCCCGGCGGCGCTGCAGAAAAAGATGAAAATTTTCATCTTTTTCTGCGGCGCCGTGCTCGCCGCACAAGCCTTCGATTCACGCTCCTTCGATGACACAATTTCTATGCGCCGCTAATGGCCGCGCTCCCGATTCACGCGCCTCTCATGAGGCGCGGCCACGCGCCGCGCAAGCCCCCGCCGCCGATTATTGGGTGGACGCGCGGCCACGCGCTAGTACATTGACTTTGTATGTAATCTCGCCGCACGGCCAGTGCGGTGTGTTCCCAGCTTAAGTCCTAGATGGAACCGAAGAGCCACACAATATCAACTTGAACATGGTAGGTTCCCAGACTTCAGTTATTTTGTGACGTTCCTTTCAATGGAGGCTAGCATTGCTTGCAACCCCATTACGTCTTTCCATGCATTACGGCAAAGTGAATCTGAAAAGCCAAAGTTCACAAACCAGAACATGATGACCTCCAAGAACCAAACTGCAGATGCCAAGATCTTTACAACAAACACCAGTGAAAGGAAGATGGTCACATGTGTGTTTTGTAAGAAACCAGGGCACAGCCTACACAAGTGCTACAAGTTATTAAGTGAGAAGCCAGTTGCTGAACGCATCAAATTCATTCAAGGTGAAAGACTGTGCTTCGGCTGTTTGAGTCCTGGCCACCAATCCAAAAGTTGCAGTAACCGGATGGTCTGCGATACGTGCTCAAGGAGGCACCCCACGTGCCTGCACGAAGAACGTTCAAAAAGAGAACAAGAACTAAAGAAAGAACAATCCAAGGAAAAGGTTCATGCCAAAGAAAGAACTCAACCACAAGACATCACTAAGGAAACAACATCTAACAGAGTGGTACACGATGGTAATAGTACACAGACATCAGCTATAGTACCTGTCTACGTGTCAACACCAAGTGATCCGAACAATGAAGTTCTCGTTTACATACTGTTAGATTCACAGAGTGACTCTTCATTCATTCTTGAAGAAGTGGCAGATGTTCTTGATACAAACACAGAACAAGTGAAGATAAAGCTATCTACAATGTCGTCAAAGGGGACAGTTGTACACTGTAAAAGACTCAATAGCCTACAGTTAAGGGGCCTATTCTCCTCCAAGAAGATAACAGTGCCAACCGCTTACACACGCGACTTCATCCCTGCTAATCGCACGCACATCCCAGTGCCTGAGACTGCAAAGGCATGGCCTCACTTGGAGCATCTTGCAGAACACATCGCGCCTCAAAAGAAGTGCGAAATCGGTCTGTTGATTGGGTACAATTTCCCACAAGCACTCATGCCAAGAGAAGTCGTCTGTGGAGAGGAAAACCAGCCATTTGCCCAGAAGACAGATTTAGGTTGGAGCATTGTGAGTTACGGCCACCCAGGTGAACACTACGGTGATGCTATTGGAGTAAGTCATCGCATCATTGTAAAACAAGTTGTGCCTGAAGTGAAATCTATCGTCAAGCTTAAAGGAGAAGTCCAATTTGTTTGCAATACCGAGGTCAGTGAAATGGTCACCCCAGACGATGTGATTAAGGTGCTTGAGTCCGATTTCAGTGAAAGAGGCTGTGAAGAGACAACCTTCTCCCAGGAAGATCTTCAGTTCTTGGCTAAGCTGAAATATGGAATCAGGCAGAAGCAAGATGGTAATTTTGAAATGCCTTTGCCTTTCAAACAAGATCAACCAAGTCTACCAAATAATAAATCATGTGCTGTCCAACGCCTAGTGTCCTTGGAACGAAGGCTCAGAAGAGACGAGCAATACTGCACTAACTACGTGGGCTTTATGAAAGATATCATTGCTCGTGGTGACGCAGAAAAGGTTCCAGAAGAAGAGCTTGACAATCAACCTGTCTGGTATATCCCCCACCACGGTGTATACCACCCCCAAAAGCCTGGGAAAATACGTGTGGTCTTTCATTGTTCTGCTAAATTCCAAGACACGTCACTGAATGACCACCTTCTCACCGGTCCAGAGCTCACGAACACATTGGTGGGAGTCCTTTGTAGGTTTCGCAAGGGCCCGATTGCCATCATGTGTGACGTGGAAAAAATGTTCCACCAGTTCCATGTAAGGCCTGAACACCAAGATTATCTCAGCTTCTTATGGTGGGAGAACGGTGATCTAGGGTCTCCGCCCTCAATTTTTCGGATGAAAGTTCACCTATTTGGGGCAGCCTCCTCACCTGGCTGTGCCAATTTTGGATTTAAGCATCTAGCCACTCAAGGTCAGGATAAATTTAATCCCAGCACTGTTAAGTTCATCCAAAGGAATTTTTATGTTGACGATGGACTGGTGTGTGCGATGTCTGACGAGGAAGCAAGAGAGCTTTGCAGATCAGGCAACCTAAGACTACACAAGTTTGTCTCCAACAGCAAGGAGGTGCTGAAGTCAATACCGACGGAAGAGTGCGCTGAAAGCGTCAAGGACATGGATATGGCCTTGGGAGAGCCGCTCATGGAAAGAGCTCTTGGCGTTCAATGTTGCGTATCCTCTGATGACTGTCAGTTCAGAGTGACGGTCAAGGAGAACCCAACTACCAGAAGAGGAGTGCTTTCTACAGTAGCTTCCATCTATGATCCGTTGGGGTTCGTATCACCTTTTATCCTCCGTGGAAAGCAGATCTTACAACAACTATGTCGAGACGAAGTAACTTGGGATGAGCCACTCCCAGAAGAGCTGAGAGCGCAGTGGGAAATATGGCAAAAGGACAAAAGAGATACGAAGGTTAACGACATTGTCATCCTTCAGGAGGACAGTTCTCCACGTAACCAATGGAGATTGGCAAGAGTGACAGAAGTGTATCCAAGCAATGATGGAAGGGTTCGAAAAGTGAAACTGTTGATCAGCGACTCTACCTTAAATAGTCAGGGAAGACGCACTTCTAAGCCTGTCTACCTAGATAGGCCTGTACATAAGACCGTTCTACTGCTAGAAGCAGACTAAATGTCATGGTTTCAATTTGAGAAATACAGTATTTTGGTTGACTGTATGGTTGAAATTCATGTGTGGAATGTTTATATTGTGAAGTGAAATGACAGGTGTCATTTGGTGGGAGTTTAACTGCCATAAATATTATTTCTGTGATTATTTAATATTTTGTTACATTTATGTATTTAATTAGTTTTTCATGAATATTGAGTTTGTAATATTAGGTAGGAACTAAAGTTCAGTTTCCGTTGCACATGCACACTTTAAGGTGTTACAGCCAATGCACGTGAGCACAAACATTTCCCCATGTGTTAATTTGAGAAGTCACTCGTAAATTGAGCAGAGAAGTGATGAAGATATTTTTCCTTTTTGTATTTTGAACCGGGTATTTTGCAGAAGAAACCTCATTCCCTCACGGTTATGTGCAGCCAGCGAGGTATGTGTATAAAGTGCATAACGTTTATTTTCGGAATATTTGCGTTTACTTTTTACAGTGTATGTATGTGAACGTGTCTATGTTTATATTGTCATACTGTTTAGTTCGACGGTGGATAATTACTGTGGATATTGAAGTGGATGATTGTGGATATGATGACGGTGAGATGACAAGGAGCAGCAATAAAACCATCAGTATCGAGAACCATGGTGTCGTTTATTTCCTGGAGGGAGTGATAGTTACCTTACCTTGGACTCCTGTCTACACCCATGTTCACCACTACAGACTTGTTGGTTGGAGGCTGAACAATAGTTACCGATTTTGATGCACAGATTACTGTATGTCATATTGTTTTTAAAATACAATTTATGAGGTAAATGTTATAAATTCACAAGGATGCAAGGTAGGTTCATCATACTGATAGAAGCACAGGAAAAACACAGATACACAGAAAAATAACTAAGCTATCAGTTTTCTTACCAAAGCTAGCCAGAATATATTTCAATTAAGTACTTAAGGTCACATTTCTATATGGATAGCAAAAACATTTGCTTATTTATTAAGTCTGTCCTCAACCTTTTTCCCCAGTAGAAATTAGTATTTCTCTAATAGTACTACAGTTGAACAGCACTCTGGTTAGTAGACAAACCACATCAACCAACTTGAGTTCAAAGTTTTAATCGCAAAAATATGAACAACTATTTATAAAAATAAAATGTGTAGGCTCAGGTCATTCTGGTCACAGCTGCTCGATCTTGTTTCTTGATAGCCACGGTACTGCTCATCAGGTGCATGGTCAGGTGATGGGTCTCTCTCTTTGCACGCCAGGAAACGGCATGAATCGGCGATATTGTCTATAAAACATTGAGCAAAACATTAGTAAGGCAAGCTAATTTTAGCCTGCAGTAGCTTACAGCGCATACATGAAAAAGAACTGCAAGGTTATGTCACGTTAGCTTTGCTGCCCATGTTACCAAAAATAGGAAAACATAGTGCCAATAATACATTTTAGAACAGGATTCAAAACTCTAAGGTATAACACTTGTGCCGTGTTTACGCCCGGGTCACATCCTACGTCTGTGCAGTGCATCTAGCTCGCAGCTTTTTTCCCCCACACAGTCAGTGTCTCACTTGATGACAATGAGTTTTTCTTTGATAATTCCCATTAATAAAGCGCTGTGTGGCTGCTCTGATCTGCTAACACAAGCGCCAAGAGAAAAAAGAAAGGCAGACGCAAACGCAAGATGTGTGATGAATGAGTAAAAATAAAAACTTACTGTGTTGTGGTCGACGTCCATCTCTCCCCGCGGCCTGTGGCTGGCGCCTCCAGTTCACCTTCTCAATACTGAAATATGTCTCCAGGGTCCCTCTGTCCATAATGTGGAGCAAAGCTACAGTGAAGTTTCTAATGGCGCTTTTCCACCGCATGGTATCAGCTTGACTCGACTTGCATTTTTGGCTTTTCCACCGCAATTTCATGGTACCTGGTACCACGTAGCGGCTGCTTTTTTGGTATCGCCTCGCTCTAGGTTCCAAGCGAGCTGAGCCGATGCTAAAAGGTGACGTCGGCAGACGGCCGGCCACTGATTGGCCAGAGACTATTGTCTGGCCAATCAGTGGCCAGAGACACCGGCTTCATTCTGTTGTTTATTCTCCCCAACTCTCCGGGACTTTTGAGTGTATTTACGCCGCGTGCAGCCTTCTCTGGCTCTCTTTCATTTGATTTGCATCACATATCCGAATTTATTTTCCATATATTCGCTAAGCTCACCCAGTGTTGGTTGTTGGGGAAGTTACTTACATATGAGAGGAGACATGTAGGGCAGCTAGCAGCTAGGCTAAATAGTAGCCAGCTGGGACAGACATGATAGCGAGCGATTACATTACAAGCCTCGGACTGAACTGATTACCTCAATAAAATATTCAGGCTGAGACATGGCTTGCATTTGAAAACACGTATCCTGAAACAAGCACTAAACAGTCAACTTTATCATGCCCGTGTTTACGTGCATAGGGATGTACGTGACGCATCCCTACAGCTGAATGTGTGGCAGAGTCACACATTGGGACAACAACCATCCCTTTTAATGGCCCGTAGCAATATTCTTCTACTTCTTTTAGCAAACAAGGGGGGTATTTCTTAAACATTTTTCATCCGTGTTTTTGGCGGTTGGTTCAGTTAATAGTGCAACAACTGCTCGTAATTTCTGCTTTGCTACTTTGCTCCGGAGTAGGCTTTCAGCCCCTTACGACGACCCCGCCCACGTTCAGCAGGTACTATTTGCGGTGGACAACGACCCGTGTTGCTACCAAACCAAGTTGAGTCGAGTCGAGTTGAGCCAAGTCGAACTACATGTGCGGTGGAAAAGCGCCATAACAGTACACGCTGTGAATCCACCAGTTCACACTGGCTCGGGCTCCTCGTCCTTGCTACTCGTCCTCACCCACAAGCAGCTGCTGGTGCAGCAGCTAGCTTTTACTCTTCCTCCTGTTTGACTAACAGCTCTCTTCCTCGCTGTAATCAGGTTTATACAGGTAGACACAAATTTCCGTTCACTGCAGTAAACATTAAAAATCCACTTCAGGGGGGCGCCCTTAGCTCAGTTGGTATAGGGCGTCCCCCCCCATGGGCCTCGGCCAGCAGCGGACCCGGGTTCGATTCCAGCCGCTTCAGGCGTTGCAAATGGAAAATGTCCTTGGTCGGAGTTTTTCGGGATGCTTGTCGCTAAGCGGGGAAGAAACATGGCGGACATTGTGTTTACATCTCGGGCGCGAGCTCCCGCCCCCCTCATTCCTTATTGGTGGGCATAACAATTTGCGGAACTAGTGGTTTGCGGTGACACTGCATCAACTCATTGCAATCAGGTGTGTGTAGCACTTACTGGCATTAGTTGATGCTGTGTCACTAACCACTCTCACGGAGCCGAAAAGAGTCTGGTGCCCTCACACTTTCAACACACGGACATGCACTATATTGCTTCCTGATTATTTGAATCTCGCATGCCCGGCACGAGCTAGAAAACAGCTTCACGACAGCTGGCGTCGTAAAAATACTACCGCTTTTGTCCAAAGGGGCTGCCAAGGGACCAAGTTACTCGTAGTGGCTTTAATGATTTTTTTTTTTTTTTTGCAGGGGTGCACATAACTGGTACGCAAGTACGCATGCGCGCCTATAATCAGTGATGCGTAACGTCACTTGTGTCACTACCACGCTTTTGCGTAACTAGCCGTGAGGTCATCAAAACAAAACTACACGTGTATCTTGTCACCACTCAATGGAGTAGAATGCTGTGGAAGATGTCGAAAAAACAAAATACATTGAGCAGCTACTTTGGCATTTTGCCACCTGCAAAGAAAAGGCAAACGGAGCCGGAGCAGAAGAAAAGAGTTTTTTCCGAAAAGTGGCTCCAAGATGTGCCGTGGCTCGAAACTAATGATGAGTGCACTGAAATGTGGTGCAAAATATGCCGCTCACAACCACAGCAAGCAAACCGAACAGGTGCGTTTTATATATGGTCAAAAAATGTCATAAAGCTAAACATGCTCGCTCCCATGTCTTCTTATGCCGAGGATATTCCTTTACTGAAGCGGGTAGTAGGAGTAAATGTCGGGTGCGCATATCACTCACGTGAAGGGGGGACACGGATAATGCAGACCATCGCGCAAACCATCACGAGGAGTTGCGACTCAAGTTGAAGTCGGCTGAATTTTGGGAACTGCTTTTTGACGGATCTGAGGACATCACAAAAACCGAGCAGGAAATCGTTTACATTGTGTCCGTGTCCAGCAACAGAGAGTTTAAGTCTGACTTTCTAGGGCTGATTGAACTGGATGCCAAACTGCGCAGGCAATAACAGACGGGCTTGTGAAGCTTTTTTAGGATGCAGGCTTGGATGACTGGAGGACAAAGTTGGTCGCCGTGTGCACGGACGGGGCTGCCGTCAACGTCAGTGTGTACAACGGAATTGTGCCAAATCTACGCCGGCTGGCTGCGGTTGGAGACTCCCTTGTCCACATTCTGTACACTGCGCACACACTGGAGAACTGCGCTAAATCAGCTGATCGCAACGTTCCTTACTGTGAGACATTCAATCGCTGCGTGGTCAAGCTTCTGCAGTTTTATTTACCAAAAGGGTGAGCAAGTGCATTATCTACAACACAAGAAGCTGAAGCAGAGGACGGTGAAGGAGACACCGAAGAGGACAGTGAGGAAGACTGCACTTATTAAAACAAAGCTACATGTGGGGTGAGTACCAAACACCATCTCCTGGTACTCACCTGAGTAACTCACTAAAAAAGTTATGTGCACCCCTGAATATAAGTGTTAAATCGCTCTTTATTCATACAGTGATCACTTACATGGTGTGCGCGTTTCATAGAGCCGATCTCCCAGTCACTCGCTCTGCATGTAATCGGCAAATAAACTTTTCGGGGATCCCGAAACTGGTATCCAATCAGAAGAGAGAACACTACAAACCGGCACCTGTCTCATTGCCGGTGCATGTGCAGAGTGACAGAGGGGCGTCATCTGAGATGATGCTAGATAAATCGCTGCTCGAAAACCGCAGTGCATTAATGTGGTGACGTAGGGACGAGGGAGGGGACTGCTAACTGCAGTAACTGACGGGAAGTTAGCTAAACTGACCATTCCGCTTACTAACCTTTAATCATTTTAATGCAGTTTAAAAGGTCAAAATACACAAAATGTATCTAACGGACCCAGTGTAACTTTTTTTTAATAGGGCATAAGGGTTAAAGTTAAAGGCTGATCGCAGCCTGACAGTTTCCATTTTATGCATTTGGCATTATATTATTGAGTTTACAAAACTGATTTATAACAAACAAACAAGTTTTATAGTATAGTTGTTTGAAGAACTGTATAAAGAGACCAGCAAACATTAGAAGTTCAGTGAATACAAGTTGACCCTGTGATCTTTCCAACACAGAAAAACAGTAATCTGTGTGAAAACTAGGGGTGTGAACGTGTACAAAAATGCCTAACCGTGTACACGACAATTTTTTTTTCGTGTACACGGTTAACCGTGACGTCATTGTCCTCGTGCCCCCTGCCGTCTTGTAGGCGCGCGCGCGCACACACACGCGTTCGTTCGCCTGTAAACACACAATTGACATGAACTACGCTCGTTTACACACCTCTTATAATAGGTCCATGGCGCGCGCACACACACACACACACACACACACACACACACACACACACACACACACACACACACACACACACACACACACACACACACACACACACACACACACACACACACACACACACACACACACACACACACACACACACACACACAAAATCGCGCTTCATTCATTTCCTGATTAATATAGCCTATCGCTTTCTACATGTCCACGTTAAATGCATGTTGAACAGGTGTTATAAAGTTCGGGCTACTTACGAGCGTAGTTCACGTCAACCGGGTAACTTTAATCTTTAGGTTATCTTTCATCACTCTTCCGTGGCTGTGAGTCGAGCCCCAGCACGGCGACTACCCGTGTGTGTGTGTGCGCCGATACACACACACTCACTCACACACACTCGCCGAGGGACAGAGATTCTCGGCAGACTAGCTTTTATCCTCCCCAATTAGTTTATTAGTGATGTAAAATCAATAAACGCGTGTCTCCAGAACATATTCAAAAACTTTGAAATTTGAAGAAAAAAAAAAAAAAAAAAAAAACGGTTTTCGTTTATTGATTTTTCCTAAACGGTTATGATTTACTAAACGTTTACACGTGTACACGTGCACACCCCTAGTGAAAACCAGGTCAAAAAGTGAAAGGAAAATCTACATTTGTAGGACAATATTGCTGTGTTAGACGGTTAATTAAGTAAAGTTAAGTCTTTATTTTGTCAATTATACACACATGGCAATCGAAATTACATTTCGCTTACCCCTCCTACATCTCTAACACACATGTCTCCAGAACATATTCAAAAACTTTGAAATTTGAAGAAAAGAAAAAAAAAAAAAAAAAACGGTTTTCGTTTATTGATTTTTCCTAAACGGTTATGATTTACTAAACGGTTACACGTGTACACGTGCACACCCCTAGTGAAAACCAGGTCAAAAAGTGAAAGGAAAATCTACATTTGTAGGACAATATTGCTGTGTTAGACGGTTAATTAAGTAAAGTTAAGTCTTTATTTTGTCAATTATACACACATGGCAATCGAAATTACATTTCGCTTACCCCTCCTACATCTCTAACACACACGCATCTGTACGGAAGGGGATCATCGCTTACGCCTCGTTTCCACATATGTCACTCGTGTTTGTTTTACAGAGGTTGCTTCTATTGTCCAACGGAAGGAAATCTCAAGAGAGTCTGGGCGTCCGTGTCTCTGGCGATGCCACAGCGATCGCGGGCACTCTCACTTGTGTCATTAAACTAATAAATCTGACTGTATTTCATATCAAAAGGACACAGATGATGACTGTATTTAATATCAAACTGATAAAAAACGATCCGACTGTAAACAGTGTATCACGTATATAAATTATTTAATATTTTAGCAGAATAACATTCACTCTGATTCACAAAGTGTTATGAACTACTATATGAACAAGTACTTTTTAATCATCAAACTGACTTGACAATCAACATTAACTGAGTGGAAGGACATCGCATGTAAGCTAACCTAGCAAAAATGGTAAAATGGTAAATGGACTTGACTTATATAGCGCTTTCTAGCCGATTTTCTCAGCCCCAAAGCGCTTTACATATCTTACCACATTCACCCATTCATACACACACTCATACACCGATGGCAGTAGCTGCCATGCAAGGCGCTCTCTGAACCATCGGGAGCAATTTGGGGTTCAGTGTCTTGCTCAGGGACACTTCGACATGTGGCGGGGAGACGGGGGATCGAACCTCCGACCCTGCACTCCAGAGGCGATCTCCCTACCCACTTCGCCACTGCTGCCCACGGTGTGTCCGTAATCCACGTAAAAAGTTCAATTATTTGAACGTATATAATACGGATACCGGACAGAAACAGGACAGAAATATTACGGAGGGGAGGAGTTTCGGAGGCAAACGGACATTACGGCAAACGGCTTCACACATGTCATCAGACAGTGTGGAATCCTTAGACTTTTTAGAGATTTTAACCTAAAACATTAGGCACCGCAAAATAGGTCTGTGTAAAAGCAGATTGTTGAACTGTTTAGAAACGGGATAAAAGTAGCATAATTAGCTTTTTACGAAACAAACTGAATGCGTTAGCGTTGTTGGTTTAGGTATATTGAGAAATATTCCAAAACTGGATTATCTCCCTTAGAGAAATTGACCTGCTGTTTTCTCACAGCTTTGCTGCTCTGCAACAGCTGACGAGACAAACGGAACACGAAGCCTCAATGTCCATAGCAACCATATGTCATACAACTCTACGGACGGACCATGACGGTTGCTGCACTATTTTTAATAAGCTGGGGCCTCATTTATAAAGCTTGCTGCGCACAAAAACCTTGCATAGACAGGCAGAAATGGCGGTAAAATGTGCGGTGGCAAAACGTTGGTATTTGTATTGGTATTCCCACGCCAACTTTTGACCATGCGTAGAGCTCACGCAAGGTTTTCCTGACTTGGAGAATCAGCGACCCTCAATGGCAATGGCAACACCATGAAATAAAGCTCAGTCATCAGAAAAACACACACCTATTACTGTGAAATGCATGGCACCCAATATATTTAATCAATTATATGTATGAGCGTACCTATAGTTGCGAATATAGGCCACTGTAGTATATTGCATGCAGTTATGATGTTGGTTGATTTACTTATCAAGTATGTCTTTAAATGTTTTGGTTATATCTTTTAATTTAATCTTATAGCGCTACTCTATAATAATATACGTCGGGAGGTGTGTCCGGGACTTGAGTGGCCAGCGGGAGAGCAAGTCAAGCCAAGAGAGGCCCCTGGGCTTTAGTTGGAAACAAAGTGCCAATTTAAAGGCCTACTTCACCGGTTTGAATATGAAGGTGTATTGAATTCTGAGATCCTATGTAGTATAAATGTGCAAAAAAAAAAAAAAAAATCGGTTCATCCTAGCCTGAGAAAAGGCAGAAAGAGGGGTTTTTTTAAGAATTTTTTTTTAGAAATATAGGGTTAAAAAAAACACTCTTTCTGCCTTTTCTCAGGCTAGGATGAACCGATTTCAATTTTTTTTCGCACATTTATACTACATAGGATCTCAGAATTCAATACACCTTCATATTCAAACCGGTGAAGTAGGCCTTTAAGCCCAGATATCTGCGTTAAACCTGCAGTGTGTAGAATTTTGGGTTTTATTTCCTAGCAGATTTTGTAAAAAGTAATTATAATATCCATAAGTAAATTTAATTTAGTGCATAATAGCTGAACATTTTTTTTTTAATTATTTATTTTTCCCTTAGAAAGGGTCTCATATATGTCCATATTTCTGCATATTTTGGACCAAGGCCTAGTGCCGCCATCTTGAAAGTGTCATAGTTGGAATGTCATCAGGTGCAATGTTTAAAATTTAGAATTGTTCTTGTCCTTGAAGGCCACTGTAGCTTCTGTTATTATTCTAAAGGGGTGGGGTTACCCAGGGAGTGTTGCATTCTAGAACTTTGTAGAACTTTCTTGATGATGTCATATTACACACTGCACCTTTAAATTGTGTCTGTGCTTGTACAATGCTGAAATTTTTCTTTCTCACAGTAGGTCTATGAGTAGGCTACTGTATAACAGAACAAGCAAAGTAGCCTATACATCCTGTTTGTACCCTCATTTAAAATGCATTTAGGGTAAAAGTAGGCTACATCCTGTTTTACACTAACAGGGCAAAACTAACGAAAACAACGACATACAACTTTAAAAGACAATACAATTCAACTGTAGTTCAAAATTTTAAATAATTTCCATACAAAGAGCCACTATAATTAGGCCTATATCAAATCAAATGTCAACACAACATATCCCTCATGTCACTTACCCAACAATGAGGAAAACAACGATGGCCATAGCAAAATAATTCGTCTGATAGTAAAGCAGGTTGCTGACAACTCTGTTGTTCCATTTTGCCAAATCTTTAAAGTCTGGTTTGGCGAATCTTTCCGTGTTGGGGAAGAAGTCGTCCCATAGTCTTAGCGGTGTCAGCTCTACTTTAGCCATTTGCCTCCTGCTCGGCTCGGTACGACTGCGACGGAAACAGCCGGAAAATCAATCGACGTAAGCTCCGAACTTGAGTCTCGCGAGAAGACATTGGCTTATATATTCTCATAAACCCCGCCTCGAGAGCATCACAAAACCTCGCGCTATTGGCCAGCAACCACGCGTTACGGAAACACTTCCTGCGAAGCTGCATGACAGAGAGAAGGATAACCGAAACGACAACTGTAATGCGTTGTATGTTCATAAAATCTCCTATTGAAGTGGCAGGTTAGTTATGTGTGTTATATTTGCTTTGTGTGCCTTAACATGTCGATTTTGTTCATGTGCTAGAAGTGTGTGAACAGCGTGATAAGTGCACGCGGACCTCTAGAGCTAACGAGCATGTAGGTGACATGATGCTAACTGTATAAAAGCTTGACAGACAATCATAACAGATGCACGTGACGAAATGTTTTGTTGTTTTTATTCAGATGTGGAGAAGAATATTGAGTCCTCAAGTGATTGGTAGAACAGGTTTCTGTTGGAGGAGTCTCTTCACAATGAAGCTGAAGACCAGTGAGTTCCAGTCACTGCTCAATGATGGACTAAATGGACTTGCAGGTGAGATTATTACTCCTCGTTTAGCCGTGTTGCCTAAAGACATGTCGGCAGTGGCGTTTCTCGGTGTAAAAAACAGGTGGGGCTCACACCAAAAAGGGGTGTCTGGGGGTCCCCCCCAGGAAACATTTGAGCTTCAAAGACACTGTTTCTCGCATTCTGGCGATTTTATAAACACAAAATGAGTTGTTCACATCATTGTGCACTTTCAAATTTTAGCCAAAGAAGGAAAGGATTGCTCCCTTCATCTTTACTAACATTTAAGTAAAAAATAGACAGGAGAAAATTCAATGTGCCGCTACAGTCTTTGGCCTCTTGACAGCCAGATACAGAAATTTCAAGGTGGAGTTTTCCTTCATGTTGAGGTGATAGCTGACTATTATCGTTTCTCTTGCGTGACATAACCTACACAGTACACTTGAATGAGGACTGGATCTTGAACGATCAAAAAATGTATATCAATTTCAAATAGATTATATAAACTGCAAATATTAAATTTTTCTCACGTGAAGCAAAAACTTCCGGTGGCTCCAGCAGCAGCTGTGTGGAGTGTGAACCTCAAACTGCATCTTAACTAACTGAGTCAAGTGACAACACAGCATCGGACTAACTTAGTAAAGCCTCATTCACGCAGCCTTTGTGACGTTATGGTCACCGAGTGGACTCAATGTGGCTACACATCACAGACAATCTGCTGAAGTACTTCTTCATTTTCTGACGACAAAACAGCTCAATAATTCCTAATAAAAATAAGAGGCTTTATTTAAACGCTTTCCATGCGCAGGTGGTGGTTATATTAGCATTGTAGGCTGTAGACTGAAGTTCCTATCGTGCAGTCAGTTCGGGGACATGTCTCTGTGTATCCAAGGTTAGGGACAAGCAATCGGATCGCGATTTTCAGAGAGAAGCTTTCGTTTCAGCACTGCTATATAATTAACTATGAGCATAAAATAAATGCTGCATCTCAAATGCCTTGGACAGCAGCGAGGATGAGCCACTCGTGATTGCTAACTTTCTGACTTAACAGCTTCATGGAAATAATATTCTAAAATTCTTCATGTTAGAAATTCGTTAAAGCAAGTCATTTGGTGCTTTTAATGCTGTGATTTTAAACAGACAGATTCCATTCAGTAGGTAGTTTGCGCGCTGCAGGCTGCTGCGGTGTCAGATAAAGGCAGGCTAATAAAATCACAGATAACTCTTTAGTTTTCAAAGTAATAATATATGTTACGTATATAAAAAAGCTCTCACTCTTCACAACATACACTCCGATGGCATCGGCAACAACAACAACTATTGCTGATGATCGCCCATAACATAATCACAACCAGCAGCACACAAACCTTCAAATGCAATGCTACTGACACATGAAAACACTGACACTCCGACTCAACGCCATGTTCAATAGCAATTACAATCGATAGCAAACAGAATAGCATTATTTCACTCACCAAAGCACTTATTAGGCTATTTGAAGAGAAAGGCGGCCCCGTCAATACAGCAACGTTCACTCGTCCAGCATAGACAGCATCCAGCTGACTATTGCTGCTCTCATCTCATCCTCTCAGAAAGGTTTTTAAAATCCTTGTATCCCGTCCTCGACAAAATACCTTCTCCACCGAACAGCAAACAAGGGAAGCAGAAGAGTGCCTTCTTATGATCGATAGCCGTTAGCCTCCTTTAGCATAGCTACCACTCCACATTATAGGCTATTGTCCAGTGGATCGTGGGTACCAAGCGGTTTTACTAGCCACCAATTTCTCTTCCAGACTAAAGGTCTCAAACATGTGCTCCAAAAATTATCTACTTCATTCATGTTGTCGACTCGTTTTCGTTTGTGTGCCTCTGACATCTTTGTGTTAGCAAAGTTATCCTTCTCCGTCCTTCTCTTCTTCGGGCTACATGACTTTTCGCGGCACTACTGTCACAGTATTAGTGGAACGAAGCAATGACCATATACAGTATGTCCTTTCCCTTTCCAGGGGCAGCGCCCGTTGAGGTAAAATAATCTCCGTCCACTATAACAGAGAAATACTACGAGCACGCGCATTCGCAGTTATTCACGTGCCATACACATTGCATTGCGTTTAGGGGCAAAAGGTGATCTTGTCCCTTAGCCCTTCGGCCCAAATCTGACTGGCTCACACGGCTGCCGTAGTCTTACTGCAGAGACCATGGACATGGCAGAGACACAAATCAGACAAACGCAATCTGCCCAGTCGCCACTGCATGTTGGGTAGAAATTAGGGAGCATGTTTTTTTTCGACTATGAACTGTTCCATTCAGTGCCAATATTTGTCAAAAATAATAAGTAAGAAATAATTTGTATAGTTTTATAATGCCAACAAATGCATATCGACTATATTATTTTGTGATGTCAAATTAAGAAACTGCCTCAAGATCAGGCTATATTAATTCTAAATCGAAAGGCATTTCCCCAAGGCCGTTTACTACTACTTATTATTGTTCTGAAAACAGAATTTATATATATTTTTTTAAATCATTGTTTTCAGTTCGAACTCTACAATGTTGCTTTTTGAGCTCTAACCGCTCAAGAACTAAAAAAAAACTGTATCCTACATTTCATATAATTCAAACGGTAAAACAATTTTACGAAACCTTTGCTGTCTTGTTACATTACACCTCTGGTTTGATACACTGGCTCCATTAGAATTCTCCCCAAACTGAGATCATTCGAATTCGATAGGCAAAGTGAGAACTGCAGTTAAAAAAGCAATTGCAATTAAAAATTTTATTCATGGCAATGCAATTCATTCATGCAGGAAAGCTTAATCTCTGCTTCTGCAGTGAGATTGCTCATATTTCCAGAAACCTATTTCCTATAACTTTCAGTGGCGTGGCGTGGGGATTTTTTTTGAGGAAGCCAAGTGAGACAACACCTTTAATCTACATGTTTATTGGAAGGTGGGGGACAGAAAAGGGTAGGCTACGTAGCAGCTTGTATTTAATGTAACTACAAGAGCTATTATAGCGCCTGGTCACTTTACCAGGATTTACACACGCCTGTAATCTGTCCGACACCGCTCGTTCGCTCTCTCTCTCTCTCTCTCTCTCTCACTCACACACCTCCTTATCGTCTTATTAAATTATACATTTTATTATAAATGCAACCCCCACCCCGACCGGAATGCACAACTAGCCGCTTAATGCCCAATGCAGATTCGAATTCATTCACAATATAATTAGGGGACGTTTTAGGCTATTTTAAGTTTCACGTTCACGTGAGACACGACTCACACAATCAGTTGTAGGTGCTTGACATACACACATACTTTCGAGACATCCTTTTCGTTTAAGAACTAGGCCAAATATTAATTACAGCACTATAGCCTACTTAAGACAACCCAGAACAACTTCAGTGGATATACAGTAGGCCTACCAATGCAACTTAATCCAGGCAATCAAGGCACAATTAGCAATAAAATAACACAAAACACAACACACATAGCTACACAGACAGTTAAGGGAACAGTTAACCCGCGCCGGGAGAAGGTGTGTATTTTACTCACTATTTGTAGAGGAAGGCCATTAGCTGAAGTTTGCTGCTACCAGCTAGCCACTCGGTGCAGACATAGTTCTCCTCACGGAAAGTGCGATAAACTTTCTTTCTCTCCACACGCCTTGGCCTGCCGTCAGATTTGATTTTTAATGGCTTCTCAATTGGCAGTTTGGTAAAATAATTTGTTACTAAATACTCAAAATCTCCACCCTCCATAACTGTTCTTGCTAATATGATAACAATGCAAACATGCTAATCTCCCGCTATTGTTATTGTTGTTAAATTTCAGTGACGTTGATAATGATGCTTTGATTTGATTGGTGTGAAGCCAAAGGCCGAGTGGCTTCCCTTGGCACCCTCCTGACACCCTCCTGACCAATCACAGGAGGGCAATGTCCTCACCTGATTGGTCAATTCTTTTTCTTTTTTTTACCAAGGGAAGCCAGCTCGGCCTGGCTTCCCTTGGCTTCCTCGCAGACATACAGTGTGCAGTGTCGTGTTTCGCCGCGTCTTCAGAATCTAAATGTAAAGGGGCGCTGTTTCGCGCATTGTGAAATGCTCAACGAGAGGAGAGAAATGGGGAAGAAATGACAGCAACACAGCACCAAAGATTACCGAAACTGTTAATATAAATGTTTTTATTGGATGACAACTACAGCCTTAAAAAACAGGGAAGCCTGGCTTCCCTTGGCCTCTGGGAGAAAACGCCACTGATAACTTTGAGTTGTATTCTTTGCAGAGTTGTTTAAGAAGAACCAGTATGAGCTGAGGATAGCTGGAGGTGCTGTGCGGGACCTGCTGTCTGGAAAGCAGCCCGAGGATGTGGACTTTGCCACCACTGCAACTCCAGAGCAGATGAAGCGCATGTTCCAAAGTGCTGGGATCAGGATGATCAACAATAAAGGAGAGCAGCATGGGACCATTACAGCACGGGTAAATCACCAGCTATAAACAGATATTGAGAAAATATGTGACCACATACATCCAAACTAGGGCTGGCCCGAATAATTCGAATACTCGTTTTGTTAAGTTAGTATTCGAAGCTCAATTCAGTATTCGGGATATTAGGGCCCTATGAAATCCGTTTTATTTTTTTCCAAATTCCGTTTTATTTTTTCACAAATTCCGTTTTTTCCGTTTTAATCTCATGACTTCCGTTTTTTTACAATTAACACTCATTTTGTCATCAGAACGAGTGTCTAATTATTGCAAACAAATAATATTCTAACAATTTAATCAGATATAAGGCTAAATTTAAAATACATCACAACATTGCACTGTTTTTTGTGCTTAAAAAAACGAAAAAACAAATTTGTTGGGTATAGGCAGGGCTGTACAGTGCGACAGTTTTGATCGCATTTGCCACTGAAATTGATCACGTGCGATGATGAATACAATTCCTCTCGCACGAGTGCTAATGAGGAGAGGCTGTCTTTGAAACACAGAGGAGTGATGCACAACACTGCTTAGAGGGCTCTACATTAACACTCGCCAAATGCGGGTGAATGTAGTCTTAGGCGAGTAAGTTATTAAGTCTACCCTCCACTTTGGCTGGTGAAAGATGTGTGCTCGGGATCTGTGCTCGGCGATTATAGCGTCTAACTTCACCAACGGTAAAAACCGGAAGGACACGGCTCTTAACGCAGTTAAGTTAGCGCGTGTGGAAACGGAACATTTCCTGTGCCCCTTCACAATAAAAGCCTGTTACTAGCCAAATGCGAGTTGACTTTTATTTTGAAGCAGGTAAGAACAGGAAGTTAGCGCTTCACAGCCCTGCAGTGCGCTAGCAAGAAAATCAACTGCTTCAGCTGCAGAGAGCAGTCAACAGTAGTCTATTTAAACAAAGTTTGACACAACCTATTTAACTTGGCCTAAATTGTATAAATATGTTTACTAATTTATTTAATAGGCTATTATGTTCAATGTTTTAAAGTTTGGTTTTCATTAAAAGAATGAAATGTTCTAAAAATGTTTGTTATTATTAGCCTACTATAATAATTATATTTTTATTTAAAAAATATATAGATATAGACATTATTTTTATAGTTCTATTGGGGGAAATAATTCTGAATCAGCAAACAAATTGCCATTGGCAGGTTAGACTCTTTTGTCTAAATTCCAATCAGTGCACCCCTATTCATTCTTCTATAATTATTACTGCACACACTAGGATATTCATTGAGAATCTCAAATAAAACCAAGATGACATGCTCAAAGGTAAGTAGAGCGAAATGCAAGGGTTAGGGTCATGCAAATTTTCGATCATACTTTGTGTGCTACCAAATTTATTTTTGTGCTACTGAATTTTTTTGCTTGCTAGCACCAGTGCTACGACTTTAAAAAATAAGCGTACAGCCCTGGGTATAGGCTATAACAGAAAATAAGTCATTCATTTTGTGCTTCAAGTGAAACATTAAATATTATTTTTACATAAATAATAAAGTCCTTATAAACTTTTCAAGAGCTGGACTAGAGTGAATATTGGACAGGCTTTATAGGTCCATGGCTTTTACCTGTGGGACAGCGCTTCACCTAACAGCTGGCTGCAACACCAACCTACAGTCTATTGTGCGACGGATAGCTAGTTATCATTAGCATCAGCGTTAGCCGACATCACGGCAACAGCTGAATAATGTAACACATTACACAAGTTACACTACATGAAAACAACGGGCTGTAGATGCTAGAGTTATAATTGCGTGTAGGAAACATTGTTGAGACTGGAATTTCGTACCACAGCGGCCGTTCCATAATACAACACTCCCTTTAGCAATGGCTGAATATAAGACCTCCCTGTGCTGTGTATCTGCGGGAGCGAGTGGCATTAATAACTTAAAACCAGTAAACGTTTAACATGATTACGTTCTTTTAGATGCTTTAATCATATGCCGAATTTATAAACAGACCATATTATTAACAATGAATTAAGTTATGTACATGTCAGAGTTACGTACATGGATACATTCATAAGTAAACATTGAATAGACATATTTGTGAAGGGGGTTTGGCGCTGTGTGTTACATTTAGTCCAGGCATTATATGACCTGACCTTAAACAAATTGCAACAGAAACCATTGCAACTGTTTTTGACTCATGAATATGTAATAAATAACATACTAAAAGTCTTAAGGAATCCATGTGGTGGAAAGTTATTTTTTAAGGGTTTTCTTAACCATACCTTTTATGCCAATTTTCGGCTTCCTAAAGTACTGTTTTATGGTAGAGGGGATATGTGCCAAATTGTTAACCTTTTCAGAAAAGCATGAAACTTGGTACACTTATACAGTTTGGGGCCCTGAGCAGTTTCAGATATTTAGCCATTGCAAAATCTAATCATGGTTGCCGTGGCGACCATTTTACTTTCCGCCATAGCCTAATTATGCATTTTTCCTCATAACTCCTGAACCAAACATAATAACACATAACTAGTCATGTCTAACCCTATGTTTTCATGGTCAGGGATGACAATGATACCACATACAACATCAGAAACAGTGAAGGTCAGTAGTTAAGGGTGAAAAATGAAAGCCCAATATCCGAAAACATCGCTGTGACTTTATAATTTGGGCCTATGTTGCATAGACATTGTGTAGCATTTTATGAGTTTTAATTTTGTTCTCTAACAAAAGACATAGGCTTAAATGTTTGTAAAAAACTACAAAAAACCCACAATTTCCAATTGTGGCCCGTGTTATTTTTATTTATTTATACATAGGCCTACATTCCTTTATGATACCTACACAAATAGTTCAGTGCTTTCCAAATCAACCGACAACTTTGTTTAACAAGAGATATGGTGTTGGATGCAATGCAAATCAATTATTAACTATTAGGTCATTTTATTCATTTTATTTAATTTTCTTGCCATCACTTTATGAAAAGTTTTCCGGATCCTAAAAAACAATGTCAAGTTGTTTTTTGGTAATTTTTGCCTTTATTGGTTAGAGAGAGAGAGAGAGAGAGAGAGAGAGAGAGATCAGAGATCACATGACCCGACAGCAGACCTGGAACTCATATGGAAAACAGCCATCCTGTTTGTCTCACAAAGTCCAGCATGGTTTAGTATGATGCACAGCATGGCAATAACTCGGGGAAAACAACATTTGTGTTTGTGGTTGATATGAGACATAGTGACACCAAGTGCATCTACTCCACATGTAAGTGCCTATGTGAACGTGCCCACTGCCACAATTCCACCCCAATCATCACATTTAATCAACCACTGGTGGAAGGCCTTTCTTATGAAAGAAGCTGAGCCAGAGGTTATGTTAGTGACTTTGGGGCTTCCACACTGATATTAGTTTTTAGGGGTCCATTGGGCATGTTATGGCTGGTGCTGGGAAGAGGAAGTGATGGAGATTTTGTGGATTTTTTTTATGCAGCCAATGCCGTTGTGCACATTATGACAGGGAAGAGGATAAGATTGACTAGCATTGATGGTGTCCTCAATGGCCTGAATCTGTGTGATGCACTTGTTGTGACTCCCCTTCAGCTGCATACAACATATAGTGATGCAGAGATGTCATCAGCGGATGATACCTGCTGGAGATCGATTAAAAAACTCTGGTGTCAATCTATGCAAAGCTGACAGAGCGATGTCTGCAGAGAAGGCTTGCCATTCTGATGTGATTCTCGGAATAAGATTTCTCAAAGGCTAATCTGAATCCTTAAAATCCATTGGTAGACATATTTAGCAAGTTTCTGAGAGCTGAACGTACTGGGAATTGGGAACTTCACTATGGAGCATTATCAGAAATGCTTCCTTTCATGGCAGTATCAGGGCATAATCTCTACACACAATCAGCCCACATCTACAGTATGTGCAGTGGATGTGCAAGGTCCATTTGGAACATCCAGATTTGAACCAGATATTTCTAGAGGGATTCCATGTGGTCAGATGGAGTGATCGCCTATGGGCTGGCATGTCTATGGATCTTGAGCAGGTTCTAATGACAGTATGAAAACCATTGGTGGCCTCACAAGAGTGCTGGGGATGACATAGCTGCAACATCTGACATGGCTTCACTCCATGCCAGCTTGTGCTGAAGTTAACTACGCACACGGTTCTGAACAATCTCCAAGAAAGACACAATTACAGGGGGCTCTCGTGGCACAGTGGTTAGAGTGTCCCCCTAGAGGCCCAGGCCCCACAGAGGACCCAGGTTAGAATACGGCCTGGTTCAGTTCTCTGCATGTCATTCCCCTCTTTGCCCCATTTCTACTCTGTCTCTTCAAATCTAATTGAAAAAAATCTTAGAAAGACACAATTACTGCTTGGATCCAAGCTTGTGCAGTTTCTTGCACCTATCCTCAAATGTTGCTAGGTCAAACGCCATCGGAAACAGCATTTTGGTTAGCATGGATGGACAAACTACTGCTGAGAACACGTTCAAGAAGAGGGGTCGGGTGATCACCATCAGTACAAAGATCCTCAGTGAAGATCGATTGTGAAGCAGTGCAGACACATAATTGCTGCAAAAGGTTCACAAGAACTGCACATGCAAGACAGACTGTAACAACTGAAAGTGCACATGCAAGAAGCATGGCATTGAGTGCTCTGTTGCATGCGGTACCTGCAAATAATCTGGGGGTGCAAAATCATCTCAGGTAGGGGGTGATGATGAGGAAGACAATGAGGAAAACCACACTGTTTAAGAAAACTTGCTCCAAGGATTTATACAACTATTACATAAACGTAAAAGTCTATCTGAATACTAAGTTGAGTTTCTTTTATTAGTCAATTACACAAGGCTACATTGAAATTAGTCTTTTCTCATCACCCCTCTCAAGTTACCACACTCCAGAGGGGGTCAGAGGGTAATGCATACTCATGGTATGCATTGATTTACCCCTTTCACATTGCATTAGTGCTCTGGCTGCACTTTGAACTAGTAGTACGTCTGTGCACCAAAATATTTTCATATTAAAATGTATGTTCATCAGTTCAAAAATTTATCAATTTGTGCCAGTTTAGCATTCACAAATATTTGTGTTTTCTTATATTGTTATAGTAGGCTATTTTACAAACATTTAAGCCTATGTCTTTTGTTAGAGAACAAAATTAAAACTCATAAAATGCTACACAATGTCTATGCAACATAGGCCCAAATTATAAAGTCACAGCGATGTTTTCGGATATTGGGCTTTCATTTTTCACCCTTAACTACTGACCTTCACTGTTTCTGATGTTGTATGTGGTATCATTGTCATCCCTGACCATGAAAACATAGGGTTAGACATTACTAGTTATGTGTTATTATGTTTGGTTCAGGAGTTATGAGGAAAAATGCATAATTAGGCTATGGCGGAAAGTAAAATGGTCGCCACGGCAACCATGATTAGATTTTGCAATGGCTAAATATCTGAAACTGCTCAGGGCCCCAAACTGTATAAGTGTACCAAGTTTCATGCTTTTCTGAAAAGGTTAACAATTTGGCACATATCCCCTCTACCATAAAACAGTACTTTAGGAAGCCGAAAATTGGCATAAAAGGTATGGTTAAGAAAACCCTTAAAAAATAACTTTCCACCACATGGATTCCTTAAGACTTTTAGTATGTTATTTATTACATATTCATGAGTCAAAAACAGTTGCAATGGTTTCTGTTGCAATTTGTTTAAGGTCCACCCCTATTTTCTCACAAAATGCCTGTACTAATTAGCGATCCTGCAGCCAGGCTCTACTTTTCACGGCAGTAGTTTGGTCTTTAGATGTCGCCAAACCAAAACTCCCTAGTTCTGCTTTAATTTCAACCGTGTTGTTTCCCTTTGCCTTGGAAATTGAATTTCACCAAAATAATGGCGAATTCCGTGACATTCCGTGTTAAACAGTAGATTCCGTTTTTATTGCCCGATTCCGTGATTCCGTCCGTGTTTTCGTTATCGCGGAAATCATAGGGCCCTAGGATATTTCTTCTTCTTTTTTTTTTTCATAATTATCTTAAACTGCAATAAATGTTGTCAGCAAATATTAATATTCAGGGACGTATTCACAAAACATTTTATCTTAGCGGTTAGGTTTCCCATAAATTTGTTCACAATTAGCTTACAATAGCGCCACATAGGCCTATTCATTTTAAATTTTACAATCATTTGAATTAGATAACATATCCTCATTGAAGAGCTGCACGCCATGCACTCTCACTGTATTTCTCTCAACGGCGGACTATGAAGCAATAGTCAGACAGCGACGAACCGGGAAATTCACCATTTAGAAACAACAGTCGGCGAAATGGTAAAGTGCATGCGGAAGGAAAAAGGCGAGACACAACTATACAGTAGCGGACCTTAAGGTAGGAAATGCCGTACATCCCACCCGCTCTGCACTACAGTCACTCTAACTTTTTGGCTGACCCAGGATCAGTAGCTGTGGGCAGCCAAACATCAATCAAGTTGTATTCAAGAATGCACAACCTATGGATTCACCAAATAAATGCCATTTTATAGCCTATATTTGCTCAAAGACATAGCAAAGAGACAGACAAATGTAATTATGTTGAGGTAGGTATATACAGTATTTTAGTTTGATTTTAATTTATTTTCAGTTTTAAAACCATAATTTGGATTTTCTTTTTGATTAATACAATTTTAATTTTTTTAAATGTATACTGTTTATTTATTTATACCTTCTGTCATTTATCTTTCCGTTCATACATCAATTTACAGAGAAAATTAGAATTTTTCAGGCATATTTCGAATGGTTGAATTAATTGTGATTAATCCACAGCAACCTGTGATTAATCTGATTAAAATTTGTAATTGTTTGACAGCCCTACTATTAATACAGTCCCCTACAAAAGTATTGGAATGGTGAGGCCAATTCCTTTTTATTTTTGCTGTAGACTGGAAACATTTGGGTTTGACACCAAAATATGAATATGAGACAATAGATCAACATTTCAGCTTTCAATTCCAGGTATCTGGATCTGATTCACAACTGAGAAGATAGCATTATTTGTAAAGGAACACCACATTTTTAGGTGAGCAAAAGTATTGGAACAGATAGACCTAAAATAAATTAAAATTAATAAGACTTAATATTTTGTCACAAATCCTTCGCTTGCAATAACTGCATCAAGCCTGTGACCCATTGACATCACAAAACGTTTGCATTCTTCTTTTGTGATGCTTTTCCAGGCTTTCACCGCAGCCTCATTCAGTTGTTGTTTGTTTAGGGGGGTTACTCTCTTCGGTCTCCTCTTTAGCAGGTAAAATGCATGCTCTTTAGCGTTTAAGTCTGGAGATTGACTTGGCCAGTCTAAAACCTTCCATTTCTTGCCCCTGATGAACCCCTTTGTTGTTTTTGCAGTTTTTTTGGATCATTATCTTGCTGCATGATGGAGGATCTTCCAATCAGTTTGGTTGCATACTTTTAAGTTAATTTTGCTGCTGCTATCATGTGTTACTGTGTTGTTGTCAAAATGAACCTTTTCCAAAGTGATGGAAAAGCTAAAGTTTGGAGAAAGAAAGGATCTGCTCATGATCCCAAGCATACAAGCTCATCTGTGAAACACAGTGGAGGCAATGTCATAGCTTGGGCTTGCATGGCTTCTTCTGGGACGGGCTCATTATTCTTCATTGATGATGTAACACATGATGGCAACAGCAAAATGAACTCAGAAGTTTACACAAACATTTTGTCTGCCAATTTAAAGAAATATGCAACCAAATTGATGGAAGATCCTTCATCGTGCAGCAAGATAATCACCCAAAACACACTGCAAAAACAAAAAAAGGAGTTAATCAGGGCAGGGTTTTTCCTGGCTCAGAATGGGCCTTTGGGGGGTCAGTACGCGACCAACTTTTTTTGGAGTCGCGACTATGTGCAACAGTAAAGGCAAATGGTTTGTGTATTTTAAGAGGGTGTGGGGTTGGGAGAGGGGAGTTTCTGTCCAGCTCAAGAGCATTTCAGTCAGCCTGTCAATCACTGCGTTACCATCAACCTGTAGATATGAAGTCAAAATACTAATAATGACTAGGCCTACCTATTTAATACTTTAATTGTTTCTAATTGATCTAAACCATGGAAATTACAAGAAGAAAGAAACAATCATAATCACGATTATTTTGAGTAATCGCATTGTGTTATCACGAATATTAAAGACAGTTAATCATTGATTTAAGAACATTATGCATTTATTTTACTTTTAACAAGGTTTTTTTCTAATAACACCATGACTTTGGACTTTAAACAAAGGCCTAATTGAACTGAAAACGGGGAGAATAGAAATAGGCTAAATAAGTGAAACATATTTTGAATAATTTAATAAAATAAATATGTCAAAATGAAAATAACCAGTTGTAAATGGTGTTGATAGGGCACGTCTTTTGATGGCATTAAATGTAAGGGCATGATTTATTTATGTCATGGAGCTGGCTGGATAGGCAGTTGCATTGTAGTGTTGACAGTTGTGGTGGCAGGAATCAAGGAGCTTTAAACTTCCTGTGTTTTTTATTCATTGATTGCTTGGTCATAGACCACTATGATTCGACTTAAAGTGAATAAACAAATTGGTCGGGATGTTTAGAGGTGCAGATCAGGTCGTATATGCCCTTTTCTCTCTCTCTCTCTTTCTCTCTCGCGGTTGCGTTACTCCCGTGTCCGCGCGTGACATATCTTGCACATTATTTTAGTTTGTTGTGAGTCTGAAGTGTTTTCAGACAACATAATTAGTTCAACCTTTATTCTCGTCATCTAGAAGTTTTTCAAAACACCCGGTAATGCGCAACATCTCCCTCCTACTCTCTGGACGAGCCGATAGCTAAACTCAGGTAAGGGAGGGGCCGAGCGGAGCTCACGGCTCGGCTGAAAGGGTGCGCTGCATTTAACAGCCTGCATGCCCCGGCGTGCGGAACAATGATAGTTTAATAACGATTATTTTGTTTTCATGATTGAGGGAAGCCGTAATAGTAATCGAAAATGAAATTCAAGTTATTGCCCAGCCCCTCAAGAAGGATGACTTAAATTGGGCTGAATTTGGAGAGGTTTTAAATAGCTTTGGCGCTCCTGATTTTCCTTTGGCGCTGGATAAATCCGCTTTGGCGGGCGCCATAATTTTCTCTATGCAGGAAAAACCCTGCAGGGACAAGAAATGGAAGGTTTTAGACTGGCCAAGTCTATCTCCAGAGTTAAACCCTATAGAGCATGCATGTTACTTGCTAAAGAGGAGTAACCCTCCAAAACAAACAAAGGTGAAAGCCTGGAAAAGCATCACAAAAGAAGAATGCAAAAGTTGTGATGTCAATGGGTCACAGGCTTGATGCAAGCCCCAACCTCAGCAATTTTTACCAGCATCCAATAAGGAAGTGACCACAACTGTAGTAACCGGAAGTGCCACTGGGGGGTGGTGCCAAGACCGACCTTTTCTTTGACTCACTTGTTAGACAGGCCGTTTTCAAAGTCTTATTAAACCTTTTTACAGCCTGGCCCACAAAACCATTTTAGTCTGTATGTTTAGGTCATATCTCCATGACAACACTGAGGGGGTGAATTTTTTTGGACCACGCTAGTTTATATTCTTTTGGAGGTTAAAATGTATTTGCACGATCTCTTGAGTGACAGCTCTCCGCCCGTTGTCCCTCACTTTGCGTTGGAGGTATACGTCAGCTATCTACCTCCCCCTCACAAAATGGCGACACGCACAAACCAGGATTATTGGATGCCATGTGAATAACTGAGGTCAGCCCGGATGCTACATCCATTTTATTTACTATCTATGGATTGATGCAGTTATTGCAAGAGAAGAATCTGCAACAAAATATTACGTTTTATTCACTTTAATTAAGGGCCGAGCACCGACTGGTGCGAAGCCCTATTGAAACCGCCAGGATTTTTATTAGGGCCCGAGCACAGACATGTGCGAAAGCCCTATTGTAATCGGTATGATTATTCTTCCCTATTATTCTTTTTATTTATAGTCATTTTTGGCACTTTTCACCCACTTCCCCTCATGCATTAGTTGAAAAAGTTTGCGCACCCATCAGACCTGCAAAAAATTGCAATGTATCAGTGGTTCAGGATTTGATCTCAAAAATTGCGCCCCCTATGGCCAAAAACTGTTTTTCAGGAAATGCATGCTCAAAAATTGGGCTAGAAGCCTGAAATTGCCGGACAACATGTAATGGCCCAAGGCGCACATAAATGCAATTTCATGTCCAGGGCCAAAATCAACAGGAAGTCGGCCATGTTGGATGTAGTGCCTAAAACCGCCAAAACCATCTTTTCGCATTTCGACGAACTCGTCCTAGAGTTTTAACGCCAGCGACGTCAAACCACTTCTCAAACCCAAAAGACCCTTGCCCGATAAGGAATTGCGAAAAGATTTCAAACTTGTCCGAGAACCAGGGATCTTTTTGGGGTCAAAGTTCGCGTAAATACGCACCTCATGAAACTTTAATTCATCATAACTCAGGCTGTGTTATACCTAGCTGCACCAAATTACAACCCCAAATGTATCTTTGCAGGCCCCACAAAAAAGCCTCTTGAAGCCCCGCCCCAAAATCAACAGGAATTTTTTTAATATGAAATATGTGCATTTCTGACTCAAAAATCCTCACAAAGTTCAAAAATTCCTAGCTCCTAGCAGGAACATATTTAGCAAAACGACCAGAATAGGGACACTCACAAGACATGGAAGATATACCAAAAAAAAATTTGTTTGATTCCGAATAACTATGACGAGGTGGGAGCCGATATTCGCCAACATGGCGGCAAAAGTCAGAACTCCACATTACTCTGCAGGATTGCAGAGCAGAGTGAACTCATAACAACTTTTTGTGCAAAAAAAACATGATAGGGTATGTCCTCCGACATGGAAGATGACATACCCGAAAGCTCGTTTTAATCGGAACCACCGTCTTGCAGCACCGGCGCCTGATTAGCTAAAAAACATCACAAACGCACGTCATGAACCCTTTGATTGATCATAACTCAGGCTGTGTTGTACTTAGAACCACACAATTTCATACAGCAATGTACAATCCCAGTACAAACAAAAAAGCCTCTTGACGCCCCGCCCCAAAATCAACAGGAAGTGTTCTTTTTAGCAATATTCGCCCAAAAAACAGGAAGTTGCCCTAACTCCACCATGCTCTTACTTAGGACAGCTAACCACTAGATGGCAGTGTTGCATTACAATTAGAGGGAGTGAAGACTTCTCTAAACATTTCTTAATCTGTGAGGTAACCCTTAAAGCAAAGTCCTGGAAAAGCAATGAAAGTATCCTGGCAAATGATAAAATGTTTTTCTTGTCTGAGAGTAGAACCGGTCTGGACGCGAAATCCTTTGGGTTTGAATGAAGCCCCGTTGTGTGCTCAGAGTTGGAGAGGGTGTATCACGTGACTTCCGGGGGAAGTAGAGGAATTCTGGGTATTGTAGTTATCATAGGCTACCATCACCCAAATTTCTTGGTAACCTTTATTTTACCACACATAATAACCAAATATCAGCCATTTCAAACATTGCTGTTTGCAATTTCTATTGAAACACTAAGAAGGTGACTTCTTTTGAAATTATTAGTGAACATACTGAATGGTGAAAGCTCTAAAATACTTTTTTATTGTTAATCATGGTGTCTAACTGAGAGAGGCAGGGTTGAGGGTGCCACGCAATCTGCAAAGGTCTAAAGTTGCATCTTTAATACAAATTTCCCAGCAAACAAAAACATAAGAGATGGACCCTTACAGTAAAAGACAACTTTACAGGAATTGATTTATTTATTAAAATTATAGAATATTATAACATTTGTTGCAAATGTTATCAACAAAATATTAAAAACAGTTTTTCACAATTGCTTATATATCATATGACTCATTGAACACTGGTGTGCAGAATGGAAAACACTATAATATAATTGCAAAACACTATATGAATGCTTCATCAATAGGATTATGCCTTTGCATGTTCATACATTTTCACCTACAGTAACAACATATACTTTACAGTTTTTGCCAAATGCTACTACACATGTTGTAGAATAGTTTATTTAGCAATTTCAAACAAACAAAATGAATAGGTAGGAGTGAAGTTATAGCAATTCTGTGTGTCTGTATAAACTGTAAGAAAAAATTACAGTAAAGTTATCAAACAATGGTAAAACAAATCCAGTGTTTTAAGGAATTGGACAGATGGATTATGAATCCGTGGCCTTCACAGTTTCTCGACATCATTGCCACGAAACAGGAAGTCGCTGTAATTTCCCTCTGCACCGTCCCATGCGCTCCAAACTTCACCCGCCTGCTGAGAGCCCAGGCCTGAGGTCGTCCTCGCGTCCGTTTCGAGCGCGTCGCCGACACTTCCGCGCTTCCGGCGTGCGGCATGTGTGGGCGAGGGCCCGGTCATCACTGCTTGCAGTTTTAATTCTTCTTCTTCTTTATTATTTTTGGTCATTTTTGGCACTTTTGAGCACTTTCCCGTCGTGCAAAAGTTTAAAAACTCTGCGGGCAGGTCAGACCTGCAAATAATTGCAATTTATCAGTGGTTTCAGGATTTGATCAAAAAAAATTGGCCCCCAGGGGCCAAAAACAGTTTTTCAGGAAATGCATGCTCAAAAATTGGGCTAGAAGCCTGAAATTTTAGGACATGTATTCGCCCGGGCGACACCTATATGCAATTTTATGTCCTGGGCCAAACTCAACAGGAAGTTGGCCATTTTGGATTTAGTGCCTAAAATCGCTATTTTACAAAATTTCACTTATCGCCGAAAGGCTCCTAGAGTTTTTACGCCAGGGACGTCGAACCACTTCTCAAATACTCAAGACGCTTGCCCGATGTTAAATTGCGGAAAGATTTCAAAATTAGCATAGAACCAGGGAGCTATTGGGGGTCAAAGTTGACGTAAACATCATAAAAAACAAACCTCATGAAACTTTAATTCATCATAACTCAGGCTGTGTTATACCTAGCTGCACCAAATTTAAAACCCAAATGTATCTTTGCAGGCCTCACAAAAAAGCCTCTTGAAGCCCCGCCCTAAAATCAACAGGAAGTCTTTTAATTTGAAATATGTGAATTTCTGACTCTCAAATCATCACAATGTTAAAAAATTCATAACTCCCAGCAGGTACATATTTTGCAAAACGATTCCGAATAACTATGACGAAATAATGGCGAATATTCGCCAAAATTGCCTCAAAAGTCATAACTCCACATTACTCTGCAGGATTGCAGAATCACACAACCGGACGGTGTAGAAAGTCCCATCAGTTAAATATAGTAATCCAGTTTTCAAATCAATGTTAAAATCAGCAGGATATAGAGCTACACTCAACAAAAATATAAACGCAACACTTTTGTTTTTGCTCCCATTTTTCATGAGATGGACTTAAAGATCTAAAATTCATTCCAGATACACAATATTACCATTTCTCTCAAACATTGTTCACAAATCTGTCTAAATGTGTGATAGTGAGCACTTCTGCTTTGCTGAGATAATCCATCCCACCTGACAGGTGTGCCACATCAAGATACTGATCTGACATCATGATTAGTGCACAGGTGTGCCTTAGACTGTCCACAATAAAAGGCCACCCTGAAATGTGCAGTTTTGTCTCACAGCAAAATGCCACAAGCATTGAGGGAGCGTGCAATTGGCATGCTGACAGCAGGAATGTCAACCAGATCTGTTGCTTGTGCATTGAATGTTCATTTCTCCACCATAAGCCGTCTCCAAAGGCGTTTCAGAGAATATGGCAGTACATCCAACCGGCCTCACAACCGCAGACCACGTGTAACCACACCAGCCCAGGACCTCCACATCCAGCAGGTTCACCTCCAAGATCGTCTGAGACCAGCCACTGAGACAGCTGCTGAAACAATTGGTTTGCATAACCAAACAATTTCTGCACAAACTGTCAGAAACCGTCTCAGGGAAGCTCAACTGCATGCTCGTCGTCCTCATCGGGGTCTGGACCTGACTCCAGCTCGTCGCCGTAACAGACTTGAGTGGGCAAATGCTCACATTCGATGGCGTCTGGCACGTTGGAGAGGTGTTCTCTTCACGGATGAATCTCGGTTTACATTGTGCAGGGCAGATGGCAGACAGCGTGTGTGGCGTCGTGTGGGTGAGCGCTTTGCTGATGTCAATGTTGTGGATCGAGTGACCCATGGTGGTGGTGGGGTTATGGTATGGGCAGGCATCTGTTATGGACGAAGAACACAGGTGCATTTAAAGGCCAGGACACACCAGCCCGATAATCGCCGTCGTCAAAAAAAAAGACGAATCTGTTTGGTGTGTGCCGTGACGTCGGCCGACGTTGAGGTCGTCGGGCTTGTTTTGAGCCTGTCGGCCGCCGATTGAACATGTTCAATCGGCGGCCGACCGTCTTTCATCTCGAATCAGTGAAGCCCGGAAGTGAGGCGGGTAGCACAAACGGCTAACAACAGCTAGCCATCGTTTTAATGTGTTTGTTCGTTTCGTTTTGCGAGTACTCACATGCATCAACCCTTGTTGACTGCTCGACACCATGCTCGACACTCTCTGCTAAAAATTGTGCTCTTATGGTCCATAAATATAAATACGTATTTCTATCTATGTTTATGCTCTAGAGAGCTGTCCCATCATTTCCGGCTCTCGTATTTTTTCGGGCCACAATACAGATTAGCGCCGCCTGCTGTTGTGGAGACATTACAAGCGCGGGACGTATGGAAAATAAGCAGTCGTCTCGGTGTGTTTTTGGGCCGCGACGGAAAGACTGGAGCTTCCTGAAACGGCGACTCCAGTTTTTGGGTAGTCGGAACGTGTCGGACTGGTGTGTCCTGGCCTTTACTGATGGCATTTTGAATGCACAGACAGTGGTTGACACTAACGCTTGCCCGCTTGCCCGGGGCAAGTGAAAATAATGTTCGGGCAAGTTGATATTGCTTTTTGGTTGCCCGACCGGGCAAGTGGATTTTAGATGAGTTGTCAGTAGTCTAAGCTATTTATTCATGTGTCTCACTCACTCACTCACTCACTCACTCACTCACTCACTCACACAACAGCCTGTGTGCGCGCAGTTTCGCTGTCTACGTTCCGAAAGCCGGCTCTATTAGGCTACGGACCTGGTTCCGCTATATTCAAACCCCAGAAATCAATAACGTTTGAGCTTATCGATACCGCTATGGAGTCCAGTAGGTCACATGATGTAATTTTAAATATCGAGTAGAGTCGGGTCATCTTCAACTAATTAGGCCTACTTTGGCGAATTATTCCATCACTGGTCTGCATCATAGACTGTAAAAGTGTTGTACCTTCGACTGTCTTGAAGAAACTCCTTCAACCCGCTTCAACTCTGTCTCCAAAAAAAAAAAAAAAAATCCGTCCGCTGAGTCGCTGCCGCTGCAGACCATGCTGCAGACGGGCTCGGCACCGTCTCATCATTCATTCAAAGCAGCGGTGATCAACAAACGCAAACGAGAGACCAGAGCTGCCAAGTCTCACTCACACTTGGCCGTGAGACACACGTAAATCAACCAGTTCACACTCTCACACGCCACACCTCAAATTTCTCACGCGGAGAAATTAAACTCCAAAATAAAATTTTATTTTAAATTTCTTATTTTGAAAAGCTAACAGACATGAGTGCCGTGACTTCCTCTTTCTGAACACTCGCTTAACGTTATGCTTTGATGTGCACTGTGCATTCGAAGCGGGAGGCGAGCATGGACATATAAAGGAGGCGAGCCCACTACCCGCACCTTCTCTTCCGAGGTGTGTGTTGATAGCGTGCCAAGTTACCGCTGATAAGAATTGTGTCCCCGCCGGCCGGTGAGCGCGCATGCATCAAACCTATTAACCCTTAAATCTCACTCAAGTAAATTCAGAAGATCTTTGGATCGTTTTGTATATTGTTTTTGGTAATTTAGTTTGAAAATTAGGTTTGCAAATTAACAATTGGCTCATCCGCCAATAAAAAAGCTTTTATTCTTCTGTGTAATGAACTGTAGCCTATGTATTGCACTTTTATAGCACTTTTCATAACACAAATCAAGGTAGCCTAAGAGGAGGGACCAAGTAACCCAGATGTTTTATTTTAGCTTAGTAGTTTGCATTGGTGTTGAACTGTTCCCTAATTTTTTTCTTCTTTGAATAAAGCCTAATGCTGCTAGTAAAATACCACCAGCCACTCAACCCTCAATAGTAGACATGATATAGAATAATTACCTCTATTACAGTTTAACCAAATGTTTTAACAATAGGCTACAGGAGATATTTGAAAGCACTACACATGCATTGTAGGCTATTCAATTAAATTTGTGTCAGCGAAACCGTGACACAAATTTACTTTACATAAAAATGAATGCAGAAAAGGCACACATTGCTTCATAAAAATTCACCAGAATGCAGGAAATTAAGTGTTTAATGCTCAAAATGTTATGGGGGGGTGACCCCCAGACCCCCAATTATAATATGTCCGCACCCAATGTTTAATTAAAACCTGTCCTATGAATTCGTATATTTTAATAAGATTTTTGATGTTTTATCACATTTTCCAATTGTCTTTTATTTCTGATTTATTATGAACAATATGTAAACTTGCAGGACACTAGCAAAAATGATTGGGTGGGAAAGAGGACACGGTTTTGGGTCCCTCGGCCAAAAAAATCTCACTCCAAACTTTTGGTGAAACTTGGCAGCCCTGGAGAGACTGTGTAGCAAGTCCCGCAGTTAAAAAATGTGATAGTTTTTAAATCCATATTAAAATCTGCAGGATAAGAACTAGTTGGCTTTAAAAAAAAATCGCAAACGGTTCAAATGTGATGTGTTCAGGTCGGCTCAGTAAAATGATTATTAGGCACAGGTCAATAAAATGACATCATGATGTGTTCAAATGTAACATCAAGAAAAAAAGAAATTTAAGTTTTTCGTGAGAAGCTTGAATAATACAGTTTGGGTGAAAAACTTGTTTCCCCAGCAATATAACATTATTAGTAGGCCTGAATATGGAATTATGACCTGTTTAAAGTCCTATCCTTACCTCTTATAAGCAATTAAAGCAATAATACCAGTTCTCTTTTAACAAAATAATAGAAAAGTATCAATAAAGATTTGGATTGTGGAGTCTTTATAATGGTATCAATATGAATAGAAATTAATGATCCCCCTCCCTACTTACAGTATAACTGGGCAATAGCTTTAACATGGTGGACTTTAATAATTTTATGGCAGACTATCACTTTTTCGCACAATGTGACCGTTTTAAATAAGTAAAATAAGTTAAATTTTTCTGAACACTTTTGTGTGGAAGCTTACCTTCAGCTTGACTCTGAGCTAGACTGAGTTTTCTGAGACCCCCAAAACCAGGCCAGGTGCATGGCAAAAAGAGGCCCTTTCACGATGCTGCAGCAGGACCAAGCTCTTGGTGTAGTGTGATGTCATGATATCTAGGCTTATATGAATTGTTGTTGTTTGTATGTGGTCAGGATGAGACTAGTAAGCTGTGTTTGCATTTAAGAGATACGGTTCGCTGAAATGTACAATTTAATTAGCCTATATATATCATTGTTTAACAGTTTTTTTGGGCAAGTGAACACGACATTCGGGCAAGTAAACCATTACCTGTACTTGCCCTATGGGCAAGTGCTTTTGAAACCTTAGTGTCAACCCCTGACAGAGATACCGTGATGAGATCCTGAGGCCCATTGTTGTGCCATACATCCATGAACATCACCTCACGTTTCAGCAAGATAATGCACGGCCCCATGTTGCAAGGATCTGTACACAATTCTTGGAAGCTGAAAATGTCCCAGTTCTTGCAAGGCCAGCATACTCACCGGACATGTCACCCATTGAGCATGTTTGGGATGTGCTTGACCGGCGTATACGACAGCGTGCACCACTTCCCACTAACATCCAGCAACTTCGCACAGCCATTGAAGAGGAGTGGACCAACATTCCACAGGCCACAATTGACAATCTGATAAACTCTATGCGAAGAAGATGTGTTGCACTGCATGAGGCAAATGGTGGTCACACCAGATACTGACTGGTTCTGAGTCCCCAGACCCCCAATAAAGCAAAAAAATTCACATTTCAGAGTGGCCTTTTATTGTGGACAGTCTAAGGCACACCTGTGCACTAATCATGATGTCAGATCAGCATCTTGATGTGGCACACCTGTGAGGTGGGATGGATTATCTCAGCAAAGCAGAAGTGCTCACTATCACACATTTAGACAGATTTGTGAACAGTGTTTGAGAGAAATGGTAATATTGTGTATCTGGAATTAGGGCTGGGCGATATGGGCTAAAATCAATATCTCGATATTTTTTTACTATATCTCGATACACGATATATTTCTCGATATATTTCAAATCTCCTCTAGAGCACATCCTAAATGCTCAATTTAATACATTTTTTGCATAACATCACACCAGTAATATGATTTAAATCAGGGGTCCCCAAACTTTTTTCACTGAGGGCCACATACAGAAAAATCTACGAAGGGCCGGGCCACTTTGCAAAAATAACACATTTATCAGGACATGTAGCTGCTCTGATGTTTAGTTTCATAGTGTCTTCGTAAATTGTAATCCTTCTTCACGGCAACACTTTCCTTGCACATTAAACGGACACATTTCCCCTCTTGTTTATATGCCAATGATACACCCAGTGTTTTCTGCCTTTGCGTCCAATGTCCAGCAGGGTGAAAATAGTATCCAGCCGAGGTCCCGACCCTCCTAGAGGGGTCCGGGGGTATGCCCCCCTGGGAGATTTTTTAAAGTTTTTAAAGCGAAATGCATGTATCTGGTGCACTTTGAGAGGGAAATTAAGAGGCTAAATCTGAAGAATTTTGTATGAAAAAAAAATGGAGACACTGTGTCACAGTGTTAATTTTGGCAGCAAATTCTGATTTAGTCTTAGTCTTTTGAATATCACACCATTTAGTCTTAGTCCTATTCTAGTCATCTAAAATATTTTAGTCTTAGTCTAGTCTAGTCTACTAAATATAAGCAGATTTTAGTTTGACTAAATCTACAGCGGACTTCGTCGACTAAGTTTTTCTTCATTGAATGGTATTAAGGTTTGAATATGCAATACAGACACAGATTTAATGGTTGTAATACAAAACATGTATTCTATTTCATTAGTAATAATCTCACATAAAATCAGTGTACCTGACTGGATAGGGGGGAGGGGGGGCTTTAAGAGCCTGTGCCCGGGGGTCCATTATCTCATGTCTATGAACCAACTGGATTCCACAATCTTTTTTCTTTTTGCGGGGAGCATGCACAAGCATTACTTATAAAAAAAAATAAAATAAAGAAAATATTTTAAAAAAGTGGGGGGCCCCACACTAGGTCTTGAAACGGGCCCCGAGATCGTTAAGGCCGCCCCTGGGCAGCAGCACGCAGTTGAGGTGCTGATAAATTTGAGCAACTGCGCCTTCCTTTAAGCAACACTGCTGCCGCTGTGTGTGTTCGGACTTATTTTGCATCAAAGCCTTTTAGATAATACAATTAGAGGTTTTAATTGAACGCTGTCCATGCGTCGGAGTTGATTGTAACTTAAAAACAGAAACAAACGGACGGAGGCGGCAGTTTCACATGGCTCTGTGTATTCAAACTCGAGACAGAGCCTACTACAAACAGATCGCGGAACTTAGCCGTTCCCCTAGACATCGTTAACGGGCAGGATATCCCTGGCTATCATTTTTGTCCATCATACCGCAGAGTTTTTCAGCACAGCGGCTCACTCCACCCGCTCGCACCTGCGCGGTCTCCCGTCGATTTTCACCGACACAGTGTTGAATTCGCTGCTTTGCACTGATTGGATTTCTTCCCAACTTGTCCCACAAAAAGAGTAGTTCTGATTGGATCTCTTCTCCATTCGTCCCGCCCTAACAGTTTCGTCTAGTTCCTATTCGTAGACTATAGTGTCAGTTAAATTTGTCTCAGTCTTCGTCATCACATCTGCCTTTTTATTTAGTTTTTATTTAGTTTACGTCCGTGAAAAAGGTTCGTAGACGAATATTTTTCGTTCTAGTCTTAGTCTACGAAATTAACACTGCTGTGTTGCATAGATTTTCCATAATAATATTAATTTAAAATAAAATATTATGCAGGGTCCTCTGGGATGGGCTTGTTGCTCATTTTCTTTTATGGGACATATTTTTCTGTAATATAATGAGTGCATTTAAATTATTTAAAAATTAAAAGCGCCATATTACATTATATTTTTAAAATGTGCCACGGGCCAATCAATCAGTGTTTGACACCCCTGCACTAGTGGGTTAACTAAGAAATGCAAAAAAAAAATAAAAAAAATCAAAGGGCCATATTACATTATCTTTTTAAAATCGGCCGCGGGCCAATAAAAAGCGGGCCGCATTTGGCCCGCGGGCCGTAGTTTGGGGACCCCTGATTTAAATAGTCCCTGCAAAATGTGTCTGCACTAACGATGCATTAGGCTACATGAAACAACATATTGTTTATATTATTTAGTGCTTTCTATTGGAACAATTTGATACTTGCACATGGCAAAGAGTTTGCACATCGTATTGATTATTCCACATCCTTCCACTCCCATACAATGGATCCAGCATTATTTTATTTGGAAACAGTTTCTTCCATCTTCTGTTAATCTGTAAACTGAGAACACTAATTATGACTCATTACAACCACTTACTAATTGTTTATCACCACTAACCCCCTGAAGATAGCAGCCCAACTTTAAATGCAGAACAGGTTTTGCTCCATAATAGTAGTATATGTGTATAAAAGGCTCTGACATTTATAATGGTTACTGTCGCTTTAAGAGCAGTTGCTCCTATAGTGTATAAGTTAAGTTTCGTTTTCTGCCTGTTAGTCCGAGAGAGAGATTCATGCGAGCGCAACCAGCAAGTGGCTCATCGTCCCTCTGTTACCTGCCTTATTGTTTAATTCTCCTGTATTGAGTTCATGAAAATAAAACTGGAAGACAATCGGAGGATTTAAATAAATATCCTACGGCTGAGAATAATATAGTCTAAAGAAAGCAAAGTCTCATCATCATCATTCCTTGCATTCTAACCGATGCACCATTCCTGGATGCTATTCATACTGATCTAGCCCTCCTGCATTATCACTAAAACACTATTTTTTATTTTAGAAAATAGGCCTATACTCGCAAATGTAGCCTACTTTACATAGACTTTTAGTTAATAAACGGTGTGCACCTCCCTTGGTGCTGATAAGGACCTATTATAAGAGGCTGCCCGTAATAAATGTGATGCCGTGGTTGTGTGACGTTGGACCAAAAACTCTCCGTGAAGTCGGAGTAATCGCATTCCTCTCATGAGGACCAGGCTCTGTACAGCGGTCGCTTATGCTGTCAAGCGCCCGCCTCCCCCGTTCTTTTGCAGGTGTAGCCACTAGCCTTCCTCTCATAAGGACCAAGACCCGGTTTCCCGATAACGTCCTCTCTTAGCGAGCTACGAAGACTCCTACGTTATGACTTACCAAAGTTGTTTACCTCTGTAGTCGTGGTTCCCGAACGGTGTCTTAGGAGAAACACTCCTTACGTCGTTCGTACACTGCTGAAATCGGTTGCTCCGAGTTCGATTATCCATTTCCTGCTCATTTCATGCGCAGCTGCATCTGTATGCTGTCTAATCAAATCTACTCGTGCATTTCTAGTGTAATATAAAGTCACAAATTAGTTTGTTGAATCATCATCTGTGTTTTGGAACTCTTGTTTTATAATCTAAGTATCTTTAAGAACACTAATCACGTTACTTGGTGGGTCAGTAATGAAACTGAAAGTAGATATAATATTGCCAATAGCCTATATAAATAAAAACAGACTGCCCAAACAGCGTCCAAATGAGCTAAAATCCTAAATACAATAAACAGTAACATGGCACACTTATTTTAAGGTAAGCTCTAATTGATTATTCATTTATTTTTTTGCACGTTTACATGTTTTGAGGCGGAGGATCCGACGCACTCTGCCGGGGCTCAGCTAACGGCTCTCAGCTGTCAGCTGAGCCGGTGTGGAACACAGTGCGGAGGTTCTAGTGTTAACCATGTCGAACATACTACCATAGCCTATACTAATTTAAAAAAAGATATAGAAACAGCGGAGGAGATGAAGATTGTTTACAGCAATTATTTTCATCATGAATGACTTGTGGCAGTTCCATGCGCAACAGGGATGTCACTCGTGTCCGTTTTACGCATGGTGCTTTACGGAAGGAAATGTGGGGGTTTGTATCTCTGGCGATGCCACAGCGATCGCAGGGACTTTCACTTGTGTCATTAAACTTATACATCTGAATTTCATATCACAGGGACACAGCGATGACTGTATTTAATAACAAACTGATAAAAACGATCCGACTGTAGGCTATAGTGTATCACGTATAAAGTATTTTCATATTGACGGACATCGCATCCAATCAGTTAATAAGACTAAAAAGTAGGCTACTTGTTCATATAGTTTGAACACATTGTGAATCAGAGTTAATGGTATTCTGCTAAAATATATAATAGCCTAAGCCTACTTTAAATATACGTGATATACACTATACAGTTGGATCGTTTTGAACAGTTTGTTATTAAATACAGTCATCGCTGTGTCCGTTTGATATGAAATACAGTCAGATTTATTAGATAAATGACACAAGTGAGAGCTGAAACATCCCTACGGTTGAGCTAAGAAGGCTCTGCAGGCGCTCCAGACCAACCTTACCAACGTATGACGTACGAAAGAGATTCGTAGCAAAGAACGTTTCGGGAAACAGGCGAAACGTTAAGTAGGAACTCTACGTAGGGGTTACGAATGACGTAGCGTTAAGAAGGCTCTAAGAAGGCTTCGGGAAACCGGCCCCTGGGCAGGCTGTGCTGTGTACAGCGGCCGCTAATGCTGTCATGTGCGCCCGCCTCCCCCGGTCGTTTGCCTGTGTGCTTCTTCTCATAAGCATGGACCTACAAAAAAGGTCCATGCTATGAACGACGGCCACCATCGCCGTCTTTCGTGCCCCCTCCACCCGCTCGTTCGGCTGTCATAAGAGCACAAGAGCCCTCGTCTTTTTCTCCCCCTCTCGTTGTTTTCACATGGCGATAAAAGCATGAAGTAAACACACACAGGGCGCACTGCAGACTACGTCACAGGTGCGCGCCCAGGAGACTCTGGTTGGGAGGGGGGAGTGAGTGAGTTGCTAATGGATGTGAGTCTGTGAGGCAGAGAGCCACAGGAAAGAGCGAGAGAAGCGAACACCAGCGAGTTTGCCGGTGGCGGCGGCGGCTAAAGAAAACACATTACGTGCCAATTTGTATTCGATGGTCGAGATAGGGTCATTTTATACATCCCCTGGAGAACATCTCGCGATACATCGCATATATTCGATATATCGCCCAGCCCTATCTGGAATGAATTTTAGATCTTTAAGTCCATCTCATGAAAAATGGGAGCAAAAACAAAAGTGTTGCGTTTATATTTTTGTTGAGTGTAGTTAGCTTAAACAAAAGTTGTTAACGGTGCCAAATGTGATGTGTTTAGGTCGGCTCGGTAATATGAATATTAGGCAAAGGTCTATAAAAGGTCATCAGGTGTGTTCAAATGTAACACAAAAAATAAGAAATTTTAGTTTTTGGCGTGAAACTTGAATAATGCAGTTCTGGTGAAAAACTTGTTTATTCCGCAATGTAGAATATTTAGTGAAGATGGTTTATGACCTGTTAAACGTCCTATCTTGAGCTCTGATCATCTTATGGGCAAATAAAGCAATAATACCAGTTATCTTTCAACAAAATAATAGAAAAGTATCGATAGTGGTGTCGATAAAGACTCGGATCGATAAGGAGACTCGATAATGGTATCGATATCAATAAAAATTAAAACTGCGAGCAGTGATGACCGGGCCCTCGCACCTGGCCGGCGTCGGCGCTCCGGGCGACCGCGTGGGAGAACGCGCCGCAGTCTCCTCCTCTTCGCAGCACGCGGCACAGTAATACCTGTCACCAGAAGTGTGGAAGTTGACGCGACGCGCTTGATACGGATGCGAGGAAGTCCTCAGGCCTGGGCTCTTACCAGGCGGGTGAAGTTTGAAGCGCATGGGACAGTGCAGAGCGAAATTACAGCGACTTCCTGTTTCGTGGCGACGACGCAGAGAAACTACGAAGGCCACGGAGCCGATAGAACCGGCTTCCCGTGTTAACGTTGTCTCTAGACCTCCCTGAGCTGCTTTGAGTTTGATTTGATCCAAGTTTGTAGGATGTGTATTTAAATAACCAAAATGCAGTTTTTACATTGTCCAGCAGGTGGCACTGTCTTCCTACTTAATGTAATGTAATATTGCCATCTAGTGTAAGTAGAGAAAAGTCAAAAAAATTAACACTAAAAAATAGCAGACTTTCTGTGGATAGAGGTGAACATGATTTTATTTGTAATTGTACAGACTGTATGAGAATATATTGTGTTATAATATTTTAACTTACTGCAATGCTTCATAATTGAAAATGTGTAGTTTATCCTAGAGTGTTGTTAAAGAAGAATGAGTATAATGGAGTTAGAGTGTCTTCCTGTTTTGTGGCGAATAAACCAAGTTATGGCAAAAGCATCTCAGCCGATTGAACCAGGATCCCGTGTTATCATGGTGGCTGTCTCCAGAACTCCCTGAGCTGCTTTGAGGTTGATTTGATCAAGTGTGTAGAACTTGAAGGTAATTAACTTTCATGCAATATTTACTTGACCCAGTAGTTGGCGCTCTCACTTTTTCTTAATATTATTATGTGGGCTTACTCAGGCCTCGGGTCTCATTAAGCATATTAAATGTTGAGAAGATCAGACTGAGTATAGTGGAGTTACAGCTACTTCCTGTTTACTGGCGAAGACGCCAAGCTACGGCGAAGGCGTTTAGACAGGTGGCGCTCTCACTTTATATGAATATTAGCGTGCGGGCCTCCTCAGGCCTTGGGTGTCATTAACCATAACACATTTGGAGAAGATGAGACAGAGTATGGTGGAGTTAGGCCAACTTCCTGTTTTTTTGGTAAATATTTCAAATTAAAAGACTTCCTGTTGATTTTGGGGCGGGGCTTCAAGAGGCTTTTTTGTGGGGCCTGCAAAGATTACATTTGGGGTTTAAATTTGGTGCAGCTAGGTATAACACAGCCTGAGTTATGATGAATTAAAGTTTCATGAGGTTTGTTTTTTATGATGTTTACGTCAACTTTGACCCCCAATAGATCACTGGTACTACTGTGATTTTGAAATCTTTTCGCAATTTACCATCGGGCAAGCGTCTTGAGTATTTGAGAAGTGGTTCGACGTTCCTGGTGTAAAAACTCTGGGACGAGTTCGTCGATATGTGAAAATTTGTATTATGGCGATTTTAGGCACTAAATCCAAAATGGCCGACTTCCTGTTGATTTTGGCTAATGACATAAAATTGCATTTATGTGCGCCTTGGGCCATTACATGTTGTCCTAAAATTTCAGGCTTCTAGCCCAATTTGAGCATGCATTTCCTGAAAAACTGTTTTTGGCCATAGGGCCGTTTTTTTGGCCCGGACTCGAAACCAACGATAAGTTGCAATTTTTTGCAGGTCTGATGGGTACGCAACACATTTTCAAGTTATGCATGACGGGAAGGGGGTGAAAAGTGCCAAAAACCATTAAGAAAAAAAATAATAAGAATCCTGGCGGTTTCAATAGGTCTTCGCACCGGTCGGTGCTCGGGCCCTAATTAACGATCCCATCCCTAATTATGAGCCGTGTATTCAAATGTTTTTAGTTCTAGATTGTCATTATTCATAACCCCTGAGATATGTGGCTATTGTCTACAGATGCATATATAGGACGTCTCTCTGCTGTTTTCTCATCTCCGCAACTTCCGCAGATAGGAAGTCGGGTGATCTTTAGATTTGTCGACTGGTAGCCTAGCAGCCAGATGCTAGTTGTCACTAGCTCTGCTACAATTTCTCAGTCCGTTGATCAAATCAGTCGTTAACCAGGCAGGGGTCTTTACCGTTAGAGCAATCAGTCCAATGTCTGTAGTCCAAAATCGGAGGTCGATAAATCCAGAAAATAGTCCAAAAAGCCAAACACCAAACAGACAGAAAACTACAAACTTACTGACAGTGTTGTTAGAAGAAAGGGGGTTGAAACACTGGTAAAAAAAAGCCCCTGTCCCAACCTTTTTGAAATTTTTTTAAATTTTTAAATTGTATTTTTGTTTATATTTTCATGTATCAGTTTAAACAAATACATATGATGTATTTGTACTGTTATTTAGGGCTGGCCCGAATACCATTATACAGGCTTTGAATATTCTCTGGATTTTCCGAGCGAGTATTCGAATACTCGTTCTAAAAAACACGCCATCAAACCAACATTAATAATCCCAATATACTCACTGAAACCGAGTGTGTGAGCTGAGACAGCAAGCTGCGTAGTCTGTTGATGCTTTAATAACTTTCTAACGGTATTAAAGTCGGAGTTCCTTACTTTTTCCCGTGGAAGCGAACAGCTGTTGTTCCGTTCCAAATCAGCTGTCCTCTGTTCCAACGTAACCCTTACAGGAGCTTTTCAATTCATCCCGTAACGTGCATCTTTTCGGGGATCTATAAATCCATACGAAGATCCAATATTGAAATTCTTTCGTGTCCATATTATATCCATTATTGACCGGGTATTCCCATGATGTAAGCAAGTCACTGTTGATGATGGGCAATAGCAGCACCACGTAGCGAAAGTAGCCTACACAAACAGCTGAGCTAAGCTAATTTTAGCATTACGCCAAGCATTACTTTTCCTTCCAAAATCGTGCTAATGTTGTGGTATAGATAGGGATGGGAATTGATAATAATTTAACGATTCCGGTTCCGATTCTGCTTATCGATCCGATTCCTTATCGATTCTCCTATCGATTCTCATTGGGTGAGAGAATAAGTACAAATTAGTTTGTTTGTATTATCTCTCTTTAATATCTGATCAGAGGTGTGTCTAGTGTGTGCCTTGAAAGATTATCAAGAGTAGGCTATTTAGGATTAGGAAATTGTCAATTTTCACATTAATTGGTCCAAACAAAAAAATAAATGTTTGGCTTTTAAGCCCAAATGCCATTATGTGCCCTAAAAACTAAAAACACAGACTGAAAACAGTCAAGGAAGAGCTTGTGCTTTTTGGAATATTAACAGTCTTTTGAAAAGCAGCAAGTTATCTAGCATCATCTCAGAAGTGTGATAAAACATGATAAAAACCATCAAAACAGACATTAGGAAGGATTTTTACCTGCTCCGCCATTGTAGGCGCATACACATTCACCGATCTGTTGCTCTGGCGTGCACCGGCAGTGAGACCATGGAGTGTATATACTATATATGAGTGAGACGAGTTTCGGTTTGTAGCGTTCTTTCTTCTGATTGGCTAAAAATTTCGGGATACTACAATAAGTTTATTTGCCGATTACATGCAAAGCAGCTGACAAAGAGATCGGCTTTATGAAACGCGCACATTATGTAAGTGATCACTGTATGAATAAAGAGCGATTTTACACTTATATTAACATAAATAAACCGCTTTCTTCACCTTAAGTGTGTCTTACTGTCTTTATAAAGTGTATTGTTAAACGTTTTCTTATCACCGGACCGCCGAGTCCCGCTGTGTGTTGTTTTGGGTTTGTCGCCACCACCGTGCGTAAGGCAGCATTTTAACAGCTGATGAACGAGAGTAAACAGCGGGCCTTTGGCAGCGGTTAAGAAATCCTTTTTGCTTTATGCTGCTCTCGCCTTTTTTATGTATCTCCCCATTTCACTTCCCCACACCTAGGCCTACACACACGTTAATTCTCATACATTTTATGTTCAAATCCAAGTGATGGGCAATTCTGGTGCCGACTAGTAAGGCAGCGGACGTTTAACCGTCAGGATCGCAGTCTGCGCACTTGCTTGTGCTCGTGCTCGTGCACGAGTCGTTTGACGAAATGGAAACTTTACAATTGTTGCAAGTGGCCGTATTGTCGCCTTATTGTGTGAAATACAACCACACTTCTGCCTCGACGTCATGTTTGCTGCGTTCTGAACCAAAACAAAGCAGCGCGTGTCTGAAGTCATGACGCATTTGCAACGAGCGGAACAGATAAGCGGCATCGTTAAGCAGGCATGTTAACGATTCCAAGGAATTGGTTGACTCGGCATCCCTAGGTATAGAGTTAAGAGGAACACATAATCTATTCTTCCTCCATCTCTCTCTCCCTACTGCGCTTGGTGCCGCTTTCAGTTTGCCTCACTCTGGTAACATCACGTAGCCTACAGCTGATATCACCGGTAGCGCTTTGAAAGGTCAGCGGCCAAAGTTCAAATAATTCGATAATATATTTTAAATTAACGTCTAATTTGTATTTTACACTTTTTGTATAACTTGTGTATCTAAATATTATTTGCTGACAAAATCTGTTGCCATGAAAATTGTGGGGGTATTTTGCTCAAAGATGCCAATACGCACTAAAGAAATGAACAACTGTTTATCTGGATACAAAAATCTAACCGACACTGACCTTACAGTTTTGTGCAGGTACACATTTTGTGCAAACATGCAGACAGTACAAAATACAAATAAAGAAAAGTGATGCGATAGCCTATAATTCTTTAATGGTTATTATTAGCCTACTTGCTTGATTTCTTTTTAAATACAGAGGTTATAGGTCGTTTTGGAACATGTATTTCCCAATAAACATAAAAATAAAGCAGCATTGAAAATTCAGAAAAGTTGTAAGACTACACTACACTAGCATGCTGTTTTAAAAATAACTCAATAGTTGAAATAATAAATACAATGTGGTTTTCCCTGAAAAATAACTAAATGCATTTCTCCAAAGGTCAATGACAGTAACAGTGTGGAACTTTTGTAAACTTATTGAAACTTGCCTGGCCCATCACTGTCATGCATTCATCAGACTTTTCTCTATGCAGTTCATACCGATAGATAGGTTTTGTTTCCATGGTGATGTAGAGTCTTCAACTTTACTAGTTTTGCAAAGCACTTCTTTCTGTTTAATGTCCCTGTACCTGAATCCTAAATATCTCCATAGAGCAGCACTGCGTTTATTTTTCGCCACCTGCCCGTTTATGCTCCCACATGCATGCCGTAGTCACCTGTGTCGCGTGCACACACACACACACACACACACACACACACACACACACACACACACACACACACACACACACACACACACACACACACACACACACACACACACACACACACACACACACACACACAGCAGCTGAGAAACGCTTTGCACATTTATTTACCGCAAATCGCTGCCTTTTTGTTGGTCACTGATATGCTACATTGTTCTAATGCTAAATGTTGCTTCACCCTGTTGGTGACACAACTGTATATTTCTGTGACCTCTGAAATTATAGCCATAATGAATTATAGACACAACTGTATATTTCTGTGACCTCTGAAATTATAGCCATGCCATGTGTAAGAGTCTTTGCTTTGCCTGCTGTCAACTGTTTTCTGTTCACTGGTGGTCTTTCACAGCTACATAACGAGAACTTTGAGGTGACCACGTTGCGAGTGGATGTTCAGACAGATGGACGTCATGCAGAGGTGGAATTCACCACGGACTGGCAGAAAGATGCTGAGCGCAGAGACCTCACCATCAACTCCATGTTTTTAGGTATTGGTGTGTTCATCGTCCGCTAAATGAAATTAGCCTGATGATGAGTAATAATGACTCAAATCTGTTCATGATATGGAGATGCCCAAGATGTGCTTCAGGTGCATTCTGTGGACATGATTGTTTATGAAAATGTTAACACTTGTTTAACAATTCTTTACCATGTTTTGTTGACTTTTTTTTCAGGGCTTGATGGCACATTATATGACTATTTCAAAGGCTATGAAGACCTGCAGAACCGGAAAGTTCGGTTTGTTGGCAGTGCTGAACAAAGAATCCAAGAGGACTATCTGAGAATACTGCGTTATTTCAGGTGGGCTGCACTGTTTCACTTTTAACTTAGTTTTAACCAAAATATACACTCACCGGCCACTTTACTAGGTACATCGGTTCAATTTCTTGTAAGCACATATAACTTATCAGCCAATCACATGTCAGCAACTCAATGCATTTAGGCATGTAGATCTGGACAGGACAACTTGTTGAAGTTCAAACCGAGCAACAATGGGTGGAAAAAAGGGGGTTTAAGTCAATCTATCAACTTTTTTTGTCATTACACATACAGTATCTCACAAAAGTGAGTACACCCCTCACATTTCTTCGAATATTTCATTATATCTTTTCATGGGACAACACTGCAGAAATGACACTTTGATACAGCGTAAAGTAGTCAGTGTACATCTTGTATAACAGTGTAAATTGACTGTCCCCTCAAAATAACTCAACACACAGCCATTAATGTCTAAAGTGCTGGCAACAAAAGTGAGTACACCCCTAAGTGAAAATGTCCAAATTGGGCCCAAAGTGTCAATATTTTGTGTGGCCACCATTATTTTCGAGCTCTGCCTTAACCCTCTTGCGCATGGAGTTCACCAGAGATTCACAGGCTGCCACTGGAATCCTCTTCCACTCATTCATGACAACATCACGGAGCTAGTGGATATTAGAGACCTTACGCTCCTCCTCCTTCCGTCTGAGGATGCCCCACAGATGCTCAATAGGGTTTAGGGTCTGGAGACATGCTTGGCCAGTTCATCACTTTTATCCTCAGCTTCTTAAGCAAGGTAGTGGTCGTCTTGAAGGTTTGTTTGGGTTTGTTATCATGTTGGAATACTGCCCTGCGGCCCTGTTTACGAAGTTTGAGTGCACGTGCTCAGCGTCATATCCAGAGGTTGGCTTTGGAAAATAGACGTATTAGTGCTGCCAGCAATGCTGCAGGGCTTGAAGGGTGGGGGTCAACCTGTCGGTGCTCAGACCATACGCCGCACACTGCATCATACTGGTCTGCATGGCTGTCGTCCCAGAAGGAAACCTCTTCTAAAGATGATGCAAAAGAAAGCCCACAAACAGTTTGCTTAAGTCAAGCAGAGTAAGGAGATGGATCACTGGAACCATCTCTGTGGTCTGACGAGACCAAAATAAACTTATTTGGTTCAGATGGTGTCAAGCGTGTGTGGTGGCAACCAGGTGACGAGTACAAAGACAAGTGTGTCTTGCCTACAGTCAAGCATGGTGGTGGGAGTGTCATGGTCTGGGTCTGCATGAGTGCTGCCAGTACTAGGGAGCTACAGTTCATTGAATGCCAGCATGTACTGTGACATATTGAAGCAGAGCATGATCCCCTCCCTGGTCGTGAGCGCGCTGCAGGAGCGTCACTTCAGCATGAAGTGTCAGCTTCACATAAGAGTCTGGTTTGGGACCATTTTTTCAAACTATTGATAAAAAACAGTGCAGTGCAAAATATGCAGCATAAGTTAAACGCTCGTCTAAGACTATGACGTTTAATCACCTTAGAAACACACAATGCCTTCGTCCGAGCATAGCAGTGTTTCAACGTGAGATCTCGCCAGTGAGTGAGTGAGTGAGTGAGCGAGTGAGCCGCCGCGCAGAAGAACTGTGGTTTGTGGCTAAAATAATAACCGGGGATATTCCCCCGTTAGCGATTTCAATGGGAAAGACTTCCGCGGTCTGATTGTATGTCTCGAGCCTGAAAACACAGAGCCATGTCGGCAGACAAACTATTAAGTGCGCAACTATAGGAACTGTCCAGTGAGCCGAGTCCCTCCGTTCGTTTCTGTCTACAACCGACACAATCACCAGAGACGTATTCACAGCTGTTAAATAAAGCCTCTCATTTGTATTACCATTTTTGCATTACACCTTTGATGCAAATAGGCTACTGTAGGGCTGGGCGATATGACGATATCATATCGGGGACGATATGAAAGTGTCTACCGGGAGAGATTTGGCCATACCGTTTATATCGCGGAGAAAAAAAGTTGATGTGGCGGGAGCATAGCAGGGTTTTTCCTGGCTCAGAATGGGCCTTTGGGGGGTCAGTACGCGACCGACTTTTTTTGGGGTCGCGACAGTAAAGGCAAACGGTTTGTGTATTTTAAGAGGGGTGTTGGGTTGGGAGAGGGGTGTTTCTGTCCAGCTCAAGAGCATTTCAGTCAGCCTGTCAATCACTGCGTTACCATGGAGCTCACTGACGCTTATGAAATCACAATAAACAACCTGTAGATATGAAGTCAAAATACTAATAATGACTAGGCCTACCTATTTAATACTTTAATTGTTTCTAATTGATCTAAACCATGGAAGAAGGTAGGGCTGCTCGATTATGAAATAATCATGATTATTTTGAGTAATCACATTGTGTTATCACGATTATTAAAGACAGTTAATCATTGATTTAAGAACATTATGCATTTATTTGACTTTTAACAAGGTTTTTTTCTAATAACAGCATGACTTTGGACTTTAAACAAAGGGCTTATTGAACTGAAAACAGGGAGAATAGAAATAGGCTAAATAAGTGAAACATATTTTTAATAATTTAATAAAAATATGTAAAAATAAAAATCACCAGTTGTAAATGGTGTTGATAGGGCACGTCTTTTGCTAGCATTGAATGTAAGGGCATGATTTATTTACAGTCATATGAAAAAGTTTGGGAACCCCTCTCAGCCGGCATTATAATTGACTCTGCTTTCACAAAAAAAATATAAAAGTGGTATGTCTTTAATTTACCAGGAACAGCTAAGTACTGGGATGTTTTCCAAACAAAGATTTTTTGAAAAGCAGCATTTGGTTGTATGAAATAAAATAAAATGTGAAAAACTGGCTGTGCAAAAATATAGGAACCCTTGTGGTTTTGTTGATTTTAATGCCTGTAACAGCATGTAAAACTGATGACTTTAAACACAAAGTTGGTTGGATTATGTTGTTAAGCCTTGAACCTCATAGAAATGTCTGTTTAATCATGAGAAAATGTATTTTAGGTGCCTAAATGCAAGTTGCACTTCTCTTTGACTCCCTGCTGAAGTGAGACAGAATGGGATCATCAAAACAGCTCCCAAAAGATCTGAAAAACAAAGATTGTTCATGGTCATGGTTTAGGGGAAGGCTACAAGAAGCTTTCCCAAAGGTTTCAATTGTCAATTTCGACTGTAGGGAACGTTGTCAGGAAATGGAAGGACACAGGCATAGTGGCAGTTAAACCCAGGCATGGCAGACCAAGAAAAAAACAGGAGCGGCATAGGTGGAGGATTGTGAGAATGGTTGCACACAACCCACAGATCACCTCCAAAGACCTGCAAGAACATCTGGCTGCAGATTGTGTATCTGTACATCGTTCAACAATTCAGCGCAATTTGCACCAAAACATCTGCTTTTTATAAAGACCAAATAACTTAATTTTTGTCTCATCAGTCCAAAGCATTTTCTTCCAATATGAAGCTGGCTTGTCTAAATGAGCTTTTGCATACTCCATGCAACTGTATCTGTGGCGTGGGCGCAGAAAGGGCTTCCTTCTCATCACCCGGCCATACAGATGTTTTGGTGCAAATTGCACTGAATTGTAGAACCATGTACAGATACACAATCTGCAGCCAGATGTTCTTGCAGGTCTTTGGAGGTGATCTTTGGATTGTGTGCAACCATTCTCACAATCCGCCGCATATGCCACTCTTGTACTTTTCTTGGTCTGCTAGACCTGGGTTTAACTGCAACTGTGCCTGTGTCCTTCCATTACCTGACAACGTTCCCTACAGTCGAAATTGACAATTGAAACCTTTGGGAAAGCTTCTTGTAGCCTTCCCCTAAACCATGACAATGAATAATCTTTGTTTTTAAGATCTTTTGGGAGCTGTTTTGATGATCACATTCTGTCTCACTTCTGCAGAGAGTCAAAGAGAAGTGGAACTTGCATTTAGGCACCTAAAACACCTGTTATCATGATTAAACAGACCTTTATATGAGGTTCAAGGCTTAACAACATAATCCAACCAACTTTGTGTTTAAAGTCCTCAGTTTTACATGCTGTTACATGCATTAAAATCAGCAAGACCACAAGGGTTCCCATATTTTTGCACAGCCAGTTTTTCACATTTTATTTAATTTCATAAAATTAAGTACTGCTTTTCAAAAAATATTTGTTTGGAAAACATCCCAGTACTTAGCTGTTCCTGGTAAATTAAAGACATACCACTTTTATCTTTTTTGTGTGAAAGCAGAGTCAATTATAATGCCGGCTGAGAGGGGTTCCCAAACTTTTTCATATGACTGTATGTCTCATGGAGCTGGCTGTATAGGCAGTTGCCTTCCTGTGTTTTTTATTCATTGATTGCTTGGTCATAGACCATTATGACTCGACTTAAAGTGAATAAACAAATTGGTCGGGATGTTAAAAGGTGCAGATGAGGTCGTATATGGCTTTTCTTTCTCTCTCTCGCGCGGTCCGTCACGTTACTCGCGTGTCCGCGCGTGACAAATCTTGCACATTATTTTAGTTTGTTGAGAGTCTGAAGTGTTTTCAGACAACACAATTAGTTTTACCTTTTATTCTCGTCATCTAGAAGTTTTTCAAAACACCCGGCAATGCGCAACATTTCCCTCCTACTCTCTGGACCAGCCGATAGCTAAACTAAATCAGGTGAGGGAGGGGCCGAGCGGAGCGCATAGCAGAAGGGTTTGCTGCATTTACAAGCCTGCATGCCCCAGCGTGCGGAACAATGATAGTTTAATAACGATTAGGCCTATCCCCGAACTGATTTCTACCATAGGCTATATTTATACACGCCGAAAGTTTTTTTATTGGAAATTTACCTCAAACCTGATGTAGGCCTACCGGTAATCTGACGGAATCCGAAAGTTCTGTGGGTCTGAGTCATGGTCTGAGTTCCCTGTAGTCAGCCTGTCACTCACTGTCCGACGCTGCCGTTACTATGGCGATCACGGACTCGCGGGAAACTTCGCTGGACGAAATTAAAAATAACTCGTGGATATAAAGCCAAAATGTTGTTGTTGAACATGTCAAATGAAGCGATTTTTTTTATTTTTTTACAACTGAGATTGCAAGTAATATGACTGGAATGGCGCGGAAATGGAAACACATTTGGAGCCGTTTTAAGTAGATTTTTATTTATTTATCTATAAAAAAAAACACACTTTGGCGCTGAGGATTTTCCTTTGGAGGGCGCTAAAATTCCTTTGGGGGGCGCCAACATTTTTTGAATGCAGGAAAAACCCTGCATAGATGGAGCAGGAGGCAGCTGTCCCTCCGAGTCCCTATAGTTACACTGCAGTTACACCGCCGTGCCACACGGGGGCTCTGCAGCAGAGTTCTGGGCTGCAATACAGCTTCTCTACCCTCAACAGAAGAAGCCTCATCTGTTGCTCTAGCTGTCTAGCTCTGGTGCGCCATGACAGTTAACAAATCAACTCCGTGTCACGGTGGCAGAGCAGCTGGTTTTAACGGTCAAAAATGTCATCGGGTAAAGGAAACTTGCTTGCTGCTTCAGCGTGCTGTTGCCGTGACGCAGAGTTGGCTTGTTTTAAGCCGCAAACTACATGGGTTAGCTCTCGTGAGCTAGCTGGCTAATAATGACATCTTTAGCCTACTCGGGGCTTCACCCCCGTGCTGTTATTGTTGGAGACAGCAAACAAGGCTGGTTTTATGTAACTTTAAAATATGTCAAACTTGAAAATATTATTTGTGTTGAAGCTGGAGTTAAAGTATTACCAGATATTTGCTCATTAGTTAATTTTGACAGCTTTTTTAAATGAAGATGAGCAAATACTGCAGGAAAATTCAAGTCTTTCATTATATTGATATAGGCTACTATCAATTGGAAAATGTAGGCTATTTGGTTGATGCTGTCATTTTTATTTTGCACTGACTGACTAAAGCCAGACTGGTGTGGTATTTTGCACTAGTTTTTCTTTTGTATGGAAATTTTAATTCCAAGCAAAAGATGAAAATAATCTAATGTGATTAATGTTCAGTACGGTTATTGTAATCCATTGAATTTTAAGGAAAAATACTATATCGTGATATATATCCATATCGTGATATAAAATGACCTATATCGTGATATAAGATTTGGTCCATATCGCCCAGCCCTAGGCTACTGTAACATTACGGCGGCAGCTTAAGGAAAAGCGCAGTTCTCACTTCATTTTCTGCACCTCAAGCTCTGCTGTGGGAAGAAAGAAAGGGGTAAGTCGATTGATTTGCCGACTCGCAGGTGGACGGTAGGCAGCTCTGCCAACTGAGCGAGAGTGCGCCCGCTTGTTGCGCCCCATGTCATTATTATTATTATACTACCTATGGTCAAAACGCCCACGCATCGTTTGTCCACTGGCCTTTCATTAGAATATACAGTCATATGAAAAAGTTTGGGAACCCCTCTCAGCCAGCAGTATAATTGACTCTGCTTTCACAAAAAAAATATAAAAGTGGTATGTCTTTAATTTACCAGGAACAGCTAAGTACTGGGATGTTTTCCAAACAAAGATTTTTTGAAAAGCAGTATTTGGTTGTATAAAATAAAATGTGAAAAACTGGCTGTGCAAAAATATAGGAACCCTTGTGGTTTTGTTGATTTTAATGCCTGTAACAGCATGTAAAACTGATGACTTTAAACACAAAGTTGGTTGGATTATGTTGTTAAGCCTTGAACCTCATAGAAATGTCTGTTTAATCATGAGAAAATGTATTTTAGGTGCCTAAATGCAAGTTGCACTTCTCTTTGACTCTCTGCAGAAGTGAGACAGAATGGGATCATCAAAACAGCTCCCAAAAGATCTGAAAAACAAAGATTGTTCATTGTCATGGTTTAGGGGAAGGCTACAAGAAGCTTTCCCAAAGGTTTCAATTTTCAATTTCGACTGTAGGGAACGTTGTCAGGAAATGGAAGGACACAGGCATAGTGGCAGTTAAACCCAGGCATGGCAGACCAAGAAAAAAACAGGAGCGGCATAGGTGGAGGATTGTGAGAATGGTTGCACACAACCCACAGATCACCTCCAAAGACCTGCAAGAACATCTGGCTGCAGATTGTGTATCTGTACATCGTTCAACAATTCAGCGCAATTTGCACCAAAACATCTGCTTTTCATAAAGACCAAATAACTTAATTTGTCTCATCAGTCCAAAGCATTTTCTTCCAATATGAAGCTGGCTTGTCTAAATGAGCTTTTGCATACTCCATGCAACTGTATCTGTGGCGTGGGCGCAGAAAGGGCTTCCTTCTCATCACCCGGACATACAGATGTTTTGGTGCAAATTGCACTGAATTGTAGAACCATGTACAGATACACAATCTGCAGCCAGATGTTCTTGCAGGTCTTTGGAGGTGATCTTTGGGTTGTGTGCAACCATTCTCACAATCCGCCGCATATGCCGCTCTTGTACTTTTCTTGGTCTGCTAGACCTGGGTTTAACTGCAACTGTGCCTGTGTCCTTCCATTCCCTGACAACATTCCTTACAGTAGAAATTGACAATTGAAACCTTTGAGAAAGCTTCTTGTAGCCTTCCCCTAAACCATGACAATGAATAATCTTTGTTTTTAAGATCTTTTGGGAGCTGTTTTGATGATCGCATTCTGTCTCACTTCTGCAGAGAGTCAAAGAGAAGTGGAACTTGCATTTAGGCACCTAAAATACCTTTATCATGATTAAACAGACCTTTATATGAGGTTCAAGGCTTAACAACATAATCCAACCAATTTTGTGTTTAAAGTCCTCAGTTTTACATGCTGTTACATGCATTAAAATCAGCAAGACCACAAGGGTTCCCATATTTTTGCACAGCCAGTTTTTCACATTTCATAAAACTAAATACTGCTTTTCAAAAAATCTTTGTTTGGAAAACATCCCAGTACTTAGCTGTTCCTGGTAAATTAAAGACATACCACTTTTATCTTTTTTTGTGTGAAAGCAGAGTCAATTACAGTGTTTCCCCTACCATTATACAGGCCTGGCGGCCCCGCCAGGCCAACGGGACCCCCCGCCAGGCCAACAGCTGCCCGAAAAAAAAAAAAAAATGTAAAAAATGTAAAAAAAAAAAAAAAATTATTAATTTTTTTTTTTTTTTTTTTTTTGTCTGCACGGCGCGATGCGCGTGTGCATTTGGAGCGCACATGTCAAACAGGGAAACTGACGAGAAAGAACCTTCCTTTATAGGTCCATGGCATACATTGGAGATATTTAGGACTCAGTAACAGGGAGTTGAACAGGAAAAAGTTCTGAGCAAAACTTAGAAAGTTAAAGTCGCTACGTCGCCGTGGCAACCAATCTGTATCAACAGCAGAGACAGCGCAGCAAGTTATCTTGAAAACAGCAGGCTATTGTAGCCCTACAAGCTTTATTTTTTGGTATTTTCAATGCTACTTTATTTTTATGTTTTAAATTGAGAACTAGGCTACATGAAATATAATGGTCGGAATATGAAATTTGGCTAAATTTGCACACATTTTGATTGATAGGCTAATCATGATGTGTAGCCTAGGTTAATTCATTTATTTTAAATGAATATTTAAATAAATTAAAGAAAATGTTTCATGATCCAGATTATTCCAGAAATTAATACTAGACAGGACATACCTGTCTATATTAGGTCTTAGTGTTTATTGTATTTTACTTTCATATCCATGTGTTTTTCTTCAATAGTTTATATGGCTTGTGTCTCCAAATTATTCCAGAAAATTGTTTTAGGCAAGACATATGACAGCTGTTTACAGAGCAAAAAAAATAAAATCAGATTTAGCTTCTCAAGTGCACCAGATGCATTTAAGTTTAAAATGGTAAAGGTTTTCTTCCGCAGGGGCATGCCCCAAGACCCCACTAGAAGGTCCATTCTCCCCCAGCAGTCTCAAAAAATCCTGAGGGAAACACAAAATGTACAAACGTACCGAATGTGAAGGCATAACCCTATGCCCTAATTAGTAGCGGGCTGTCAAAAGAGGCTCATCCATATTACGGTTAGTTTTGGTCAATTTCTACAATAAATTTGGTACGCACGCCACGCGCAGACTCTTTATCAGCTTTAACCACCGGGCCTAAAAAAAATTCTAGGGGAAACACTGAATTATAATGCCGGCTGAGAGGGGTTCCCAAACTTTTTCATATGACTGTATTTTATATTAGGTTTATTATGTTGATCCTTAATTAAACACTGCTTTCATTACGACTCTCAACGCGCATTTCAATGAACCATGTAGTCTATAATAAGATACTGAACTGTGATTGGCCATTACTGGCCCGGGCGGGACAGTGACTGTCCAATCAACTTGCACTGCATATGATTTTACTGGCCCCGGGCCAGCGGGCCATTGGGCCATTGGTTCATTGGTTATGTCGAACCCTGTAGACTGGCCAAGCATGTCTCCAGACCTAAACCCTATTGAGTATCTGTGGGGCATCCTCAAACGGAAGGTGGAGGAGCGTAAGGTAAGATGAGTCTGGATTTTGGTTGCGACATTCAGATGGTAGGGTCAGAATTTGGCGTAAACAACATGAAAGCATGGATCCATCCTGTCTTGTATAACGGTTCAGGCTGGTGGTGTAATGGGGCAACAGGTCGACAGAGGACGCAGTGTCACTAGCCCTCCACTCCACCCTGACACACCTTGACCAGCGTGACAGTTATGTGCGGATGCTATTCATAGACTATAGCTCCGCCTTCAATACCATCCCCCCCCATAAACTTGCCACCAAGCTGGACCACCTGGGCCTCAACACACACCTGAGCAGCTGGGTCCTGGACTTCCTCACCGGCCGACCACAGACTGTGCGAATGGGGAGACAGGTCTCCTCCAGCATCATTCTGAACATCGGTGCACCACAGGGTTGTGTGTTGAGCCCCTTCCTCTTCTCCCTCTACACTCTCGACTGCAATCCCACCCACGAGGCCAACACCATATTGAAGTTTGCAGACGACACCATGGTGGTAGGCAGGATCTCAGGCAACAACGAGGCTGCCTACAGGACAGAGGTGGAGAACCTGGTGAGCTGGAGCCGAGAGGACAACCTGATCCTCAACGCAGCAAAAACGAAGGAGATGATCCTGGACTTCAGGAGGAAGACGAAGCCCTTCGTCCATCACCCCATCACCATCGACGGCGACATTGGAGGTTGTGCAGAACATCAGGTACCTCTGGGTCAACATCAGCCACGACTTAAAACAACAAAGGACTTCAAAGGCTTCACTTCCTGAGGTGCTTGAAGAGGGCACGTCTTCCACAAAAGCTGCTGGTGAGCTTCTACAGGTCAGCCATCGAGTCGGTTCTCACATACTGCATCACTGCATGGTACTCTTGCTGCACCACAGACAACGGGAAAGCTCTCCAGCGCATCATTAAGACCGCTGAGAGGATCACTGGCACCCAGCTCCCCAGACTTGAGGACATCTACCTGACCCGCTGTACTCGGAGGGTCAAGGGCATCCTCAGAGACAGCACAAACCCTGGACTCTGCCTCTTCACCCTCCTGCCCTCAGGAAGACGATACAGGACACTGCCTGCCCCCACTACAATACTGCAAAACAGTTTCTATCATAGAGCTGTGACACTACTAAACTCCACTCCCACTCTACTGCCACACTGATACTCCCCATCTAATCTCATACACACATGATTGCACTATTGCACTTAAGGATTTGGACTTTTTAAAACATTTTACTTAGATATATATATTTTTTTATATATATATATATATATATATATATATATATATATATATATATATATATATATGTATGTATGTATGTATATATGTATATATGTGTATATATATATATATATATATATATATATATATATATGTATGTATATATATGTATATATATATATATATAATTTTATTTATTTATTTTTTTTGGAACTGTGCAACTGGAGGAGGACTGCTCCAAACAATTTTGTTGTCTTGTACAATGACAATAAAGATTATTGTAATGGTGTCGGGGATATTTTCTTGGCACACTTTGGGCCCCTTAGTACCAATTGAGCATTGTTTGAACGCTACAGCCTACCTGAGTATTATTTGCTGACCATGTCCATCCCTTTATGACCACAGTCACAGTTAAGGCTACTTCCAGCAGGAAAATGCACCTTGTCACTAAGCTCAAATCATCTCAAACTGGTTTCTTGAACATAACGATGAGTTCACTGTACTCCAGTGGCCTGCACAGTCACAAGTTCCAACCAAATAGAGCCCCTTTGGGATGTGGTGGAACGAAAGATTTGCATCATGGATGTGCAGACGCCAGATCTGCAGCAACTGCGTGATGGCCCCCGCTCCCCCGGTTTCAGCTACATCTCCTAACCATCTCCTAATCATATCACAGAACTCACCCTCCCCTCAGTATCATCCTTTGAATTCATCGTTTTCAAAGCCCCCTCCTCCACAACAGTTATCCTCATCTACCGGCCACCCAAACCTAATCCCTCCTTCCTTTCCGACTTCGCTGAACTCCTCACACTAGCATCAACCCCACGCCTGCTGTTACTTGGTGACATTAATATCGACATGGACTCCCCCACCTGCAAGCTCTCATCTGAATTCACCACTTTAATGGAAGATTTCATGGGTGGGTAAGGTGACATGCCCAACATGTCACCTTACCCACCCATGAAAAAGGAGACATCCTTGACAGTGTTTCCCGCAGGCTTTTTTTCAGCAGCGGTGCTGTGGACCCCGAACCCTCTAGGGGGGTCCAGGGGCATGCTCCCCCGTCCTAATTTTTTTTGTACCCTTTACATTGGAATGCATGAATCTGGTGCACTTTGAGAGGAGAATATGCACTTAAATCCTATTCACACAGTCCTGTGTATTACTGTAGATAGGATTATTGGTGTTGTAACTTTGCCTTATGTGTCTTCATTTACAGATTTTGACATTTTTGTATAGAAATTAATATTTAAACAAAAAATCCCACAACGCAAAAATAATTTGCACAATTTATTTACAGATGTTTGCCTAATGCTTAAACACTAAAAGTGGTTGCTATGCCCAAAGCATCACAACCTCTGACTTTTGTAACCATGCCCTAAACAAAAGCACCAACCCTACAAACACAATAAGTGCTTTGCACTGTTTGGAATTCTCCAACACACTTCTTTCAAAACACTACACACTGTTTTTTTTTACATAAGACACATTGTTCAAAAATGTAATCTCCTGCAATCATGGGCAAAACACATTTTTAAATTACAACCCACAACTAAAATTTGAAAAGAGCACAGACTCACACACATGAAAAATAAAAAATAAACCTAATTGAATACCAATCAGTGTGAGGCTTAGCATTACAAATAGACCTCAGGTGAGCTCAGCTCCTTTGTGAGACAGTGAGAGTCAGGGGAAGAGGACAAGAGAGAGAGGCAGGAGGATGAGGACAAAGGAGACAACAGACGGAGAACTGTGAAGTTCTCCGTCTGTTGTTTTTTCTAATGTTAAATGAAAACCATAAAGGAACCATGGCCATGTAGTACAACCAAGGCTTGAACCTGGGGATATCAACTCAGTTAGGGTCCCACCCAGACAGCCTGTGGCGGGTTCTAGATTGTGCTGCTGATGCCCCTTGCTCCACTCCCTGCTCCTCTCCTTGTAACTCTCCTTGTTCAGATCTACCACTGCACCCTCTCTCTTGTTCTCCTTGCTTCTTTCACTTCTCTTTCCTCCCTTACTTGGTCTACCTGTATTTTCTGTAATAAACTTGAGCACTTAAACAACAAGTAAGAAATGCTAGAAATATTATTTGTTTCCTTCAAATTACCCTATATACATGTATTTGTAATGTTCAAATAATATCACCTTGCATTATGCATTCAAATCCAAAGGAAAATTCTCATTAGCTTGAAAGTTTGCTTCCCTAATTTGCTTTACTAACCTCAGCTCCTTTCCCATTGTCCCCGTCTGCCTTTCTTATTCTAATCACCCAGCTTTTTAGACTCATCTGCAAATGTAATATATATTATTTAACTATGTATATATACATTGTGCACAGTGCATACCTTAAGAGCTTGTACCAGCCTTTTAAACTCTGAGCCCTAAGCCATTTTTGAGATGTTTTGGTTCGCCTGGCTTTATTCTCTCATTAAGATTGCATTCATCACCCCTATAATGCATAGCTGTCGAGCTATCATTTATTTGGGTCACAACCTGGACTATCAGAATATGTGTGCTGCAGTGATGTCGTTTGAATGTAGGAAATTATCAATTAGACAGTAAAAAAGCAAAAAATATCTCACAATTATTTATTGATATGACACAAAAAGGCAAATTGATTAAGCTTGTTATTGCTTAAAACACTTCTTCTTAGTCTTGGGAGTCAAAAAGTGATGAGAAAATTCTAAAATAAATATAAGTTATACACAATAGAAACTATTCATGCTCTTTTAAAAAGTCCATAGGCTTTTTCCCTGCATTTATGCTAATGACCACATGCTTACAGGCGATTAGCATAAATCCCTAACTAAAATACGCGATGAAAACGGATTTTATATGGCAATAAAGAACAACATCGTATCTAACCGTATGGATTAATTTTTCAAATTTCCCGAAAATACCTAGGCTACAAACTCCTGACTGGATAAGCTCCTGTAATGTAGTGATCCAAAAAGAGCGACAACACACACACACACACAATGTAGTCTACTAGAGGAAAAACGGAACGGAGGTTGCGGTTTATAGATAAAATAAAATGACGATTGGGCTCAGGGGGTTTTTAACACTGGTGGTCATGTAGCGACACATTCTAGCAACTTATGCTGGGTTTACACTAGAGGACTTTTAAAAGACTTTGAAAAGACTGAAGACTGAAACCCTCTTACATCTAAAGACAATCAACTCACACCTGAAGACAACTAGTCATTAGTTTTCAGTCACAGAGTGAGATTTTGAAAAGACAGGGGTCTCATGTTGCAAGACTACAACTAGATTCCTTTTGAGATTAATATAATTTCCGCAAACGCGATTTTGATTATTTAATTAAAAACAAGTTAATTCAATATTCCGAGCGGGGGACTTCCTTTTAGTTATTTGACCAGCTTTATTTGCTGATCTCATACCCCAATAACTTTAACTCCTAACCCTGTATTTGACGGTAGAGTGTTCAGGTTGCGTGGCTGTCAGCCTGGTTCGCCACCGAGGCTTCTATGAAAAAGTATCAGAAATATGTGTCTCACCAGGCGGACACAGGTCGCGACTAATGCCGCTCCTCCTGCTTCGTGCTTGGTGCATGCGAGAGTGTGACAGTGTTTCCGTAATTTTGCTTGAGCCAACCCCCAAAGACTAGCGATAATATCAAACATGCCTGATAATGTCGGAACGTCAAGACTGGAAGAAGACTGGCTGAAATCGGGTCAGAAGACCACCATACACCAAACGACTGAGATTACGTGCGCGCGCCACAACTCCAGCACGACTCCAGTGATTTCAGTCCGACATTGGAAGATTGTCTGCGACTGTCAAATCGCGTGAAAAGTCGTGTAGTGTAAGCCCAGCATTACTCTCTCTCTCTCTCTCTGTCTGTCTGTCTGTCTCTCCCTTTCCTTCTTTCTTCGCTCTTCCGCTTCACTCGCTGCTAGAATCAATGTAACTTTACAACCGTGTAGCCTACTACTGCCAACAACTGCCACACTCGCTGTTAGGTTATATTTCTTCTTTGATGTTGGCTACGTGATGATGTGCTGCGCAATTTACGTTACGCGCTGCCCATTTTCTAAAAGGAGCTACGTACCAAAAAAAAATAATAGAAAATGAGGGGCAGAAGGATTTTTATAGCAGTGGCGCGGCTCAGTGAACGTGCGGGAAACACTGCTCGACCTTGTCTGCTCTATTCCCTGTATTCGACCTCCACACATGCCTCTTTCCCCTCTCTGATCACAAACTTATACGGTTCACCATCCTCTCCCCCACCCCCTCAGAGAAATCAACTGCCGTAACCTCAAATCCATCGATCCCCACCATCTCTCTGACCTGCTCTCCTCCACCCTCCCCCTGGACTCAACCCTCATCTCACCTGATGAGCTCACAAACCACCTTAATTCTACCCTGTTTTCCTCCCTCAACACCGTGGCCCCCCTTAAAACCAAAACTGTCTCCTTTATTACCTCCTCACCCTGGTTCACACCCGCACTCTGCAAATTGAAACAGACGGGCCGCCAACTCGAACATCTCTCCAAAAAAAACTCACTCACAGTCCACCATCAAGCCAACAAACTCCACCTCACCGCCGCCAAGTCTGCCTACCTCTCCGCCATCTTTTCTGACCCCTGCCAAAACCCCAGAACCCTCTTCTCCACAGTGAGCAACCTCCTCAAACCCTGGACCAGCACCCTCTCCACCTCCACTCCAGATCTATGCAACTCATTCCTCCAGTTTTTCGCTGACAAAATCACAACCATCAACCATTCACCTTTCCCTGTACATGCACCCCCTGCACACTCAATGCCCCCTCCCCTACCCATCTCTCTGGACCTGCCAACCCCTCCTCCCCATTGCCATCTCTCCCACTTTGACCTGGTTACCCCTCCTGCACTCTCCAAACTTATAAGCTCCTCCAAAGCTACTACCTGCTCCCTCGACCCTCGACCCCCTCCCCTGCTCAAGTCCTGCCTCCCTGTTCTCTGCCCCTACCTCACAAAGCTCTTTAACTCCTCACTGTCCCATGGAACTGTCCCCTCTGCCTTTATAAATCTGCTGCTGTCACCACCACCCCCCCCCCCCCCCACCCTCTCAAGAAACCCAGTCTCGACCCCTCCTCCCTCAGTAACTACCGCCCAATCTCCAACCTCCCCTTCCTCTCCAAAACCCTTGAACGCATAGTCACCAAACATCTCCAATCCCATCTCCATGCCAATAACCTCTTTGAATCCCTCCAATCTGGCTTCCACCCCCTCCACAGCACAGAAACTCTCCTCAATGACCTCCTCACCTCTGCCGACGCTGTGTCCCTCAACTTCCTCTTCCTCCTTGACCTGAGTGCAGCCTTCGATACCGTAAACCACAGCATCCTGCTCACCAGACTCAGCAACCTCTGTATTGAAGGTACTGCACTCAGCTGGCTTCACTCTTACCTCTCAGACAGATCTCACTTCATCTCCCTCCACAACCACACATCTGCCACAGTCACCGTCACAAAAGGCGTTCCCCAAGGTTCTGTAATCGGCCCCCTCCTCTTCATTTACCTCTTGACTTGGTCAATTACTTTGCCATTTCTCCATGGATTTCCACTGTTATGCCGATGACACCCAGATTTACCTCAGCACCAAATCCCCCCACAGCCTTCTCTAGGGCAGCTCCCAGGCTCTGGAACAGCCTCCCCCAACATATCCGTGACTCTGTCCCTCACCATCTCTTCAATCCCACCTCAAGACCCATCTCTTCTCCTCTGCCTACCCCTAGATCACCCACCAACCCAAGCCCCATCAAATTTCCTTTTTCCTTTTGTTTGTTTACTTTTGTGCTCTTATGTAAAGTGCTTTGAGTGTGAGAAAAACGCTATATAAATTAAATATGTTCTTATTATTATGTCAATATCGACAAAAACCTCTGAGCAATGTTTCAAACACCTTGTTGAAAGTATGCCACAAAGAATTAAGGCATTTCAGAAGGCCAAAGGAGGACCAATCCGGTACTTGGTGTACCTAATAAAGAGACCAGTGAGTTTGTTTATTTATTTATTTTTCTGTAATTTGGCATGATTTCTTTATTGACAAATAGTAAGTGAAAGATGAATATCTATGTTTATATTTGTTTGACTTAAAAGCACTTTTGACCTTGGCCCTTTAATGTCCCCCAAGGTTCTACGGCAGAGTTGCTGCAGAGCCTGACGACCATGAACCCGAGACGCTGACTGCTATCAGGGGAAACGGCCATGGACTGGGGGCTATATCAGGGGAACGAATTTGGGTGGAACTGAAAAAGATGGTTGTTGGTAACCATGCTGCTCATCTGCTGGAGTTGTTGTACAGTCTGGAACTTGCCCAGTACATAGGTGAGAGGGGAGACCGGGATTTTACAAACACTTTATGGAATCGCACCCTAGATTAGTGTTACTCATTGCGCAGCTCGCATGCGGCTTTTATTTGTGACACGCACGGCAGTAAAAAACTACTCTGATATGATCATGTAGTTAATTGAGATATTTCATAAAAAGTGGCTGCTCTCTTACAATAATTAATAAAAAATAAATCAACAGCGGTACAACATTTGTTCTAAATACAGTCTAAACATAAGTGCACTCTCAAGGCTCACATTTTTTTTCTTTTAGACGAAGTGAGCTACTGTAGCCTAAGCCTACTAACTAAAACAACACAACACATTAATTGTGTTTTGATTACAAATGTAGGCTATTAAAGATGGGGTATATGATTTCTGATTGGTCACACTTTGACCAATCAGAGCGAGGCTCCGATTCTCTGTTCTTATTGGCTGTTGGGACTGTCCATTCACTTTGGCACGACTTTGTTGGTGTAGAGCGTGTCAGGGAGGGACGATAGGGGAGGGACCAAAGAAAACAAGTGGAGCGGTTGAGGTATTTGGATTCGAATCTCTTCGAAACTGCCATTTTCTCCCCAAATCCTCCACCCCAGCTTCAATTTCTATTTAACTGGTCCACCTTCAGTTTCACTTTCGTTTTCCTCTGCGTCAAACTGCTAGTTTCATCTCCTTGTCAAACAGCTGATGGCCTCTATCAGTCTGTCTGACTTTCTCTCTTTCTCTCTCGACTGCACTCTGTCACCGACAGCATCTGCAAAAAAAATAAAAAATACCAATTTTTGCAAATGCTTATCAAGCATTTATTTATACATAATACAGTGTGTACTTTAATTAAGATTAGCCAAGATATTCCAACTTGCTTTGTGTAGTTTTGCTGAAACTCCAAAAATGGTGGACTCTACATAAAAAGAGCATACTGAATATTTTGTTAGTGGTGCTAATTCTCTTAATAATGCCTTGTTTCCACCGAGTAGAGCGGCTCAGAGCGGAGCGGCTCAGAGCGGGACAGCTCGCCAACCCTACCATTACTGGTAGGGCGGGGTTTAGGCTGGACTGCGATAGCCGCCGCCAGAATATGGGTCAAACTATCGGGCTGTGGAACAAGCCAGCGGTCTCTCGTTTTTGCTTGGCCAAACCGGCCGCTTCTTTATTTATTCCCCCGTGTTGTGAGCGTATTACGCCGGTAAAGGCACAGAGACGGCTCGGTGCAAACCGACAGAGACAGTGAGTGAACATCGCTGGCTGCGCCTGCGGATAGTCTAATGGTTTGAGAGAACATGTACATGTATTCTAGTGGGGCAGGAGTGATCATTGAGGGGGATTATTTTTGTGTGACTCTATAAACTCTATAATTTATTTTTTAATTCAAATATTGCAGAGTCTGCCTTAAGATACACCTATATGCATTTCTGTATATTTCTTGCTCTTTTAAATTAGAATTTCTTAAACCTTCCTAGCCTTACACGTAACATCACCACCAACAAAGAAATGTATAATAATTATATCGTATTGGACAGTATCGGTATCGGCCGATATCTGAACGGAACTAAAAATAGTGGATCGGTGCATCCCTATATAGTTTTAGGTAAGAGTTTAGGGTTATCTGCTTTTGTTAGTTACCTGTTTTTTAAAGTCAGTCCCTCTCGTCCCTGCTGCTCTACAGGTTTACCTCCAGATGGGGAAGTTGAGGAGATGAAGCGAGTGTGGCAAAACGCCAAAGAGCACTCTCCCAAACCCATGACCGTCCTTGCTGCTCTCTTCCAGTGTCCAGAGGAGGTGGACAAGATGGACGTCAGGCTTAAGGTGTCCAGGGAGGAGAAGACTCTGGCTCTGTTCCTGGTCAAATACAGACGTGAGCTCCGCATGAGTGAAGACCTGCCGGACAGTCTCAAACCCTTCACTGACTTCATCTTTGACGTAAGTTCCAGCCTCGAACATTTAGTCCTTGGAAACAATCAGATGTCAATTGTTAATTTTTCATAATTACAAAGGAAGTATAGATGTATAGTGGGACACTTAAAGGAACAATGTGGTCTTTGATTTATTTTTTTAAGCAGAAATGCCAAAACGTCAATGTTCCAGCTCAAATATGACATTCTTTTCTTCTAAGACATTGAACTATGATGACAGAAAACTCTTTACTTGACATGTTATGTAGTTGACTTCTGTCACCTAACAGGCACAGTCTAGGAGATACTGGTAGTTTTCTTCCGGACCATTTTCCTAAGTACTCCAAAACAAATCTCCAAAAGGGCTGAATACATGGGCATTGCCAAATACAGTGTAATAAAGTGCCTGCTTCTTTCTGACATTTCCAACATAAGTTGTTATTCATTACTCCCATTCTATATAGTCTTAGTGGTGTAAAATAGTACCTGTGTATCATTTTATATTGGGTAAATTTCCCTTTGGCTTCCCTTATGTACTTTCCATTGTCAGATATAATTTTCAACCATGTATTGTCCTCAATTATACATCCTAAATCTTTCTCCCATATTGCTTTTAGGTTATGACAGTCAAAGCTAAGCAATTGGTTGGTTTTCCTGTAAAATAAAGAAGCTCGTTTGCACTCCCCAGGTAGTTTGAAGTAATCCATAATGTGGTTCCCATCTCCATACTGAATCTTGGAGGTAATACAGCTCCTGATTTGAAGATACTTCCAAAAATGGTCTTTTCCCTTTAGCTTATATTTTCTCACTAAGTCTGAGTATGATATAAACACATCATCTTCAAATAGATCAGCAATGTTACATATACCACTACTATGCCACTTCTTCCAAAATACTGATGTTTGAAAGATCTTTTAATTAATTATATTTAAACACATTTTAAACATATTTGTGCATTTAAATTTTTTTTTGTTGACATTTTAACATCTTTATCTAAGTATGTTTTTGTTTTCCTTTTTAAAAATACCTTTGAACATCTTAATCCAGTGGTTTTTTCCTGCTTCCTTTAAGCATGGATAGTAGTGACAGAGTGTGCAGCAGAGTGAAAAAGATAGGCAGACAGACCTGCCCAAATGATTGACTATTGTTAAATGTCATTCACACACCCTGTGTTTTTTCGCTAGTGCCTCCAATGTCCTGCTGGGTGAAAATAGTAGCCAGCGGAGAACCAGACTGTCTTAGGGGGGTCCGGGGATATGCCCCCCCGGGAGATTTATTTTTACCTTTTTAAAGTGAAATGCATTTGAGAGGAACACTTTGAGAGGAAAATTAAGAGGCTAAATCTGAGGAATTTTGTGTGAACAAATAATTGAGACGCTGGGTCGGATGAATTAGCAGCTATTGAAGAAAGACACATGGATTTTCCATAAAAATATTAATTTAAAATAAAATATTATGCAGGGTCCTCTGGGTTGGGCTTGGTGCTCTTTTTCTTTAAAGATCTCCTTTTATTTTCCTTTATGGTCTTAATTTCTTGATAAAAACTGCTATAGAGCAACCTGACACGAATCACATCACAAAAAACCATGTAGATTTTCGGGACACTCTTCCTCGCACCCTAGCGCACACTGCAGTCTCTCTCAACACTCAGCTTTGCGCTTCTCCGCTCCCTCCCCCCCCTCCTGCAAACCCCACTCCGTTGTGATTGGTTACCTTCCTTCCGGAACACTTTCAGTGGCGCGAGGCAGACTTGAGCAGGAAGGTGGCAGCATTACCATACATGGAAACATCCGCTTGTGTGACGAAAATAATGTTTGGAAATTCTGAACCGCTTTGAACACGTGACTTCTCGACCGGTTGCCCTAGTGTTTAGTGCTCTGCACAGACACCCCAGACGGTCAGCAGGGAATACGTCTAAATGCATGTACGTAATTATTTGATACGCTAGTATGGTTAAACATGACTATAAATCATTATAACAACGTTTATAGGTCATAAAAGTCAAAAGGTATAATAGGTCCACTTTAACAAGACATATTGCTCTGTAATATAGTGAATGCATTTAAATGCAGTGAGAGGAACGAAGCAGAAGAACTCTTGTCCAGCTATCTTTATTTCCACAGACAAGGCTGAAATAGGCTATAGACTATACACAGTGCATGGGCAACTGACGGCAGCCCCATTTCCAAATGTTTTTAAATAAACACACTGTGCTAGGACGTGAACGTGACGTGATCAGTTAAAGGAATACTTCACCCATACGGAACCAGCGTTCTATCATTATAAAATAACTATTATAATATAATGAATGAGGTTTTTCTTCCCTCAGTCTTCCCTTAGTCTTCCCTTGGCCCAGCTGCCCTGTTAATCCTAACCCTTACTGTGATGTCACAAGAAGGAAACTGTAGGGTTAGACAGTGAGACCATAAAACACTCTTTCTGCCTTTTCTCAGGCTAAGATGATCCGATTTATTTATTTTTTGCACATTTATACTAAATAGGATCTCCGAGTTCAATACACCTTCATATTCCAACCGGTGAAGTAGGCCTTTAACCTTGGATTATCTCCCACATGATCTGATTCAATTATTAGGCTATTAACTATTCTAGACCAAAACATTGTATTCCTTTTTTTGTATGATAAGTTAGATTTGGTTAATATGATGTTAATATCAAAAACACAAACTCAAATTTTTTTTTTAGTTTTTTTCACATATTTATCCGCGCCCCCACTGCCAGAACTCCGCGCCCCACAGTTTGAAAACCACTGGGCTACAGCACCAGTTTTAGACGGAGAGAAAAAAAGAGGGCCTGAGGGTTCCTGAAAAAAAGCTGAAGCCACTGCGTGGCGAGCAGCTACATTGACCCTGTAGAATCAGGCAAAGGTGCACGATGAAACCCAGGAGGCCGCTGCACAAATGTCACTTAGGGGCACTCCTCTTAGTGCTGCCCAGGAAGTGGAGACACTCCTGGTGGAATGGCCTCTGATGTTAGGAGGCAGTCCTCTTGACCTGTATGCCTCCTAAATTACCTCCACCACCCACTTGGAAAGCCTCTGTCTGGACAGTGCTTGCCCCTTCCTCGGGCCCCCGTAGCAGACACACAGGCCATCAGACTGGCGAAAACCAGCAGTTTCCTGTATGTAACATCTCAAGGCTCTCACCGAGCGGAGTAGTTCTGCTGAACTAGCTTCCTCATACGGTGGGTGTGAGGGGCCATAAGCTGCTAGCTCTGTGACCTTATTACAGTGGGCCGAAGGCAGCCTCTTTGGGACAAATGATGGGTTAGGCCACAGTGCCACACCTGTGCCGTTCGAGCTTGTACACTGTTCACTCACTGACAAGGCATGAAGCTCACTCACATGCTTGGCTGATGCAATCGCTAGAAGAAAGGCAACCTTTGCTGACAGCCATTTCAGTGGCGCCTGATCCAGGGGCTCAAATGGAGGGAGACAGAGGGCTCCAAGCACCAGATGCAGGTCCCATGAGGGAACCTTGACAGCCAGTGGGCGGTTCCTCCGCTCGGCTCCTTTTTAGAATTCGGATCACCAAGAATGAGACCCCACCGTCTGGCTATCAACCTTAATGTGCCTGGATGAAATAGCAGCCACATAGACCCTTAAAGTGGAAGCAGATGGCTTCCTTTCCAGTAAAGACTGCAAAAACCTCTCTCTGAGCCTCACACCACTCCGCAAATATCCTCCACCTGTTAGCATAAAGTGCCCTGGTGGAGGGAGCTCTTGAGTCTATGATGGTTTGAACTACCTCCTGGTCGCATGCCATTAGAAGTGTAACAGGCCCCTTAAGGGCAAAACCCATAGCTGCAGGCATTCTGGTTTGGGGTGCCAGATGTGGCCCCCCAGCTGTGAGAGCAGGTCCTGTCTCTTCGGCAGGCACCATTGATCTCCATCCAGCAGCCTGTACATTATTGGAAACCAGGGTCTCCCTGGCCAGTTTGGGGCAACCAGCAGGAGTTTGTGGTTCCCCTTCTGAACTATCAGTGGAAATGGCGGGAAGGCATAAAGGAGCTGACGTGGCCATGGATGTGCCAAGGCATCCTGTCCCATCGGACTCATCTCTGACAGAGAGAACCAGAGAGGGCAATGTGTTTTGGACTCTGAAGCCAACAGGTCCACCTCTGCTGTGCCATATTTGCTCCATATTGCCTCTACTACCTAAGGCTGGAAAAGTAAGGAAGAGCCCATACAAGGAGTTGCTGTGCAACCTGTGATGACTGAGCCGACCTTGTGCCCCCTTGATCGTTCACATTGTAGAGAGCTAACTTGTTGTCGCTCCGTACCAGAACATGTCTGCCTCCCAAAAATGGCAGGAATTGGAGCTCGAGCACATCTATGTGCTGGGCCATGTGCTGCGCACTCAAGAGCCCTCTCAACGCCCTGTGCTGCCATACTGCCCCCCAGTCAGAGGGCGAAGCATTGGTCACCACCACCTCGCGGCGTGGGGGGATCGAACCCAGTGTGACACGTTTGGCAAGATATGCCCTGCGTCTCCAGGGTTGTAATTTCAGGAGGCATTGACTGGACACCCTGACTTTCCTTGATCCGTCCAACCTCGGATCTAAGTGGAGGTTATTGGTCCAAACAAGTGAAGGAGGCCCTGTGGCACTATTGACATTACTGACGTCAACAGCCTGAGAAAAAGGCTCCTAACCCGAAAATGCAGGAGGAGCTGTAGTATGGCTTCTTCCCGCCGCAAAGACGGGAAGGCAAGCATCTGGACGGAATCCAGGGTTATGCCAAGGAACAGTACCTCTTGGCTGGGTATTAGACAACTTTTGTAATAATTGACTGTAAGACCCAACCTTTTCACATGGCCTAGGAGGGCCGTGGTGTCCTGCTCTGCCCTTTCCCGGGTCGGAGCGCAAATAAGCCAATCGTCAGGAGGGTGCCAGGGTAGATACTTCCTGGCTGAGGGCCTGTCGCCTTGTGGGATCACTGACTGTATTCAGTCTGGTCCCCCTGAAAACTGTGGGCCGGCGTCGGAATTGGAGATTGTACCCCTGGGAAAGCATGGCCACCACCCAAGGGTCTTTAGTGCAACTTTCCCAGCAGATGAGGTGCTGCTGGGAGAAGCGTCCGATGACCGGCCCTGAGCCTTCAGGGTCTGCCCCCACGTCCTCTTGGGACCCTGGGGGGGCGAGACCCCGACCCCTCTGTGCCCGGGATGCTGGCCGTGTGGGAGCCCGGCAGGGTTGAAAGGGTCGCTCAGGAGCAGGTGAGGTCCTGGTATAACCACCAGGACGTGCTGGCAGCAGAGGACGATTGGTACCATTACCTTGTTGAAGCTGCTGTTCTTCGGGATGGCTCTGGGGACTGGGCCAGCCATACCTGGCGGCGAGCCAGCGTAAGCATCGACATCAGCCTATCAAGTTCTCTGGTCATGAGCGCAAACGTCTCCAAAGACGTATCTCTTAGACTGCACTGAAGTCTCTGCACTGGACGATTGCAAGGACTGAGACAGGGCCAGTATCAAATGGGAAAAGGTATTCCCAATGCGGCCCATACGTGCTGCTGTGTCATAGCACTTCGTTAGTAGGTCATTCGTAATGCGACACTGTGGCCTGGGACAGCAAGCATTCGGCCTCAACACCTCCTCCAGTGCCACAATGAGAGAGGCAATGGTCGAATCTACGGCTGGCATTCGGTCAAGTCGATGCTTGCTGGCATTCTGCATCGAAGCCAAAGCCCTGCTGTCACTGGTGTGATGAGATAGAGATCTGTGGTCTGGCCAGCATCTGTGAAGCTCCTCCATATATGGCTGGTATAGTAGGGAGGCACAGAAAAAGTATCTTGTGGCGAGACGACCCTTTAGAATGCACTAGCTGGAGTGCTTGCTGCTGGAGCGTGGCTCGAGCCATGAGGTTGCAGGGCTACCAGCAAGGAGTCACCCGTCATCCCCGGTCACATGTGACATCGTTTATATTAAATACTCCACCTGCGCATGCGCGATCGATAACGTCCAGTGTTAAGCACTGCCTTTGGCGTAAGAATGTAATAGAACCCCAAATTTCATGAATTACTGTAAACCCTTCAGGAGTTGGGAATATTTCAATCAAAAGCTGATGGGAGTTATGGTGTTGTTAGCCTCTGTTGTCAGGCTCATGTCGACTATATAACAAACATATACAAAAATAAATAATAAATCAAGTTTTAAACTGATTGTTGCTTATTTAACCATGAAAATAAAATGTTATAGAATACTGGAAATATAATATCAAGGTCTTTAATTCCCACAAAATGGATCTTTTTCAGAGTCGGGAGCTGGATACCCAGAGTAAAGTTTGTGAGCTTCTGAAGTATCGGGGTGAGAAGAAGCTGCTGGCAGAGCTCAGCAGATGGTCGGTTCCACGGTTTCCCGTCAGTGGTCATGATCTAAGGAGGATGGGCATCACCACGGGCAAGGAGATCGGAGCCACCTTACAAGAGCTCCGCGATATCTGGAAGAAGAGTCGCTATCAAATGGACAAAGATGAACTGCTCAGTTGCGTTAAGCCTTGATTGAACAGAGGTGTTATTGTGTATCAGTGTGATATTGTTTAGGATATATAACACATTAATTGTGCTGCTCATATATTATTATTAATATATTTTTTTGAACAGGGATATTGCTGCGAAAAGGCACTACAAGAACTGAAATGTGCATGAATTTCATTCAAATTTAAGGGCCACCTGCATCGCCATGTGACTCTGAAGAGATAAAAGTCAAAATGCTCTCGGCATCCCCGCTGCCAACATATGGGAAAATATGTCATGAACGATGGCAGCTAATTTCATGTTCAATTACCTTTTATGCAAATTCCTTGGTACTGATGCCAAGCCAACTGAGATCATAACTTTGACTGGTGGGATGGAGAAGGAGAAAACATAATGGCAGGAATGGATGAAATAAAATGTTGGCTCAGTTACTATAGAGAATTATTTTCATTGTTAAAACTATAATGGAACGCAAAAGTTTTGTTTTTCTGTACAGAACATTTTTTATATAAAAAGGTTTGACCTTTTATTGAAAAGGTTGACATGTTGATTATTTTTTGTGAAGGCACTGTGAAGAACATAGTGATAAATGCATATTATGTGAATCTCGCTCCTGCAGAAATAAGGAGCTGTATAGCTCTCGCTATATGCCTGGACACACATACTTACAAACTCCCACAGCCACTATTTTTATCTTATAGGAATTATCTTTTGAGGGCATTTGCCAAAGTTACCATGCTGCAGCCTGTGGTATATTGAGGGCCCAAGCACCGACTGTTGCGAAGCCCTATTGTAATCGGCAGGATTCTTATTATTCTTCTTTATTATTTTTAGTAATTTTTGGCACTTTTCACCCCCTTCCCGTCAGGCATAACTTGAAAAACTTTGCGTACCCATCAGACCTGCAAAAAATTGCAACTTATCGTTGGTTTCGACACCGGGCCAAAAAACCGGCGCCCCCTGTGTCCACAAACAGTTTTTCAGGAAATGCATGCTCAAAAATTGGGCATGTATTGGCCCGAGGCGCACCTAAATGCAATTTTATGTCCTGGGCCAAACTCAACAGGAAGTCGGCCATTTTGGATTTAGTGCCTAAAATCGCCATATTACAAAATTTCACATATCGACGAACTCGTCCTAGAGTTTTTACGCCAGGAACGTCGAACCACTTCTCAAATACTCAAGACGCTTGCCCGATGTTAAATTGCGGAAAGATTTCAAAATTACAGTAGAACCAGGGAGCTATTGGGGGTCAAAGTTGACATAAAAAACCAACCTCATGAAACTTTAATTCATCATAACTCAGGCTGTGTTATACCTAGCTGCACCAAATTTAAACCCCAAATGTATCTTTGCAGGCTCCACAAAAAGTATCTTGAAGCCCCGCCCCAAAATCAACAGGAAGTCTTTTAATTTGAAATATGTGAATTTCTGGCTCGAAAATCATCACAATGTTAAAAAATTCACAACTCCTAGCAGGAACATATTTAGCAAAACAAAAACTCTAGGGACACTCATAAGACATGGAAGATACACCAAATAAAGTTTGGTTTGATTCTGAATAACTATGACGAAATGCCGGCCAATATTTGCCAAAATTGACGTAAAAGTCATATCTCCACATTACTCTGCAGGATTGCAGAGTAAAGTGGTAAACAACTTTTTGTGCAAAAAAAAATATGATAGGTTAAGTCCTCAGACATGGAAGATGATATACCCAAAAGCTCGTTTTAATCGGAACCACCGAGCAGCACTGACGCATCATTCGCCAAAAAACATCAAAAACGGACCTCATGAACCCTTTAATTGATCATAACTCAGGCTGTGTTATACTTAGAACAAGAGTTACGTATGTAACTACGGTTCTATGAATTCTGGATGACCGCCAGAGGCAGTGCTTAACACTGGATGTTATCCTTCGCGCATGCGCAGGTCGAGTATATAATATAAACAAAGTCACGTGTGACCGGGGATGACGTCGGGACGCCCGTCTATATAAGTCCACGTCACTTCCCAAAATGTCCCTTCAGAATCTTCTCGCAAGATTCCGAGTGACAGAGAACTCTGGCGGTCATCCAGAATTCATAGAACCGTAGTTACATACGTAACTCTCGTTCTATTTCATTCTTACTGACCGCCAGAGGCAGTGCTTAACACTGGATGACTATTACCAACGTAGTCACGAGGAATCCTGTACCCACCTATTAGGAAGGGCCTGAGGGTTCCTGGAAAACAGCTGCAGCCACTGCGTGGCGAGCAGCTACATTGACCCTGTAAAATCGGGCAAATGTGCACGCTGAAGCCCAGGAGGCCGCTGCACAAATGTCACTTAGAGGCACTCCTCTTATAGGCCTTTCACACCAAAATTAACCAAGAGTCAGTTCCAGGCTGGTGTTGGGGTCAGTTCAAAACTGGTTACAGCCTTATCCCAGTTATGAACCGGTTGGTTTCACATCGACCGGAGACAGCCATGGAGCCGGCAAGAGAGCAACGTCATGACGTCACTGTAAACGTGTGTGTACGTCACCCGACGCCGCTGCTCTTGTGGCTAACGCTAAAGCTACCGCTAGCTTTAAGCACAACAACAGCGGCGAATACGTCTTATTTTTACACGTGTTGGCTCTCGCTTTGCTTTCTTAAGCAAACAGGACCCATACAGCGTATTCTCGCCGGTCAATTTGATCGCTACGTTCGGTAATTATGTTATGTTTACGTCTCGTAGTAGCGGTGTTTTTAAATATGGCGGGCATGAGGTTTGAGTTGCTCTGGTTGGTCAGGATAATCCCTCCCCCAGCCGCTGGCGCAAGCAGTTCTTATCAAGCCCAGCTCAATCCTGGGGTATGAGTTCCCCCGGTTTTTACGGCCCGGAGCAGGCTCTCTGGCGGTGTGAAACCAAAACACTGGCTCTAACTCCGAACAAGCCCAGAACTAGCGCCGATTTTGCGGCGGTGTGAAAGGCCTTTTAGTGCTGCCCAGGAAGTGGAGACACTCCTGGTGGAATGGCCTCTGACGTTAGGAGGCAAAGGCAGTCCTCTTGACTTGTATGCCTCCTCAATTACCTCCACCACCCACTTGGAAAGCCTCTGTCTGGACAGTGCTTGCCCCTTTCTCGGGCCCCCGTAGCAGACAAACAGGCCATCAGACTGGCGAAAACCAGCAGTTTCCTGTATGTAACATCTCAAGGCTCTCACCGGGCAGAGTAGTTCTGCTGAACTAGCTTCCTCATCCGATGGGTGTGAGGGGCCATAAGCTGCTAGCTGTATGACCTGATTATAGAAGGCCGAAGGCAGCCTCTTTGGGAAAAATGACGGGTTAGGCCACAGTGCCACCCCTGTGCCATCTGAGTTCCAGCGTATGCACTGTTCACTCACTGACAATGCATGAAGCTCACCAACACGCTTGGCTGATGCAATCGCTAGAAGAAAGGCAGCCTTTGCTGACAGCCATTTCAGTGGCGCCTGATCCAGGGGCTCAAATGGGGGGAGACAGAGGGCTCCCAGCACCAGAGGCAGGTCCCATGAGGGAACCTTGACAACCAGTGGGGGGTTCCTCCGCTGGGCTCCTTTAAGAAATCGGGTCACCAAAGAATGAGATCCCACCGTCTGGTTATCAACCTTAATGTGCCTGGATAAAATAGCAGCCACATAGACCCTTAACGTGGAAGCAGATAGCTTCCTCTCCAGTAAGGACTGCAAAAACCGCAGTATCATTGGCACTGAGGAACTCTCCGGTACCTCTCTCTGAGCCTTACACCACTCCGCAAATATCTTCCACCTGTTAGCATAAAGTGCCCTGGTGGAGGGAGCTCTTGAGTCTATGATGGTCTGAACTACCTCCTGGTCGCATGCCATCAGAAGTGGCTCGGGCCCCTCAAGGGCCAAACCCATAGCTGCAGGCATTCTGGTTTGGGGTGCCAGATGTGGCCCCCCAGCTGAGAGAGCAGGTCCTGTCTCCTTGGCAGGCACCATGGATCTCCATCCAGCAGCCTGTACATTACTGGAAACCAGGGTCTCCCTGGCCAGTTTGGGGCAACCAGCAGAAGTCTGTAGTTCCCCTTCTGAACTCTGTGTAGGGTCAACCCTATCAGTGGAAATGGTGGGAAGGCATAAAGGAGCTGACGTGGCCATGGATGTGCCAAGGCATCCTGTCCCATCGGACTCTTCTCTGCCAGAGAGAACCAGAGAGGGCAGTGTGTTGTGGACTCTGACGCAAACAGGTCCACCTCTGCTGTGCCATATTTGCTCCATATTGCCTCTACCACCTCTGGGTGGAGTCTCCACTCCCCCGACGGAGGTTTCTGGCGTGAAAGAAAGTCTGCCACCGTGTTCTGTGGCCCTGGAAGGTACATAGCCCTGAGGCTGGAAAAGTAAGGGAGAGCCCATACCAGGAGTTGCTGTGCAACCTGTAACGACTGAGCCGACCTTGTGCCCCCTTGATGGTTCACATTGTAGACAGCTGACTTGTTGTCGCTTCGTACCAGAACATGTCTGCCTCTCAAAAAAGGCAGGAATCTGCGGAGCGCTAAATACATAGCACGGAGCTCGAGCACATTGATGTGCTGTGTCATGTGCTGCGCACTCCAGAGCCCTCTCACCGCCCTGTGCTGCCATACTGCCCCCCAGCCAGAGGGCGAAGCATCGGTCACCACCACCTCGCGGCGTGAGGGGATCGAACCCAGTGTGACCCCTTTGGCAAGATATGCCCTGCGTCTCCAGGGTCGCAATGCCAGGAGGCATTGACTGGACAGCCTGATCTAAGAGGAGGCCATTGGTCCATACTTGGAACGGCCGCAAGTGGAGGAGGCCCAGGGGTACTATTGCCGTTACTGACGTCAACATCCCCAACAGCCTGAGACAAAGGCTGTACCTTACCCTCCTGTCCTCCCGAAAACGCAGGAGGAGCTGTAGTATTGCTTCTACCCGCCGCGGAGACGGGCAAGCAAGCATCTGGACGGAGTCCAGGGTAATGCCAAGGAACAGTACCTCTTGGCTGGGTATCAGACAGCTTTTGCCATAATTGACTGTAAGACCCAACCTTCCCACATGGCCTAGGAGGGCCGTGGTGTCCTGCTCCGCCCGTTCCCGGGTCGGAGCGCAAATAAGCCAATCGTCCAGATAAGGGAAGATTTGCATTCCGGTGGCTTGCATTGGTGCGAGTACCGCACGCATGCACCTGGTGAAGATCCTTGGGGCTAGCGATAACCCAAATGGGAGGACCCTGAACTGGTAGGCCCGCCCTTCGAATGCGAAGCGCAGGTATGGCCTGTGATGTGGTGCAATTGGGACGTGAAAATACGCGTCCTTTAAATCTATTGACGTGAACCAGCTTTGCCGTGTCACGGCCTGGAGCACTTCTGCTGTCTTTAACATGTGAAAAGGCAATACTTTCAGAAAACTGTTCAGCCCTCGTAAGTCCAGTATAGGGCGAAACCCGCCCTCTTTTTTTGGAATTAAAAAATACACTGAGTAAAACCCACCTTGCTGTGTCCGAGGATCTACGATCTCGATGGCCTTCTTCTCCAGGAGGGTGGATACTTCTTGGCTGAGGGCTTGTCGCCTTGTGGGATCGCTGACTGAAGTCAGTCTGATCCCCCTGAAAACTGGGGGCCGGCGTCGGAATTGGAGATTGTACCCTTGGGTTAGCGTGGCCACCACCCAAGGGTCTGTAGTGCAACTTTCCCAGCAGTTGAGGTGCTGCTGGGAGAAGCGTCCGACGGCCGGCCCTGAGCCCTCAGGGTCTGCCCCCACGTCCTCTTGGGACCCTGGGGGGACGAAACCCTGACCCCCGCCCCCTCTGTGCCTGGGGTGCTGGCCGTGTGGGAGCACGGCGGGGTTGATAGGATCGCTCAGGAGCAGGTGAGGTCCTGGGATAACCACCAGGACGCGCTGGCGGCAGAGGACGATTGGTGCCATTACCTTGTGGAGACTGCTGCCTTGGTTGGGGTGTAGGTCCCCGAAGGCTAGCGAACTGCTGCCGTGTCTGGTTAGCCTGAATGCCACGATTCAAGGCCTGTTGTGCTGCCGGGCCAAACAGCTCCCCCGGAACTACGGGGAGAGTGCGGAGGATTCTTCGGCATGGCTCTGATAATGGGGCCTGGGCCAGCCATACCTGGCGGCGCGCCAACGTAAGCGTCGACATCAGCCTACCCAGTTCTCTGGTCATGAAGGCAAAAGCCTGCAACGACGTATCACTTAGACTCTGCACTGAAGCCTCTGCACTGGACGCTTGCAAGGACTGCGACAAGGCCAGTATCAAATGTGAAAACGAGTTCCCAATGCGGCCCATACGTGCCGCTGTGTCATAGCACTTTGTTAGCAGGTCATCCGTAATGCGACACTGTGGCCTGGGACAGCGAGCATTCGGCCTCAACACCTCCTCCGGTGCTACAATGAGGGAGGCAATGGTCGGCTCTACGGCTGGCATTCGGTCAAGTCCATGCTTGCCGGCATTCTGCATCGAAGCCAAAGCCCTGCCGTCACTGGTGTGATGAGATAGAGATCTGGGGTCTGGCCAGCATCTGTGAAGCTCCTCAATATATGGCCGGGAGGGAGGCACAGAAAAATTCTCTTGTGGCGGGACCCGCCTAAAGAATGCACTAGCTGGAGCGCTTGCTGCTGGAGCCTCATCCAACCCTAACCGTGCCAGTGCCATTCGGATCACTGGCTTAACCGTGGCCAGGGGAGCCTCTGAGCCTGCCCTAGACCCACTTCCTGCAATCTGGGAGTCGTCTTCAGAAGCCTGGTTAGAAGCCTCTACTTCATCCTGTCCCGGCCTGTCTTCGTAGAACTGGCTACAGGAGGCCCTCGTAGACAGGGCATCTTCATCCCCTTCTGGTGTGGTTGGAGCCTCCGCCTGAGGGATAGACCCTTGGGGTGACGCCAACCTGACTGGCTGAAGGTTAAAGAGCAAACCCTTAATCTCAGCAAACTCTGACACTAGCTTGTCCACTTTGGCAGCATAACGGTCAGTCTTCTTAGTCCTCTTCCTAGGCGGGGCCGCCCTGGGTGGGGAGCGTACTCGTACCTCTGGTTCTTTCCCAGGCAGGGGAAGCTCACCTTCAACCTGAGGTCCTTCCACCTCTGCTAGTCTCGCCACCTTTAGCCCATGTGGCATGAAACTGCAGTTCATGCACTGATTGTCAGACAGCCCCTCCCGCAGGTGGACCACACCGAGGCATGCGGGGCATTCATCATGTCCATCTGTAGTTTGCAGTGGAGCCATGCAAGTGTGGCAACCATGTGAGCCTAACATGGTGGTGGGAGGTGTGGGGGGTAGAATACTACCACACCGCTCAACCCGTGGATAGGCTGTGTGATATTGAGGATTAATGCAATTATTCTCACTGCTATCCCAAAATAGTCTCTTTCCAGAGTGAATCAGTTACTACAGAGCGAAACCACCCATTAGTAATAATAATGCAACAAAAGAGCAGCAAACCGCTCCATAGTAAGCCAACTGAAACTAGAAAATCCCTTTTTTTTTCTTTTAAAGGTAGTTTTCTTCTTTCTTTTCAAGTTTACTTCAAAATTAAATCATAATTTATTTAATTTATCTTTTTATCTCTTTTTTCTAATCTTTTACCCAATAGCCTTAACCATACTGGGGAGCTTCTGCTCTTAATTTCAACCAAGGGAGTACATGCTTTAACGAGCGAACACACCCGTCAGGGAGCCTTTAATTAACTGAAACAAAAAGTTGCCACACAAGGCAGCAAACGCCGGTACTGGCAATCTCTGATGCAGCCTTGCAGATCCCTGCGAGGGCAAACAAAAAACAAGACGTAAGATTAAGCGGAAGGCCGAAAACCGGATCCCCTTAATTTACTTAACAGCTAACACCTAGAGATACTTACCTTTTCCGCAGCTTCCGCTGGGGAAGGCGCTGTGTCAGCCGAGCGTTCTCTGCGAGCCGAACTCACCAGCGGAAAAACACCGGTACGCCCGCGATCAGAACATAGCCGTGTGTGACTAATTGCAGCCCTTGGAGGACGAATCCGTGGCTCCAACCCTGAGGTTGCAGGGCTACCAGCAAGGAGTCACCGGCTAATATTGCTCTTATTCAAGCTTATTTCTTACTCTAAACCTGTATTCGCTACAGCGAGAAGATACAAGGGACATTTTGGGAAGTGACGTGGACTTATATAGACGGGCGTCCCGACGTCATCCCCGGTCACACGTGACTTTGTTTATATTATATACTCGACCTGCGCATGCGCGAAGGATAACATCCAGTGTTAAGCACTGCCTCTGGCGGTCAGTAAGAATGAAATAGAACCACACAATTTTATACAGCAATGTACAATCCCAGTACAAACAAAAACCTACGAACTTGATCAAATCAACCTCAAAGCAGCTCAGGGAGGTCCAGAGACAACGATAACACGGGATGGCGGTTCCGTCGGCTCCGTGGCCCTCGTAGTTTCTCGGCGGCGTCGCCGCGAAACAGGAAGTCGCCGTCATTTCGCTCCGCGCCGTCCCACGCGCTCCAGACTTCACCCGCCCGGGGAGAACCCAGGCCCGAGGATGTCCTCGCGTCCATATCGAGCGTGTTGCAGCCGCTTCCGGCGGCGGGCTTTGCCCCGCCGCGCGCTCCGAATAGGAGGAGGCCGCGGCGCGTGCTGTCGCCCGGAGCGCCGAGGCCAGCCGGCCGTGACGGCATCCAGCACGAGAGTGCGAGGGCCCGGTCATCACTGCTCGCAGTTTTAATTAGGGCCCGAACACCGAGTGGTGCGAAGCCCTATTGTAATCGGTATGATTTTTATTCCGACTTGTTTTGGCACTTTTCACCCCCTTCCCCTGGTGCAATAGTTGAAAAACTCTGCATGCAGATCAGACCTGCAAAAAAATTGAAGTTATCGTTGGTTTCGAGACCGGGCCAAAAAAACGGCGCCCCCTGTGGCCACAAACAGTTTTTCAGGAAATGCCTGCTCCAAAATTGGGCTAGAGGCCTGAAATTTTAGGACAGCATGTATTGGCCCAAGGCGCACATACATGCAATTGCATGTCCTGTGCCAAAATCACAGGAAGTTGGCCATTTTGGATTAAGTGCCTAAAACCGCCATATTACATAAATTCGCATTTCGACGAAAGGCTCCTAGAGTTTTTACGGCAGGGACGTCAAACCACTGCTCAAGTACTCAAGACGCTTGCCCGATGTTAAATTGCGGAAAGATTTCAAATTTACAATAGTACCAGGGAGCTATTGGGGGTCAAAGTTGACGTACACATCACCAAAAACGGACCTCATGAAACTTCAATTCATCATAACCCAGGCTGTGTTATACTTAGCTGCACCAAATTTAAAACCCAAATGTATCTTTGCAGGCCCAACAAAAAAGCCTCTTGAAGCCCCGCCCCAAAATCCACAGGAAGTCTTTTTTTTTATTTCAAAGGTTTTTTTATTAAATGTTAGTAACGAAATTGTAGCACAATGAATACAAATTTTTTTCCCGAACATACCCCACCCACATCCCACCCTCACACCCAACAACACGGAGTATACACTACAAGAAACAGAAATAAACAATCAATATGAAAAATTTAAAAAAAAAAACACATAAAGAAATAAAATTGAATCAAATAAAAGAGGGGGGGAGGTAGCTAGGAGAGAACGGGGTAAGTAGGCACACTTTTTACTCTACTGAGAATTGCTCATCACCTAAACATCTTTTGATAGTCATTCCTACATTACATTGAAGCTTAAAGTGTTGGCTTGAAATGTGTACCCCTCACTTTTTCTATCTTATTGTAATAAAGAAGAAATTAATCATCAAAGACACCCTAACACATTGTGACAATCAACCCCATCAAGGGGTCGGTTGTCATACACTATGGGGTTGTTTGTCACAATGTTATCTTAATGGGAATAATCTTGAAAAGAAGGAAAGAAAGTAGAACTAAATTTGAAAATGCAATTGCATTGTCAAGTTGACAAATAGGCCTATATAACTTACTGTAGCCTTGGCAGCTTGTCTGGTTTGGGATGCACTGGGTTGTTTTGATTTTGTTTCCCTTTTTTCCTTTGCATGCTAGCTGCCTTTTCCTGCTCTATTCTTTCCTTCTCTGGGGTGTCAGTGAGGATACAGCTTGACAATTTATTTCGTTTTTGGGTTCCTTTTCTGGCTGTAGCCTTTGGATAACTTGTGACAACCAACCCCCCAAAAAATTCAACCCCAACTTGAATTTTTTGCTAGCATCAATGCCAACAACCATCTGACAACTAATTAGCTTGCTAACCACAATCTAAACTATAGTTTACCCTTCACACTTCTTATGGGTAACAAGTGTTTTGTTATAAACCCATTCTGTAAAAGCCTAGAAGAAAAATACTGAGGAGCTAAATATTTTCAATTTGACATGAAAAACACAAATAGTCCTCTCACCTCAAATTCAGCAGTCTAACTCCAAGGAAGACTATGTAGGTGACCTCTTATCCCAATTCTGGATATTTACATACCAACATTTCACAGACAGCGCCTTCTTGTTCCGAGATATAACGATTGTGACAACCAACCCGTGTGACAAATTACCCCGTTCTCCCCTACTCTTCTATAGTTGTTGTTGTTGTTTTTTAAATAATTTAGGAAGGGGCGCCAAATTCTGTCAAATTTATTCTCGGATCCCTGGGTAGTATAACGTATTTTCTCTAAATTCATACATAGTGGCCCTCATTTATCAAACTTGCGTGGAAACTGGTGCAGATTCTGGCGCAAATACCTCCCTACGCCAGGTATCGCGTGGGATTTATCAAACAGTCGTATCTCGCCAATCTCAGCGTACGCCAGGCCATTATTGATAAATGCGGCGGCTGAAAACGATCGTATCACGCCCCTATATTTTCTCAGTTTAGAGGCCTCGCCCAGAGGTTTTACGACATGGATATGCGCATTACGGCACAGAAGAGGAACTTCTCTGAAGTAGAAATTGACAGAATAACAGCGAAAGTAGAAAAAAAAGAGTTTCATTTCGGAGCATTACAAGCGGCATCAAAGAACGACAGAAGGCAGCAGTTAGGAAGGAAATAACTGCTGCGGTCAACAGCGTTGGTGTTGACAACAAACGATCTCCAGCTGAGGATTTTGCATTTTAGGTTTACATCAGTAGGCTACTATCGCTCAAATGCTATAAAACAGCATATACAATTATATGTCGCCATTTCTTTACATAGATGAAGAAAAAGTGGTCTGACTCAAAAATCGCCACTAAAAAAAGCGTGTTGCTGTTCTGAGATGCAACCAACTGGGGGTGCGGGCATAATATAAGTGGTAGAGGAGAAAAAGACGCACCAACTGTCCGATAATGGTCCCCATAAAATAAATACAGGTCTGCAGAGATTTGAATGATTAGAATGTATTGGCCCTTTTAGATAGCACTACTCAAAAGGGTTGTAAAAACTAAAAATAACACATTTTGCGTTTTACTGTATGACGGCACGAGTGGTCAGCCCGGCCGTCAGCTGCACAAGCCGACCCGGCAACAATCAGCTGTGAGAGCGCCCACTGTCCTGCTCCACCAGCAGATCGGAAAAACGTGCCGGTTAACGGTGGAAATAAATCGCTCGCTTAAGCGATCAATGACACATTAAAAAGTGCGTCAAATAAATAAAATGTTAAGCTGAATGTTGTGCCGTGTATTTTTTATCATAAAGAGCAGTGTAGGCCAACTACATATTTAATACTGTGGCTAACATTTTGAATGAATGCAGCCCCCGTGCCTCAGTGTCCCCCCAGCTGCTCCAGACGGAGACAACTGCCCTTACGCAGTCCCATGCAGCGCTCCTAAGTGGCCGGTGTGTGCACTATTGAATCAGTGCTCCTACTCAGTTGCACACCATAAGCTGCACAATTTTAAGTGATTAATATCTTTATTTCGGTCTGAGCAAACACTGCATTTGTATTATCTTCTAATAATTGTCCAACAAAGTAATCGGCTACCCGGCACAGCCTGCACTGCGAGTCCATGCTGTTTACAAACTTGCGTACCCGAGCTGAGAGCTGAGGGGTATACTACGAAGCGAGATTAAGGGCTGAGCGAGGTCTGTTGAGTCTAAAGCGGTCTAAAGCCAGAGTTTTCAGTATCACGAAAGGTGGCTCTCTTTCTACCTGGCTAGATCACCGTGGTAACAGAGGCTGCACGGCTAACCTGCTCAGACCAGTTTTTGTTTCAGAGTTTGAGCTTAAATTCGGCTCTTATAGAGCGCTGCCCTTCAAGGAAACTACACATTTAGAAATCCCGCGGACCTGACAATATTGTCTGAGCGCTACATTCTCACTGAGGAAGCTGTTACATCTAAATTTATTGATCAGTAGGCTAAGTTAATGAACGAAACGAAGCCGTGACATTAGGCTTACAGCAGAGTGAACTGTAACATCGCGCTGGGGCTTTTTGCCACATGCATACAGTTATTGAACATGTAAAATAGCCCACACCTATACTGTATGCAGCGCCACTCTATGCTCTCCTCTCAAATGATTTTACCTGGCGATATACACACACTGGCTCTTAATAAAGCGTTCTATAAAATCACAGTTTGCAACATTATTTCACTGTGGGCTTTCTTTTCATAAGTAGCGATTACAGTTGGGACGTGACAGGTGACAGCTGTCACAGTTCGGACATCGTTGCAGACTCGCAGGTTAAGCTTCTCACAGTAGCCTAGATTCATATTTGTCCAGACTACAGGTTTTTTAATGTAGGCCTATTGGTATTTGTAAGATTCAAATAAAAGGCTAATAGTCTAAATCAAAATTGTATTCATTATGATGTGGCCCAAAACTAAATGATTTTCCATAGGCTATTCATTTTGAGACAGTGTCAGACTTAAATTACATTCTTAAGTGTGGGACTATAGGCGTAGTGCTATAAATATAGCAAAGTAGCCTATATATATATTAGGCTAAATGGTAGGCTATAGTGTTTAAATCCGAGTTCAACGTTTCATTGTTTTATAATGTCACGTTACGCACTGCGAGAACGATCGGCAAGATAAATAAATAATTTCCATGCTGGCAGCATTCCACTCTCCTTAGCCTATTTGCAGTAATAGTTTTTTTCGGCTCTCTGTTTTCTGCTGTAATAATTCAGACTGACAAACTCTTCCTCTTGAATGAAGTTGGCGACACACTTTTGTTTTACTCAGCTGCTCACAATCAGTCCGTTTGTGTAAAGTTAGCGGCACAAGATCAGTCCAGTCTGTGCGGAAGCAGAGTCAAATGACGGCCAAACGCCCCCTCTCATGGGGACGCGCACAGAGCCTGAAGCTGAAACCCTCGTTCAACATAAGAGGTTGATAACTGCCTTCGTGATACCGGTTAGCTCTGAGCGAGGGTATGTGTTATGTTGAACCAGATCAAAAAAAGAGAGCCGGGCTCTGTTGAGTTTGCTTTGTAGTATACCCCTCTGGTGTGGGATTTGAGCGTATTCTACGCTCACGTCCATATTGATAAATGCCGAGGTTTGCGTGGAAATGTGCGTACACCCACATTTCTATGGAGGACGATACCTGTCATATGTATAAATAAATGAATAAATACTGGAATAAATAAATAATTAAATACACGAATAAATACATAAATAAATTATTAAATACATGAATAAATAAATAAAAGAAGGAATAAATAAATACATAAATAATCAAATGTCATTTATTTATTTATAGATTTATTTATTTACACATTTATTTATTTATACATGTATTTAATTATTTATTTATTCCTTATTTTATTTATTTATTTGGGTATTTAATTATTTATTTATTCATTTATTTACACATTTATTTATTTATGCATTTATTCATTTCTACATTTCCACATTTCCTCATTTATTTATTTATGCATTTCTGTGTCCATATGCTAATGAGGTAGGAGGGACTTGCCTCAGTCTCATACAGGATTGGTCACAGGGTACGGATCTAAAGAACCAATCACAAGCCTGCGCGTTTTCTCCCCTCTGTGTACGAGCCTGAGCGCATTCACGGAGGGCAGAGAAAGCGTTGTTGCCATGGTAGTGCGTGACAGTGGACTAGACCTAGCCGAGGACGAGGTAGCCTAACAAGCTTGCACAATGGAAGAGAAACAAACCGGTAGACAGAAGTTACCACTGCCACCGTTACTTGCATAGACACTTGCCCCTACTCACCGTTTACAAAAGGCAAAGAAAAGAAAGCCAGAAGCTGAAAAGGCATCAAGAAAAGAGCAGTTAGGCCTACATACAGCTCGAGGACAAACGCGAGTCAACATTGGAATCACTGTTCAATGATGGCAACAGCTGAGGAAGTTGAATGGCTTGACAAGTGACGCCATGGTTGCCGTCTTTCTCTTGTTGGACAGGTAAGCCTTTGTTTCGTTTCCTGTAAAATGTGTGTTATGGCGAAGTCTAGCCAAGGAAGCTATTTATGTTGCGTTAGCCATATTAGCCCGATGCTAACGTTAGCTTCCCAGTCGTTCTAGGCTAGTAGGCACATTACAAGCTGCATTAGCTAACGTTGCCATACTATATTATTAGTCTAATGTTATGTGGTCGTCAGCGTCTGAACATGTGTCATTTTAGTATTGGCTTTTCAAAATGTGCTGATGCAGTGTGTTTTTCTTTTTTGAAGTATTGTTTTATAGTTATGACAACAAGGCTAATTCCTCAACACTTGAAACACCGATCGATGAGACCACCTCCTCCTCCATTTCTCGACAAACAACAATGTCTCATTCACTGGTAAGAACACACCTAATATTATAATGCTAACTGTTTAAAACAAACATGATAAGGCCTACTGTTAGTAGTGTTTCTCACAGCAGTCAGGCTAGCACATAAGATGGACTGGTAACAGAAATGTAAAGAAAAAGTTCGGCAGTATTGCCAATACAGCATGTTATTTATATCACAGTTTACCCACGTTCATGCATATTTTGTGTAGTACATTACACCTTTTTTTTTTATCATTCATTGTTTTGCTTGTCAGAGCTCACAAGATGAGTTTTTTTTTGCAAAACTCTAAGGATTGCATATAAGACATAAACCTTACCAGCAACTTTGTGTACTGAGATGCCATGTACCATGAACACACAATAGCCTACCTATTAGAGGACAATACAAAACTTTATTCAATAAATAATAATCATGTATTACTTTACAGGCAAGAATTCAGCTCTGCTTGACATGCGACACCCCAGCCTCATGTTGGACCTGCTAACATTGGCATCAGCAGATCCTCCTCCATCGGGCCCTCAGAAGACAGATACACCCACCTGGTGCGTCTGCCAGAGCTGCAGAGAAGTGCCAACAGATGTGGAGCGCAAGTGCTGTGGGCAACAACCTCACTCCTGTATCGCAATGATGCCCCACATCGAGGCATACATTTTGCAAGAGGGGCACCTAAACACGATGTGTTTTGGATGACCATCCAGACCCAGCGGAGATTAAAAAATAATTTCGCTATGCAGCATACTGCCAATTTGTTGTGTGGCAATATAGGGCACTGGGAGCAGGGAACAGAGTGGTCATACCTAGTTGCTGTGTGTAGAAAATAAGAGACCGCTTTCCAGATCCACATGGACAATACAAAGGCTTTATACCCAACAGGTTGCAATAAACAAAGTTTAATTTTATCTGTACTTAAAAGTTATTTTAAGAAATCTTTACAGAAAGTGAAGAAAAAGGAATATTAGACTGTTCATAAAAATAGCAGTGTCTGCATTTTTCTTTACAACTCAAACATTTACTGTATCAACTGAAAAATGCATGAAGCTTTAGCTTTCCTATGAATCACTGAACTAATATTTAGTTGTATAACCTCTGTTTCTGAGCATCTGTGTTGCAGGGAGCCGACCAACTTATGGCACCTGTGAACAGGTGTTTCAGCCCAAGACGATTGGACTACATTCCACAATTCCTCTGCATTTCTTGGTTTTGCCTCAAAAACAGCATTTTTGATGTCACCACATAGGTTTTCGATTGGATTAAGGTCCAGGGATTGGGCTGGCCACTCCATAACGTTAATCTTGTTGGTCTGGAACCAAGATCTTGTTCGCTTACTGGTGTGTTTGGGGTTGTTGACTTGTTGGAACACCAATTTCAAGAGCATTTCCTCTTCAGCATAAGGCAACATGACCTCTTCAAGTATTCTAATGTATCCAAACTGATCCATGATCCATGGTATGCGATAAATAGACCCGACACCATAGTGTGAGAAACATCCCCATAACATGATGTCTGCGCCACCATGCTTCACCGTCTTCAAAGTGTACTGTGGCTTGAATAGTTAGTCAGACGACCCCCAAACACTGAATTCAAGCCACGGTACACTTTGAAGACAGTCTGAAGACAGACTTTGGCACAGACATCATGTTATGGGGATGTTTCTCATACTATGGTGTCGGGTCTATTTATCGCATACCATGGATCAGTTTGGTTACATTTAAATACTTGAAGAGGTCATGTTGCCTTATGCTGAAGAGGAAATGCCCTTGAAATGGGTGTTCCAACAAGTCAACGACCCCAAACACACCAGTAAGCGAACAAGATCTTGGTTCCAGACCAACAAGATTAACGTTATGGAGTGGCCAGCCCAATCCCTGGACCTTAATCCAATAGAAAACCTATGTGGTGACATCAAAAATGCTGTTTTTGAGGCAAAACCAAGAAATGCAGAGGAATTGTGGAATGGGCCCAATCGTCCTGGGCTGAAACACCTATTCACAGGTGCCATAAGTTGGTCGGTTCCCTGCAACACAGATGCTCAGAAACAGAGGTTATACAAAAGAGGCTGTTTGGACTTTTCAACCACCACCTCATCCCATCATCCATCTCAGTCATTCAACAACTTGGACTCCTACGCCGCCGCCGCTACATCCACAGAGGCTCCCGCCGTGGGTTTGTTTTGACCCAGCACGGAAACTCCATCCCATTCGTCCGGTTACCTGCAAGCTCCGTCGCACCTCTGCCACGTCATCAGGACTCACCCGCGGCCGCTATTGGACCATTCATCGCTTCTGTCAGGCAGCAGCTCACCAGGCAGGACAGAAAACATGGACTGGATTTCACTGCTGTCCTTTCCCCTCACCCACACATCACTTCACCAAATGGCCAATCATTTATATACTCAACCACCACCACCCCTCCACCCAGTTTCCGCCCCTCTGCACAGCTAACCTGGCTAACCTCAGACCTCTCCAGCCTGCCCCTATCCCATCACCCTCTGGCTGTGCCAACTTTGCCCTCCTCAACACCCGCTCACTCAACAATAAAGCCCCCGCCATACATGAACTCATCCTCGACAATAATCTGGACCTCCTATTACTTACTGAAACCTGGCAACAACCCAATGACTTTTTCTCCCTCAACCAAGCATCTCCCCCTGGTTTCAGCTACATCGCCAAACCCCGCCCTTGCCGCTGTGGCGGTGGCCTCGCCGTCATCCACAAACATAATTATTTGATCAGAGAACTCACCCTCCCCTCAGTATCATCATTTGAATTCATTGCTTTTAAAGCCCCCTCCTCCACGACAGTTATCCTCATCTACAGGCCACCCAAACCTAATCCCTCCTTCCTTTCTGACTTCACCGAACTCATCACATTAGCATTAACCCTCTCTCCACGCTTGCTGTTACTCGGTGACATTAATATCCACATGGACTCCCCCACCTCCAAGCTCTCATCTGAACTCACCATTGTACTGGACAATTTCGATCTCACCCAACATGTCACCTTCCCAACCCATGACAAAGGACACATCCTCGACCTTGTCTGCTCCATCAATCTCCCTATACTCAGCCTTCACCCATGCCCCTTTCCCCTCTCTGATCACAAACTTATACTGTTCACCATCCTCTCCCCCACCCCCTGCCCCCGCCCCCTCAGAGAAATCACCTTCCGTAACCTCAAATCCATTGATCCCCACCATCTCTGTGACCTGCTCTCCTCCACCCTCCCCCTGGACTCAACCCTCAGCTCACCTGAGGAGCTTACAAACCACCTTAATTATATCCTGTCTTCCTCCCTCAACACCCTGGCCCCCCTAAAAACCAAAACTGTCTCCTTTAATACTTCTTCCCCCTGGTTCACACCTGCACTCCGCAAATTGAAACAGACTGGCCGCCAACTCGAACGACTCTCCAAAAAAACTTCACTCACAGTCCACCACCAAGCCTACAAACTCCACCTCACTGCCTACAAAGACGCCCTCACCGCTGCCAAGTCTGCCTACCTCTCTGCCAACTTCTCTGACCCCTGCCAAAACCCCAGAACCCTTTTCTCCACAGTGAGCAACCTCCTCAAACCCCGGACCAGCACCCTCTCCACCTCCTCCCCAGATCTCTGCAACTCATTCCTCCAGTTTTTCGCTGACAAAATCACCACCATCAACCATTCACTTTTTCCTGTACATGAACCCCCTGCACATTCAATGGCCCCTCCCCTACCCATTTCGCTGGACATCCCAACCCCTCCTCCCCATTGCCGTCTCTCCCACTTTGACTTGGTTACCCCTCTTGCACTCTCCAAGCTTATAAGCTCCTCCAAACCTACTACCTGCTCCCTTGACCCCCTCCCCACTCCCCTGCTCAAGTCCTGCCTCCCTGTTCTCTGCCCCTACCTCACTAACCTCTTTAACTCCTCACTGTCCCATGGAATTGTCCCCTCTGCTTTCAAATCTGCTGCTGTCACCCCCACCCTCAAGAAACCTGGTCTCGACCCCGCCTCCCTCTGTAACTACCGCCCAATCTCCAACCTCCCCTTCCTCTCCAAAACCCTTGAACGCATAGTCACCAAACAACTCCAATCCCATCTCCACGCCAATAACCTTTTTGAATCCCTCCAATCTGGCTTCCGCCCTCTCCACAGCACAGAAACCGCTCTCCTTAAAGTCTTCAATGACCTCCTCACCTCTGCCGATGCTGGTTCCCTCAACTTCCTCATCCTCCTTGACCTGAGTGCAGCCTTCGATACTGTTAACCACACCATCCTGCTCACCAGACTCAGCAACCTCGGTATTGAAGGTACTGCACTCAGCTGGCTTCATTCTTATCTTTCTGACAGATCTAACTTCATCTCCCTCCATAACCACACATCTGCCACAGTCACCGTCACACAAGGTGTTCCCCAAGGTTCTGTACTCGGCCCCCTCCTCTTCATCATTTACCTCCTCCCCCTTGGTCAGTTACTTCGCCATTTCTCAATGGACTTCCACTGCTATGCTGATGACACCCAAATTTACCTCAGTACCAAATCCCCCCACAACCCCCCCATCTCCCACATTGAATCCTGCCTGTCTTCCCTTACACTCTGGATGAAAAATAACTTCCTCAAACTCAACAGCAACAAAACTGAACTCCTCCTAATTGGCTCCAAATCCACCCTCAGCAAATTTACAACCCCCCCCCCACACTCACTATTGATGGCACCATGGTCTCCCCCTCCCCCCAGGCCCGCAATCTTGGCGTAATTTTTGATCCCACCCTCTCCCTTGAACCCCACATCCGTCACACTGTCAAAACCTCCTTCTATCACCTCTGTAATATTGCAAAGATTAGATCCTCCCTCACACCCCATGCTGCTGAAAGACTCATCCATGCCTTCATCTCCTCCCGCCTTGACTATTGTAATTCACTCCTCGCCGGCATCAGCACCACCTCCATCAACAGACTCCAACGTGTCCAGAATGCAGCTGCCCGTCTCCTCACTCACACCAACTCGTGGAACCACATCACCCCAGTCCTCAAAAAGCTCCACTGGCTCCCCATTTCTTTCCGGATCAATTACAAACACCTGGTCCTCACCTACAAAGCCCTCAACCATCTGGCCCCCCCATATCTCACTGACCTTCTCTCCCCCTATCAACCCCCTCGGGCCCTCAGATCCTCCTCAGCCAGTCTCCTCTCCACCCACACATCTAAACTCTGCAGCTTTGGTGACAGAGCTTTCTCCAGGGCAGCTCCCAGGCTCTGGAACAGCCTCCCCCAACATATCCGTGACTCTGAGTCCCTCACCATCTTCCAGTCCAAACTCAAGACCCATCTCTTCTCCTCTGCCTACCCCTAGTTCACCCACCAACCCAACTCTACATGACATTTTTGTTTGTTTATTGTTTTGTTTTTGTAAAGCGCTCTGAGTGAGAGAAGAGCGCTATATAAATAAAATTTATTATTATTTATTATTATTATTACAACTAAATATTAGTTCAGTGATTCATAGGAAAGCTAAAGCTTCATGCATTTTTCAGTTGATACAGTAAATGTTTGAGTTGTAAAGAAAAATGCAGACACTATTTTTTTGAACAGTCTAATATTCATTTTTCTTCACTTTCTGTAAAGATGAAGAAACATTTGACTAAAGTTTCTTCATATTTGGATTTGGAATAGAATGTGCAATGTCCCCAATGCATTTGAGTGTTTGGAAATAAAAGCTATGATAAGGTACATAGATTTATATTTCAATGTATTCCCAGGAGGAACTGAAGATACTAAGTCCTTTTGTTTTTATATTATGTTCGAATAAAACATGTCAAATGACTTTTAATTTGTTATTATTACGGATATCAAGACATAACATTTATCATCTCAGTAAATGTTGCACAAAATAATTACAACCAATGTTGTGTGACAATATTTTTTTAATTCAATATAAACATGGTCATAAACTTTGTCCAGGGGTCCAGTTTTCGTAGACAAGTCTGGTCTGGCTCTGCATGCGGCTGCATCAGCTGTGGCAACTTGTATTTGTGGCAGTGACTGTCCTTAGGAGAGAATATCAGAAGACAAACACAATGAACAACGGTATTAGTGGTTTAACAGAGTTGCAGAGAAAATCCTTCATGACGTGGTTTATCCTTACACTTTGATTGCATAGAGAAGCGCTATAAAAATCCAATCCATTATTATTATTGTTGTTCTTCAGATAATAGGTTGACCAGCACTTCTGGATCTGTAATATTATACCTCATGATGGTTGGTGGAACCCGGACACAAATCTTTACACTTTGGCATTCCTTAGACCAGGAGCTAAATGGATTTTCATGTGCTGTGTTACATAGCAAAGTTAAACATTTATGATCATACAACAGGGCTCCAGACTAACCTTTTTTACTAGGAGCACTGGCACCCCTAACTCAGAATGTTTAGGGGAGCAAGCAGAAAATGTAGGGGCAAACATTAAATAGACCTGCAACGCATCTATTAAAATGTTTCCCAATTTTAACTATATTAGGCCTATTGATATTGTATTGCCAGCATGTTTTGGACCACACTGACAACAGATGATACAGTTCATTGTGTTTTTGATTTTGCATCACCATGTGAAATTCTTCAGACATTCCTTTGGGGAAAGGAATTTTTTTTGCCCATTTTCACCACAACCACTTCTACATGCGAGCCCTCTGATTTTTCCTACTCTATTTCTGCTGACTCCTGTAAGGAAAATAGCCTAGTTATTGGCCCAAAAGTAACTAGTAGGAGCTAGATGATAATATCAACTAATTTGCAGTGTAGGCTATGCTATTCTGAAAGAGGCTAAATTAATAGAAAATGCTGACCAGGTAGTTTACAAATTAACTAGGCCTATTTACATATTTACAAACTCACTTTACACACTTTTTTTGTTGCCATATAACTACAAGGTTAGCTTTTTTATAGATATGCAGTGGCCTATTGAATGTGGACATATAAAACAATTTGTGTTCACAAACGTCCCCTGACACACGGTGCTGTCTGCTGGAGGTGGCGGGGGCTGCTCTCAGACTGCCCGTGTGACTGAGTGATGTCAGCGGTGAGGAGAAGACAGCTCCGTTCCTACTCTGCTCTTGTGCGCGCAGTTTAAAAAAATAGCCAGATGTCTCTGGACTCTAACAGCCTTATCGCTATGGCGGAAAGTCGTCAAATATAGCGGAAAAAGTCGCCAGTTGGCAGCATGTTACAGTTTTTCTCAGTTGCTTTTCTCAGATCAGAATGAAAATTCTCATAACTATTAGTTCAACCTCCGCAACATTTAGTCATTTGAGCACATCATACTTACCTGTATAAATAAAGGTTAATAAAAAATAGAGCAAAAGGGACGGTGTGAGTCCACAAATGTACTGCACACACTGGGGTTATGAAGACAAATACACACACACACACACACACACACACACACACACACACACACACACACACACACACACACACACACACACACACACACACACACACACACACACACACACACACACACACACACACACACACACACACACACACACACACACACACACACACACACACACACACACACACACACACGGGTTTAATGACAGCATTTGCTTGTTGTTATTGCACGGCCACATTCTTTAAGGGGATTTAAACTCAGACATTCAAAAACAGTTACAAAAAAAAAAAGGTACAAAACTTTTGATGCTTTTAATAAGACAACTTCAAGGACAGACCATGGTCGAGAGGCATTTGCAAACACACTTTCATGTTATGTTCAAACAGAAGTAGATACCAGATGGAGGGAGTGGAGAGTACTGGGGCCGGTTTCCCGATAACGTCATCTCTTAGCGCGCTACGAAGACTCCTACGTTATGACTTACCAAAGTTGTTTACCTCTGTAGTCGTGGTTCCCGAACGGTCTCTTAGGAGTCTTCTTAAGAAACAGTCCCTACGTGGCTCGTACACGGCGCTGTCCAGTGCTGAAATCGATGGCTCAGAGTTCGATTTTCCATTTCCTGCTTATTTCATGCGAAGCTGCATGACAAGTCTTTGCGAATAAAAGATTACTAGAAATCCTTCTAAGCCGAAACATTTATTTAACACCTCTTGCTTTATAATCTAAGTATCTTTAAGAACAATAATCACGTTTCGTGGTGGGTCAGTAAGGAAACTGAAAGTAGAATATCGCCAATGGCCTATATCAATAAAAACAGACGGCCCAAACAGCGTCCAAATGAGCTAAAATCCTAAATACAATAAACAGTAACATGGCACACTTATTTTAAGGTAAGCTTTAATTGATTATTCATTCATTTTTTCACACGTTTACATGTTTTGAGGCGGAGAATCCGACGCACACTGCGGAACACAATGCGATGGTTCTAGTGTTAACCTTGGTCGAACGTATTACCATAGCCTATAGGCCTACTGATTTAAAAAAGGTAGCCTAGGCTATAGAAAAATATAGAAACAGCGGAGGAGATTAAGATCGTTTCCAGCAATTATTTTCTTCATGAATGACTTGTGGCAGTTCCATGCGCAACAGGGATGTCACTCGTGTCCGTTTTATGCATGGTGCTTACGGAAGGAAATGTGGGGGTCTGTAGTAGCCAAGCCTATCTGTGGCGATGCCACAGCGATCGCAGGGACTTCACTTGTCATTAAACTTATAAATCTGACTGTATTTCATATCAAAGGGACACAGCGATGACTGTATTAAATATCAAACTGATAAAAACGATCCGACTGTAGGCTGTAGTGTATCACGTATAAAGTAGCCTATTTTCATATTGACGGACATCGCATCCAATCAGTTAATGCTGATTGTCAAGTCAGTTAGATGACTATGTAGGCTACTTATAGTTTGAACACTTTGTGAATCAGAGTGAATGGTATTCTGCTAACATATAGCTTACTTTAAATGTGATATGTACGCTATATACAGTTATCGTTTTTAACAGTTTATTTAATACAGTCATCGCTGTGTCCGTTTGATATGAAATACAGTCAGATTTATTAGTTAAATGACAAATGAGAGCTGAAACATCCCTACGGTAGAGCTAAGAAGGCTCTGCGGGCGCTCCAGACCAACCTTACCAACGTAGGACGTACGAAAGAGATTCGTAGCAAAGAACGTTTCGGGAAACAGGCGAAATGTTAAGTAGGAACTCTACGTAGGGGTTACGAATGACGTAGCGTTAAGAAGGCTCTACGAAGGCTTTGGGAAACCGGCCCCTGTCCTATAAAAAGCAGAAAGCAGTTATAAAAGCAGTGGAGCTGAGAAATAAGTTGTCAGGAGGGATGGCAATATGTTCTACTAAATATAATTCTACATATAGTACCTATGAAATGCACACTGGGCAGCATTTGGAGTATTTTGTTTCCGGTTGTTTAACTAGTTTGTTTAAGAAAATAAACCTAATTTTGAATATCTCCAGTTAAGAGTTTCCTAAAAAATATTCATCATGGATTAATTCATATGAAAATGACTGTAATGAATTTACGTGACATTTATCTATTCACAATACCTATAAATAGTAAAACTCTGATCAATTAGAGTGGGGTCTTAACTTTTTTCAGAGCTTTCTGTGAAGAAAAAGTATATGACAAACTGCATAAAAATGTCCAATTCTGCAGCGCCCTTAAACCATATCATAAACAATTTTCAAATACAATTAGACCCAGGTCCTGAAACAGCGTGCACACTGGGAGAGATGACCAACACAAGGACAGACATGACAGGAATAATGCGTGAAGATGGTTCCCACATCCACATACGTAAGACAGAGAGAGTGAGTGGAAGGAACGGTCCCACGGCATGCTGTGGGCACAAAACAGACCAAAGAGATGAAGTGACATGGCCTCTCCAATGTTCGGACGCACAAAAAAAAACACAAGTGAATTTCAAGGTGACAGCTGGGACAGAAAATGCAATGAAGTATGGTCACGGAAATACACTCAACAAAAATATAAACGCAACACTTTTGTTTTTGCTCCCATTTTTCAAGAGATGGACTTAAAGATCTAAAATTCATTCCAGATACACAATTGTACCATTTCTCTCAAACATTGTTCACAAATCTGTCTAAATGTGTGATAGAGAGCACTTCTGCTTTGCTGAGATAATCCATCCCACCTCACAGGTGTGCCACATCAAGATGCTGATCTGACATCATGATTAGTGCACAGGTGTGCCTTAGACTGTCCACAATAAAAGGCCACCCTGAAATGTGCAGTTTTGTCTCAGCAAAATGCCACAGATGCCACAAGCATTGAGGGAGCGTGCAATTGGCATGCTGACAGCAGGAATGTCAACCAGATCTGTTGCTCGTGCATTGAATGTTCATTTCTCCACCATAAGCCGTCTCCAGCAACTTCGCACAGCCATTGAAGAGGAGTGGACCAACATTCCACAGGCCACAATTGACAATCTGATAAACTCTATGCGAAGAAGATGTGTTGCACTGCATGAGGCAAATGGTGGTCACACCAGATACTGACTGGTTCTGAGTCCCCAGACCCACAATAAAGCAAAAAAATGCACATTTCAGAGTGGCCTTTTATTGTGGACAGTCTAAGGCACACCTGTGCACTAATCATGATGTCAGATCAGCATCTTGATGTGGCACACCTGTGAGGTGGGATGGATTATCTCAGCAAAGCAGAAGTGCTCACTATCACACATTTAGACAGATTTGTGAACAATGTTTGAGAGAAATGGTACAATTGTGTATCTGGAATGAATTTTAGATCTTTAAGTCCATCTCATGAAAAATGGGAGCAAAAACAAAAGTGTTGCGTTTATATTTTTGTTGAGTGTACATACTGTCACTCAATCTGATTAATGATAAAAAAAATAATGATTTGGTAGCTTTGCTTTGATTAAATGTATATTTTTTTTAAAGGTTGGATTCAAATCTGTGTGCCAATGCAAAGGGGAGTTTTATGTAACGCAAACATTGGTGATAGTGATAGTACCGCTCCGGGGGAAATTCTGATTGTCATTGAACGACAATGACAATCAGAAATGTTGGGTTGAAATTACCTGATGTATTTTTGAGTTCTGCCTCTAAAAAAGAACAATTGTAGGTTAAAAAAAAAAATGTTTTGGGGGATTATCCTGAGGCGATGTGCTGAATTATGATCTGCAGCGTTCTTACCGATGGGCAGCTTGAGTTTCTTGCGTAGCGAAATGCGCCGGGACCTGGAGCGTGAGCGGCGGTCGGTGGTGGTGCCGGAGTGGGCGGTGGTGCATTTGGGAATCTCTAGTCACATCGGGAACCCATATTAATGTTGAAAAACATTATTTAGAGGTGACCTTTAAAAAAAATTACAAATGTGTTAAATTATTTTGTGGTCATTTTCTGTACAACACTGCGACCTGTGTGTTTATTGTGAAAGGGAGAAGGAGCAACATGAAGAGTTTACAAGTTTTTTCATTTTTCTAAGCAGAGAGGTGGAAGCCTGGACTGGACACACAGTAGATGGTGCTATATGGAGAGGCTGTGAGGTGGACACTCACTGTTCGGGGGTCTGAGGGGGGTCTGCTGGAGATGTAGCTGCGTCACTCATCTGCAGCACTGGACACCTGACCCTTCTCCCCGGACACACCCGCCTCTGACCTACACACACACACACACACACACACACACACACACACACACACACACACACACACACACACACACACACACACACACACACACACACACACACACACACACACACACACACACACACACACACACACACACACACACACACACACACACACACACACACACACACACACACACACACACACACACACACACAAATACACGCACACAGACAAAGCACTCAGGCCACCTGATTTAAACACAGACTAACCTTACTGATGCAGTAATATGGCTGAATCCAAACGTGCACACTTAAGCGGCCTTAATTAAATATTATATACTTGAAAAAAGTTACTCTAAGTATTTCGGTCATAATATGCATCCAATTATTCATAGAACTATGTAGATATAAAAGATGTCAAGCATATCAATATGCAATTCATTATCTTAACTCTGAAGCCTGAATGATGGGGTCAGGTAAAACAATACTTCCACAGCAACAAGTGAAAGATCTGTTGTCTGTCTATTGGCAGTGTGTACGACGTAACAACAATTCCAGAGGGGGCAGGTTGGGATTCAGCCCCATCTCATGCTAGTGGATGTTGAGGACTAGAGGACCTGCAAACTGGGCAATCTTCAACCATGTCTAGCAATCCTTTAAGCAGAACTTGACCATGCAGGAAGTATGCAAAATTAGAAATAAAAGTCATAGGTGGTCTCATCTTTTTTTTTAAGGTGATGCCTAGTACTGCTACAGCCACCTCTTTTTAAAAACAAATAAACAACATATCAGTCACTCAGGCCAAAAAAATAAACAGATGCAGACAGGACAGAAATAAAACACAAGAAAACAAAAAGACAGCTAGCGGTGATGAGAAGCGTAGCTCTGATTTGGCATAAAGTCGGCATGTGGTTTTGGACTAGGGACAAAACGTGATGTAATTGAGAGCATTTCTAGGCCACCGATTGGGCTGCTACCTCCTGGGGGCGGGCTGTTTGCTCTCTTCCTTCTCTTCAGGTTTCTTGGTGGTGGCGACCTTCTCGGCGCTGTCCAGGAGCGCGCTCAGTGCCACCCGGCGGAACACGTTCCCTTGAGCCTCCTTGATGAACTGCACCAGCTGGCGTATGTCACAGTACAGACCCTGGTGGGGGAGTGCCAGAAACAAGTGAGATGGAAGGATGTGTGTATGTCGAATGGTGTGTGAAATCGGGCCTAGACTCAAACTGACTTTGCAGTTAGCGTCAAACAAGACGTCCCTGCGTTTCCTGCATTTGACCACATGTATTGGGACATCCTACATCTTTTTCTACCATACTTTAAAGCAGGGAAGTTTAGGTATTGGAATGCAGCCTGGGTGTTTGCACGTCCCTATTTGCATAACTGGATAGTGTTATATGGTGTAAATGAGCTCCAGCTTGTCAGTGGGAGGCCACTGAATCTGTGCCATAACAAACCCAACCTTTAAAAGTGTGCCAACTTCTGCCAACGTACACAAGCCAACGCCAGCCCCTTGAGGCTTTCTAGGTGTCACAGAGTGGTCTTACATATCATTTACAGAATAAGGTGTTTTGGTAAGATGAAAAATTCAAAATAAATGGTTTAATATATGGAGAAACATATGTTGCAATACATTTAATTTGGCCATAATTGTTTGAATGAGGTATAGTGGTACTATAGTGAGATTAAGTAATGCTCATGGTCAATTCATCATGTATGACAGCGCATTAACAAAGGCGGAGTAAGTGATAGTTCTTAATCTTTAGGCTCAGTTGGAAACGAGCCATCAATTATTCAACTGCAAGATGAAATCGGATAGTCTGAATCCATATATAATATTTAATGGAAGACAGTTGATGACACATTTAAAATATACGTATATGTTTCATACAAACCACAGGCCTATGTGCTACTGTAACTACAAAATCCACTATGATCTTGGACATTCTCAACATGGAACAGTCGGTTGGAAGATCACATGGCGCAAAACCAAACTTGAATACTTTAGCTGATGCCGCGGAAAGTGTAAAATGATTACTATAACGTATTATTTGTCTGCAAGTCCTGTGGGTTGGAGGGGTTTGTAGACCCGTTTCATCTCGTCGTCTGTCTCAGGTCTGTCTCATGTCTCTGTTGTATGTTTGCTATAAATCAATAAATATTTGATAAACTAAACTATGATCTTGGTTATGACGCCACCCCGCGATAATGTTATTGGCGGTATTGCGGTTATTCGTCACAGCCCTAGAAGACAGCACGACTGATGATCACACACATAGCAGCACTCACCAGGTTTTCGGGGCTGTGCAGCTCGTGCGTGGTGGACGCACAGCGGGTGATGAGTGACTTGAACATGCAGCCCACCACCACCGCCTCCATAGTCTGAGCCACCGACTTGTTGTCGCCCGTGGTGAAGTTGTTCCCAAAGCCCGCCTTGTCTGGAAGCAACATGGAGGTAGCGGTTCACACAGTGGATGGTTTAGTCACAAGGAAGGGGGGGGGAGTATTGACAGCTGACCAGATTCGGTATTAAACATCGAGCCCCGACAACAGAAAGGGGAGGGTAACGGGGTGGTGGACGGGGGCAAAGGAAAAGGGTCCATAAAGCTTTATGTGGGAGAAGCAAACTGAAAAGGATTCTGGGTAGGGGGGTAAGGAAGACATGCAACTGACTAAGGCCTGCTATAAATACATACAGTACATACAGTAGCCTGCTTGTTCTCTTGGGTCCAGTTAGTTGATTTTTTTGTCTATGCAAAATAAATACCAGATTTAAAAAAGGGTGGAGCCAGCGATTCTGGGGAATGCTTGTCATCAAGATCAGTGAATATCTCCTCTCCTAAGCTGAGTATTAACAACAGATATTCTTCAGTGCACACACAGTATGTACATGAGGAGATATTCAATGATGTTGAGATAAAAAGGGATTTTGACAACAAGCATTCTCCAGAACCGCTGTCTCCATCTTTAAATCATAAGTCTGGATTTTGCAGGCGAGTTTTTTTCATTTGTCGGACAGAGTGAGGGGTGCAGCGATGGAAGCGATGTCTAGGGAAGGCTCTGATCGGGTGTGGATATTAATTTTATTGCTTTGTGTTATTAGCTGTTCATTGGATTATTGATCATGGGTATCTACCGATGTTTCTTTTTTTCGCCCTCCTGGACCTCTCACCTGCACTGTCGTACTCTGCAAGAGAAAAGAGGCGGGGCACAAGTTGATTGACATCAAGGCCAGCACAGACATGAACGTACAAAAAATAAAAAGGACCTGGCACCCCACCCTCCGGAAGGAAGGCGGCGAACTGGAGACGTAAACACACACAGATTGACACACCAAAAAACGAGGGTGCCCTATTCACTTTGAGAATTAAACCAGTCATCGGTTCAGTAACTTGCCAAAGGTATTATATACGATATTATTGCTGCGCTGATTGTAGTAAACTGAGCACAAAATAATTCAAATTTCAGTACAAAAACTGAATTGGCATATACTACAATGTGTCTCAATGCTCAGCAATAAAGCCGCCGATTGAGCAGAGATGCAAAATGGGGCAAAGCTTTGGATTGGCAAGTGTACAGAATGGATGAGTGAGTGAGTAAAGGAAGACAGGAGTCATGCTCGTTGGAAGTGGATGGAGAAAAAAGAGGGGAAGATGGAAGCAGGAAGGAGGACGACAAGTGGAAGGAGGAAAGGGGGAAAAACAGATATATATAGAGATAGCGCTGGAATGCAAGGTCGAAGTGCGGCGTGAGACAGCGGTGGTGCAATTCAGCTTTGTAAACCACACTAGAACGTGACTAAACCTTTTAATATGATACTTCTCTATAATGAAATAGCACCAATGTTAGACCTTTAGATGTAATATTATTGATTTGAAGGTTATTAGGGTCATATTTTTAAACTAAAGAAAAGTTAAAGGCAGTTTGGTTGAGCTTACCATCTGCACAGTACAGCAGACCCAATTCATTCCTCAATTAATTGACAGCCAATTTGAAAATCACTTAATTGTTTCAGCAATTTATCAAGAAATAATACCACACATTCACTGCTTCTGGGTTCTCAGATCGGAGGATTTGCTGCTTTTCTCTGAGTGCTGACCTGCATTCTGAGGCGATCTCCGGACAGTCCGCGGTGTCCCTCTTCACACCCGTACGCACAGCCCAGGGACTTGACTATCTTTATCAGCATGGTCAGAGCCAGGCGGTGGGTGGTCAAGCCCGAGCCCTCTTCCTGTTCATGGTTAACGATACACACACACACACACGTCATGGCATGGAATTCATTATCAAGTTTTTTGATTTCAGAAATTAAAAAAATAGACAGACAGAAGCTAATACAAAAATACAGAATACACACCCACCTTCTTATCGTTCTCCTTGTTATTCTTCACGTCATCTTTGCTGCCCTGCCCGCTCCCTCCACCGCTGCCCCCTCCCCCACCACCACCACCTCCATCCCCCCCTCCCCCTCCGCCTGCCCCAGGGAGAGAGCCTCCTCCCTGGGCGCCGCCTCCTGCTCCAAGGCCCTGGCCCATAGAGTTTTTGGCGCGTGAGTCCTGGTTCTCCTTGTCCTCTGCCTTGGACAGCTTCTTGCCCATGCCTGGCACCACGGCCAGCTGCAGCAGGCAGTCGATGATGTTGAGCGCCACGTCGCAAATCCTGGAGCTGATTCAGGACGGCATATAGAGCCCGCAACACTGCCTGTAGGAAAGGCAAGTGAGAAATTGTTTAGATCCATCAAAAGAAAAATGACAAGGAAAAGCTTACAATTCAATTCTCCCCCCCCCCCCCCTCCACACACACACATGCACACACACTCACAGTGAGGTCCAGCATGCCGTTCTTCAGCACAAAGTTGTTGGTGCCCTCGATGTTCTCGCCTTCCTCCAGACAGGAGTAGTTGATGCAGGAGTCGGTGAAGCTGCGTGGCAGGTTGGCACAGGCCAGTGGCTCGATGGGGAGCTCGGGCACCGCCGCCGGGTTACACAGCTTCTTCATGTGCTCGGTGAAGAAGTCAGCATAGCCCACGTTAAAGGACGCCACTGTGGTGTTGAACACCGCCATGGTGATGGTGGAGATTTGAGACCGCACTGTGGGAGGGTGTGTGAGAGGGAAGAGTTGGACGCTGGACGATAGTTTTTGCACCATGTAACTTTTGGTGTCAAGAGAAGAGAACATTTTCTAAGGATTTTGTCTTTTTTCAACTTTTTCAACTGCAGCATCTTTGACTTTAATTTCTACTCAAGTTCTCTACCCCCCCCCCCCCCTCCAAATTAACCTTTTAAAGCTAGTGCGTAACTTCCGTCTCCCCAATTAGGAGATTTTCTGAGTAATTACAACAACACTGTCGGCGCATCTACATGAAATAAGTCCTCTGTGGTCGTGCATGGATTTTATTCCTTCATTTCCTTTTCATTTTATTCTAGAGATCAAGTCAGAATCAGCTCTCTTCTATAATTATCTCTTTCTTTTGTTCTCAGTAAACCTCTATTGAGAATGAAATTATCTCTATAAAAAAAATAATAGCATGCATTTGAAGCAGTGTGCCTCGGAGTCTTAAAGCAGCCCTGTTATTTGTATGTAAATTAGCATTGTCACAGGAATATAACACTTATATAATCCTGTCCTATTTCTGCTCGGCAGGTCTCTGTGGAGCTGGCAGCATCTGCTGTTTATTGTAGCTGACGGTTTGCGATATGATTGTTGTTTGTATTTGTATATTTTCATAAAAAAAAATTAATGTTTGATACATCTCATGTACTGTGCCAGCCTCTGTGGGAGTTGCATGGAGTGTTTTTTATCAACTTGGATTGACCTCAATCACTGCTGCATTCTGACAGTACTTGAACTTTCCTATCAAAAAATAGATATTTTCTGTTTTACTTTTCCTGATGCTAACATACAAGATCTTTAAGTCTATGGGAATAAATAATAGCCTAAGATTCCTATTGGGTGTGTGTGTGTGTGTGTGTCTACAATTCGGTCCTTGTTTAAAATAGCCCTGTAGGCCCAGTTTAATTTTGAAATTCAGACATTCTGTTGGAATGGTCGGGCATGTCTCGGAGCAGGGAGTGATGGGAGTGCGAGTGTTTGGCGCTCAGGCTGTCTGCGTCGGCGGCCGTGTCTGAGCTGCCTCTCCGTGTGAATTTGCCTAGAAGGTAGCGCAATGGAGGAATATATCAGGTTGAACTAGGAACAATGCTGAACTACTGAAATATGTAAATAGAAATTAAGTTAGGGATTATTACTATGCCTCCTCTAAAAAAATTTAAAAAAAATAAAATAAAAAAATATGTCACCAAACTATTGTGCATTGTAGCAGCACACAAGATGGCAACGGCACTAGGTCCAGAATGATGTATCGCCTTGCCGGGGTTCCATGCCTTTACTGGATGTGACACAGTGTCATCTTTTGGTGGCAGGGGTAAGAGGAATGCGTGGGATACATGGAGGAGCTTTGAAGATGTCACAGAAGCCTTCTGTGCATTTGCTGCCACACCTAACTCCATAGACAACTGGATGGAGCCTCTGGAGCGATTTGCTGTATACAGGCCTGTTGTAACTCCTCTGCTGTGGATGCAAAAAGGGGTGCAGTGGACATTGCAAATGTGTCAAGGCAGCACTTCCGTGCACTTTGCCCCTGTGGTGGACTGTTTTCAGAAATAATTATAAATGTGTTGATGGTTTTATTGTTATTTAATTCCCTGAATGCCAGTATGTATGTAGTTTAGCATGTTGTAAATAGTACCACTGCATTCCTCATTCTTGTACAAGTAGAATTAGGCCAATTTTGTATGTTCAAATGATTTATATGCATATGTGTTTTGGGCGTTACCTACAACTTTATGTGAGTAAAAGTTACTGCTTGCAACTTACCTTGACTGGTACTTTCATTGTGGTAACTGTTTATATCACTTAGCTCCTTCGGAACCTAGAGCAATGTTGACTTACTCAGAGAGGGTTACACGGATAAAATAGCAACCTATCAAACAGGCTAAACTGATGTATTGTTCAGGCTTTGAAAAAGATATTTACTTTAGTTGTATGCTGACCTTATATGCTTACAATATAAGGTCAGCATACAACTCATGAACTGATTCTGTAATTCATGAAAATATGCATAACTTCGCTAATATTTGAAGGTTTTACCACAATTTTGTTCCCTGAATGCCAGATATATGAAGTTGGGTACTTTCTAGCATGTTTTAAATAGCACCACTGCCTTGTCCATCCTTGAAAATGTAGGATTAGACACCATAATCAAGATCCTAGGTGCTCTACAACCCAAGCTACTGGTACTATAAGAGCTGCTGGTGGCCATTTTTAAAAGTGGCCGCCGTGGGCGCCATAGGAAAAATTGGCGATGGCCCTATTGCCAAAAATCTTCCTTAGGGCATGCTCTAACAGTGTGCCAAAGCTCATGTTTGTATCATAAAAAGCACAATGCATTCACATATCTGCTGGACTATAGGCTATTATTCGGAATGTCCTAATATGGCTATTTCAGTGGAGGAGTACTTCTAGAAAAATCTCATTAGAAATTGAACTGTAATAGATATCTTCATACAACCACTGGTTATTGTTCAATAGCATCCTAGACAATACATAAATGGTATATTTGGCAGGGATTTATGTTTTGGGGATATTTGAGAGAAAAGTAAAGGAACCCTCTTTTTCTATCACCACAAAAGTACCATTTCCGCCTAAACTAAAGCTATGTATACAGGACTCTATTTCAATAAATGTTTTGGTAAATTACATTCTAACTTTTTGGTGATGTGGGACAGACACCTGTTAGTACCTCAGTAAATCTGATGAAGAAAAGAGTGAGCATTCCCAAGTTATGGGCTTTTTTGTAACATATCCCCTATTCGGAATGGCCTAATTTGGCTCTTTTTGAGGGACTGGGGTAGTTCTAAAGAATAACCAAAAAAACATATTTCGCCCAAAGATAAAAGTGCTCAAGAATCAATTTCATGAACAGGACATTCTAAAGATAACAAAAATCATTGTTGAGGTTTGTTCTACCTCGGGTAGGGGTATCTCGAAAACTAAAGCCTTTTTTGAGCACTATGAAGCCAGTGCAGAGTTGGTGGGGGTCCACATCTCCTGGTATGGGGCCTGTATTGGTCTCAGACTGGAACGACTCATATTGGTAGAGATTCTGGACGTGTTTTTGCTTCTCATTCCATATTACCCACAGTGATTTGTTTGCTTGACTTATATTTGCCTAAAAAGGGTTTTGTATTTCTTATCTTGAGTTTTTCATTACTTCTCTAATGTTAAAAAGCATTGTTTATAGTTGTCTGTGTCTGAAATTCATTTGAGTTGAGGACTGTTTTCCATTTATCATTCAAATTTTTTCATGAAGAGCTTTTATTGTCTGCTTTTGAAAGTAATTCTTGAATAATGTAATGTTGCATTATGAAAGGTCTAAGAAACGTGTTGAATTATTTTCCTTTAAAGGATTAGATCTAAATTGAGGGATACAGTCATCAGTAGTGGGCCTCAGAATCATAGAGTGTTTCGGCCACTTGTCACTAGACACTCTCATCTGAGGAAGGCCAGCCCCAAGGTTGATCAAGTCCAAGGGGTGTATCCCTAAAGCCAATCAGATTTAAAGTTTCTTATTTTGTTTTCCCCAAATAGGGTTTTGGAAAGTACTTTTGCAGTAAATAATTTAAGGTTGGTGGTCCAGTACATGTTTAAATAGCTGATTTGTAACCAGAGACAATTTAAATGTACAGAAATGAGTTATAGTGATTTAATTTAAGAATTAATACATTTAATACAACATTTGCATTTGTTTTGAGTAGGATACTTACTGTCCATTAGCCAGCTGGTGGCGCCATAGAACTGTATAATCTTCTCTCCTCCTCTGAGTCAGGGGCGGTTCTACAGGGGGGCAAGGGGGGGCAGCGGCCCCCCCACTGAAGAGCCTTGCCCCCCCAGCTGCCCCCCTAACTTTTGCATTCTCAAAAATGTACTTATAAGAACAAACCGCCACTATGTCAACAAGCCACTCAAATAATTGAAACAAACAATACATTGAACAAAAGTAAATTATTTTAAATCTAATCTTATGCCCTGCCCCTCAAATACTTAGCCACGGCCCTGCATCATGTGCGCATATCAGCGATCACACAGTTTGTCACACACAGCGACTCAGCGCGCTGCTGTGCCATGCAGCCCTGCGAAGAGTAACTGACCTGCTCCGAGCATCTTAAGGTGAAGTCAGTTTACCCTTGTGAATTTTAAACACACCAATTTAACTTAAAGTTAAATTTGTAATGAATGTAATGCAATGTAAAAGTAGCTAATTCATCGATAAGAGCACATCCATTCATCGTTGGCCAAAAGGGAAATCACTCGCTTGTGACTTGTAGGAGCATATTGCCCTTTTATTAATTTGTAGGCCTATTGTAGTACAGGCAAGAGCTTGATAAAAATATTTTAAAAAAACTTGCATGTTCGGATCCATACAATTTAACAGTGGATCGCCGTTTCGAGAGAGAGAGAGAGAGCGAGCGAGCGAGAGAGAGAGAGAGAGAGAGAGTTGCCGTTTCTGAGGCATTGAGTTACTACAGTGACACTGACAGTGCTATAGGAGATCGATCATGTTTGTTTGAATAGCCAAACATAGCCTACTAAAAACTCTCACATATCACAGCAAACGAGCTGCACAAATTAAACCAGGTTACATTAGGCTATCACATGTTAAAGACATTAATAAATAAGTGGAGGAAAAGAAGAAATAAATGTGAGGGATGAAGAGGAGGTTTTATATTCAGACAGAGGGACAGAGGCAGGTAGACAGAGGCAGGCAGCAGGAAGATTAAAGGTAGGCAGAGGGTCTGACTGCAGTCCCAGCCTAAACTACTGTATTGTTATTCTCCTTCCATATAAATTCCACTAGACTAGAATGATATGTCATGTCACTCAAAATAACATGTTTCAATGATTGCCTGTTTTCTGTTGTAGCAATGTGTTGTATAGGGTAAGCTATGTAGGCTTAAGACATAGGCTACAAATGTCTTATTTTATCAGAAATGATGACCAATATAATATATATGGGGATTCCCGCTACCGTCCTCCCATGCCCCCCTGCCAAGACCTCTTGCCCCCCCTTCGCCACCCCATGTAACATTTTCTAGATCCTCCCCTGCTCTGAGTGCTATGTCTAGCATGTAGTCCTGCACTTGCTTCACGGCCCCGAGAACGCGGAGCTCAAGTGTGATGCTTGGGATGTCCCCATCACGAGCCTCACCTGGAAGAGGAGGGACAAAGTCCCCCGTAGAGGAGGAACGGGCCCTGGAGTGACACTGGTCGGGGGAACGAGCAGCAGCGGGGGAAGGCCTGCGTCTGTCCCTGGATTCGGCACGTGCGTTGGGCTGAAGTCTTCTAACCCTGAAGCGCCTGGTGAAACAACCTTGGTCTTGCTGCTGTGGTAGCTTAGCCGTAGCAACTTCATGGCTAATGGCGACGATTCATGTTAGCATTAGCATAGCAAACAGTCCGAAAAAAGTGGAGATTTACCAGACTGTGCAGCAACAAGATGTCCTTTATACTCCAAAAACCTTAATACAGCGACGTTTCGACCATTATTGGTCTTCCTCAGGCTACTAAGGTTTAAACACTTACAAAAGTTGTAAGCCGCTGCTGTGCTGTTGCAGGCATCATGAGCGCCATGGCTGGAAAGAGACAAGAGAGATTGGCTGGAAGAATGAAGGAGGTATGTGGGCGTTTGCCCTTCTAGTGTGAGCCAATGCTGCCCTCTTGTGGCTTGGCGGAGAAAATACAGATCAATGCAATGCACTAAGTGAATATACAATAAAATTTAAAACAATGTTATGTTTTTAAACTAAATTAGTTAATAAATAACTTATTGTATATATTCTATATATTGTTTAATATTAAAGCCCGTATTTTCAAGAAATGGGCTTTTAAATCCAATTGTACACACTGTGCTTTATGTGATATCACCATAAATGTGTTTTTAAGACTCTCACTCCAGTGCCAGTCTTCTGTCTCTTCCAGTATATTACAACATCATCAAAAACACGTCCTAATCAATGAAAAACATTCTTATTCACATGCTAGAGCAATATATACCCAGTCTTCCAATATAAATATAACAGACCTATCTAAATAAGATTAGGTGCTGTGGACTTATGCATCAAATTGAAATTGTAAGGCTGGTAGGTGCATACAAAGCATCAACTAACCAAACCAGCATTTCCCAATAACATGTGGTAAGATGGAGTATTAAGTTCAGGCATACAGACGAATGGTTAGGGAAAAGGTATGTTAAGGTATTATATTGGTGTCAACACATCCTGCCCAACAAGGCCTAAATAAAACAAGATATGAGGATAAATGACTCAACAGGAGAGGCACTGGCAGGCATGCAGGCGGCTGGTTATGATTAGGGAAAAGGTAAGTTAAGGTGTTATACTGGTGTCAACACATCCTGCCCAACAAGGCCTGAGTCAAACAAGATGTGGACTGCATTGGGTTCTTCAGTGAAGCCAGTGCAGAGTTGGTGGGGGTCCACATCTCCTGGTATGGGGCCTGTATTGGTCTCAGACTGGAACGACTCATATTGGTAGAGATTCTGGACGTGTTTTTGCTTCTCATTCCATATTACCCAGTGATTTGTTTGCTTGACTTATATTTGCCTAAAAAGGGTTTTGTATTTCTTATCTTGAGTTTTTCATTACTTCTCTAATGTTAAAAAGCATTGTTTATAGATGTCTGTGTCTGAACTTCATTTGAGTTGAGGACTGTTTTCCATTTATCATTCAAATTTTTTCATGAAGAGCTTTTATTGTCTGCTTTTGAAAGTAATTCTTGAATAATGCATTGTTGCATTATGAAAGGTCTAATAAACGTGTTGAAGTATTTTCCTTTAAAGGATTAGTTCTAAATTGAGGGATACAGTCATCAGTAGTGGGCCTCAGAATCATAGAGTGTTTCGGCCACTTGTCACTAGACACTCATCTGAGGAAGGCCAGCAAAATGAGAAAGTAAAAATGTGCTATATTGATAATGACTTTTGTTGCCTGTGTAAATAGATAAAGAGCGTGGGGGATGGCAACACGTATGATAAGAAAAAAGAGGAATAGTTTTTACCTGTGACTCCATTTCCAGGGCTGGCAAAAAGTCCTGCACAGAGTATGGTCGGTCTCTTAGAGTGAGTCTCATGGCAACACCTGTTGCAACATATACACGTAGCACAAATTTCTGGGGAGTAGCCATCTTCTGTGTTGATTATTCAGGCCCTGTTTTACACACAAAAACAAGTTCATGAAGTTAGTGTGATTGCCCTTCTGAATTATTTTGGAAAAACTAGTACTACTATATCACCAAACCATACACACTACAGTGTTTACAATTTGGGCTGAAACCAATGGTGCTTCATTCATAACAGACACCTCTTTGTACAATAATGTAACTTACTTACCAATTTCTTGAAGCTCAAGGAAGGGCAGCAGCACTCGCAGCCCGGTGTTGTGTCGGTTTGGTCCTAATTGATGTAATGAATGTGATTAGTGTTATCGGAGGGATCGCCCTTACAATTGGACAAACTTTCTGAAATACTTGCACTGTATTTGTAAGTTAGTCCTTTATAAGCAAACAACAAATTCAACAATTCAAAATTAAATTTAAATATACAGGTGAAACTCGAAAAATTAGAATATTGTGCAAAAGTTCATTTATTTCAGTAATTCAACCTAAATGGTGAAACTAATACAGTCATATGAAAAAGTTTGGGAACCCCTCTCAGCCGGCATTATAATTGACTCTGCTTTCACAAAAAAAATATAAAAGTGGTATGTCTTTAATTTACCAGGAACAGTTAAGTACTGGGATGTTTTCCAAACAAAGATTTTTTGAAAAGCAGTATTTGGTTGTATGAAATAAAATAAAATGTGAAAAACTGGCTGTGCAAAAATATGGGTACCCTTGTGGTTTTGTTGATTGTAATGCCTGTAACAGCATGTAAAACTGATGACTTTAAACACAAAGTTGGTTGGATTATGTTGTTAAGCCTTGAACCTCATAGAATTGTCTGTTTAATCATGAGAAAATGTATTTTAGGTGCCTACATGCAAGTTGCACTTCTCTTTGACTCTCTGCTGAAGTGAGACAGAATGGGATCATCAAAACAGCTCCCAAAAGATCTGAAAAACAAAGATTGTTCATTGTCGTGGTTTAGGGGAAGGCTTCAATTGTCAATTTCGACTGTAGGGAACGTTGTCAGGAAATGGAAGGACACAGGCATAGTGGCAGTTAAACCCAGGCATGGCAGACCAAGAAAAAAACAGGAGCGGTATAGGTGGAGGATTGTGAGAATGGTTGCACACAACCCACAGATCACCTCCAAAGGCCTGCAAGAACATCTGGCTGCAGATGGTGCATCTGTACATCGTTCAACAATTCAGCGCAATTTGCACCAAAACATCTGCTTTTTATAAAGACCAAATAACTTAATTTTTGTCTCATCAGTCCAAAGCATTTTCTTCCAATATGAAGCTGGCTTGTCTAAATGAGCTTTTGCATACTCCATGCAACTGTATCTGTGGCGTGGGCGCAGAAAGGGCTTCCTTCTCATCACCCGGCCATACAGATGTTTTGGTGGAAATTGCACTGAATTGTAGAACCATGTACAGATACACAATCTGCAGCCAGATGTTCTTGCAGGTCTTTGGAGGTGATCTTTGGGTTGTGTGCAACCATTCTCACAATCCGCCGCATATGCCGCTCTTGTACTTTTCTTGGTCTGCTAGACCTGGGTTTAACTGCAACTGTGCCTGTGTCCTTCCATTCCCTGACAACGTTCCTTACAGTAGAAATTGACAATTGAAACCTTTGGGAAAGCTTCTTGTAGCCTTCCCCTAAACCATGACAATGAATAGTCTTTGTTTTTAAGATCTTTTGGGAGCTGTTTTGATGATCCCATTCTGTCTCACTTCAGCAGAGAGTCAAAGAGAACTGCAACTTGCATTTAGGCACCTAAAATACATTTTCTCATGATTAAACAGACAATTCTATGAGGTTCAAGGCTTAACAACATAATCCAACCAACTTTGTGTTTAAAATCATCAGTTTTACATGCTGTTACAGGCATTAAAATCAACAAAACCACAAGGGTACCCATATTTTTGCACAGCCAGTTTTTCACATTTTATTTTATTTCATACAACCAAATACTGCTTTTCAAAAAATCTTTGTTTGGAAAACATCCCAGTACTTAGCTGTTCCTGGTACATTAAAGACATACCACTTTTATATTTTTTTTGTGAAAGCAGAGTCAATTATAATGCCGGCTGAGAGGGGTTCCCAAACTTTTTCATATGATTGTATATTATATAGACTCATTACATTCAAAGTACGATATTCCAAGCCTTTATTTGTTATAATTGTGATTATTATGCCTTAAATATGCCTTAATTACTACCTCACAGACAGACCACAGTTTGTTCGATTAAAGGACACCACATCGGACATCTTAATCAGCAGCACTGGGGCGCCTCAGGGGACTGTGCTGGCCCCTCTTCTCTTCACCTTATAATAATAATAATAATAATTGATAGGTTTTATATAGCGCTTTATTGCCTAGGCACTCAAAGACGCTTTACAGGGTTCCTGGTTCAATTCATTCACACACAGTCATACCGGTGGTGGTAAACTACGAGAGTAGCCACAGCTGCCCTGGGGCAGACTGACAGAAGCGTGGCTGCCATTCAGCGCCAACGGCCCCTCCGACCACCACCTCAAACATACAGCAATCATACACATTCACACAAGGCAAGGTGGGTGAAGTGTCTTGCCCAACGACACAACAACCATGACACAGGTGGCCGGGCGGGGATCGAACCGCCAACCCTTGGATCGTTGGCCGACCCGCTTAACCACCTGAGCCACAGTCGCCCCAATATACACCTCAGACTTCAGCCACAACTCTGAATCGTGCCACATTCAGAAGTTTGTTGACGACACAGCCATCATGGGGTGTATAAGGGGGGACCAAGAAGAGGAGTACCGTACTCTAGTGAGTGACTTTGTCACCTGGAGCCATGCAAACCACCTGCAGCTCAATACATCGAAAACTATTGACTTTGGAAAGGCAAGGCCACGCCCCCAAGCAGTGGAAATTGATGGGGTAGAGGTGGAAACTGTGGGCAGCTACAAATACCTGGGAGTGTGGCTGGACAGGAAGCTGGACTGGGCAATAAATACAGACCACCTGTACAAGAAAGGCCAAAGCAGACTGTACTTTTTAAGGAGGCTGCGATCCTTCAACATCTGCAGCAAACTCCTGTTTATGTTTTACCAGTCGGTGGTCGCCAGCATCCTCTTTTACGCTGTGGTGTGTTGGGGAGGCAGCACAACCAAGAGGGACTCCTCCAGGCTGGACAAGCTAATCAGGCGGGCCGGCTCTGTGGTCGGCTTCAAGCTGGATTGTCTGGTGACAGTGGCAGAGAAGAGAACCGCAAGGAAACTTCTGGCCATCCTGGAGGACACCAGCCACCCCCTGCACACTGTCATCAGCAACCAGAGAAGCTCATTCAGTGACAGGCTGCTCCTCCCCAGATGCCGCACCAACAGACTCAAGAACTCATTTGTCCATCGTGCCATCACATTCCACAACTCCACACATGGAGGGAGGAGGGGGGGCAGGGGGAGTACAGTGGCTGGTGGAACTGATGGAACTTAACAATAACAATAACAGCTTGCATAATCTATTTATTTATTGCTACACACTCCATTTCTTAAACAAGGTCAAACACAAATATAAATTAATAACTGTTGCTAACATCTGCTACTGCTTCTTTTTAAATGTATTTGTAAATATAAATCTGTATTTTACTTTTTTACCATGTATATTGATGCATTTTAGCTTGTGTTACTTGTTTTGTGTCATGTTGTATGTACTACAGCTGCTGGATTTTTGAATTTCCCTGAAGGAACACTCCCAAGGGATCAATAAAGTGTCTATCTATCTATCTATCTATCTATCCATCTAAAGCTTATGAAAACCCCAAATTCAAAATCTCAGAAAATTAGAATATTACATCAAATCAATAAAAAAAGGATTTTAAATACAGAAATGTCGGCCCTCTAGAAAGTATTATCATGCATATGTACTAAGTACTTGGTTTGGGCCCCTTTTGCATGAATTATTGCCTAAATGCGGCGTGGCATGGATGCTATCAGCCTGTGGCACTGCTGAGGTGTTATGGAAGCACATGTTGCTTTGATAGAGGCCTTCAGCTCGTCTGTATTGTTGGGTCTGGTGTGTCTCATCTGCCTCTTGACAGTACTCCATAGATTTTCTATGGGTTTCAGGTCAGGAGAGTTGTCTGGCCAATCAACACAGTAATACCATGGTCAGTCAACCAGTTACTTGTGGTTTTGGTACTGTGGACAGGTGTCAAGTCTTGCTGGAAAAAGTAATTCAGCATCTCCATAAAGCTTGTCAACAGACAGGAGCATGAAATGCTCTAAAATCTCCTGGTAGACACTTGTGGTGACTTTGGACTTGATAACACAGTGGACCAACATCATCAGATGACATAGTGCCTCAAATCATCACTGAATGTTGTAACTTGACACTGGTCTTCAAGCCCCTTAGATTTTGTGCCCCTCCACTCTTCCTCTAGACTGTGGGACCTTGATTTCCAAATGAAACGCAACATTTAATTTGGATCAGTGATGATTTGAGGTATCATGTCATCTGCTGCTGTTAGTCCACTGCGTTATCAAGTCCAAAGTCACCACAGCCGTCTACCAGAAGGTTTTAGAGCACTTCATGCTTCTGTCTGTTGACAAGCTTTATGGTGATGACAATTTCCATTTCCAGCTAGACTTGGCACCTGCCCACAGTACCATAAACCACTGGTAACTGGTTGACTGACCATGGCATTACTGTGCATGAATGGCCAGACAACTCTCCTGACCTGAACTCCATTGAGAAACTATGGACTATTGTCAAGAGGAAGATGATGCACACCAGACCCAACAATACAGACGAGCTGAAGGCCTCTATCAAAGCAACATGGGCTTCCATAACACCTCAGCAGTGCCACAGACTGATAGCATCCATGCCACGCCGCATTGAGGCAAGAATTCATGCAAAAGGGGCCCAAACCAAGTACTTAGTACATATGCATGATTATACTTTCTAGAGGGCCGACATTTCTGTATTTAAAATCCTTTTTTTATTGATTTTATATAATATTCTAATTTTCTGAGATTTTGAATTTGGGGTTTTTATAAACTGCAAGCCATAATAATCACAATTATAACAAATAAAGGCTTCACATATCTCACTTTGCATGTAATGAGTCTGTATGAGATATTATTTTCACCTTTAAAGTTGAATTACTGAAATAAATGAACTTTTGCACGATATTCTAATTTTTCGAGTTTCACCTGTAGACAGTGGGGTGCAAATGTATTCAGCCCCCACCCCCCCCGAGTCAATACTTTGTAGAACCACTTATTGCTACAATTACAGCTGCAAGTCTTTTGGGGTATGTCTCTACCAGCTTTGCACATCTAGAGACTGACATGTTTGCCCATTCTTCTTTGCAAAATAGCTCAAGCTTCAGATTCAGCGTCAGATTGGATGAAAGTCGTTCCAGAGTCGGACGCTCTGCATCCAATCTGACACTTGTTGCTCTTGAGCTTCTGCAGGTGGCAGGGCACCAAGGCCTCCAGCACCATCAGCATCTGTAGACTGGACGGACACACAATATTAAAGGTGCAATGTGTATCATTTATTGGCATTTTTCAGAGCCGACTTGGTAGAAATGGAATATAATTTTCATAAGTGTGCTTTAAATAATGTATAATCGCTTGAAAATAAAAGTTCGAGTGAGCCTTTTATATTTACAAAAGAGTGGGGCTTAGCACCATTGAGGCCGCCATTTTGCACCGCCATGATTCTACAGTTGCACAGAATGGACAAACTAAATGGCCATATGCATTTTTAAAGTGGGTGTCCTGGGGAAATGCACCTGTTGAAAGATGAAGAAGAAGCACTATAGAATAATTAACTAAATAGATCTTCACTTCATCACTAGATATTGTGGAAAGACTTGAGGCAGTGGTGGATGATGCCATTTTACATAACTAGATTATTGTCCTTGAAGGCCGGCCACTGTAGCTTCTGTTATCACTAAATATTCAGATATTATACACTGCACCTTTAAGAGCATGGGGAAAATATGCTGTTGTAAGGTTTAAGATAGTTTAAGATAATAATATTCAATATGTTTCCGTACCTCCTGAAGGACTCTGGGGCGTAGGCGACCACGGTGACACACAGCTTGATGGCCTCGCTTATGGTAAAGGCCAAGTCTTCGTTACCGTAGCAAAAATCTGCAACGCCAAAAGTAACAGTTTGGGTTTTGTTTCTACAACTCATGCATGAAAAGACACTTTGGAAAGTCCATAACTTCTTTTAAATGGCTTCTTAAAACAATTATATTTGTGAAAGCGTTTGACTTGTGATTTTCTTTATTCTTTTTTTATACCAATTGTATTTCTTGTCTGATTTATTACAGTATATTCTACTGTGTCTGTATTTTTAGTTTTTTCCCTTTGTTAAGCACTTTGCATCAGCATTAAGAAAGGTGCTATACAAATACTATATGTAAATAAATGTAAAATAAATGTAAAACAATAAATTTACATACTGAAACTTAAGAACAGTGCTCCCTTCTTTGACTTACCTTTTGCGCCTTTGACAAAAAGCAATTTAAAAAAAAAATGTTTTTAAAGAAAGAGCAACTACAATACGTGTGTTCCAGGGGCTTACCTAAAGAGCGTAATGGTTTCTCAGCCTTGACCAGCTCCAGTGCATCCAGGGCATCCCGGGTCTCTCCCTCCAGAGACGTGAGCAGGTCAAACAGACACTGGGCTGACACGCCTTTAGACAGGCCGGTGCTGGTACTGGTCTGGGAACAGTTATAGATAAGTGAAAAAAATTAAGCACACACACACACACACACACACACACACACACACACACGTTAATATGTAATAATAAATAATCTATGATATAACCAAGACATTTGAAGTTTGCTTGAATTAATTTTTTTTTTTTTACTTTATTTTCTTTTTTACAGTCAAAGAAAGGATAATGTCTTACGGTGAACTCCAGCAGTGGAGCCACACTAGCGAACAGCTGCAGGACGAAGGGTTTGCGGTGCAGGATGTAGAACTGTCTGCAGCAGAACTCGATGCCCTGCCTCAGTAAAGGGTCGCTCTCGTAGTCAGCGTACACCTGGCATTGAGTAGCAGAGAGGATGGTAGATTAATCACAATACTAGACTGGATTTTAAGACTCTATAAGGACTGTAAAGACTGTATGAGGTGAGACACTTGCAGGTGAACAGGGCCACATTTTTTTTACTTACTGACATCAACATGGATCTTTACCAGTTGATTACTTCGAATAAAAAAAATATATAATTTTTTGTATTACAACTTTCCACAAAAAGTAAAACATATTTTTTAAATGTTTTCAATGTATTATTGTTTTTACCATACATGTTTTGGATACAGCCTTTTTTCATCAACTATTGTTGCGATAATGGCCGTTAAAGATGGTTGTATAGAAGAAATATACAGATGCAAACAGATAAGGAGTTGTAAAATAGACAAAAATCTCAAAGTTGATCCATGCTTCACTCATTTGACCATACCCTGGATGGACCATACCCTGGATTGATTGCAGTTCTCACCTGCAGCATTGTCGGCAGGATCCACTGGTAGCCGCTCAGAGAGAAGAAATGGTTGAAGTGCACGGCGGTGTTGATTGCAGTGGCGGTGTACTGCCTGAGGAGGGCGATGTCCTCCGGGTGCAGCAGCAGGGCTCCGTTGAACACATTGAGGAAGAGCATCATCTCGTCTCCCCACGGGTACTCACTGGGCATGCCCAGAAACATCTCCTCCAACAGCTTGATCCACAGAACCTTGTGCAGGGTGTCCAGACCAAACAGCTCCTTACCTGGACCAGAAAGATGATGGCAAAAAAAATATAGTTCATTTTTTTCATCACAAGTGAGTAATGATATGATTGGGTTTGATTGAAATGTATTTTAAACATTGTACAATAAAACAGAAAGGGTCATACAGAAAATATTATTACACAAAATATAAATCTTAATGACATACATGATTGACAAACACTTAAGGATTCCTGTAACATGTCATAAAGGGGTGGTAAGAGTAGAATCATTTCTTAAATAACATTTGAAAAAAATATTAAGTTGTCTTGCGTCGATGGCACAAATATCTTCAACTTAGTAAAGATTACCATTTGTTCAAACAGGAGACACTACTTTTTCGAATTTTCCATTTTTGTTTTGTTGTGTCAATAAAATTATCTAAAATGATACTATATACTTATGACTGACAGAATGTATTTGATGTTGTTAAAATTGAAACAAAAATCATGGAGAAAATATACAAACTCTTTATAATTATTTATAATATAAACTCACATATACAAAATAATTATATAGTCATTATTGATATCATGTATTATCAAAAATATTAATAAAATATTTAAATATAAATACGATCTTTACATTGTATTATCAGATATATAAATCCATAAAAACAAATTAAGATGAAATTCAAAATTTAAAAAAAATTAAAAAACAGTTTGGAGTCTATCTGACCTAGTGGCTCATTGAACAGCGAGAACTCTGCATAGATGGCTGTCCGTGGGAAAGAGGGCAGGCGGAGGAGGTCTTCCTGAAGCAGGGAGACGTGGGACTGTTTGTGCATGGCCGGCATGTGTTGTGTGAGGGAGATGAGAAAAAGTACCCTCCCCACTTCCTCTAGTTTACGGGAAAACACCTAAAAACAGAATGAGGAAAAGGTTAAACACTACGCTAGCATTATTGTTCATTCATTCGATGCATATTGTAATGTAGGGAATCTTTCCATACCTGTTTGTGGATGAGCTCCTGGCCTTTGTCAGGAAGCATGTGGACAAGGTTGAGCTGCGGCGAGACTGATCTCCGGAAGGGGTAAATGTCTCTCACGTATGTCTGCAGGGGGAAACAGAAAAATGTTAAAAAAAAATAATAATAATTGCATTTTTAAAGTTGCTATGAGGAACTTTTAAATAATTCTGAAACAGTCAAATGTTTTCTCTGATGATTATATATCAGTGCAAAGAATGCATTTTATATATAGTTTTTCTTAATGCCTTTGTCATGGGTACGCTCACCCAGGAACAACAGCTGGCGTAGTAAAAACACTACCGCTTTTGTCCATAGGGGGTACAAGAATAAACACAAACTGATAGTTCCTCGGAGCACCTTTGATATGATTCAATGCTTTTAGATAGCAGTTGCTAACAATAAAAGGGCTTTAAATCATTGAATACATCTGAAATGGACCTTGCTATAATGGATGAGGTTCCATCGTTTGTCCATGAGGAAGTAGTGTGCCGATCTGGCCTCGGGAATGTTGAAGAATTCCAGGCACTCCTGGGATGGCAAGAGAAAAGATCATAAATATACTAATTTTCCATGTAACCTGAGTATTACCATATTATACTACCATAACCCCCCCCCCCCCCTCCCCAACAGGACATTTCCTTATACTTCTTACTCTTGTGCATTTATTTGACAGCCAGTTCATTTTCACAGTCTGATTTTTATAATAAAAACCAGAGAAGCTCATAAAATACAATGTATTGTAAATGATTCCATCAATAGTTTCTAACTTTTTTTTGGCTTATGGAAAATTACAAACAAATATGGTGTTACCTTGAGCAGTGCTTCAAACTGAGTGTCTTCATGGACTGGGAGCTGTGTCGGGATGTCGCATTCGTTCTGCCCGTGCACCACCAGTGTTTTGGTTCCTGCGTTGACAATGCACAAGTAAACCTTTAATTAAATTTGACATATCATTGATGTCCCCTTTGTACATTTCAAACCTTTTTGTGACCCCAAACTAATCAAACCATAGTGATTTTGTCTGGCTGTATCAGTAGGTTTACCTGGCATAGATGCAGTGACCAGCAGTTTGACTTCACACTGCTCCTTCTTCATGTTCTGCTTGAGGTCCTTGAAGAAGAGCCCCTCCACGTAGCCCACCACCTCTCACAGGAAGGTCAACGTGGCTGAGATGGCGTCCATTCCCCACACGCACGGAGTCCGCACAAAATACATGATCAATCCCACCTGGTAAAGGGGGGTTTTGATTGAGAGACATTATGTTGAACTTAAGAGTTATAAAGATAAATGACAACTAGAGAAAAAGTCAGTTAAATTACCAAGTAGTTGAATAGGATATGAGAAGTCTGGGCTGGTAGGTCTCCGATGTTGAGCAGGAGCTTCCTCAACATATACATGAGCTCATCCTGCCGTAAAACAAGGAATACAAAGGCTGGTCACATTTCACATTTCTTACTTTTAAGCTTAAAAGGTACAGTGTGTAGTAGCGGTGTATTTTTTGCGGCATCTGGTGGTGAGATTTTAGATTGCAATGCCCAATTGGCAACCCCTACCGTTTGGAGAATTTACAGAAGCTACGGTGGCCTTCAAGGACAAAAAGATATTACTAAAGATGGCATCATCCACCACTGCCTCACTTCTTTTCAAAATATCAAGTGATGAGGTGAAGATGTATTTAGTTATTATGGCTCTCATGATATATAAAAACGCATTAGGCAAGGGATTACACACTACCTAAAACATCCTAATGAATATTTTATTCCATTCTTACAAAGACTTCTCCGAAAAAACGCTAATATATTCTACTCACTGAGCCTTTAAAAGTCACTTCAGATCCTGTTTTCACATACCTGTCACTGTTAGTTTTTCCAGGAAGTGGCGGAGGACCAGGGCCGGATCTTCAATCAGGCAGTTCCACAGGATTTGTTGGGCAACGGCACTCACTGAACAGACATCCAAGAACAATACTGTCATACTGTACCGATTGATTGCAATGCCTTTCTAATTTAACAGTGTCAAATGTCACATACCAGTTTGTTGCTGTCCTTGGTATTATGTGCAAGTTATCATGAGGCTATAACTATAACCATACAAAAATGCATAATTTTATTAATTCTAAGGCAATTTATTTAGTTTAGAACTGTTGATGTGAGTTCAAAAATATAATAACAGAATATCACAGGGTGCACTTGCAAATTCACATTTTATTTTGTTCCAAAACTGTGCAGAGACATAAGATTAAAAATTAAAAAACAATGGCTGCTTCTCAAATGTAATGTAATGCTTCTTAAAGTGACAACGAGGAACTTTCAGTTTAGTGAGCGATTTTGTAGAACGCTTGTTGTCACTTTTTTAAGATATTTTTGTTGGCATTTTTATGCTTTATTGATAGTGTAGAGACAGAGTTGAAATGGGGCAGAGAGGGGAGTGACATGCAGAGAACGACGGCGGGCTGGAATCGAACCCGGGTCCGCTGTTGGCCGAGGCCCATGGGGGGGACGCCCTACCAACTGAGCTAAGGGCGCCCCACTTGTTGTCACTTTGTCAAAATCAGTGAATATCTCCTCACAATCTGCTACCTGTCCGTATGCAAACAAAGGGAAAGGCTCATCATAGGTAGCAGCATGCCCATTTACAGAGCCTAGGCTGTGTATTAAAACTGGATTTTTATACACACAGTAGCGTATCGAGAGGAGATATTCAGGGATTTTGACAGAAATGCGCCTGGTGCTTTGCTTTAGTGTGTAAAAGCTTCAAATATAAATATGACTTCAACTTATACTATAAATGCTGCCAGTTTTTGATAGTAAAGCCTGCATTTATGATTGAATTACGTTTTTCATGTCAATCTTTAATGTGCGGTGTGTGTTTGTCCTTTTTACTGTGAACATAATAATTGATAAGGTAGTAAATCTCTCTACAAATACATGTAGGCCTATTTGTTTCAGACCTTGTAAGGGGGGTCCAGCCATTTGTGTTGCCAGGCCTGGTTCTATATACAGTATATATGTCTTAGCAGCAGCAGGCCCACCTTCTTCCTCCTGTTCTGGCGGGGGGCTGCAGGGCCCCGTAGCAGGACTCCTGGGCTACGGGGATGGCTGTGATGATGCTGGCCTCGCGACCCAGACGTCTCTTCTCCTCCTGCAGGTTCTTCAGTATGTGCTCGGCCCGCTGGTGTGAGCGTGACACGGCCCGCGCTGAGAAGGACTTCTGGAAAGGGGGGAGGGTGGGATGGGCGTGGAGGGGGGGGGGGGGGGGGGGTTGGCGTAGGGTCAAACGGCACAGAAGGAAAACAGCGGGTGCACACGTACAGAATATTCAGAAAATGAGGGGAGTGCGACAAATCATTACAGAATTGACAGTTTGAATGTGTCAGGATTGGAACGTGTGTGCACAGCTAGTCTAGGCTTACATCGGAGGAGCATTTTTTGTTTTGTAAATGTAGAATGACTGGACAACACGTTAATACAGTAACTCTCCTCCAGCACATTGATCTCATGCTCTGATGCGATCCCGAGCATCATGAAGAACACTGTTGAAAGTGTTGAATAGAACAAGGGGTTTCAAATCAGGACAAATTGTGACACGTGATAAGATGTATTCAAACTGGAATTGGGAGAATTTACTGTATCTTGGGTACAGTAAATGCCTCACAGCATTCGCACGAGTGCTTCATACACATACATATCCAACTGGGCTGAAAAACGCATGATATGGAAAAACAAACACAGCAAAGTCATTCTCATCCAATGACCATGCATCAACGGCACGACACACACAAAATGTCTGAATGTCCGATGCATGCTGTTAGTTTTAGCTTTTTTCTGACATATCGGAGCAAGTGCTCGGACACTTTTTTGGAGTGTGGCGTGTTTTACTCAGTGCGTTTCCATGGCACAACTAGATTAGATTATCACATATATCGAACGAGACACTCGAACGGACCGTGTCACTTGTCTGAGTATACATGGCCTTTAAGATATCGGATAAATGTCCGATGCATGGCTGTCTCCACTATGCTAGGTGGCGCTGTAGCCCTTTCAACCATGTTTTCAACAAGTGTTGAAAGAGCCACGTCCGGTTCTCTTCCGGCAACAACCCATGATGTAGCCTATTACCATGCCTATTACGCGCAGGCACACAAGCACAGAACGAGAAGTCCGATATGCGATGTCCGATCCCTGTATACATGCAGAGAGAACGCCGACAACGAACGACTTATCTAGGTGTTCTTATCCGACATCTCTTGTCCGTTATCGTGCCGATTTGTGTCCGAAGTAGATCGGATAAAGGTGTTTACATGCAGTTTAAAAGTCCTGTTGAAGTCTTATTCGTTTAGTTACCCGATTATGAGTCTGCATGTAAACGCACTAACTGATCAAGATGCAACTATATGAAATGGCCCAAACAACTGGCCCCATTATCATAATCATGATGAAAACCTAAACATAAATTATATCAAAAAATACTTAAATGGAGAGATTTTTTTTTGCCTGACTTAAATGATCAGAGGTAACAAGATGCATCAGCACAAGAAATACCAACTTACTATGGCATGGACTGACTGAATTAATGTGGAGTACTAAAAACAAAGACAGTCGATAGATAAATTATAGAACAGGTGCTCGAAAGGTCGTCATCAAAATCTAGTCAACATATTTTGATAATCATGCTTTTCAACAACAAAATTAAAAAGACAAGAAAGTAAAAGGAAACACCAAGAAATCTGATCTACCACTTCAAATAACCATTCAAACTTTGAAAATGTATCACGTGTAAGTTTGTTCTTAAATGAGCAGATTTCTTGGTGCACATTGCGCTTGCATAGCAGTAAAACAAATGTATTTTAAAGCAGTTTAAAGTGCATTGTATAGGTTTTTGATATGTTGTGGGGTAAAACGTGACAAGTTCTTTACAGGTTATAGGGTTTAAAAGTCTGGTTCACCTAAATTATAATAAAACGTATGAAAAACTCAAAAACCTGGACAAAATAAATCAATCTGAATGGCCAGATAACACTTAAAGTATGGGATAACATGTGTTTTTGTTTGTGAAGTCACATCCCTGGGGGTCATTTTAAAGTCTGTATGACTCAAATGTGCTATGGCTGCATATTTAAGTCCATACTAAGTATGTGCATACAATTAAATTAAATCATACTTAAAAAATAAAGTGTCACGTAGGTAAATCAATGCATACAAAGCAAGTCATGTTAATGGGAGCTGGAACTTACAGACTGGTCTTCGTTGATGGGGTCTTGAACGCTGCCTGTGTTCTGGGGAACCCACGGAGGGTCAAATATGGGGACACAGGGCATGCCCAGTATAGGAGACGGCAGCGTGAAGTTAATGCTGGGTGGAGGGATCTGAAACAAAAGATACATTTATAGTACAAAAACTGTCAAATTGGCCTTTTTCCTTTTTTTTAAGATTTATTCATCAAAAAAGGACACACAGATTAACATTAACAACATCATAGCAATGTGCCAGATCAGGTCGTACCGGGAACATTTTCATCTTGCAAGTTGGTGGCATTAAAAGAAAACACTAAAAAGAACACCAAAAATACAACACATGAGCACATAACAAGAGCATGAGCATAGATACATTCTAGACAAAGACAGCTGTCCCTTTGCAAGTTAATGGCATGTGTAAACACAACACATATGCATAGGATAGCAATCCATCACGTAGCACATCGAAACAAATAAGCATTTAAACCCAAACAAAGGCACCAAGAACATATAGGCAAAGACAATGATCATAAGTGCACACAAAAACACATGGGTACAGACTACTAGTACGTACTATGTGTTTTTTGAAGCACATTGGTTGAAGACCAATGTGCTCAATTAAATGTTAAAAAGAAAATTAGAGAAATGAGTCTTGGAGGAATCCATTATTAACCTTCCTGGAAAACGTTTGGAAGTGGAAACAGGGGTTGAATATACAAATAGGACACCATTCCTATCCTGTACCTTAAAGATCTGCTGGGCTCCCTCCTCCATGCGAGGCCACACCTGGTAGCGGAAGCGCCACAGCGTGTAGAACTTGAGGATGGAGTTGATGCGCTGGCAGGCCTCCTGGTGGTGGAACTCTGCCATCATCATCTCTGTCACCGCGTCGGGGACTTTGACCGCACACAGCAGGAACATGGCGGCTGGGGGACATTCCAGAAAGGACATCAGAATAAAAGAGGCACGTAGTATGGAAAGGGCTACCCCCTACCACTTAAGAATTTTAGCACTTAGCAATAAACTTGCATTGCCCCCCCCCCCAGGTCTGGTCTGCAGCATTGTTTGTTATTGTTAATTTTCTTCTTTTATTTATTTGATTGATTGATTGTGTTGTGGTTTGATCCACCTGTCAAAAGGGACCTGAGATGGAAATTAGCTACTGGCTTCAATCTAGTATATTGCCACGTAAATGTTCATAAATATGCAATGGTCCCTGTTTTAAATAAACAAAATCGGAAAAATCGGAAAGTGGTGAAGGTAAAAAGCCGAAAGGATGTCAAAAAGTGTGATTTGACAAAGGACAGAAATAGACTAATCATACCCGTTCATAACCTTAAATGAGGGACTTTTGAAGGGCAAAGCAACCTTGATAGGTGACTCACCAGCAGCGGCCGCCATATGTTCATCCACACTGAGCAGCAGCTCCCAGGCCGCCGGCTGGATGTCTCCGTACATGTCCTCAGTCAGGATGGGAGCCGGGGACAAGCTCATCACCTGGGGGAAATAAACATAAAGGTAAGAACTGATTGACAAACCATGTTACATTATGCAGTAAGAGGAAGTGTGTGAATACACAAATACGGTTAAAATAATCTCTTCTTAGGTAAGTACGAACGTTATTAGTAACTAGGTAAGTAAGGTAAGCTTGGTAAGTAAGCATGGAAAATTCAGCTTTTTTTCACAGCCAACCATGCAGCATGCTGGAATGATTACTTTACTGTCTATTAATTTTTTTTATGAAGTGCAAGAAAAACTCTGCTTGAAGAAACTCTATACTTCACCTGGTTGCGGATGTACTTGAGCATGCCGGTATCCTTCTTCCCTTCTTAAAGGCAAATGAAAACTGCTTCTGAAATCTGCTTCATATTTCAATGCAAATACAATGTACAACTTGTTTGGAATCCTGAGTTCAGCTTGGCAAGCTGTGAAACACTCTTGGAAGAAAAGTTAGAGCAAAACTTTTCTTTTTGGTGGAAGATTTTTTTTTTGAGAGGAGGATTTCTTTTATCACAGGAAGATTTTTTTATCGACATTTTTTTTTTTTGGAGGAAAATTTTTTTTTCGGGAGACAGTGGGAATTCTTCTTCTTTTAAAGGCAAATGAAAACTGCTTCCGAAATGTTCTTATTATTTCAATGTAAAGACTATATACAACTTTTTTGGCATCCTGAGTTCAGCTTGGCAAGCTGTGAAACACTCTTGAAAACCATTTGGAAAAAAAGTTAGATCAAAATTGTTCTCTTTGGTGGAAGATTTTTTCATCGACATTTTTTTTTTGGAGGAAGAATTTTTTTTGAGGTGACAGTGGGAATTCTTTTTTCTTTGTAAGGAAAATGAAAACTGCTTCTGACATCTGCTTCATATTTCAATGCAAATACAAAGTACGACTTGTTTGGAATCCTGAGTTCAGCTTGGCAAGCTGTGAAGCACTCTTGAAAACCATTTGGAAAAAAGAGTACATTTTTTCTATTTGGTGGAAGTTTTTGTTTTGAGAGGAAGATTTTTTTAATCACAGTAAGATCTTTTTCTTCAACTTTTTTTTTTTTATTGAGGAAGAATTTTTTTTGGGTGGGAACATTTTTTTTTTCAAAGGTAAATGAAAACTGCTTCCGAAATGTTCTTATTATTTCAATGCAAATACTATGTACAACTTGTTTGGGGTCCTGAGTCATGCTTGTCAAGCTGTTAAAGACTCTTGAAAACCATTTGGAACGAAAGCTACAGCACAAATGTGCAGAGAAAATTTGCCTTATCTTAGTGAGTGCTGAAGAAAGAAGCAATACAATTTCACTGAAAGCTGATGATAAAATTTACTTAATATTTCAATGCAAATACTATATATAACTAGTTTGGCATGCTGATATCTGCTTGGCAAGCCATGAAAGACTCTTGAAAACCATTTGGAACAAAAGTTACAGCACATTTGAACAAAGTTGAAAATTAGCCTTATTTCAGTGAGAGCTGCAGAAAGAAGCAATAAAATTTCACTGAAAGCTGATGATAAAATTGACTTAAGATTTCAATGCAAATACTATATATGACTAGTTTGGCATGCTGAGATCTGCTTGGCAAGCCATGAAAGACTCTTGAAAACCATTTGGAACAAAAGTTACAGCACATTTGAACAAAGTTGAAAATTAGCCTTATTTCAGTGAGAGCTGCAGAAAGAAGCAATACAATTTCACTGAAAGCTGATGATAAAATGTACTTAAGATTTCAATGCAAATACTATATATGACTAGTTTGGCATGCTGAGATCTGCTTGGAAAGCCATGAAAGACTCTTGAAAACCATTTGGAACAAAAGTTACAGCACATTTGAACAGCGGCGGCTCGCCCATAGAGGGCGATAGGGCGACGCCCTCCTGAGCCATACCAGCAAAAAACAAAAATATAATAATGATGACATTTTTTTATTTATTTTTTTGTATTTCTAATCATGATTTATTATTTCAATACAGTTTTTACCTGCATCTAAGTCTAAATATCATTGTACAATCAGCGTCTGTGCTCTGTACCGTCACTCCTGGGCGATTTCGGGCTGGTTTAAAATCGCCCTGAGCGCTCTCATAGACTTCAATGTAAAACTTTTTTTTTTCAAACTGCAGGCTTCGCAATGCAATCTCTATGGGTTCCGGGGGTGCTCGCCCTAACGTGTTGTCGTCATACGTACAGTAAACAATGAACCAATTACAGTGACTGATACAGTCACATGTCCGGTGTGCTGCCCAAAGCGGTCAGATTCAAGACCAACATAACTAATATCAACTCAGGCTAGGCTGGCAAGCTACTTGATCATGTCATTAAAAGGACTAGGTCCTTTCCAGACAAAATGTAACCATCAAGCAAGTATCTACCAAGATGGATTGGGGGATCGTATTAACGCGGATTTTCACGGGGCTCATTTGAACGGCTAATGAGGCTAGCAGGATGCTAAGGCGCTAACGCTCTGCTCTGCTGCCGCTGCATGATGATTATGGACTGTATAATGGCTTTTAATCCATCCTGATGGCAGCACAGACACCGCATGGATAACTCCGGGTGTCACCCCTATGCATCATCTCTCAGAACAGGTAAAACAAACATTAAACATCAATCTGCATATGGACGAGCCTGCGCCGTTCAACAGCTGATCCATAGACTGACAGCTGCTGTCCGTCCGCGGCATAAACCCGCCTACCAAGTAACGGTGCTGTAGACAGCATGGACATATAAAGAAAGGTAGACAGTAGTAATGCAAACCAATGTGATGATTGCACATATGCTATGCCAGCATCCATTTTTGTTGAATCAGAACACAACTGTCAAGTCAATCAGATTATTGTGATTAATTGTAGAGCAGGTCTCTTCACTTTTATAGGAAGCCTATCTGAGGAGCACACTGGTAAATGACAAGTTATCTGTGATGGCCACAGCCGGATAATCATTTTAGAGCTAAATTAATTTTATTCAAAAAATTAACTAACTTAATGTCCAAAAATACTGTACAGTACAATGCTTGTCTAATGTTGCCAGAGTGGTTATGCCAGATGAACAGGAAAAACAAACTGTTAAATGCAATATGACATTGTCATATTAGCTATCTGATTTAGGTTCATTTTGGGTAATTTTACCCATCATGGCAACAATTGCCCCCCCTGAGATTATTGTCAGGAGCCGCCACTGCATTTGAACAAAGTTGAAAATTAGCCTTATTTCAGTGAGAGCTGCAGAAAGAAGCAATAAAACTTCACTGAAAGCTGAAAAAAAGTTTTAAGCAAAATTTTTCTTTTTGGTGGAAGATTATATTTTGAGAGGAAGATTTCTTTTATCACAGGAATATTTTTTTATCGACATTGGTTTTTTTTGGAGGAAGAATTTTTTTTCGGTTGACAGTGGGAATTCTTTTTTTGAAGGCAAATGAAAACTGCTTCTGAAATCTGCTTTATATTTCAATGCAAATAATTGAAAGTACAACTTGTTTGGAATCCTGAGTTCATCTTGGCAAGCTGTGAAACACTCTTGAAAACTATTTGGAAAAAAAATTTTAGCAAAATTTTTCTTTTTGGTGGAAGATTATATTTTGAGAGGAAGATTTTTTTTAACATAGGAAGAATTTTTTTACGAATTTTTTTTTTCTGAAGGAAGAATTTTTTTGAGGTGACTGTTGTGGGGAACTTTTTTTTTTTCAATGGCAATTGAAAACTGCTCCCGAATTGTTCTTAATATTTCAATACAAACACTATGTACAACTTGTTTGGCATCCAGAGTTCAGCTTGCCAAGCTGTGAAAGACTCTTGAAAACCATTTGGAAAAAAAGCATGAGCAAAATTTTTCTTTTTGGTGGAAGATTATATTTTGAGAGGAAGATTTCTTTTATCACATAAAGATTTTTTTATCGACATTGTTTTTTTTGGAGGAAGACTTTTTTTTCGGGTGACATAGTGGGAATTCTTTTTTTGAAGGCAAATGAAAACTGCTTCTGAAATCTGATTTATATTTTAATGCAAATAATTGAAAGTACAACTTGTTTGGAATCCTGAGTTCAGCTTGGCAAGCTGTGAAACACTCTTGAAAACCATTCGGAAAAAAAGCATGAGCAAAATTTTTCTTTTTGGTGGAAGATTATATTTTGAGAGGAAGATTTTTTTAACATAGGAAGAATTTTTTTACGATTTTTTTTTTCTGAAGGACGAATTTTTTTGAGGTTACTGTTATGGTGAACTTTTTTTTTCTTTCAATGGCATATGAAAACTGCTACCGAAATGTTCTTCTTATTGCAATGTTTGGCATCCTGAGTTCAGCTTGGCAAGCTGTGAAAGACTAGAAAACCATTTGGAAAAAAAGTTTGGGCAAAATTTTTCTTTTTGGTGGAAGATTATATTTTGAGAGGAAGATTTTTTTTTAACATAGGAAGAATTTTTTTACGAAATTTTTTTTTTCTGAAGGAAGAATTTTTTTGAGATGACTGTTTTTTTTCAAAGGCAAATGAAAACTGCTTCCAAAATGTTCTTAATATTTCAATACAAACAAGTGTTTCAATTTCACTGAAAGCTGATGATAAAATTGACTTGAGATTTCAATGCAAATACTATATATAACTTGTTTGGCATGTTGGGTTCTGCTTGGCAAGCCATGAAAGACTCTTGAAAACCATTTGGAACAAAAGTTACAGCACATTTGAACAAAGTTGAAAATTAGCCTTATTTCAGTGAGAGCTGCAGAAAGAAGCAATAAAATTTCACTGAAAGCTGATGATAAAATTGACTTAATATTTCAATGCAAATACTATATATAACTAGTTTAGCATGCTGAGTTCTGCTTGGCAAGCCATGAAAGACTCTTGAAAACCATTTGGAACAAAAGTTACAGCACATTTGAACAAAGTTGAAAATTAGCCTTATTTCAGTGAGAGCTGCAGAAAGAAGCAATAAAATTTCACTGAAAGCTGATGATAAAATTGACTTAAGATTTCAATGCAAATACTATATATAACTAGTTTAGCATGCTGAGTTCTGCTTGGCAAGCCATGAAAGACTCTTGAAAACCATTTGGAACAAAAGTTACAGCACATTTGAACAAAGTTGAAAATTAGCCTTATTTCAGTGAGAGCTGCAGAAAGAAGCAATAAAATTTCACTGAAAGCTGATGATAAAATTGACTTAAGATTTCAATGCAAATACTATATATAACTAGTTTAGCATGCGGAGTTCTGCTTGGCAAGCCATGAAAGACTCTTGAAAACCATTTGGAACAAAAGTTACAGCACATTTGAACAAAGTTGAAAATTAGCCTTATTTCAGTGAGAGCTGCAGAAAGAAGCAATAAAATTTCACTGAAAGCTGATGATAAAATTGACTTAAGATTTCAATGCAAATACTATATATAACTAGTTTAGCATGCGGAGTTCTGCTTGGCAAGCCATGAAAGACTCTTGAAAACCATTTGGAACAAAAGTTACAGCACATTTGAACAAAGTTGAAAATTAGCCTTATTTCAGTGAGAGCTGCAGAAAGAAGCAATAAAATTTCACTGAAAGCTGATGATAAAATTGACTTAAGATTTCAATGCAAATACTATATATAACTAGTTTAGCATGCTGAGTTCTGCTTGGCAAGCCATGAAAGACTCTTGAAAACCATTTGGAACAAAAGTTACAGCACATTTGAACAAAGTTGAAAATTAGCCTTATTTCAGTGAGAGCTGCAGAAAGAAGCAATAAAATTTCACTGAAAGCTGAAAAAAAGTTTGAGCAAAATTTTTCTTTTTGGTGGATGATTATATTTTGAGAGGAAGATTTCTTTTATCACAGGAAGATTTTTTTTATCGACATTGGTTTTTTTTGGAGGAAGAATTTTTTTTCGGTTGACAGTGGGAATTCTTTTTTTGAAGGCAAATGAAAACTGCTTCTGAAATCTGCTTTATATTTCAATGCAAATAATTGAAAGTACAACTTGTTTGGAATCCTGAGTTCAGCTTGGCAAGCTGTGAAATACTCTTGAAAACCATTTGGAAAAAAAGTTTGAGCAAAATTTTCTTTTTGGTGGAAGACTATATTTTGAGACGAAGATTTTTTTTAACATAGGAAGAATTTTTTTTACGAATTTTTTTTTTTCTGAAGGAAGAATTTTTTTGAGGTGACTGTTGTGGGGAACTTTTTTTTTTCAATGGCATATGAAAACTGCTATCGAAACGTTCTTCTTATTGCAATGTTTGGCATCCTGAGTTCAGCTTGGCAAGCTGTGAAACACTCTTGAAAACCATTTGGAAAAAAAGTTTGGGCAAAATTTTCCTTTTTGGTGGAAGATTATATTTTGAGAGGAACATTTTTTTTAACATAGGAAGAATTTTTTTACGATTTTTTTTTTCTGAAGGAAGAATTTTTTTGAGGTGACTGTGTGGTGAACTTTTTTTTTTTTCAATGGCATATGAAAACTGCTACCGAAATGTTCTTCTTATTGCAATGTTTGGCATCCTGAGTTCAGCTTGGCAAGCTGTGAAACACTCTTGAAAACCATTTGGAAAAAAAGTTTGGGCAAAATCTTCCTTTTTGGTGGAAGATTATATTTTGAGAGGAAGATTTTTTTTAACATAGGAAGAATTTTTTTACGAATTTTTTTTTTCTGAAAGAAGAATTTTTTTGAGGTGACTGTTGCGGGGAACTTTTTTTTTTCAATGGCATATGAAAACTGCTACCGAAATGTTCTTCTTATTGCAATGTTTGGAATCCTGAGTTCAGCTTGGCAAGCTGTGAAATACTCTTGAAAACCATTTGGAAAAAAAGTTTGAGCAAAATTTTTCTTTTTGGTGGAAGACTATATTTTGAGACGAAGATTTTTTTTAACATAGGAAGAATTTTTTTTACGAATTTTTTTTTTTCTGAAGGAAGAATTTTTTTGAGGTGACTGTTGTGGGGAACTTTTTTTTTTCAATGGCATATGAAAACTGCTACCGAAACGTTCTTATGAAACGTGGCATATGTTTTCTGTTGTGGTGAACTTTTTTTTTTTTTCAATGGCATATGAAAACTGCTACCGAAATGTTCTTCTTATTGCAATGTTTGGCATCCTGAGTTCAGCTTGGCAAGCTGTGAAACACTCTTGAAAACCATTTGGAAAAAAAGTTTGGGCAAAATTTTCCTTTTTGGTGGAAGATTATATTTTGAGAGGAACATTTTTTTTAACATAGGAAGAATTTTATTACGATTTTTTTTTTCTGAAGGAAGAATTTTTTGAGGTGACTGTTGTGGTGAACTTTTTTTTTTTTCAATGGCATATGAAAACTGCTACCGAAATGTTCTTCTTATTGCAATGTTTGGCATCCTGAGTTCAGCTTGGCAAGCTGTGAAACACTCTTGAAAACCATTTGGAAAAAAAGTTTGGGCAAAATTTTCCTTTTTGGTGGAAGATTATATTTTGAGAGGAACATTTTTTTTAACATAGGAAGAATTTTTTTACGATTTTTTTTTTCTGAAGGAAGAATTTTTTTGAGGTGACTGTTGTGGTGAACTTTTTTTTTTTCAATGGCATATGAAAACTGCTACCGAAATGTTCTTCTTATTGCAATGTTTGGCATCCTGAGTTCAGCTTGGCAAGCTGTGAAACACTCTTGAAAACCATTTGGAAAAAAAGTTTGGGCAAAATTTTCCTTTTTGGTGGAAGATTATATTTTGAGATGAAGATTTTTTTTAACATAGGAAGAATTTTTTTACGAATTTTTTTTTTCGGAAGGAAGAATTTTTTTGAGGTGACTGTTTTGGGGAACTTTTTTTTTTCAATGGCATATGAAAACTGCTATCGAAACGTTCTTCTTATTGCAATGTTTGGAATCCTGAGTTCAGCTTGGCAAGCTGTGAAATACTCTTGAAAACCATTTGGAAAAAAAGTTTTAGCAACATTTTTCTTTTTGGTGGAAGATTATATTTTGAGAGGAAGATTTTTTTTAACATAGGAAGAATTTTTTTACGATTTTTTTTTTCTGAAGGAAGAATTTTTTTGAGGTGACTGTTGTGGTGAACTTTTTTTTTTTTTCAATGGCATATGAAAACTGCTACCGAAATGTTCTTCTTTTTTTGCAATGTTTGGCATCCTGAGTTCAGCTTGGCAAGCTGTGAAAGACTCTTGAAAACCATTTGGAAAAAAAGTTTGGGCAAAATTTTCCTTTTTGGTGGAAGATTATATTTTGAGATGAAGATTTTTTTTAACATAGGAAGAATTTTTTTACGAATTTTTTTTTTCTGAAGGAAGAATTTTTTTGAGGTGACTGTTGTGGGGAACTTTTTTTTTTCAATGGCATATGAAAACTGCTATCGAAACGTTCTTCTTATTGCAATGTTTGGAATCCTGAGTTCAGCTTGGCAAGCTGTGAAATACTCTTGAAAACCATTTGGAAAAAAAGTTTTAGCAACATTTTTCTTTTTGGTGGAAGATTATATTTTGAGAGGAAGATTTTTTTTAACATAGGAAGAATTTTTTTACGAATTTTTTTTTCTGAAGGAAAATTTTTTTTGAGGTGACTGTTGTGGTGAACTTTTTTTTTTTTTCAATGGCATATGAAAACTGCTACCGAAATGTTCTTCTTTTTTTGCAATGTTTGGCATCCTGAGTTCAGCTTGGCAAAATGTGAAAGACTCTAGAAAACCATTTGGAAAAAAAATTTGAGCAAAATTTTTCTTTTTGGTGGAAGATTATATTTTGAGATGAAGATTTCTTTTAACATAGGAAGAATTTTTTTACGAATTTTTTTTTTTCTGAAGGAAGAATTTTTTTGAGGTGACTGTTGTGGGGAACTTTTTTCTTTTCAATGGCATATGTTTTCTTAATATTTCAATACAAACACTATGTACAACCTGTTTGGCATCCTGAGTTCAGCTTGGCAATCTGTTAAAGACTTGAAAACCATTTGGAAAAAAAGTTTGGGCAAAATTTTTGTTTTTGGTGGAAGATTACATTTTGAGAGGAAGATTTGTTTTAACATAGGAAGAATTTTTTTACGATTTTTTTTTTCTGAAGGAAGAATTTTTTTGAGGTGACTGTTGTGGTGAACTTTTTTTTTTTTTCAATGGCATATGAAAACTGCTACCGAAATGTTCTTCTTTTTTTGCAATGTTTGGCATCCTGAGTTCAGCTTGGCAAGCTGTGCAAGACTCTAGAAAACCATTTGGAAAAAAAATTTGAGCAAAATTTTTCTTTTTGGTGGAAGATTATATTTTGAGATGAAGATTTCTTTTAACATAGGAAGAATTTTTTTACGAATTTTTTTTTTTCTGAAGGAAGAATTTTTTTGAGGTGACTGTTGTGGGGAACTTTTTTCTTTTCAATGGCATATGTTTTCTTAATATTTCAATACAAACACTATGTACAACTTGTTTGGCATCAAGAGTTCAGCTTGGCAAGCTGTGAAAGACTCTTGAAAACCATTTGGAAAAAAAGTTAGAGGAAATTTTTCTTTTTGGTGGAATACTATATTTTGAGAGGGAATTTTTTTTAACATAGGAAGAATTTTTTTACGATTTTTTTTTTCTGAAGGAAGAATTTTTTTGATGTGACTGTTGTAGGGAACTTTTCTTTTTTTTCAAAGGCAAATGAAAACTGCTTCCAAAATGTTCTTAATATTTCAATACAAACACTATGTACAACTTGTTTGGCATCCTGAGTTCAGCTTGGAAAGCTGTGAAAGACTCTTGAAAACCATTTGGAAAAAAAGTTTGAGCAAAATTTTTCTTTTTGGTGGAAGATTATATTTTGAGAGGAAGATTTTTTTTAACAAAGGAAGAATTTTTTTTACGAATTTTTTTTTTTCTCAAGGATGAATTTTTTTGAGGTGACTTTTGTGGGGAACTTTTTTCTTTTCAATGGCATATGTGTTCTTAATATTTCAATACAAACACTATGTACAACTTGTTTGGCATCCTGAGTTCAGCTTGGCAATCTGTGAAAGACTCTTGAAAACCATTTGGAAAAAAAGTTTGGGCAAAATTTTTCTTTTTGGTGGAAGATTACATTTTGAGAGGAAGATTTTTTTTTAACATAGGAAGAATTTTTTTACGAATTTCTTTTTTCTGAAGGAAGAATTTTTTTGAGATGAATGTTGTGGGGAACTTTTTTTTTTCAAAGGCAAATGAAAAATGCTTCCAAAAAGTTCTTAATATTTCAATACAAACACCATGTACAAGTGTACAAGTGTTTCAATTTCACTGAAAGCTGATGATAAAATTGACTTAAGATTTCAATGCAAATACTATATATAACTAGTTTAGCATGCTGAGTTCTGCTTGGCAAGCCATGAAAGACTCTTGAAAACCATTTGGAACAAAAGTTACAGCACATTTGAACAAAGTTGAAAATTAGCCTTATTTCAGTGAGAGCTGCAGAAAGAAGCAATAAAATTTCACTGAAAGCTGATGATAAAATTGACTTAATATTTCAATGCAAATACTATCTATAACTAGTTTAGCATGCTGAGTTCTGCTTGGCAAGCCATGAAAGACTCTTGAAAACCATTTGGAACAAAAGTTACAGCACATTTGAACAAAGTTGAAAATTAGCCTTATTTCAGTGAGAGCTGCAGAAAGAAGCAATAAAATTTCACTGAGAGCTGATGATAAAATTGACTTAATATTTCAATGCAAATACTATATATAACTAGTTTAGCATGCTGAGTTCTGCTTGGCAAGCCATGAAAGACTCTTGAAAACCATTTGGAACATAAGTTACAGCACATTTGAACAAAGTTGAAAATTAGCCTTATTTCAGTGAGAAATGCAGAAAGAAGCAATAAAATTTCACTGAAAGCTGATGATAAAATTGACTTAAGATTTCAATGCAAATACTATATATAACTAGTTTAGCATGCTGAGTTCTGCTTGGCAAGCCATGAAAGACTCTTGAAAACCATTTGGAACAAAAGTTACAGCACATTTGAACAAAGTTGAAAATTAGCCTTATTTCAGTGAGAGCTGCAGAAAGAAGCAATAAAATTTCACTGAAAGCTGATGATAAAATTGACTTAATATTTCAATGCAAATACTATATATAACTAGTTTAGCATGCTGAGTTCTACTTGGCAAGCCATGAAAGACTCTTGAAAACCATTTGGAACAAAAGTTACAGCACATTTGAACAAAGTTGAAAATTAGCCTTATTTCAGTGAGAGCTGCAAAAAGAAGCAATAAAATTTCACTGAAAGCTGATGATAAAATTGACTTAAGATTTCAATGCAAATACTATATATAACTAGTTTAGCATGCTGAGTTCTGCTTGGCATGCCATGAAAGACTCTTGAAAACCATTTGGAACAAAAGTTACAGCACATTTGAACAAAGTTGAAAATTAGCCTTATTTCAGTGAGAGCTGCAGAAAGAAGCAATAAAATTTCACTGAAAGCTGATGATAAAATTGACTTAATATTTCAATGCAAATACTATATATAACTAGTTTAGCATGCTGAGTTCTGCTTGGCAAGCCATGAAAGACTCTTGAAAACCATTTGGAACAAAAGTTACAGCACATTTGAACAAAGTTGAAAATTAGCCTTATTTCAGTGAGAGCTGCAAAAAGAAGCAATAAAATTTCACTGAAAGCTGATGATAAAATTGACTTAAGATTTCAATGCAAATACTATATATAACTAGTTTAGCATGCTGAGTTCTACTTGGCAAACCATGAAAATCTCTTGAAAACCATTTGGAACAAAAGTTACAGCACATTTGAACAAAGTTGAAAATTAGCCTTATTTCAGTGAGAGCTGCAGAAAGAAGCAATAAAATTTCACTGAAAGCTGAAAAAAAGTTTGAGCAAAATTTTTATTTTTGGTGGAAGATTATATTTTGAGAGAAAGATTTCTTTTATCACAGGAAGATTTTTTTTATCGACATTGGTTTTTTTTGGAGGAAGAATTTTTTTTCGGTTGACAGTGGGAATTCTTTTTTTGAAGGCAAATGAAAACTGCTTCTGAAATCTGCTTTATATTTCAATGCAAATAATTGAAAGTACAACTTGTTTCGAATCCTGAGTTCAGCTTGGCAAGCTGTGAAATACTCTTGAAAACCATTTGGAAAAAAAGTTTGGGCAAAATTTTCCTTTTTGGTGGAAGATTATATTTTGAGAGGAACATTTTTTTTAACATAGGAAGAATTTTTTTACGATTTTTTTTTCTGAAGGAAGAATTTTTTTGAGGTGACTGTTGTGGTGAACTTTTTTTTTTTTCAATGGCATATGAAAATTGCTACCGAAACGTTCTTCTTATTGCAATGTTTGGCATCCTGAGTTCAGCTTGGCAAGCTGTGAAACACTCTTGAAAACCATTTGGAAAAAAAGTTTGGGCAAAATTTTCCTTTTTGGTGGAAGATTATATTTTGAGAGGAAGATTTTTTTTAACATAGGAAGAATTTTTTTACGAATTTTTTTTTTCTGAAAGAAGAATTTTTTTGAGGTGACTGTTGTGGGGAACTTTTTTTTTTCAATGGCATATGAAAACTGCTACCGAAATGTTCTTCTTATTGCAATGTTTGGAATCCTGAGTTCAGCTTGGCAAGCTGTGAAATACTCTTGAAAACCATTTGGAAAAAAAGTTTTAGCAACATTTTTCTTTTTGGTGGAAGATTATATTTTGAGAGGAAGATTTTTTTTAACATAGGAAGAATTTTTTTACAAATTTTTTTTTTCTGAAAGAAGAATTTTTTTGAGGTGACTGTTGTGGGGAACTTTTTTTTTTCAATGGCATATGAAAACTGCTACCGAAATGTTCTTCTTATTGCAATGTTTGGAATCCTGAGTTCAGCTTGGCAAGCTGTGAAATGCTCTTGAAAACCATTTGGAAAAAAAATTTGAGCAACATTTTTCTTTTTGGTGGAAGATTATATTTTGAGATGAAGATTCTTTTTTAACATAGGAAGAATTTTTTTACGAATTTTTTTTTTTCTGAAGGAAGAATTTTTTTGAGGTGACTGTTGTGGGGAACTTTTTTCTTTTCAATGGCATATGTTTTCTTAATATTTCAATACAAACACTATGTACAACTTGTTTGGCATCCTGAGTTCAGCTTGGCAATCTGTGAAAGACTTGAAAACCATTTGGAAAAAAAGTTTGAGCAAAATTTTTCTTTTTGGTGGAAGATTATATTTTGAGACGAAGATTTTTTTTAACATAGGAAGAATTTTTTTTACGATTTTTTTTTTCTGAAGGAAGAATTTTTTTGAGGTGACTGTTGTGGTGAACTTTTTTTTTTTTCAATGGCATATGAAAACTGCTACCGAAATGTTCTTCTTATTGCAATGTTTGGCATCCTGAGTTCAGCTTGGCAAGCTCTGAAACACTCTTGAAAACCATTTGGAAAAAAAGTTTGGGCAAAATTTTCCTTTTTGGTGGAAGATTATATTTTGAGAGGAACATTTTTTTTAACATAGGAAGAATTTTTTTACGATTTTTTTTTTCTGAAGGAATAATTTTTTTGAGGTGACTGTTGTGGTGAACTTTTTTTTTTTCAATGGCATATGAAAACTGCTACCGAAATGTTCTTCTTATTGCAATGTTTGGCATCCTGAGTTCAGCTTGGCAAGCTGTGAAACACTCTTGAAAACCATTTGGAAAAAAAGTTTGGGCAAAATTTTCCTTTTTGGTGGAAGATTATATTTTGAGATGAAGATTTTTTTTAACATAGGAAGAATTTTTTTACGAATTTTTTTTTTCTGAAGGAAGAATTTTTTTGAGGTGACTGTTGTGGGGAACTTTTTTTTTTCAATGGCATATGAAAACTGCTATCGAAACGTTCTTCTTATTGCAATGTTTGGAATCCTGAGTTCAGCTTGGCAAGCTGTGAAATACTCTTGAAAACCATTTGGAAAAAAAATTTTAGCAACATTTTTCTTTTTGGTGGAAGATTATATTTTGAGATGAAGTTTTTTTTAACATAGGAAGAATTTTTTTACGAATTTTTTTTTTCTGAAAGAAGAATTTTTTTGAGGTGACTGTTGTGGGGAACTTTTTTTTTTCAATGGCATATGAAAACTGCTATCGAAATTTTCTTCTTATTGCAATGTTTGGAATCCTGAGTTCAGCTTGGCAAGCTGTGAAATACTCTTGAAAACCATTTGGAAAAAAAGTTTTAGCAACATTTTTCTTTTTGGTGGAAGATTATATTTTGAGATGAAGATTTTTTTTAACATAGGAAGAATTTTTTTACGGATTTTTTTTTTCTGAAGGAAGAATTTTTTTGAGGTGACTGTTGTGGGGAACTTTTTTCTTTTCAATGGCATATGTTTTCTTAATATTTCAATACAAACACTATGTACAACTTGTTTGGCATCCTGAGTTCAGCTTGGCAATCTGTGAAAGACTTGAAAACCATTTGGAAAAAAAGTTTGGGCAAAATTTGTCTTTTTGGTGGAAGATTACATTTTGAGAGGAAGATTTTTTTTAACATAGGAAGAATTTTTTTACGATTTTTTTTTTCTGAAGGAAGAATTTTTTTGAAGTGACTGTTGTGGGGAACTTTTTTTTTTCAATGGCATAATTTTTCTTAATATTTCAATACAAACACTATGTACAACTTTTTTGGCATCCAGAGTTCAGCTTGGCAAGCTGTGAAAGACTCTTGAAAACCATTTGGAAAAAAAGTTAGAGGAAATTTTTCTTTTTGGTGGAATACTATATTTTGAGAGGAACATTTTTTTAACATAGGAAGAATTTTTTTACGATTTTTTTTTTCTGAAGGAAGAATTTTTTTGAGATGACTGTTGTAGGGAACTTTTTTTTTTTTCAAAGGCAAATGAAAACTGCTTCCAAAATGTTCTTAATATTTCAATACAAACACTATGTACAACTTGTTTGGCATCCTGAGTTCAGCTTGGAAAGCTGTGAAAGACTCTTGAAAACCTTTTGGAAAAAAAGTTCGAGCAAAATTTTTCTTTTTGGTGGAAGATTATATTTTGAGAGGAAGATTTTTTTTAACAAAGGAAGAATTTTTTTTACGAATTTTTTTTTTTCTCAAGGATGAATTTTTTTGAGGTGACTGTTGTGGGGAACTTTTTTCTTTTCAATGGCATATGTGTTCTTAATATTTCAATACAAACACTATGTACAACTTGTTTGGCATCCTAAGTTCAGCTTGGCAATCTGTGAAAGACTCTTGAAAACCATTTAAAAAAAAAATTTGGGCAAAATTTTTCTTTTTGGTGGAAGATTACATTTTGAGAGGAAGATTTTTTTTAACATAGGAAGAATTTTTTTACGAATTTTTTTTTTCTGAAGGAAGAATTTTTTTGAGATGAATGTTGTGGGGAACTTTTTTTTTTCAAAGGCAAATGAAAAATGCTTCCAAAAAGTTCTTAATATTTCAATACAAACACTATGTACAAGTGTACAAGTGTTTCAATTTCACTGAAAGCTGATGATAAAATTGACTTAAGATTTCAATGCAAATACTATATATAACTAGTTTAGCATGCTGAGTTCTGCTTGGCAAGCCATGAAAGACTCTTGAAAACCATTTGGAACAAAAGTTACAGCACATTTGAACAAAGTTGAAAATTAGCCTTATTTCAGTGAGAGCTGCAGAAAGAAGCAATAAAATTTCACTGAGAGCTGATGATAAAATTGACTTAAGATTTCAATGCAAATACTATATATAACTAGTTTAGCATGCTGAGTTCTGCTTGGCAAGCCATGAAAGACTCTTGAAAACCATTTGGAACAAAAGTTACAGCACATTTGAACAAAGTTGAAAATTAGCCTTATTTCAGTGAGAGCTGCAGAAAGAAGCAATAAAATTTCACTGAAAGCTGATGATAAAATTGACTTAAGATTTCAATGCAAATACTATATATAACTAGTTTAGCATGCTGAGTTCTGCTTGGCAAGCCTGAAAGACTCTTGAAAACCATTTGGAACAAGAGTTACAGCACATTTGAACAAAGTTGAAAATTAGCCTTATTTCAGTGAGAGCTGCAGAAAGAAGCAATAAAATTTCACTGAAAGCTGATGATAAAATTGACTTAATATTTCAATGCAAATACTATATATAACTAGTTTAGCATGCTGAGTTCTGCTTGGCAAGCCATGAAAGACTCTTGAAAACCATTTGGAACAAAAGTTACAGCACATTTGAACAAAGTTGAAAATTAGCCTTATTTCAGTGAGAGCTGCAGAAAGAAGCAATAAAATTTCACTGAAAGCTGATGATAAAATTGACTTAATATTTCAATGCAAATACTATATATAACTAGTTTAGCATGCTGAGTTCTGCTTGGCAAGCCATGAAAGACTCTTGAAAACCATTTGGAACAAGAGTTACAGCACATTTGAACAAAGTTGAAAATTAGCCTTATTTCAGTGAGAGCTGCAGAAAGAAGCAATAAAATTTCACTGAAAGCTGATGATAAAATTGACTTAATATTTCAATGCAAATACTATATATAACTAGTTTAGCATGCTGAGTTCTGCTTGGCAAGCCATGAAAGACTCTTGAAAACCATTTGGAACAAAAGTTACAGCACATTTGAACAAAGTTGAAAATTAGCCTTATTTCAGTGAGAGCTGCAGAAAGAAGCAATAAAATTTCACTGAAAGCTGATGATAAAATTGACTTAAGATTTCAATGCAAATACTATATATAACTAGTTTAGCATGCTGAGTTCTGCTTGGCAAGCCATGAAAGACTCTTGAAAACCATTTGGAACAAAAGTTACAGCACATTTGAACAAAGTTGAAAATTAGCCTTATTTCAGTGAGAGCTGCAGAAAGAAGCAATAAAATTTCACTGAAAGCTGATGATAAAATTGACTTAATATTTCAATGCAAATACTATATATAACTAGTTTAGCATGCTGAGTTCTGCTTGGCAAGCCATGAAAGACTCTTGAAAACCATTTGGAACAAAAGTTACAGCACATTTGAACAAAGTTGAAAATTAGCCTTATTTCAGTGAGAGCTGCAGAAAGAAGCAATAAAATTTCACTGAAAGCTGATGATAAAATTGACTTAAGATTTCAATGCAAATACTATATATAACTAGTTTAGCATGCTGAGTTCTGCTTGGCAAGCCATGAAAGACTCTTGAAAACCATTTGGAACAAAAGTTACAGCACATTTGAACAAAGTTGAAAATTAGCCTTATTTCAGTGAGAGCTGCAGAAAGAAGCAATAAAATTTCACTGAAAGCTGATGATAAAATTGACTTAATATTTCAATGCAAATACTATATATAACTAGTTTAGCATGCTGAGTTCTGCTTGGCAAGCCATGAAAGACTCTTGAAAACCATTTGGAACAAAAGTTACAGCACATTTGAACAAAGTTGAAAATTAGCCTTATTTCAGTGAGAGCTGCAGAAAGAAGCAATAAAATTTCACTGAAAGCTGATGATAAAATTGACTTAAGATTTCAATGCAAATACTATATATAACTAGTTTAGCATGCTGAGTTCTGCTTGGCAAGCCATGAAAGACTCTTGAAAACCATTTGGAACAAGAGTTACAGCACATTTGAACAAAGTTGAAAATTAGCCTTATTTCAGTGAGAGCTGCAGAAAGAAGCAATAAAATTTCACTGAAAGCTGATGATAAAATTGACTTAATATTTCAATGCAAATACTATATATAACTAGTTTAGCATGCTGAGTTCTGCTTGGCAAGCCATGAAAGACTCTTGAAAACCATTTGGAACAAAAGTTACAGCACATTTGAACAAAGTTGAAAATTAGCCTTATTTCAGTGAGAGCTGCAGAAAGAAGCAATAAAATTTCACTGAAAGCTGATGATAAAATTGACTTAATATTTCAATGCAAATACTATATATAACTAGTTTAGCATGCTGAGTTCTGCTTGGCAAGCCATGAAAGACTCTTGAAAACCATTTGGAACAAAAGTTACAGCACATTTGAACAAAGTTGAAAATTAGCCTTATTTCAGTGAGAGCTGCAGAAAGAAGCAATAAAATTTCACTGAAAGCTGATGATAAAATTGACTTAATATTTCAATGCAAATACTATATATAACTAGTTTAGCATGCTGAGTTCTGCTTGGCAAGCCATGAAAGACTCTTGAAAACCATTTGGAACAAAAGTTACAGCACATTTGAACAAAGTTGAAAATTAGCCTTATTTCAGTGAGAGCTGCAGAAAGAAGCAATAAAATTTCACTGAAAGCTGAAAAAAAGTTTGAGCAAAATTTTTCTTTTTGGTGGAAGATTATATTTTGAGAGGAAGATTTCTTTTATCACAGGAAGATTTTTTTTATCGACATTGGTTTTTTTTGGAGGAAGAATTTTTTTTCGGTTGACAGTGGGAATTCTTTTTTTGAAGGCAAATGAAAACTGCTTCTGAAATCTGCTTTATATTTCAATGCAAATAATTGAAAGTACAACTTGTTTGGAATCCTGAGTTCAGCTTGGCAAGCTGTGAAATACTCTTGAAAACCATTTGGAAAAAAAATTTGAGCAAAATTTTTCTTTTTGGTGGAAGACTATATTTTGAGACGAAGATTTTTTTTAACATAGGAAGAATTTTTTTTACGAATTTTTTTTTTTCTGAAGGAAGAATTTTTTTGAGGTGACTGTTGTGGGGAACTTTTTTTTTTTCAATGGCATATGAAAACTGCTATCGAAACGTTCTTCTTATTGCAATGTTTGGCATCCTGAGTTCAGCTTGGCAAGCTGTGAAACACTCTTGAAAACCATTTGGAAAAAAAGTTTGGGCAAAATTTTCCTTTTTGGTGGAAGATTATATTTTGAGAGGAACATTTTTTTTAACATAGGAAGAATTTTTTTACGATTTTTTTTTTCTGAAGGAAGAATTTTTTTGAGGTGACTGTTGTGAACTTTTTTTTTTTTCAATGGCATATGAAAACTGCTACCGAAATGTTCTTCTTATTGCAATGTTTGGCATCCTGAGTTCAGCTTGGCAAGCTGTGAAACACTCTTGAAAACCATTTGGAAAAAAAGTTTGGGCAAAATTTTCCTTTTGGGTGGAAGATTATATTTTGAGAGGAAGATTTTTTTTAACATAGGAAGAATTTTTTTACGAATTTTTTTTTTTCTGAAGGAAGAATTTTTTTGAGGTGACTGTTGTGGGGAACTTTTTTTTTTCAATGGCACATGAAAACTGCTATCGAAACGTTCTTCTTATTGCAATGTTTGGCATCCTGAGTTCAGCTTGGCAAGCTGTGAAACACTCTTGAAAACCATTTGGAAAAAAAGTTTGGGCAAAATTTTCCTTTTTGGTGGAAGATTACATTTTGAGAGGAACATTTTTTTTAACATAGGAAGAATTTTTTTACGATTTTTTTTTTCTGAAGGAAGAATTTTTTTGAGGTGACTGTTGTGAACTTTTTTTTTTTTCAATGGCATATGAAAACTGCTACCGAAATGTTCTTTTTATTGCAATGTTTGGCATCCTGAGTTCAGCTTGGCAAGCTGTGAAACACTCTTGAAAACCATTTGGAAAAAAAGTTTGGGCAAAATTTTCCTTTTTGGTGGAAGATTATATTTTGAGAGGAAGATTTTTTTTAACATAGGAAGAATTTTTTTACGAATTTTTTTTTTCTGAAAGAAGAATTTTTTTGAGGTGACTGTTGTGGGAAACTTTTTTTTTTCAATGGCATATGAAAACTGCTACCGAAAAGTTCTTCTTATTGCAATGTTTGGAATCCTGAGTTCAGCTTGGCAAGCTGTGAAATACTCTTGAAAACCATTTGGAAAAAAAGTTTGAGCAAAATTTTTCTTTTTGGTGGAAGACTATATTTTGAGACGAAGATTTTTTTTAACATAGGAAGAATTTTTTTTACGAATTTTTTTTTTTCTGAAGGAAGAATTTTTTCGAGGTGACTGTTGTGGGGAACTTTTTTTTTTCAATGGCATATGAAAACTGCTATCGAAACGTTCTTCTTATTGCAATGTTTGGCATCCTGAGTTCAGCTTGGCAAGCTGTGAAACACTCTTGAAAACCATTTGGAAAAAAAGTTTGGGCAAAATTTTCCTTTTTGGTGGAAGATTATATTTTGAGAGGAACATTTTTTTTAACATAGGAAGAATTTTTTTACGATTTTTTTTTTCTGAAGGAAGAATTTTTTTGAGGTGACTGTTGTGGTGAACTTTTTTTTTTTTCAATGGCATATGAAAACTGCTACCGAAATGTTCTTCTTATTGCAATGTTTGGCATCCTGAGTTCAGCTTGGCAAGCTGTGAAACACTCTTGAAAACCATTTGGAAAAAAAGTTTGGGCAAAATTTTCCTTTTTGGTGGAAGATTATATTTTGAGAGGAACATTTTTTTTAACATAGGAAGAATTTTTTTACGATTTTTTTTTTCTGAAGGAAGAATTTTTTTGAGGTGACTGTTGTGGTGAACTTTTTTTTTTTTCAATGGCATATGAAAACTGCTACCGAAATGTTCTTCTTATTGCAATGTTTGGCATCCTGAGTTCAGCTTGGCAAGCTGTGAAACACTCTTGAAAACCATTTGGAAAAAAAGTTTGGGCAAAATTTTCCTTTTTGGTGGAAGATTATATTTTGAGATGAAGATTTTTTTTAACATAGGAAGAATTTTTTTACGAATTTTTTTTTTCTGAAGGAAGAATTTTTTTGAGGTGAATGTTGTGGGGAACTTTTTTTTTCAATGGCATATGAAAACTGCTATCGAAACGTTCTTCTTATTGCAATGTTTGGAATCCTGAGTTCAGCTTGGCAAGCTGTGAAATACTCTTGAAAACCATTTGGAAAAAAAATTTTAGCAACATTTTTCTTTTTGGTGGAAGATTATATTTTGAGAGGAAGATTTTTTTTAACATAGGAAGAATTTTTTTACGATTTTTTTTTTTCTGAAGGAAGAATTTTTTTGAGGTGACTGTTGTGGTGAACTTTTTTTTTTTTTCAATGGCATATGAAAACTGCTACCGAAATGTTCTTCTTTTTTTGCAATGTTTGGTATCCTGAGTTCAGCTTGGCAAGCTGTGAAAGACTCTAGAAAACCATTTGGAAAAAAAATTTGAGCAAAATTTTTCTTTTTGGTGGAAGATTATATTTTGAGATGAAGATTTTTTTTAACATAGGAAGAATTTTTTTACGGATTTTTTTTTTTCTGAAGGAAGAATTTTTTTGAGGTGACTGTTGTGGGGAACTTTTTTCTTTTCAATGGCTTATGTTTTCTTAATATTTCAATACAAACACTATGTACAACTTGTTTGGCATCCTGAGTTCAGCTTGGCAATCTGTGAAAGACTTGAAAACCATTTGGAAAAAAAGTTTGGGCAAAATTTTTTTTTTGGTGGAAGATTACATTTTGAGAGGAAGATTTTTCTTAACATAGGAAGAATTTTTTTACGATTCTTTTTTTCTGAAGGAAGAATTTTTTTGAAGTGACTGTTGTGGGGAACTTTTTTTTTTTCAAAGGCAAATGAAAACTGCTATCGAAACGTTCTTCTTATTGCAATGTTTGGCATCCTGAGTTCAGCTTGGCAAGCTGTGAAACACTCTTGAAAACCATTTGGAAAAAAAGTTTGGGCAAAATTTTCCTTTTTGGTGGAAGATTATATTTTGAGAGGAACATTTTTTTTAACATAGGAAGAATTTTTTTACGATTTTTTTTTTCTGAAGGAAGAATTTTTTTGAGGTGACTGTTGTGGTGAACTTTTTATTTTTTCAATGGCATATGAAAACTGCTACCGAAATGTTCTTCTTATTGCAATGTTTGGCATCCTGAGTTCAGCTTGGCAAGCTGTGAAACACTCTTGAAAACCATTTGGAAAAAAAGTTTGGGCAAAATTTTCCTTTTTGGTGGAAGATTATATTTTGAGATGAAGATTTTTTTTAACATAGGAAGAATTTTTTTACGATTTTTTTTTTTCTGAAGGAAGAATTTTTTTGAGGTGAATGTTGTGGGGAACTTTTTTTTTCAATGGCATATGAAAACTGCTATCGAAACGTTCTTCTTATTGCAATGTTTGGAATCCTGAGTTCAGCTTGGCAAGCTGTGAAATACTCTTGAAAACCATTTGGAAAAAAAATTTTAGCAACATTTTTCTTTTTGGTGGAAGATTATATTTTGAGAGGAAGATTTTTTTTAACATAGGAAGAATTTTTTTACGATTTTTTTTTTTCTGAAGGAAGAATTTTTTTGAGGTGACTGTTGTGGTGAACTTTTTTTTTTTTTCAATGGCATATGAAAACTGCTACCGAAATGTTCTTCTTTTTTTGCAATGTTTGGTATCCTGAGTTCAGCTTGGCAAGCTGTGAAAGACTCTAGAAAACCATTTGGAAAAAAAATTTGAGCAAAATTTTTCTTTTTGGTGGAAGATTATATTTTGAGATGAAGATTTTTTTTAACATAGGAAGAATTTTTTTACGGATTTTTTTTTTTCTGAAGGAAGAATTTTTTTGAGGTGACTGTTGTGGGGAACTTTTTTCTTTTCAATGGCTTATGTTTTCTTAATATTTCAATACAAACACTATGTACAACTTGTTTGGCATCCTGAGTTCAGCTTGGCAATCTGTGAAAGACTTGAAAACCATTTGGAAAAAAAGTTTGGGCAAAATTTTTTTTTTGGTGGAAGATTACATTTTGAGAGGAAGATTTTTTTTAACATAGGAAGAATTTTTTTACGATTCTTTTTTTCTGAAGGAAGAATTTTTTTGAAGTGACTGTTGTGGGGAACTTTTTTTTTTCAATGGCATATTTGTTCTTAATTTTTCAATACAAACACTATGTACAACTTGTTTGGCATCCAGAGTTCAGCTTGGCAAGCTGTGAAAGACTCTTGAAAACCATTTGGAAAAAAAGTTAGAGGAAATTTTTCTTTTTGGTGGAATACTATATTTTGAGAGGAACATTTTTTTAACATAGGAAGAATTTTTTTACGATTTTTTTTTTCTAAAGGAAGAATTTTTTTGATGTGACTGTTGTAGGGAACTTTTTTTTTTTCAAAGGCAAATGAAAACTGCTTCCAAAATGTTCTTAATATTTCAATACAAACACTATGTACAACTTGTTTGGCATCCTGAGTTCAGCTTGGAAAGCTGTGAAAGACTCTTGAAAACCATTTGGAAAAAAAGTTTGAGCAAAATTTTTCTTTTTGGTGGAAGATTATATTTTGAGAGGAAGATTTTTTTTAACAAAGGAAGAATTTTTTTTACGAATTTTTTTTTTTCTCAAGGATGAATTTTTTTGAGGTGACTGTTGTGGGGAACTTTTTTCTTTTCAATGGCATATGTGTTCTTAATATTTCAATACAAACACTATGTACAACTTGTTTGGCATCCTGAGTTCAGCTTGGCAATCTGTGAAATACTCTTGAAAACCAATTGGAAAAAAAGTTTGAGCAAAATTTTTCTTTTTGGTGGAAGACTATATTTTGAGACGAAGATTTTTTTTAACATAGGAAGAATTTTTTTACGAATTTGTTTTTTCTGAAAGAAGAATTTTTTTGAGATGAATGTTGTGGGGAACTTTTTTTTTTCAAAGACAAATGAAAAATGCTTCCAAAAAGTTCTTAATATTTCAATACAAACACTATGTACAAGTGTACAAGTGTTTCAATTTCACTGAAAGCTGATGATAAAATTGACTTACGATTTCAATGCAAATACTATATATAACTAGTTTAGCATGCTGAGTTCTGCTTGGCAAGCCATGAAAGACTCTTGAAAACCATTTGGAACAAAAGTTACAGCACATTTGAACAAAGTTCAAAATTAGCCTTATTTCAGTGAGAGCTGCAGAAAGAAGCAATAAAATTTCACTGAAAGCTGATGATAAAATTGACTTAAGATTTCAATGCAAATACTATATATAACTAGTTTAGCATGCTGAGTTCTGCTTGGCAAGCCATGAAAGACTCTTGAAAACCATTTGGAACAAAAGTTACAGCACATTTGAACAAAGTTGAAAATTAGCCTTATTTCAGTGAGAGCTGCAGAAAGAAGCAATAAAATTTCACTGAAAGCTGATGATAAAATTGACTTAATATTTCAATGCAAATACTATATATAACTAGTTTAGCATGCTGAGTTCTGCTTGGCAAGCCATGAAAGACTCTTGAAAACCATTTGGAACAAAAGTTACAGCACATTTGAACAAAGTTGAAAATTAGCCTTATTTCAGTGAGAGCTGCAGAAAGAAGCAATAAAATTTCACTGAGAGCTGATGATAAAATTGACTTAAGATTTCAATGCAAATACTATATATAACTAGTTTAGCATGCTGAGTTCTGCTTGGCAAGCCATGAAAGACTCTTGAAAACCATTTGGAACAAAAGTTACAGCACATTTGAACAAAGTTGAAAATTAGCCTTATTTCAGTGAGAGCTGCAGAAAGAAGCAATAAAATTTCACTGAGAGCTGATGATAAAATTGACTTAAGATTTCAATGCAAATACTATATATAACTAGTTTAGCATGCTGAGTTCTGCTTGGCAAGCCATGAAAGACTCTTGAAAACCATTTGGAACAAAAGTTACAGCACATTTGAACAAAGTTGAAAATTAGCCTTATTTCAGTGAGAGCTGCAGAAAGAAGCAATAAAATTTCACTGAAAGCTGATGATAAAATTGACTTAATATTTCAATGCAAATACTATATATAACTAGTTTAGCATGCTGAGTTCTGCTTGGCAAGCCATGAAAGACTCTTGAAAACCATTTGGAACAAAAGTTACAGCACATTTGAACAAAGTTGAAAATTAGCCTTATTTCAGTGAGAGCTGCAGAAAGAAGCAATAAAATTTCACTGAAAGCTGATGATAAAATTGACTTAATATTTCAATGCAAATACTATATATAACTAGTTTAGCATGCTGAGTTCTGCTTGGCAAGCCATGAAAGACTCTTGAAAACCATTTGGAACAAAAGTTACAGCACATTTGAACAAAGTTGAAAATTAGCCTTATTTCAGTGAGAGCTGCAGAAAGAAGCAATAAAATTTCACTGAAAGCTGATGATAAAATTGACTTAAGATTTCAATGCAAATACTATATATAACTAGTTTAGCATGCTGAGTTCTGCTTGGCAAGCCATGAAAGACTCTTGAAAACCATTTGGAACAAAAGTTACAGCACATTTGAACAAAGTTGAAAATTAGCCTTATTTCAGTGAGAGCTGCAGAAAGACGCAATAAAATTTCACTGAAAGCTGATGATAAAATTGACTTAAGATTTCAATGCAAATACTATATATAACTAGTTTAGCATGCTGAGTTCTGCTTGGCAAGCCATGAAAGACTCTTGAAAACCATTTGGAACAAAAGTTACAGCACATTTGAACAAAGTTGAAAATTAGCCTTATTTCAGTGAGAGCTGCAGAAAGAAGCAATAAAATTTCACTGAAAGCTGATGATAAAATTGACTTAAGATTTCAATGCAAATACTATATATAACTAGTTTAGCATGCTGAGTTCTGCTTGGCAAGCCATGAAAGACTCTTGAAAACCATTTGGAACAAAAGTTACAGCACATTTGAACAAAGTTGAAAATTAGCCTTATTTCAGTGAGAGCTGCAGAAAGAAGCAATAAAATTTCACTGAAAGCTGATGATAAAATTGACTTAATATTTCAATGCAAATACTATATATAACTAGTTTAGCATGCTGAGTTCTGCTTGGCAAGCCATGAAAGACTCTTGAAAACCATTTGGAACAAAAGTTACAGCACATTTGAACAAAGTTGAAAATTAGCCTTATTTCAGTGAGAGCTGCAGAAAGAAGCAATAAAATTTCACTGAGAGCTGATGATAAAATTGACTTAAGATTTCAATGCAAATACTATATATAACTAGTTTAGCATGCTGAGTTCTGCTTGGCAAGCCATGAAAGACTCTTGAAAACCATTTGGAACAAAAGTTACAGCACATTTGAACAAAGTTGAAAATTAGCCTTATTTCAGTGAGAGCTGCAGAAAGAAGCAATAAAATTTCACTGAAAGCTGATGATAAAATTGACTTAAGATTTCAATGCAAATACTATATATAACTAGTTTAGCATGCTGAGTTCTGCTTGGCAAGCCATGAAAGACTCTTGAAAACCATTTGGAACAAAAGTTACAGCACATTTGACCAAAGTTGAAAATTAGCCTTATTTCAGTGAGAGCTGCAGAAAGAAGCAATAAAATTTCACTGAAAGCTGATGATAAAATTGACTTAATATTTCAATGCAAATACTATATATAACTAGTTTAGCATGCTGAGTTCTGCTTGGCAAGCCATGAAAGACTCTTGAAAACCATTTGGAACAAAAGTTACAGCACATTTGAACAAAGTTGAAAATTAGCCTTATTTCAGTGAGAGCTGCAGAAAGAAGCAATAAAATTTCACTGAAAGCTGATGATAAAATTGACTTAAGATTTCAATGCAAATACTATATATAACTAGTTTAGCATGCTGAGTTCTGCTTGGCAAGCCATGAAAGACTCTTGAAAACCATTTGGAACAAAAGTTACAGCACATTTGACCAAAGTTGAAAATTAGCCTTATTTCAGTGAGAGCTGCAGAAAGAAGCAATAAAATTTCACTGAAAGCTGATGATAAAATTGACTTAATATTTCAATGCAAATACTATATATAACTAGTTTAGCATGCTGAGTTCTGCTTGGCAAGCCATGAAAGACTCTTGAAAACCATTTGGAACAAAAGTTACAGCACATTTGAACAAAGTTGAAAATTAGCCTTATTTCAGTGAGAGCTGCAGAAAGAAGCAATAAAATTTCACTGAAAGCTGATGATAAAATTGACTTAATATTTCAATGCAAATACTATATATAACTAGTTTAGCATGCTGAGTTCTGCTTGGCAAGCCATGAAAGACTCTTGAAAACCATTTGGAACAAAAGTTACAGCACATTTGAACAAAGTTGAAAATTAGCCTTATTTCAGTGAGAGCTGCAGAAAGAAGCAATAAAATTTCACTGAAAGCTGATGATAAAATTGACTTAAGATTTCAATGCAAATACTATATATAACTAGTTTAGCATGCTGAGTTCTGCTTGGCAAGCCATGAAAGACTCTTGAAAACCATTTGGAACAAAGGTTACAGCACATTTGAACAAAGTTGAAAATTAGCCTTATTTCAGTGAGAGCTGCAGAAAGACGCAATAAAATTTCACTGAAAGCTGATGATAAAATTGACTTAATATTTCAATGCAAATACTATATACAACTAGTTTAGCATGCTGAGTTCTGCTTGGCAAGCCATGAAAGACTCTTGAAAACCATTTGGAACAAAAGTTACAGCACATTTGAACAAAGTTGAAAATTAGCCTTATTTCAGTGAGAGCTGCAGAAAGAAGCAATAAAATTTCACTGAAAGCTGATGATAAAATTGACTTAAGATTTCAATGCAAATACTATATATAACTAGTTTAGCATGCTGAGTTCTGCTTGGCAAGCCATGAAAGACTCTTGAAAACCATTTGGAACAAAAGTTACAGCACATTTGAACAAAGTTGAAAATTAGCCTTATTTCAGTGAGAGCTGCAGAAAGAAGCAATAAAATTTCACTGAAAGCTGATGATAAAATTGACTTAATATTTCAATGCAAATACTATATATAACTAGTTTAGCATGCTGAGTTCTGCTTGGCAAGCCATGAAAGACTCTTGAAAACCATTTGGAACAAAAGTTACAGCACATTTGAACAAAGTTGAAAATTAGCCTTATTTCAGTGAGAGCTGCAGAAAGAAGCAATAAAATTTCACTGAAAGCTGATGATAAAATTGACTTAATATTTCAATGCAAATACTATATATAACTAGTTTAGCATGCTGAGTTCTGCTTGGCAAGCCATGAAAGACTCTTGAAAACCATTTGGAACAAAAGTTACAGCACATTTGAACAAAGTTGAAAATTAGCCTTATTTCAGTGAGAGCTGCAGAAAGAAGCAATAAAATTTCACTGAAAGCTGATGATAAAATTGACTTAATATTTCAATGCAAATACTATATATAACTAGTTTAGCATGCTGAGTTCTGCTTGGCAAGCCATGAAAGACTCTTGAAAACCATTTGGAACAAAAGTTACAGCACATTTGAACAAAGTTGAAAATTAGCCTTATTTCAGTGAGAGCTGCAGAAAGAAGCAATAAAATTTCACTGAAAGCTGATGATAAAATTGACTTAAGATTTCAATGCAAATACTATATATAACTAGTTTAGCATGCTGAGTTCTGCTTGGCAAGCCATGAAAGACTCTTGAAAACCATTTGGAACAAAAGTTACAGCACATTTGAACAAAGTTGAAAATTAGCCTTATTTCAGTGAGAGCTGCAGAAAGACGCAATAAAATTTCACTGAAAGCTGATGATAAAATTGACTTAAGATTTCAATGCAAATACTATATATAACTAGTTTAGCATGCTGAGTTCTGCTTGGCAAGCCATGAAAGACTCTTGAAAACCATTTGGAACAAAAGTTACAGCACATTTGAACAAAGTTGAAAATTAGCCTTATTTCAGTGAGAGCTGCAGAAAGAAGCAATAAAATTTCACTGAAAGCTGATGATAAAATTGACTTAATATTTCAATGCAAATACTATATATAACTAGTTTAGCATGCTGAGTTCTGCTTGGCAAGCCATGAAAGACTCTTGAAAACCATTTGGAACAAAAGTTACAGCACATTTGAACAAAGTTGAAAATTAGCCTTATTTCAGTGAGAGCTGCAGAAAGAAGCAATAAAATTTCACTGAAAGCTGATGATAAAATTGACTTAAGATTTCAATGCAAATACTATATATAACTAGTTTAGCATGCTGAGTTCTGCTTGGCAAGCCATGAAAGACTCTTGAAAACCATTTGGAACAAAAGTTACAGCACATTTGACCAAAGTTGAAAATTAGCCTTATTTCAGTGAGAGCTGCAGAAAGACGCAATAAAATTTCACTGAAAGCTGATGATAAAATTGACTTAAGATTTCAATGCAAATACTATATATAACTAGTTTAGCATGCTGAGTTCTGCTTGGCAAGCCATGAAAGTCTCTTGAAAACAATTTGGAACAAAAGTTACAGCACATTTGAACAAAGTTGAAAATTAGCCTTATTTCAGTGAGAGCTGCAGAAAGAAGCAATAAAATTTCACTGAGAGCTGATGATAAAATTGACTTAATATTTCAATGCAAATACTATATATAACTAGTTTAGCATGCTGAGTTCTGCTTGGCAAGCCATGAAAGACTCTTGAAAACCATTTGGAACAAAAGTTACAGCACATTTGAACAAAGTTGAAAATTAGCCTTATTTCAGTGAGAGCTGCAGAAAGAAGCAATAAAATTTCACTGAAAGCTGATGATAAAATTGACTTAAGATTTCAATGCAAATACTATATATAACTAGTTTAGCATGCTGAGTTCTGCTTGGCAAGCCATGAAAGACTCTTGAAAACCATTTGGAACAAAAGTTACAGCACATTTGAACAAAGTTGAAAATTAGCCTTATTTCAGTGAGAGCTGCAGAAAGAAGCAATAAAATTTCACTGAAAGCTGATGATAAAATTGACTTAATATTTCAATGCAAATACTATATATAACTAGTTTAGCATGCTGAGTTCTGCTTGGCAAGCCATGAAAGACTCTTGAAAACCATTTGGAACAAAAGTTACAGCACATTTGAACAAAGTTGAAAATTAGCCTTATTTCAGTGAGAGCTGCAGAAAGAAGCAATAAAATTTCACTGAAAGCTGATGATAAAATTGACTTAATATTTCAATGCAAATACTATATATAACTAGTTTAGCATGCTGAGTTCTGCTTGGCAAGCCATGAAAGACTCTTGAAAACCATTTGGAACAAAAGTTACAGCACATTTGAACAAAGTTGAAAATTAGCCTTATTTCAGTGAGAGCTGCAGAAAGAAGCAATAAAATTTCACTGAAAGCTGATGATAAAATTGACTTAAGATTTCAATGCAAATACTATATATAACTAGTTTAGCATGCTGAGTTCTGCTTGGCAAGCCATGAAAGACTCTTGAAAACCATTTGGAACAAAGGTTACAGCACATTTGAACAAAGTTGAAAATTAGCCTTATTTCAGTGAGAGCTGCAGAAAGACGCAATAAAATTTCACTGAAAGCTGATGATAAAATTGACTTAAGATTTCAATGCAAATACTATATATAACTAGTTTAGCATGCTGAGTTCTGCTTGGCAAGCCATGAAAGTCTCTTGAAAACAATTTGGAACAAAAGTTACAGCACATTTGAACAAAGTTGAAAATTAGCCTTATTTCAGTGAGAGCTGCAGAAAGAAGCAATAAAATTTCACTGAGAGCTGATGATAAAATTGACTTAATATTTCAATGCAAATACTATATACAACTAGTTTAGCATGCTGAGTTCTGCTTGGCAAGCCATGAAAGACTCTTGAAAACCATTTGGAACAAAAGTTACAGCACATTTGAACAAAGTTGAAAATTAGCCTTATTTCAGTGAGAGCTGCAGAAAGAAGCAATAAAATTTCACTGAAAGCTGATGATAAAATTGACTTAAGATTTCAATGCAAATACTATATATAACTAGTTTAGCATGCTGAGTTCTGCTTGGCAAGCCATGAAAGACTCTTGAAAACCATTTGGAACAAAAGTTACAGCACATTTGAACAAAGTTGAAAATTAGCCTTATTTCAGTGAGAGCTGCAGAAAGAAGCAATAAAATTTCACTGAAAGCTGAAAAAAAGTTTGAGCAAAATTTTTCTTTTTGGTGGAAGATTATATTTTGAGAGGAAGATTTCTTTTATCACAGGAAGATTTTTTTTATCGACATTGGTTTTTTTTGGAGGAAGAATTTTTTTCGGTTGACAGTGGGAATTCTTTTTTTGAAGGAAAATGAAAACTGCTTCTGAAATCTGCTTTATATTTCAATGCAAATAATTGAAAGTACAACTTGTTTGGAATCCTGAGTTCAGCTTGGCAAGCTGTGAAATACTCTTTAAAACCATTTGGAAAAAAAGTTTGTGCAAAATTTTTCTTTTTGGTGGAAGACTATATTTTGAGACGAAGATTTTTTTTAACATAGGAAGAATTTTTTTTACAAATTTTTTTTTTTCTGAAGGAAGAATTTTTTTGAGGTGACTGTTGAGGGGAACTTTTTTTTTTTTCAATGGCATATGAAAACTGCTATCGAAACGTTCTTCTTATTGCAATGTTTGGCATCCTGAGTTCAGCTTGGCAAGCTGTGAAACACTCTTGAAAACCATTTGGAAAAAAAGTTTGGGCAAAATTTTCCTTTTTGGTGGAAGATTATATTTTGAGAGGAACATTTTTTTTAACATAGGAAGAATTTTTTTACGATTTTTTTTTTCTGAAGGAAGAATTTTTTTGAGGTGACTGTTGTGAACTTTTTTTTTTTCAATGGCATATGAAAACTGCTACCGAAATGTTCTTCTTATTGCAATGTTTGGCATCCTGAGTTCAGCTTGGCAAGCTGTGAAACACTCTTGAAAACCATTTGGAAAAAAAGTTTTAGCAACATTTTTCTTTTTGGTGGAAGATTATATTTTGAGAGGAAGATTTCTTTTATCACAGGAAGATTTTTTTTATCGACATTGGTTTTTTTTGGAGGAAGAATTTTTTTTCGGTTGACAGTGGGAATTCTTTTTTTGAAGGAAAATGAAAACTGCTTCTGAAATCTGCTTTATATTTCAATGCAAATAATTGAAAGTACAACTTGTTTGGAATCCTGAGTTCAGCTTGGCAAGCTGTGAAATACTCTTGAAAACCATTTGGAAAAAAAGTTTGAGCAAAATTTTTCTTTTTGGTGGAAGACTATATTTTGAGACGAAGATTTTTTTTAACATAGGAAGAATTTTTTTTACAAATTTTTTTTTTTCTGAAGGAAGAATTTTTTTGAGGTGACTGTTGAGGGGAACTTTTTTTTTTCAATGGCATATGAAAACTGCTATCGAAACGTTCTTCTTATTGCAATGTTTGGCATCCTGAGTTCAGCTTGGCAAGCTGTGAAACACTCTTGAAAACCATTTGGAAAAAAAATTTGGGCAAAATTTTCCTTTTTGGTGGAAGATTATATTTTGAGAGGAACATTTTTTTTAACATAGGAAGAATTTTTTTACGATTTTTTTTTTCTGAAGGAAGAATTTTTTTGAGGTGACTGTTGAGGGGAACTTTTTTTTTTTTCAATGGCATATGAAAACTGCTATCGAAACGTTCTTCTTATTGCAATGTTTGGCATCCTGAGTTCAGCTTGGCAAGCTGTGAAACACTCTTGAAAACCATTTGGAAAAAAAGTTTGGGCAAAATTTTCCTTTTTGGTGGAAGATTATATTTTGAGAGGAACATTTTTTTTAACATAGGAAGAATTTTTTTACGATTTTTTTTTTCTGAAGGAAGAATTTTTTTGAGGTGACTGTTGTGAACTTTTTTTTTTTTCAATGGCATATGAAAACTGCTACCGAAATGTTCTTCTTATTGCAATGTTTGGCATCCTGAGTTCAGCTTGGCAAGCTGTGAAACACTCTTGAAAACCATTTGGAAAAAAAGTTTTAGCAACATTTTTCTTTTTGGTGGAAGATTATATTTTGAGAGGAAGATTTCTTTTATCACAGGAAGATTTTTTTTATCGACATTGGTTTTTTTTGGAGGAAGAATTTTTTTTCGGTTGACAGTGGGAATTCTTTTTTTGAAGGAAAATGAAAACTGCTTCTGAAATCTGCTTTATATTTCAATGCAAATAATTGAAAGTACAACTTGTTTGGAATCCTGAGTTCAGCTTGGCAAGCTGTGAAATACTCTTGAAAACCATTTGGAAAAAAAGTTTGAGCAAAATTTTTCTTTTTGGTGGAAGACTATATTTTGAGACGAAGATTTTTTTTAACATAGGAAGAATTTTTTTTACAAATTTTTTTTTTTCTGAAGGAAGAATTTTTTTGAGGTGACTGTTGAGGGGAACTTTTTTTTTTCAATGGCATATGAAAACTGCTATCGAAACGTTCTTCTTATTGCAATGTTTGGCATCCTGAGTTCAGCTTGGCAAGCTGTGAAACACTCTTGAAAACCATTTGGAAAAAAAATTTCGGCAAAATTTTCCTTTTTGGTGGAAGATTATATTTTGAGAGGAACATTTTTTTTAACATAGGAAGAATTTTTTTACGATTTTTTTTTTCTGAAGGAAGAATTTTTTTGAGGTGACTGTTGTGAACTTTTTTTTTTTTCAATGGCATATGAAAACTGCTACCGAAATGTTCTTCTTATTGCAATGTTTGGCATCCTGAGTTCAGCTTGGCAAGCTGTGAAACACTCTTGAAAACCATTTGGAAAAAAAGTTTGGGCAAAATTTTCCTTTTTGGTGGAAGATTATATTTTGAGAGGAAGATTTTTTTTAACATAGGAAGAATTTTTTTCCAATTTTTTTTTTCTGAAAGAAGAATTTTTTTGAGGTGACTGTTGTGGGGAACTTTTTTTTTTCAATGGCATATGAAAACTGCTTCCGAAACGTTCTTCTTATTGCAATGTTTGGAATCCTGAGTTCAGCTTGGCAAGCTGTGAAATACTCTTGAAAACCATTTGGAAAAAAAGTTTGAGCAAAATTTTTCTTTTTGGTGGAAGACCATATTTTGAGACAAAGATTTTTTTTTAACATAGGAAGAATTTTTTTACGAATTTTTTTTTTCTGAAGGAAGAATTTTTTTGAGGTGACTGTTGTGGTGAACTTTTTTTTTTTTTCAATGGCATATGAAAACTGCTACCGAAATGTTCTTCTTTTTTTGCAATGTTTGGCATCCTGAGTTCAGCTTGGCAAGCTGTGAAAGACTCTAGAAAACCATTTGGAAAAAAAATTTGAGCAACATTTTTCTTTTTGGTGGAAGATTACATTTTGAGAGGAAGATTTTTTTTAACAAAGGAAGAATTTTTTTACGATTTTTTTTTCTGAAGGAAGAATTTTTTTGAGAAGACTGTTGTGGTGAACTTTTTTCTTTTCAATGGCATGTGTTCTTAATATTTCAATACAAACACTATGTACAACTTGTTTGGCATCCTGAGTTCAGCTTGGCAAGCTGTGAAAGACTCTTGAAAACCATTTGGAAAAAAAGTTTGAGCAAAATTTTTCTTTTTGGTGGAAGATTATATTTTGAGATGAAGATTTTTTTTAACATAGGAAGAATTTTTTTACGAATTTTTTTTTTTCTGAAGGAACAATTTTTTTGAGAAGACTGTTGCGGTGAACTTTTTTCTTTTCAATGGCATATGTTTTCTTAATATTTCAATACAAACACTATGTACAACTTGTTTGGCATCCTGAGTTCAGCTTGGCAATCTGTGAAAGACTTGAAAACCATTTGGAAAAAAAGTTTGGGCAAAATTTTTCTTTTTGGTGGAAGATTATATTTTGAGATGAAGATTTTTTTTAACATAGGAAGAATTTTTTTACGAATTTTTTTTTTTCTGAAGGAACAATTTTTTTGAGGTGACTGTTGTGGGGAACTTTTTTCTTTTCAATGGCATATGTGTTCTTAATATTTCAATACAAACACTATGTACAACTTGTTTGGCATCCTGAGTTCAGCTTGGCAATCTGTGAAAGACTCTTGAAAACCATTTGGAGAAAAAGTTTGGGCAAAATTTTTCTTTTTTGTGGAAGATTATATTTTGAGAGGAAGATTTTTTTTAACATAGGAAGAATTTTTTTACAATTTTTTTTTTCTGAAGGAAGAATTTTTTTGAGGTGACTGTTGTGGTGAACTTTTTTTTTTTCAATGGCATATGAAAACTGCTACCGAAACGTTCTTCTTATTGCAATGTTTGGCATCCTGAGTTCAGCTTGGCAAGCTGTGAAACACTCTTGAAAACCATTTGGAAAAAAAGTTTGGGCAAAATTTTCCTTTTTGGTGGAAGATTATATTTTGAGAGGAACATTTTTTTTAACATAGGAAGAATTTTTTTACGATTTTTTTTTTTCTGAAGGAAGAATTTTTTTGAGGTGACTGTTGTGGTGAACTTTTTTTTTTTCAATGGCATATGAAAACTGCTACCGAAATGTTCTTCTTATTGCAATGTTTGGAATCCTGAGTTCAGCTTGGCAAGCTGTGAAATTATCTTGAAAACCATTTGGAAAAAAAGTTTTAGCAACATTTTTCTTTTTGGTGGAAGATTATATTTAGAGAGGAAGATTTTTTTTAACATAGGAAGAATTTTTTTACGAATTTTTTTTTTCTGAAGGAAGAATTTTTTTGAGGTGACTGTTGTGGGGAACTTTTTTCTTTTTCAATGGCATATGTGTTCTTAATATTTCAATACAAACACTATGTACAACTTGTTTGGCATCCTGAGTTCAGCTTGGCAATCTGTGAATGACTCTTGAAAACCATTTGGAAAAAAAGTTAGAGCAAAATTTTTCTTTTTGGTGGAATACTATATTTTGAGAAGAAGATTTTTTTAACATAGGAAGAATTTTTTTACGATTTTGTTTTTTCTGAAGGAAGAATTTTTTTGAGGTGACTCTTGTGGGGAACTTTTTTTTTTCAATGGCATATGAAAACTGCTACCGAAATGTTCTTCTTATTGCAATGTTTGGCATCCTGAGTTCAGCTTGGCAAGCTGTGTAAGACTCTAGAAAACCATTTGGAAAAAAAGTTTGGGCAACATTTTTCTTTTTGGTGGAAGATTATATTTTGAGAGGAAGATTTTTTTTAACATAGAAAGAATTTTTTTTACGAATTTTTTTTTTCTGAAGGAAGAATTTTTTTGAGATGAATGTTGTGGGGAACTTTTTTTTTTCAAAGGCAAATGAAAACTGCTTCCAAAATGTTCTTAATATTTCAATACAAACACTATGTACAAGTGTACAAGTGTTTCAATTTCACTGAAAGCTGATGATAAAATTGACTTAAGATTTCAATGCAAATACTATATATAACTAGTTTAGCATGCTGAGTTCTGCTTGGCAAGCCATGAAAGACTCTTGAAAACCATTTGGAACAAAAGTTACAGCACATTTGAACAAATTTGAAAAATAGCCTTATTTCAGTGAGAGCTGCAGAAAGAAGCAATAAAATTTCACTGAAAGCTGATGATAAAATTGACTTAAGATTTCAATGCAAATACTATATATAACTAGTTTAGCATGCTGAGTTCTGCTTGGCAAGCCATGAAAGACTCTTGAAAACCATTTGGAACAAAAGTTACAGCACATTTGAACAAAGTTGAAAATTAGCCTTATTTCAGTGAGAGCTGCAGAAAGAAGCAATAAAATTTCACTGAAAGCTGATGATAAGATGTGCTTAATATTTCAATGCAAATACTATATATAACTAGTTTAGCATGCTGAGTTCTGCTTGGCAAGCCATGAAAGACTCTTAAAAACCATTTGGAACAAAAGTTACAGCACATTTGAACAAAGTTGAAAATTAGCCTTATTTCAGTGAGAGCTGCAGAAAGAAGCAATAAAATTTCACTGAAAGCTGATGATAAAATTGACTTAATATTTCAATGCAAATACTATATATAACTAGTTTAGCATGCTGAGTTCTGCTTGGCAAGCCATGAAAGACTCTTGAAAACCATTTGGAACAAAAGTTACAGCACATTTGAACAAAGTTGAAAATTAGCCTTATTTCAGTGAGAGCTGCAGAAAGAAGCAATAAAATTTCACTGAAAGCTGATGATAAAATTTGGTTAATATTTCAATGCAAATACTATATATAACTAGTTTAGCATGCTGAGTTCTGCTTGGCAAGCCATGAAAGACTCTTGAAAACCATTTGGAACAAAAGTTACAGCACATTTGAACAAAGTTGAAAATTAGCCTTATTTCAGTGAGAGCTGCAGAAAGAAGCAATAAAATTTCACTGAAAGCTGATGATAAAATTGACTTAAGATTTCAATGCAAATACTATATATAACTAGTTTAGCATGCTGAGTTCTGCTTGGCAAGCCATGAAAGACTCTTGAAAACCATTTGGAACAAAAGTTACAGCACATTTGAACAAAGTTGAAAATTAGCCTTATTTCAGTGAGAGCTGCAGAAAGAAGCAATAAAATTTCACTGAAAGCTGAAAAAAAGTTTGAGCAAAATTTTTCTTTTTGGTGGAAGATTATATTTTGAGAGGAAGATTTCTTTTATCACAGGAAGATTTTTTTTATCGACATTGGTTTTTTTTGGAGGAAGAATTTTTTTCGGTTGACAGTGGGAATTCTTTTTTTGAAGGAAAATGAAAACTGCTTCTGAAATCTGCTTTATATTTCAATGCAAATAATTGAAAGTACAACTTGTTTGGAATCCTGAGTTCAGCTTGGCAAGCTGTGAAATACTCTTTAAAACCATTTGGAAAAAAAGTTTGTGCAAAATTTTTCTTTTTGGTGGAAGACTATATTTTGAGACGAAGATTTTTTTTAACATAGGAAGAATTTTTTTTACAAATTTTTTTTTTTCTGAAGGAAGAATTTTTTTGAGGTGACTGTTGAGGGGAACTTTTTTTTTTTTCAATGGCATATGAAAACTGCTATCGAAACGTTCTTCTTATTGCAATGTTTGGCATCCTGAGTTCAGCTTGGCAAGCTGTGAAACACTCTTGAAAACCATTTGGAAAAAAAGTTTGGGCAAAATTTTCCTTTTTGGTGGAAGATTATATTTTGAGAGGAACATTTTTTTTAACATAGGAAGAATTTTTTTACGATTTTTTTTTTCTGAAGGAAGAATTTTTTTGAGGTGACTGTTGTGAACTTTTTTTTTTTTCAATGGCATATGAAAACTGCTACCGAAATGTTCTTCTTATTGCAATGTTTGGCATCCTGAGTTCAGCTTGGCAAGCTGTGAAACACTCTTGAAAACCATTTGGAAAAAAAGTTTTAGCAACATTTTTCTTTTTGGTGGAAGATTATATTTTGAGAGGAAGATTTCTTTTATCACAGGAAGATTTTTTTTATCGACATTGGTTTTTTTTGGAGGAAGAATTTTTTTTCGGTTGACAGTGGGAATTCTTTTTTTGAAGGAAAATGAAAACTGCTTCTGAAATCTGCTTTATATTTCAATGCAAATAATTGAAAGTACAACTTGTTTGGAATCCTGAGTTCAGCTTGGCAAGCTGTGAAATACTCTTGAAAACCATTTGGAAAAAAAGTTTGAGCAAAATTTTTCTTTTTGGTGGAAGACTATATTTTGAGACGAAGATTTTTTTTAACATAGGAAGAATTTTTTTTACAAATTTTTTTTTTTCTGAAGGAAGAATTTTTTTGAGGTGACTGTTGAGGGGAACTTTTTTTTTTCAATGGCATATGAAAACTGCTATCGAAACGTTCTTCTTATTGCAATGTTTGGCATCCTGAGTTCAGCTTGGCAAGCTGTGAAACACTCTTGAAAACCATTTGGAAAAAAAATTTGGGCAAAATTTTCCTTTTTGGTGGAAGATTATATTTTGAGAGGAACATTTTTTTTAACATAGGAAGAATTTTTTTACGATTTTTTTTTTCTGAAGGAAGAATTTTTTTGAGGTGACTGTTGAGGGGAACTTTTTTTTTTTTCAATGGCATATGAAAACTGCTATCGAAACGTTCTTCTTATTGCAATGTTTGGCATCCTGAGTTCAGCTTGGCAAGCTGTGAAACACTCTTGAAAACCATTTGGAAAAAAAGTTTGGGCAAAATTTTCCTTTTTGGTGGAAGATTATATTTTGAGAGGAACATTTTTTTTAACATAGGAAGAATTTTTTTACGATTTTTTTTTTCTGAAGGAAGAATTTTTTTGAGGTGACTGTTGTGAACTTTTTTTTTTTTCAATGGCATATGAAAACTGCTACCGAAATGTTCTTCTTATTGCAATGTTTGGCATCCTGAGTTCAGCTTGGCAAGCTGTGAAACACTCTTGAAAACCATTTGGAAAAAAAGTTTTAGCAACATTTTTCTTTTTGGTGGAAGATTATATTTTGAGAGGAAGATTTCTTTTATCACAGGAAGATTTTTTTTATCGACATTGGTTTTTTTTGGAGGAAGAATTTTTTTTCGGTTGACAGTGGGAATTCTTTTTTTGAAGGAAAATGAAAACTGCTTCTGAAATCTGCTTTATATTTCAATGCAAATAATTGAAAGTACAACTTGTTTGGAATCCTGAGTTCAGCTTGGCAAGCTGTGAAATACTCTTGAAAACCATTTGGAAAAAAAGTTTGAGCAAAATTTTTCTTTTTGGTGGAAGACTATATTTTGAGACGAAGATTTTTTTTAACATAGGAAGAATTTTTTTTACAAATTTTTTTTTTTCTGAAGGAAGAATTTTTTTGAGGTGACTGTTGAGGGGAACTTTTTTTTTTCAATGGCATATGAAAACTGCTATCGAAACGTTCTTCTTATTGCAATGTTTGGCATCCTGAGTTCAGCTTGGCAAGCTGTGAAACACTCTTGAAAACCATTTGGAAAAAAAATTTGGGCAAAATTTTCCTTTTTGGTGGAAGATTATATTTTGAGAGGAACATTTTTTTTAACATAGGAAGAATTTTTTTACGATTTTTTTTTTCTGAAGGAAGAATTTTTTTGAGGTGACTGTTGTGAACTTTTTTTTTTTTCAATGGCATATGAAAACTGCTACCGAAATGTTCTTCTTATTGCAATGTTTGGCATCCTGAGTTCAGCTTGGCAAGCTGTGAAACACTCTTGAAAACCATTTGGAAAAAAAGTTTGGGCAAAATTTTCCTTTTTGGTGGAAGATTATATTTTGAGAGGAAGATTTTTTTTAACATAGGAAGAATTTTTTTCCAATTTTTTTTTTCTGAAAGAAGAATTTTTTTGAGGTGACTGTTGTGGGGAACTTTTTTTTTTCAATGGCATATGAAAACTGCTTCCGAAACGTTCTTCTTATTGCAATGTTTGGAATCCTGAGTTCAGCTTGGCAAGCTGTGAAATACTCTTGAAAACCATTTGGAAAAAAAGTTTGAGCAAAATTTTTCTTTTTGGTGGAAGACCATATTTTGAGACAAAGATTTTTTTTTAACATAGGAAGAATTTTTTTACGAATTTTTTTTTTCTGAAGGAAGAATTTTTTTGAGGTGACTGTTGTGGTGAACTTTTTTTTTTTTTCAATGGCATATGAAAACTGCTACCGAAATGTTCTTCTTTTTTTGCAATGTTTGGCATCCTGAGTTCAGCTTGGCAAGCTGTGAAAGACTCTAGAAAACCATTTGGAAAAAAAATTTGAGCAACATTTTTCTTTTTGGTGGAAGATTACATTTTGAGAGGAAGATTTTTTTTAACAAAGGAAGAATTTTTTTACGATTTTTTTTTCTGAAGGAAGAATTTTTTTGAGAAGACTGTTGTGGTGAACTTTTTTCTTTTCAATGGCATGTGTTCTTAATATTTCAATACAAACACTATGTACAACTTGTTTGGCATCCTGAGTTCAGCTTGGCAAGCTGTGAAAGACTCTTGAAAACCATTTGGAAAAAAAGTTTGAGCAAAATTTTTCTTTTTGGTGGAAGATTATATTTTGAGATGAAGATTTTTTTTAACATAGGAAGAATTTTTTTACGAATTTTTTTTTTTCTGAAGGAACAATTTTTTTGAGAAGACTGTTGCGGTGAACTTTTTTCTTTTCAATGGCATATGTTTTCTTAATATTTCAATACAAACACTATGTACAACTTGTTTGGCATCCTGAGTTCAGCTTGGCAATCTGTGAAAGACTTGAAAACCATTTGGAAAAAAAGTTTGGGCAAAATTTTTCTTTTTGGTGGAAGATTATATTTTGAGATGAAGATTTTTTTTAACATAGGAAGAATTTTTTTACGAATTTTTTTTTTTCTGAAGGAACAATTTTTTTGAGGTGACTGTTGTGGGGAACTTTTTTCTTTTCAATGGCATATGTGTTCTTAATATTTCAATACAAACACTATGTACAACTTGTTTGGCATCCTGAGTTCAGCTTGGCAATCTGTGAAAGACTCTTGAAAACCATTTGGAGAAAAAGTTTGGGCAAAATTTTTCTTTTTTGTGGAAGATTATATTTTGAGAGGAAGATTTTTTTTAACATAGGAAGAATTTTTTTACAATTTTTTTTTTCTGAAGGAAGAATTTTTTTGAGGTGACTGTTGTGGTGAACTTTTTTTTTTTCAATGGCATATGAAAACTGCTACCGAAACGTTCTTCTTATTGCAATGTTTGGCATCCTGAGTTCAGCTTGGCAAGCTGTGAAACACTCTTGAAAACCATTTGGAAAAAAAGTTTGGGCAAAATTTTCCTTTTTGGTGGAAGATTATATTTTGAGAGGAACATTTTTTTTAACATAGGAAGAATTTTTTTACGATTTTTTTTTTTCTGAAGGAAGAATTTTTTTGAGGTGACTGTTGTGGTGAACTTTTTTTTTTTCAATGGCATATGAAAACTGCTACCGAAATGTTCTTCTTATTGCAATGTTTGGAATCCTGAGTTCAGCTTGGCAAGCTGTGAAATTATCTTGAAAACCATTTGGAAAAAAAGTTTTAGCAACATTTTTCTTTTTGGTGGAAGATTATATTTAGAGAGGAAGATTTTTTTTAACATAGGAAGAATTTTTTTACGAATTTTTTTTTTCTGAAGGAAGAATTTTTTTGAGGTGACTGTTGTGGGGAACTTTTTTCTTTTTCAATGGCATATGTGTTCTTAATATTTCAATACAAACACTATGTACAACTTGTTTGGCATCCTGAGTTCAGCTTGGCAATCTGTGAATGACTCTTGAAAACCATTTGGAAAAAAAGTTAGAGCAAAATTTTTCTTTTTGGTGGAATACTATATTTTGAGAAGAAGATTTTTTTAACATAGGAAGAATTTTTTTACGATTTTGTTTTTTCTGAAGGAAGAATTTTTTTGAGGTGACTCTTGTGGGGAACTTTTTTTTTTCAATGGCATATGAAAACTGCTACCGAAATGTTCTTCTTATTGCAATGTTTGGCATCCTGAGTTCAGCTTGGCAAGCTGTGTAAGACTCTAGAAAACCATTTGGAAAAAAAGTTTGGGCAACATTTTTCTTTTTGGTGGAAGATTATATTTTGAGAGGAAGATTTTTTTTAACATAGAAAGAATTTTTTTTACGAATTTTTTTTTTCTGAAGGAAGAATTTTTTTGAGATGAATGTTGTGGGGAACTTTTTTTTTTCAAAGGCAAATGAAAACTGCTTCCAAAATGTTCTTAATATTTCAATACAAACACTATGTACAAGTGTACAAGTGTTTCAATTTCACTGAAAGCTGATGATAAAATTGACTTAAGATTTCAATGCAAATACTATATATAACTAGTTTAGCATGCTGAGTTCTGCTTGGCAAGCCATGAAAGACTCTTGAAAACCATTTGGAACAAAAGTTACAGCACATTTGAACAAATTTGAAAAATAGCCTTATTTCAGTGAGAGCTGCAGAAAGAAGCAATAAAATTTCACTGAAAGCTGATGATAAAATTGACTTAAGATTTCAATGCAAATACTATATATAACTAGTTTAGCATGCTGAGTTCTGCTTGGCAAGCCATGAAAGACTCTTGAAAACCATTTGGAACAAAAGTTACAGCACATTTGAACAAAGTTGAAAATTAGCCTTATTTCAGTGAGAGCTGCAGAAAGAAGCAATAAAATTTCACTGAAAGCTGATGATAAGATGTGCTTAATATTTCAATGCAAATACTATATATAACTAGTTTAGCATGCTGAGTTCTGCTTGGCAAGCCATGAAAGACTCTTAAAAACCATTTGGAACAAAAGTTACAGCACATTTGAACAAAGTTGAAAATTAGCCTTATTTCAGTGAGAGCTGCAGAAAGAAGCAATAAAATTTCACTGAAAGCTGATGATAAAATTGACTTAATATTTCAATGCAAATACTATATATAACTAGTTTAGCATGCTGAGTTCTGCTTGGCAAGCCATGAAAGACTCTTGAAAACCATTTGGAACAAAAGTTACAGCACATTTGAACAAAGTTGAAAATTAGCCTTATTTCAGTGAGAGCTGCAGAAAGAAGCAATAAAATTTCACTGAAAGCTGATGATAAGATGTGCTTAATATTTCAATGCAAATACTATATATAACTAGTTTAGCATGCTGAGTTCTGCTTGGCAAGCCATGAAAGACTCTTAAAAACCATTTGGAACAAAAGTTACAGCACATTTGAACAAAGTTGAAAATTAGCCTTATTTCAGTGAGAGCTGCAGAAAGAAGCAATAAAATTTCACTGAAAGCTGATGATAAAATTGACTTAATATTTCAATGCAAATACTATATATAACTAGTTTAGCATGCTGAGTTCTGCTTGGCAAGCCATGAAAGACTCTTGAAAACCATTTGGAACAAAAGTTACAGCACATTTGAACAAAGTTGAAAATTAGCCTTATTTCAGTGAGAGCTGCAGAAAGAAGCAATAAAATTTCACTGAAAGCTGATGATAAAATTTGGTTAATATTTCAATGCAAATACTATATATAACTAGTTTAGCATGCTGAGTTCTGCTTGGCAAGCCATGAAAGACTCTTGAAAACCATTTGGAACAAAAGTTACAGCACATTTGAACAAATTTGAAAAATAGCCTTATTTCAGTGAGAGCTGCAGAAAGAAGCAATACAATATCACTGAAAGCTGATGATAAAATTGACTTAAGATTTCAATGCAAATACTATATATAACTAGTTTAGCATGCTGAGTTCTGCTTGGCAAGCCATGAAAGACTCTTGAAAACCATTTGGAACAAAAGTTACAGCACATTTGAACAAAGTTGAAAATTAGCCTTATTTCAGTGAGAGCTGCAAAAAGAAGCAATAAAATTTCACTGAAAGCTGATGATAAAATGTGCTTAATATTTCAATGCAAATACTATATATAACTAGTTTAGCATGCTGAGTTCTGCTTGGCAAGCCATGAAAGACTCTTGAAAACCATTTGGAACAAAAGTTACAGCACATTTGAACAAAGTTGAAAATTAACCTTATTTCAGTGAGAGCTGCAGAAAGAAGCAATAAAACTTCACTAAAAGCTGAAAAAAAGTTTGAGCAAAATTTTTCTTTTTGGTGGAAGATTATATTTTGATAGGAAGATTTCTTTTATCACAGGAAGATTTTTTTTATCAACATTTGTTTTTTTTGGAGGAAGAATTTTTTTCGGTTGACAGTGGGAATTCTTTTTTTGAAGGCAAATGTAAACTGCTTCTGAAATCTGCTTTATATTTCAATGCAAATAATTGAAAGTACAACTTGTTAGGAATCCTGAGTTCAGCTTGGCAAGCTGTGAAATACTCTTGAAAACCATTTGGAAAAAAAGTTTTAGCAACATTTTTCTTTTTGGTGGAAGATTATATTTTGAGACGAAGATTTTTTTTAACATAGGAAAAATTTTTTTACGATTTTTTTTTCTGAAGGAAGAATTTTTTTGAGAAGATTGTTGTGTTGAACTTTTTTCTTTTCAATGGCATATGTGTTCTTAATATTTCAATACAAACATAATGTACAACTTGTTTGGCATCCTGAGTTCAGCTTGGCAATCTGTGAAAGACTCTTGAAAACCATTTGGAAAAAAAGTTTGGGCAAAATTTTTCTTTTTGGTGGAAGATTATATTTGAGAGGAAGATTTTTTTTAACATAGGAAGAATTTTTTTACAATTTTTTTTTTCTGAAGGAAATTTTTTTTTGAGGTGACTGTTGTGGTGAACTTCTTTTTTTTTCAATGGCATATGAAAACTGCTACCGAAATGGTCTTCTTATTGCAATGTTTGGCATCCTGAGTTCAGCTTGGCAAGCTGTGAAATACTCTTGAAAACCATTTGGAAAAAAAGTTTGAGCAACATTTTTCTTTTTGGTGGAAGACTATATTTTGAGACGAAGATTTTTTTTAACATAGGAAGAATTTTTTTACGAATTTTTTTTTTCTGAAGGAAGAATTTTTTTGAGGTGACTGTTGTGGGGAACTTTTTTTTTTCAATGGCATATGAAAACTGCTACCGAAACGTTCTTCTTATTGCAATGTTTGGAATCCTGAGTTCAGCTTGGCAAGCTGTGAAATACTCTTGAAAACCATTTGGAAAAAAAGTTTGAGCAAAATTTTTCTTTTTGGTGGAAGACTATATTTTGAGACGAAGATTTTTTTTAACATAGGAAGAAGTTTTTTTTAAAGAATTTTTTTTTTTCTGAAGGAAGAATTTTTTTGAGGTGACTGTTGTGGGGAACTTTTTTTTTTCATTGGCATATGAAAACTGCTATCGAAACGTTCTTCTTATTGCAATGTTTGGCATCCTGAGTTCAGCTTGGCAAGCTGTGAAACACTCTTGAAAACCATTTGGAAAAAAAGTTTGGGCAAAATTTTCCTTTTTGGTGGAAGATTATATTTTGAGAGGAACATTTTTTTTAACATAGGAAGAATTTTTTTACGATTTTTTTTTTCTGAAGGAAGAATTTTTTTGAGGTGACTGTTGTGGTGAACTTTTTTTTTTTTCAATGGCATATTTAAACTGCTACCGAAATGTTCTTCTTATTGCAATGTTTGGCATCCTGAGTTCAGCTTGGCAAGCTGTGAAACACTCTTGAAAACCATTTGGAAAAAAAGTTTGGGCAAAATTTTCCTTTTTGGTGGAAGATTATATTATGAGATGAAGATTTTTTTTAACATAGGAAGAATTTTTTTACGAATTTTTTTTTTCTGAAGGAAGAATTTTTTTGAGGTGACTGTTGTGGTGAACTTTTTTTTTTTTCAATGGCATATTTAACTGCTACCGAAATGTTCTTCTTATTGCAATGTTTGGCATCCTGAGTTCAGCTTGGCAAGCTGTGAAATACTCTTGAAAACCATTTGGAAAAAAAATTTTAGCAACATTTTTCTTTTTGGTGGAAGATTATATTTTGAGAGGAAGATTTTTTTTAACATAGGAAGAATTTTTTTACGATTTTTTTTTTCTGAAGGAAGAATTTTTTTGAGGTGACTGTTGTGGTGAACTTTTTTTTTTTTTCAATGGCATATGAAAACTGCTACCGAAATGTTCTTTTTTTGCAATGTTTGGCATCCTGAATTCAGCTTGGCAAGCTGTGAAAGACTCTTGAAAACCATTTGGAAAAAAAGTTTGAGCAACATTTTTCTTTTTGGTGGAAGACTATATTTTGAGACGAAGATTTTTTTTAACATAGGAAGAATTTTTTTACGAATTTTTTTTTTCTGAAGGAAGAATTTTTTTGAGGTGACTGTTGTGGTGAACTTTTTTTTTTTTCAATGGCATATTTAAACTGCTACCGAAATGTTCTTCTTATTGCAATGTTTGGCATCCTGAGTTCAGCTTGGCAAGCTGTGAAATACTCTTGAAAACCATTTGGAAAAAAAATTTTAGCAACATTTTTCTTTTTGGTGGAAGATTATATTTTGAGAGGAAGATTTTTTTTAACATAGGAAGAATTTTTTTACGATTTTTTTTTTCTGAAGGAAGAATTTTTTTGAGGTGACTGTTGTGGTGAACTTTTTTTTTTTTTCAATGGCATATGAAAACTGCTACCGAAATGTTCTTCTTTTTTTGCAATGTTTGGCATCCTGAGTTCAGCTTGGCAAGCTGTGAAAGACTCTTGAAAACCATTTGGAAAAAAAGTTTGAGCAACATTTTTCTTTTTGGTGGAAGACTATATTTTGAGACGAAGATTTTTTTTAACATAGGAAGAATTTTTTTAAGAATTTTTTTTTTCTGAAGGAAGAATTTTTTTGAGGTGACTGTTGTGGGGAACTTTTTTTTTTCAATGGCATATGAAAACTGCTACCGAAACGTTCTTCTTATTGCAATGTTTGGAATCCTGAGTTCAGCTTGGCAAGCTGTGAAATACTCTTGAAAACCATTTGGAAAAAAAGTTTGAGCAAAATTTTTCTTTTTGGTGGAAGACTATATTTTGAGACGAAGATTTTTTTTAACATAGGAAGAAGTTTTTTTTAAAGAATTTTTTTTTTTCTGAAGGAAGAATTTTTTTGAGGTGACTGTTGTGGGGAACTTTTTTTTTTCATTGGCATATGAAAACTGCTATCGAAACGTTCTTCTTATTGCAATGTTTGGCATCCTGAGTTCAGCTTGGCAAGCTGTGAAACACTCTTGAAAACCATTTGGAAAAAAAGTTTGGGCAAAATTTTCCTTTTTGGTGGAAGATTATATTTTGAGAGGAACATTTTTTTTAACATAGGAAGAATTTTTTTACGATTTTTTTTTTCTGAAGGAAGAATTTTTTTGAGGTGACTGTTGTGGTGAACTTTTTTTTTTTTCAATGGCATATTTAAACTGCTACCGAAATGTTCTTCTTATTGCAATGTTTGGCATCCTGAGTTCAGCTTGGCAAGCTGTGAAACACTCTTGAAAACCATTTGGAAAAAAAGTTTGGGCAAAATTTTCCTTTTTGGTGGAAGATTATATTTTGAGATGAAGATTTTTTTTAACATAGGAAGAATTTTTTTACGAATTTTTTTTTTCTGAAGGAAGAATTTTTTTGAGGTGACTGTTGTGGGGAACTTTTTTTTATCAATGGCATATGAAAACTGCTATCGAAACGTTCTTCTTATTGCAATGTTTGGAATCCTGAGTTCAGCTTGGCAAGCTGTGAAATACTCTTGAAAACCATTTGGAAAAAAAATTTTAGCAACATTTTTCTTTTTGGTGGAAGATTATATTTTGAGAGGAAGATTTTTTTTAACATAGGAAGAATTTTTTTACGATTTTTTTTTTCTGAAGGAAGAATTTTTTTGAGGTGACTGTTGTGGTGAACTTTTTTTTTTTTTCAATGGCATATGAAAACTGCTACCGAAATGTTCTTCTTTTTTTGCAATGTTTGGCATCCTGAGTTCAGCTTGGCAAGCTGTGAAAGACTCTAGAAAACCATTTGGAAAAAAAATTTGAGCAAAATTTTTCTTTTTGGTGGAAGATTATATTTTGAGATGAAGATTTTTTTTAACATAGGAAGAATTTTTTTACGGATTTTTTTTTTTCTGAAGGAAGAATTTTTTTGAGGTGACTGTTGTGGGGAACTTTTTTCTTTTCAATGGAATATGTTTTCTTAATATTCCAATACAACTTGTTTGGCATCCTGAGTTCAGCTTGGCAATCTGTGAAAGACTTGAAAACCATTTGGAAAAAAAGTTTGGGCAAAATTTTTCTTTTTGGTGGAAGATTACATTTTGAGAGGAAGATTTTTTTTAACATTGGAAGAATTTTTTTACGATTTTTTTTTTCTGAAGGAAGAATTTTTTTGATGTGACTGTTGTAGGTAACTTTTTTTTTTTTCAAAGGCAAATGAAAACTGCTTCCAAAATGTTCTTAATATTTCAATACAAACACTATGTACAACTTGTTTGGCATCCTGAGTTCAGCTTGGAAAGCTGTGAAAGACTCTTGAAAACCATTTGGAAAAAAAGTTTGAGCAAAATTTTTCTTTTTGGCGGAAGATTATATTTTGAGAGGAAGATTTTTTTTAACAAAGGAAGAATTTTTTTTACGAATTTTTTTTTTTCTCAAGGATGAATTTTTTTGAGGTGACTGTTGTGGGGAACTTTTTTCTTTTCAATGGCATATGTGTTCTTAATATTTCAATACTATGTACAACTTGTTTGGCATCCTGAGTTCAGCTTGGCAATCTGTGAAAGACTCTTGAAAACCATTTGAAAAAAAAGTTTGGGCAAAATTTTTCTTTTTGGTGGAAGATTACATTTTGAGAGGAAGATTTTTTTTAACATAGGAAGAATTTTTTTACGAATTTTTTTTTTCTGAAGGAAAAATTTTTTTGAGATGAATGTTGTGGGGAACTTTTTTTTTTCAAAGGCAAATGAAAAATGCTTCCAAAAAGTTCTTAATATTTCAATACAAACACTATGTACAAGTGTACAAGTGTTTCAATTTCACTGAAAGCTGATGATAAAATTGACTTAATATTTCAATGCAAATACTATATATAACTAGTTTAGCATGCTGAGTTCTGCTTGGCAAGCCATGAAAGACTCTTGAAAACCATTTGGAACAAAAGTTACAGCACATTTGAACAAAGTTGAAAATTAGCCTTATTTCAGTGAGAGCTGCAGAAAGAAGCAATAAAATTTCACTGAAAGCTGATGATAAAATTGACTTAATATTTCAATGCAAATACTATATATAACTAGTTTAGCATGCTGAGTTCTGCTTGGCAAGCCATGAAAGACTCTTGAAAACCATTTGGAACAAAAGTTACAGCACATTTGAACAAAGTTGAAAATTAGCCTTATTTCAGTGAGAGCTGCAGAAAGAAGCAATAAAATTTCACTGAAAGCTGATGATAAAATTGACTTAAGATTTCAATGCAAATACTATATATAACTAGTTTAGCATGCTGAGTTCTGCTTGGCAAGCCATGAAAGACTCTTGAAAACCATTTGGAACAAAAGTTACAGCACATTTGAACAAAGTTGAAAATTAGCCTTATTTCAGTGAGAGCTGCAGAAAGACGCAATAAAATTTCACTGAAAGCTGATGATAAAATTGACTTAAGATTTCAATGCAAATACTATATATAACTAGTTTAGCATGCTGAGTTCTGCTTGGCAAGCCATGGAAGTCTCTTGAAAACAATTTGGAACAAAAGTTACAGCACATTTGAACAAAGTTGAAAATTAGCCTTATTTCAGTGAGAGCTGCAGAAAGAAGCAATAAAATTTCACTGAGAGCTGATGATAAAATTGACTTAATATTTCAATGCAAATACTATATATAACTAGTTTAGCATGCTGAGTTCTGCTTGGCAAGCCATGAAAGACTCTTGAAAACCATTTGGAACAAAAGTAACAGCACATTTGAACAAAGTTGAAAATTAGCCTTATTTCAGTGAGAGCTGCAGAAAGAAGCAATAAAATTTCACTGAAAGCTGATGATAAAATTGACTTAAGATTTCAATGCAAATACTATATATAACTAGTTTAGCATGCTGAGTTCTGCTTGGCAAGCCATGAAAGACTCTTGAAAACCATTTGGAACAAAAGTTACAGCACATTTGAACAAAGTTGAAAATTAGCCTTATTTCAGTGAGAGCTGCAGAAAGAAGCAATAAAATTTCACTGAAAGCTGATGATAAAATTGACTTAATATTTCAATGCAAATACTATATATAACTAGTTTAGCATGCTGAGTTCTGCTTGGCAAGCCATGAAAGACTCTTGAAAACCATTTGGAACAAAAGTTACAGCACATTTGAACAAATTTGAAAAATAGCCTTATTTCAGTGAGAGCTGCAGAAAGAAGCAATACAATATCACTGAAAGCTGATGATAAAATTGACTTAAGATTTCAATGCAAATACTATATATAACTAGTTTAGCATGCTGAGTTCTGCTTGGCAAGCCATGAAAGACTCTTTAAAACCATTTGGAACAAAAGTTACAGCACATTTGAACAAAGTTGAAAATTAGCCTTATTTCAGTGAGAGCTGCAGAAAGAAGCAATAAAATTTCACTGAAAGCTGATGATAAAATGTGCTTAATATTTCAATGCAAATACTATATATAACTAGTTTAGCATGCTGAGTTCTGCTTGGCAAGCCATGAAAGACTCTTGAAAACCATTTGGAACAAAAGTTACAGCACATTTGAACAAAGTTGAAAATTAGCCTTATTTCAGTGAGAGCTGCAAAAAGAAGCAATAAAATTTCACTGAAAGCTGATGATAAAATGTGCTTAATATTTCAATGCAAATACTATATATAACTAGTTTAGCATGCTGAGTTCTGCTTGGCAAGCCATGAAAGACTCTTGAAAACCATTTGGAACAAAAGTTACAGCACATTTGAACAAAGTTGAAAATTAACCTTATTTCAGTGAGAGCTGCAGAAATAAGCAATAAAACTTCACTAAAAGCTGAAAAAAAGTTTGAGCAAAATTTTTCTTTTTGGTGGAAGATTATATTTTGATAGGAAGATTTCTTTTATCACAGGAAGATTTTTTTTATCAACATTTGTTTTTTTTGGAGGAAGAATTTTTTTCGGTTGACAGTGGGAATTCTTTTTTTGAAGGCAAATGTAAACTGCTTCTGAAATCTGCTTTATATTTCAATGCAAATAATTGAAAGTACAACTTGTTAGGAATCCTGAGTTCAGCTTGGCAAGCTGTGAAATACTCTTGAAAACCATTTGGAAAAAAAGTTTTAGCAACATTTTTCTTTTTGGTGGAAGATTATATTTTGAGACGAAGATTTTTTTTAACATAGGAAAAAATTTTTTACGATTTTTTTTTCTGAAGGAAGAATTTTTTTGAGAAGACTGTTGTGTTGAACTTTTTTCTTTTCAATGGCATATGTGTTCTTAATATTTCAATACAAACATAATGTACAACTTGTTTGGCATCCTGAGTTCAGCTTGGCAATCTGTGAAAGACTCTTGAAAACCATTTGGAAAAAAAGTTCGGGCAAAATTTTTCTTTTTGGTGGAAGATTATATTTGAGAGGAAGATTTTTTTTAACATAGGAAGAATTTTTTTACAATTTTTTTTTTCTGAAGGAAAATTTTTTTTGAGGTGACTTGTGGTGAACTTCTTTTTTTTTCAATGGCATATGAAAACTGCTACCGAAATGGTCTTCTTATTGCAATGTTTGGCATCCTGAGTTCAGCTTGGCAAGCTGTGAAATACTCTTGAAAACCATTTGGAAAAAAAGTTTGAGCAACATTTTTCTTTTTGGTGGAAGACTATATTTTGAGACGAAGATTTTTTTTAACATAGGAAGAATTTTTTTACGAATTTTTTTTTCTGAAGGAAGAATTTTTTTGAGGTGACTGTTGTGGGGAACTTTTTTTTTTCAATGGCATATGAAAACTGCTACCGAAACGTTCTTCTTATTGCAATGTTTGGAATCCTGAGTTCAGCTTGGCAAGCTGTGAAATACTCTTGAAAACCATTTGGAAAAAAAGTTCGAGCAAAATTTTTCTTTTTGGTGGAAGACTATATTTTGAGACGAAGATTTTTTTTAACATAGGAAGAAGTTTTTTTTAAAGAATTTTTTTTTTTCTGAAGGAAGAATTTTTTTGAGGTGACTGTTGTGGGGAACTTTTTTTTTTCATTGGCATATGAAAACTGCTATCGAAACGTTCTTCTTATTGCAATGTTTGGCATCCTGAGTTCAGCTTGGCAAGCTGTGAAACACTCTTGAAAACCATTTGGAAAAAAAGTTTGGGCAAAATTTTCCTTTTTGGTGGAAGATTATATTTTGAGAGGAACATTTTTTTTAACATAGGAAGAATTTTTTTACGATTTTTTTTTTCTGAAGGAAGAATTTTTTTGAGGTGACTGTTGTGGTGAACTTTTTTTTTTTTCAATGGCATATTTAAACTGCTACCGAAATGTTCTTCTTATTGCAATGTTTGGCATCCTGAGTTCAGCTTGGCAAGCTGTGAAACACTCTTGAAAACCATTTGGAAAAAAAGTTTGGGCAAAATTTTCCTTTTTGGTGGAAGATTATATTTTGAGATGAAGATTTTTTTTAACATAGGAAGAATTTTTTTACGAATTTTTTTTTTCTGAAGGAAGAATTTTTTTGAGGTGACTGTTGTGGGGAACTTTTTTTTATCAATGGCATATGAAAACTGCTATCGAAACGTTCTTCTTATTGCAATGTTTGGAATCCTGAGTTCAGCTTGGCAAGCTGTGAAATACTCTTGAAAACCATTTGGAAATAAAATTTTAGCAACATTTTTCTTTTTGGTGGAAGATTATATTTTGAGAGGAAGATTTTTTTTAACATAGGAAGAATTTTTTTACGATTTTTTTTTTCTGAAGGAAGAATTTTTTTGAGGTGACTGTTGTGGTGAACTTTTTTTTTTTTTCAATGGCATATGAAAACTGCTACCGAAATGTTCTTCTTTTTTTGCAATGTTTGGCATCCTGAGTTCAGCTTGGCAAGCTGTGAAAGACTCTAGAAAACCATTTGGAAAAAAAATTTGAGCAAAATTTTTCTTTTTGGTGGAAGATTATATTTTGAGATGAAGATTTTTTTTAACATAGGAAGAATTTTTTTACGGATTTTTTTTTTTCTGAAGGAAGAATTTTTTTGAGGTGACTGTTGTGGGGAACTTTTTTCTTTTCAATGGAATATGTTTTCTTAATATTTCAATACAACTTGTTTGGCATCCTGAGTTCAGCTTGGCAATCTGTGAAAGACTTGAAAACCATTTGGAAAAAAAGTTTGGGCAAAATTTTTCTTTTTGGTGGAAGATTACATTTTGAGAGGAAGATTTTTTTTAACATTGGAAGAATTTTTTTACGATTTTTTTTTTCTGAAGGAAGAATTTTTTTGATGTGACTGTTGTAGGGAACTTTTTTTTTTTTCAAAGGCAAATGAAAACTGCTTCCAAAATGTTCTTAATATTTCAATACAAACACTATGTACAACTTGTTTGGCATCCTGAGTTCAGCTTGGAAAGCTGTGAAAGACTCTTGAAAACCATTTGGAAAAAAAGTTTGAGCAAAATTTTTCTTTTTGGCGGAAGATTATATTTTGAGAGGAAGATTTTTTTTAACAAAGGAAGAATTTTTTTTACGAATTTTTTTTTTTCTCAAGGATGAATTTTTTTGAGGTGACTGTTGTGGGGAACTTTTTTCTTTTCAATGGCATATGTGTTCTTAATATTTCAATACTATGTACAACTTGTTTGGCATCCTGAGTTCAGCTTGGCAATCTGTGAAAGACTCTTGAAAACCATTTGAAAAAAAAGTTTGGGCAAAATTTTTCTTTTTGGTGGAAGATTACATTTTGAGATGAAGATTTTTTATAACATAGGAAGAATTTTTTTACGAATTTTTTTTTTCTGAAGGAAGAATTTTTTTGAGATGAATGTTGTGGGGAACTTTTTTTTTTCAAAGGCAAATGAAAAATGCTTCCAAAAAGTTCTTAATATTTCAATACAAACACTATGTACAAGTGTACAAGTGTTTCAATTTCACTGAAAGCTGATGATAAAATTGACTTAATATTTCAATGCAAATACTATATATAACTAGTTTAGCATGCTGAGTTCTGCTTGGCAAGCCATGAAAGACTCTTGAAAACCATTTGGAACAAAAGTTACAGCACATTTGAACAAAGTTGAAAATTAGCCTTATTTCAGTGAGAGCTGCAGAAAGAAGCAATAAAATTTCACTGAAAGCTGATGATAAAATTGACTTAATATTTCAATGCAAATACTATATATAACTAGTTTAGCATGCTGAGTTCTGCTTGGCAAGCCATGAAAGACTCTTGAAAACCATTTGGAAAGAAAGTTACAGCACATTTGAACAAATTTGAAAAATAGCCTTATTTCAGTGAGAGCTGCAGAAAGAAGCAATACAATATCACTGAAAGCTGATGATAAAATTGACTTAAGATTTCAATGCAAATACTATATATAACTAGTTTAGCATGCTGAGTTCTGCTTGGCAAGCCATGAAAGACTCTTTAAAACCATTTGGAACAAAAGTTACAGCACATTTGAACAAAGTTGAAAATTAGCCTTATTTCAGTGAGAGCTGCAGAAAGAAGCAATAAAATTTCACTGAAAGCTGATGATAAAATGTGCTTAATATTTCAATGCAAATACTATATATAACTAGTTTAGCATGCTGAGTTCTGCTTGGCAAGCCATGAAAGACTCTTGAAAACCATTTGGAACAAAAGTTACAGCACATTTGAACAAAGTTGAAAATTAGCCTTATTTCAGTGAGAGCTGCAAAAAGAAGCAATAAAATTTCACTGAAAGCTGATGATAAAATGTGCTTAATATTTCAATGCAAATACTATATATAACTAGTTTAGCATGCTGAGTTCTGCTTGGCAAGCCATGAAAGACTCTTGAAAACCATTTGGAACAAAAGTTACAGCACATTTGAACAAAGTTAAAAATTAACCTTATTTCAGTGATAGCTGCAGAAATAAGCAATAAAACTTCACTAAAAGCTGAAAAAAAGTTTGAGCAAAATTTTTCTTTTTGGTGGAAGATTATATTTTGATAGGAAGATTTCTTTTATCACAGGAAGATTTTTTTTATCAACATTTGTTTTTTTTGGAGGAAGAATTTTTTTCGGTTGACAGTGGGAATTCTTTTTTTGAAGGCAAATGTAAACTGCTTCTGAAATCTGCTTTATATTTCAATGCAAATAATTGAAAGTACAACTTGTTAGGAATCCTGAGTTCAGCTTGGCAAGCTGTGAAATACTCTTGAAAACCATTTGGAAAAAAAGTTTTAGCAACATTTTTCTTTTTGGTGGAAGATTATATTTTGAGACGAAGATTTTTTTTAACATAGGAAAAATTTTTTTACGATTTTTTTTTCTGAAGGAAGAATTTTTTTGAGAAGACTGTTGTGTTGAACTTTTTTCTTTTCAATGGCATATGTGTTCTTAATATTTCAATACAAACATAATGTACAACTTGTTTGGCATCCTGAGTTCAGCTTGGCAATCTGTGAAAGACTCTTGAAAACCATTTGGAAAAAAAGTTCGGGCAAAATTTTTCTTTTTGGTGGAAGATTATATTTGAGAGGAAGATTTTTTTTAACATAGGAAGAATTTTTTTACAATTTTTTTTTTCTGAAGGAAAATTTTTTTTGAGGTGACTTGTGGTGAACTTCTTTTTTTTTCAATGGCATATGAAAACTGCTACCGAAATGGTCTTCTTATTGCAATGTTTGGCATCCTGAGTTCAGCTTGGCAAGCTGTGAAATACTCTTGAAAACCATTTGGAAAAAAAGTTTGAGCAACATTTTTCTTTTTGGTGGAAGACTATATTTTGAGACGAAGTTTTTTTTTAACATAGGAAGAATTTTTTTACGAATTTTTTTTTCTGAAGGAAGAATTTTTTTGAGGTGACTGTTGTGGGGAACTTTTTTTTTTCAATGGCATATGAAAACTGCTACCGAAACGTTCTTCTTATTGCAATGTTTGGAATCCTGAGTTCAGCTTGGCAAGCTGTGAAATACTCTTGAAAACCATTTGGAAAAAAAGTTCGAGCAAAATTTTTCTTTTTGGTGGAAGACTATATTTTGAGACGAAGATTTTTTTTAACATAGGAAGAAGTTTTTTTTAAAGAATTTTTTTTTTTCTGAAGGAAGAATTTTTTTGAGGTGACTGTTGTGGGGAACTTTTTTTTTTCATTGGCATATGAAAACTGCTATCGAAACGTTCTTCTTATTGCAATGTTTGGCATCCTGAGTTCAGCTTGGCAAGCTGTGAAACACTCTTGAAAACCATTTGGAAAAAAAGTTTGGGCAAAATTTTCCTTTTTGGTGGAAGATTATATTTTGAGAGGAACCTTTTTTTTTAACATAGGAAGAATTTTTTTACGATTTTTTTTTTCTGAAGGAAGAATTTTTTTGAGGTGACTGTTGTGGTGAACTTTTTTTTTTTTCAATGGCATATTTAAACTGCTACCGAAATGTTCTTCTTATTGCAATGTTTGGCATCCTGAGTTCAGCTTGGCAAGCTGTGAAACACTCTTGAAAACCATTTGGAAAAAAAGTTTGGGCAAAATTTTCCTTTTTGGTGGAAGATTATATTTTGAGATGAAGATTTTTTTTAACATAGGAAGAATTTTTTTACGAATTTTTTTTTTCTGAAGGAAGAATTTTTTTGAGGTGACTGTTGTGGGGAACTTTTTTTTATCAATGGCATATGAAAACTGCTATCGAAACGTTCTTCTTATTGCAATGTTTGGAATCCTGAGTTCAGCTTGGCAAGCTGTGAAATACTCTTGAAAACCATTTGGAAATAAAATTTTAGCAACATTTTTCTTTTTGTGGAAGATTATATTTTGAGAGGAAGATTTTTTTTAACATAGGAAGAATTTTTTTACGATTTTTTTTTTCTGAAGGAAGAATTTTTTTGAGGTGACTGTTGTGGTGAACTTTTTTTTTTTTTCAATGGCATATGAAAACTGCTACCGAAATGTTCTTCTTTTTTTGCAATGTTTGGCATCCTGAGTTCAGCTTGGCAAGCTGTGAAAGACTCTAGAAAACCATTTGGAAAAAAAATTTGAGCAAAATTTTTCTTTTTGGTGGAAGATTATATTTTGAGATGAAGATTTTTTTTAACATAGGAAGAATTTTTTTACGGATTTTTTTTTTTCTGAAGGAAGAATTTTTTTGAGGTGACTGTTGTGGGGAACTTTTTTCTTTTCAATGGAATATGTTTTCTTAATATTTCAATACAACTTGTTTGGCATCCTGAGTTCAGCTTGGCAATCTGTGAAAGACTTGAAAACCATTTGGAAAAAAAGTTTGGGCAAAATTTTTCTTTTTGGTGGAAGATTACATTTTGAGAGGAAGATTTTTTTTAACATTGGAAGAATTTTTTTACGATTTTTTTTTTCTGAAGGAAGAATTTTTTTGATGTGACTGTTGTAGGGAACTTTTTTTTTTTTCAAAGGCAAATGAAAACTGCTTCCAAAATGTTCTTAATATTTCAATACAAACACTATGTACAACTTGTTTGGCATCCTGAGTTCAGCTTGGAAAGCTGTGAAAGACTCTTGAAAACCATTTGGAAAAAAAGTTTGAGCAAAATTTTTCTTTTTGGCGGAAGATTATATTTTGAGAGGAAGATTTTTTTTAACAAAGGAAGAATTTTTTTTACGAATTTTTTTTTTTCTCAAGGATGAATTTTTTTGAGGTGACTGTTGTGGGGAACTTTTTTCTTTTCAATGGCATATGTGTTCTTAATATTTCAAAACTATGTACAACTTGTTTGGCATCCTGAGTTCAGCTTGGCAATCTGTGAAAGACTCTTGAAAACCATTTGAAAAAAAAGTTTGGGCAAAATTTTTCTTTTTGGTGGAAGATTACATTTTGAGATGAAGATTTTTTATAACATAGGAAGAATTTTTTTACGAATTTTTTTTTTCTGAAGGAAGAATTTTTTTGAGATGAATGTTGTGGGGAACTTTTTTTTTTCAAAGGCAAATGAAAAATGCTTCCAAAAAGTTCTTAATATTTCAATACAAACACTATGTACAAGTGTACAAGTGTTTCAATTTCACTGAAAGCTGATGATAAAATTGACTTAATATTTCAATGCAAATACTATATATAACTAGTTTAGCATGCTGAGTTCTGCTTGGCAAGCCATGAAAGACTCTTGAAAACCATTTGGAACAAAAGTTACAGCACATTTGAACAAAGTTGAAAATTAGCCTTATTTCAGTGAGAGCTGCAGAAAGAAGCAATAAAATTTCACTGAAAGCTGATGATAAAATTGACTTAATATTTCAATACAAATACTATATATAACTAGTTTAGCATGCCGAGTTCTGCTTGGCAAGCCATGAAAGACTCTTGAAAACCATTTGGAACAAAAGTTACAGCACATTTGAACAAAGTTGAAAATTAGCCTTATTTCAGTGAGAGCTGCAGAAAGAAGCAATAAAATTTCACTGAAAGCTGATGATAAAATTGACTTAATATTTCAATACAAATACTATATATAACTAGTTTAGCATGCCGAGTTCTGCTTGGCAAGCCATGAAAGACTCTTGAAAACCATTTGGAACAAAAGTTACAGCACATTTGAACAAAGTTGAAAATTAGCCTTATTTCAGTGAGAGCTGCAGAAAGAAGCAATAAAATTTCACTGAAAGCTGATGATAAAATTGACTTAAGATTTCAATGCAAATACTATATATAACTAGTTTAGCATGCTGAGTTCTGCTTGGCAAGCCATGAAAGACTCTTGAAAACCATTTGGAACAAAAGTTACAGCACATTTGAACAAAGTTGAAAATTAGCCTTATTTCAGTGAGAGCTGCAGAAAGAAGCAATAAAATTTCACTGAAAGCTGATGATAAAATTCACTTAATATTTCAATGCAAATACTATATATAACTAGTTTAGCATGCTGAGTTCTGCTTGGCAAGCCATGAAAGACTCTTGAAAACCATTTGGAACAAAAGTTACAGCACATTTGAACAAAGTTGAAAATTAGCCTTATTTCAGTGAGAGCTGCAGAAAGAAGCAATAAAATTTCACTGAAAGCTGATGATAAAATTGACTTAATATTTCAATGCAAATACTATATATAACTAGTTAAGCATGCTGAGTTCTGCTTGGCAAGCCAAGAAAGACTCTTGAAAACCATTTGGAACAAAAGTTACAGCACATTTGAACAAAGTTGAAAATTAGCCTTATTTCAGTGAGAGCTGCAGAAAGAAGCAATAAAATTTCACTGAAAGCTGATGATAAAATTGACTTAAGATTTCAATGCAAATACTATATATAACTAGTTTAGCATGCTGAGTTCTGCTTGGCAAGCCATGAAAGACTCTTGAAAACCATTTGGAACAAAAGTTACAGCACATTTGAACAAAGTTGAAAATTAGCCTTATTTCAGTGAGAGCTGCAGAAAGAAGCAATAAAATTTCACTGAAAGCTGATGATAAAATTGACTTAATATTTCAATGCAAATACTATATATAACTAGTTTAGCATGCTGAGTTCTGCTTGGCAAGCCATGAAAGACTCTTGAAAACCATTTGGAACAAAAGTTACAGCACATTTGAACAAAGTTGAAAATTAGCCTTATTTCAGTGAGAGCTGCAGAAAGAAGCAATAAAATTTCACTGAAAGCTGATGATAAAATTGACTTAATATTTCAATGCAAATACTATATATAACTAGTTTAGCATGCTGAGTTCTGCTTGGCAAGCCATGAAAGACTCTTGAAAACCATTTGGAACAAAAGTTACAGCACATTTGAACAAAGTTGAAAATTAGCCTTATTTCAGTGAGAGCTGCAGAAAGAAGCAATAAAATTTCACTGAAAGCTGATGATAAAATTGACTTAAGATTTCAATGCAAATACTATATATAACTAGTTTAGCATGCTGAGTTCTGCTTGGCAAGCCATGAAAGACTCTTGAAAACCATTTGGAACAAAAGTTACAGCACATTTGAACAAAGTTGAAAATTAGCCTTATTTCAGTGAGAGCTGCAGAAAGAAGCAATAAAATTTCACTGAGAGCTGATGATAAAATTGACTTAATATTTCAATGCAAATACTATATATAACTAGTTTAGCATGCTGAGTTCTGCTTGGCAAGCCATGAAAGACTCTTGAAAACCATTTGGAACAAAAGTTACAGCACATTTGAACAAAGTTGAAAATTAGCCTTATTTCAGTGAGAGCTGCAGAAAGAAGCAATAAAATTTCACTGAAAGCTGATGATAAAATTGACTTAATATTTCAATGCAAATACTATATATAACTAGTTTAGCATGCTGAGTTCTGCTTGGCAAGCCATGAAAGACTCTTGAAAACCATTTGGAACAAAAGTTACAGCACATTTGAACAAAGTTGAAAATTAGCCTTATTTCAGTGAGAGCTGCAGAAAGAAGCAATAAAATTTCACTGAAAGCTGATGATAAAATTGACTTAATATTTCAATGCAAATACTATATATAACTAGTTTAGCATGCTGAGTTCTGCTTGGCAAGCCATGAAAGACTCTTGAAAACCATTTGGAACAAAAGTTACAGCACATTTGAACAAAGTTGAAAATTAGCCTTATTTCAGTGAGAGCTGCAGAAAGAAGCAATAAAATTTCACTGAAAGCTGATGATAAAATTGACTTAATATTTCAATGCAAATACTATATATAACTAGTTTAGCATGCTGAGTTCTGCTTGGCAAGCCATGAAAGACTCTTGAAAACCATTTGGAACAAAAGTTACAGCACATTTGAACAAAGTTGAAAATTAGCCTTATTTCAGTGAGAGCTGCAGAAAGAAGCAATAAAATTTCACTGAAAGCTGATGATAAAATTGACTTAATATTTCAATGCAAATACTATATATAACTAGTTTAGCATGCTGAGTTCTGCTTGGCAAGCCATGAAAGACTCTTGAAAACCATTTGGAAAGAAAGTTACAGCACATTTGAACAAATTTGAAAAATAGCCTTATTTCAGTGAGAGCTGCAGAAAGAAGCAATACAATATCACTGAAAGCTGATGATAAAATTGACTTAAGATTTCAATGCAAATACTATATATAACTAGTTTAGCATGCTGAGTTCTGCTTGGCAAGCCATGAAAGACTCTTTAAAACCATTTGGAACAAAAGTTACAGCACATTTGAACAAAGTTGAAAATTAGCCTTATTTCAGTGAGAGCTGCAGAAAGAAGCAATAAAATTTCACTGAAAGCTGATGATAAAATGTGCTTAATATTTCAATGCAAATACTATATATAACTAGTTTAGCATGCTGAGTTCTGCTTGGCAAGCCATGAAAGACTCTTGAAAACCATTTGGAACAAAAGTTACAGCACATTTGAACAAAGTTGAAAATTAGCCTTATTTCAGTGAGAGCTGCAAAAAGAAGCAATAAAATTTCACTGAAAGCTGATGATAAAATGTGCTTAATATTTCAATGCAAATACTATATATAACTAGTTTAGCATGCTGAGTTCTGCTTGGCAAGCCATGAAAGACTCTTGAAAACCATTTGGAACAAAAGTTACAGCACATTTGAACAAAGTTAAAAATTAACCTTATTTCAGTGATAGCTGCAGAAATAAGCAATAAAACTTCACTAAAAGCTGAAAAAAAGTTTGAGCAAAATTTTTCTTTTTGGTGGAAGATTATATTTTGATAGGAAGATTTCTTTTATCACAGGAAGATTTTTTTTATCAACATTTGTTTTTTTTGGAGGAAGAATTTTTTTCGGTTGACAGTGGGAATTCTTTTTTTGAAGGCAAATGTAAACTGCTTCTGAAATCTGCTTTATATTTCAATGCAAATAATTGAAAGTACAACTTGTTAGGAATCCTGAGTTCAGCTTGGCAAGCTGTGAAATACTCTTGAAAACCATTTGGAAAAAAAGTTTTAGCAACATTTTTCTTTTTGGTGGAAGATTATATTTTGAGACGAAGATTTTTTTTAACATAGGAAAAATTTTTTTACGATTTTTTTTTCTGAAGGAAGAATTTTTTTGAGAAGACTGTTGTGTTGAACTTTTTTCTTTTCAATGGCATATGTGTTCTTAATATTTCAATACAAACATAATGTACAACTTGTTTGGCATCCTGAGTTCAGCTTGGCAATCTGTGAAAGACTCTTGAAAACCATTTGGAAAAAAAGTTCGGGCAAAATTTTTCTTTTTGGTGGAAGATTATATTTGAGAGGAAGATTTTTTTTAACATAGGAAGAATTTTTTTACAATTTTTTTTTTCTGAAGGAAAATTTTTTTTGAGGTGACTTGTGGTGAACTTCTTTTTTTTTCAATGGCATATGAAAACTGCTACCGAAATGGTCTTCTTATTGCAATGTTTGGCATCCTGAGTTCAGCTTGGCAAGCTGTGAAATACTCTTGAAAACCATTTGGAAAAAAAGTTTGAGCAACATTTTTCTTTTTGGTGGAAGACTATATTTTGAGACGAAGTTTTTTTTTAACATAGGAAGAATTTTTTTACGAATTTTTTTTTCTGAAGGAAGAATTTTTTTGAGGTGACTGTTGTGGGGAACTTTTTTTTTTCAATGGCATATGAAAACTGCTACCGAAACGTTCTTCTTATTGCAATGTTTGGAATCCTGAGTTCAGCTTGGCAAGCTGTGAAATACTCTTGAAAACCATTTGGAAAAAAAGTTCGAGCAAAATTTTTCTTTTTGGTGGAAGACTATATTTTGAGACGAAGATTTTTTTTAACATAGGAAGAAGTTTTTTTTAAAGAATTTTTTTTTTTCTGAAGGAAGAATTTTTTTGAGGTGACTGTTGTGGGGAACTTTTTTTTTTCATTGGCATATGAAAACTGCTATCGAAACGTTCTTCTTATTGCAATGTTTGGCATCCTGAGTTCAGCTTGGCAAGCTGTGAAACACTCTTGAAAACCATTTGGAAAAAAAGTTTGGGCAAAATTTTCCTTTTTGGTGGAAGATTATATTTTGAGAGGAACCTTTTTTTTTAACATAGGAAGAATTTTTTTACGATTTTTTTTTTCTGAAGGAAGAATTTTTTTGAGGTGACTGTTGTGGTGAACTTTTTTTTTTTTCAATGGCATATTTAAACTGCTACCGAAATGTTCTTCTTATTGCAATGTTTGGCATCCTGAGTTCAGCTTGGCAAGCTGTGAAACACTCTTGAAAACCATTTGGAAAAAAAGTTTGGGCAAAATTTTCCTTTTTGGTGGAAGATTATATTTTGAGATGAAGATTTTTTTTAACATAGGAAGAATTTTTTTACGAATTTTTTTTTTCTGAAGGAAGAATTTTTTTGAGGTGACTGTTGTGGGGAACTTTTTTTTATCAATGGCATATGAAAACTGCTATCGAAACGTTCTTCTTATTGCAATGTTTGGAATCCTGAGTTCAGCTTGGCAAGCTGTGAAATACTCTTGAAAACCATTTGGAAATAAAATTTTAGCAACATTTTTCTTTTTGTGGAAGATTATATTTTGAGAGGAAGATTTTTTTTAACATAGGAAGAATTTTTTTACGATTTTTTTTTTCTGAAGGAAGAATTTTTTTGAGGTGACTGTTGTGGTGAACTTTTTTTTTTTTTCAATGGCATATGAAAACTGCTACCGAAATGTTCTTCTTTTTTTGCAATGTTTGGCATCCTGAGTTCAGCTTGGCAAGCTGTGAAAGACTCTAGAAAACCATTTGGAAAAAAAATTTGAGCAAAATTTTTCTTTTTGGTGGAAGATTATATTTTGAGATGAAGATTTTTTTTAACATAGGAAGAATTTTTTTACGGATTTTTTTTTTTCTGAAGGAAGAATTTTTTTGAGGTGACTGTTGTGGGGAACTTTTTTCTTTTCAATGGAATATGTTTTCTTAATATTTCAATACAACTTGTTTGGCATCCTGAGTTCAGCTTGGCAATCTGTGAAAGACTTGAAAACCATTTGGAAAAAAAGTTTGGGCAAAATTTTTCTTTTTGGTGGAAGATTACATTTTGAGAGGAAGATTTTTTTTAACATTGGAAGAATTTTTTTACGATTTTTTTTTTCTGAAGGAAGAATTTTTTTGATGTGACTGTTGTAGGGAACTTTTTTTTTTTTCAAAGGCAAATGAAAACTGCTTCCAAAATGTTCTTAATATTTCAATACAAACACTATGTACAACTTGTTTGGCATCCTGAGTTCAGCTTGGAAAGCTGTGAAAGACTCTTGAAAACCATTTGGAAAAAAAGTTTGAGCAAAATTTTTCTTTTTGGCGGAAGATTATATTTTGAGAGGAAGATTTTTTTTAACAAAGGAAGAATTTTTTTTACGAATTTTTTTTTTTCTCAAGGATGAATTTTTTTGAGGTGACTGTTGTGGGGAACTTTTTTCTTTTCAATGGCATATGTGTTCTTAATATTTCAATACTATGTACAACTTGTTTGGCATCCTGAGTTCAGCTTGGCAATCTGTGAAAGACTCTTGAAAACCATTTGAAAAAAAAGTTTGGGCAAAATTTTTCTTTTTGGTGGAAGATTACATTTTGAGATGAAGATTTTTTATAACATAGGAAGAATTTTTTTACGAATTTTTTTTTTCTGAAGGAAGAATTTTTTTGAGATGAATGTTGTGGGGAACTTTTTTTTTTCAAAGGCAAATGAAAAATGCTTCCAAAAAGTTCTTAATATTTCAATACAAACACTATGTACAAGTGTACAAGTGTTTCAATTTCACTGAAAGCTGATGATAAAATTGACTTAATATTTCAATGCAAATACTATATATAACTAGTTTAGCATGCTGAGTTCTGCTTGGCAAGCCATGAAAGACTCTTGAAAACCATTTGGAACAAAAGTTACAGCACATTTGAACAAAGTTGAAAATTAGCCTTATTTCAGTGAGAGCTGCAGAAAGAAGCAATAAAATTTCACTGAAAGCTGATGATAAAATTGACTTAATATTTCAATACAAATACTATATATAACTAGTTTAGCATGCCGAGTTCTGCTTGGCAAGCCATGAAAGACTCTTGAAAACCATTTGGAACAAAAGTTACAGCACATTTGAACAAAGTTGAAAATTAGCCTTATTTCAGTGAGAGCTGCAGAAAGAAGCAATAAAATTTCACTGAAAGCTGATGATAAAATTGACTTAATATTTCAATACAAATACTATATATAACTAGTTTAGCATGCCGAGTTCTGCTTGGCAAGCCATGAAAGACTCTTGAAAACCATTTGGAACAAAAGTTACAGCACATTTGAACAAAGTTGAAAATTAGCCTTATTTCAGTGAGAGCTGCAGAAAGAAGCAATAAAATTTCACTGAAAGCTGATGATAAAATTGACTTAAGATTTCAATGCAAATACTATATATAACTAGTTTAGCATGCTGAGTTCTGCTTGGCAAGCCATGAAAGACTCTTGAAAACCATTTGGAACAAAAGTTACAGCACATTTGAACAAAGTTGAAAATTAGCCTTATTTCAGTGAGAGCTGCAGAAAGAAGCAATAAAATTTCACTGAAAGCTGATGATAAAATTCACTTAATATTTCAATGCAAATACTATATATAACTAGTTTAGCATGCTGAGTTCTGCTTGGCAAGCCATGAAAGACTCTTGAAAACCATTTGGAACAAAAGTTACAGCACATTTGAACAAAGTTGAAAATTAGCCTTATTTCAGTGAGAGCTGCAGAAAGAAGCAATAAAATTTCACTGAAAGCTGATGATAAAATTGACTTAATATTTCAATGCAAATACTATATATAACTAGTTAAGCATGCTGAGTTCTGCTTGGCAAGCCAAGAAAGACTCTTGAAAACCATTTGGAACAAAAGTTACAGCACATTTGAACAAAGTTGAAAATTAGCCTTATTTCAGTGAGAGCTGCAGAAAGAAGCAATAAAATTTCACTGAAAGCTGATGATAAAATTGACTTAAGATTTCAATGCAAATACTATATATAACTAGTTTAGCATGCTGAGTTCTGCTTGGCAAGCCATGAAAGACTCTTGAAAACCATTTGGAACAAAAGTTACAGCACATTTGAACAAAGTTGAAAATTAGCCTTATTTCAGTGAGAGCTGCAGAAAGAAGCAATAAAATTTCACTGAAAGCTGATGATAAAATTGACTTAATATTTCAATGCAAATACTATATATAACTAGTTTAGCATGCTGAGTTCTGCTTGGCAAGCCATGAAAGACTCTTGAAAACCATTTGGAACAAAAGTTACAGCACATTTGAACAAAGTTGAAAATTAGCCTTATTTCAGTGAGAGCTGCAGAAAGAAGCAATAAAATTTCACTGAAAGCTGATGATAAAATTGACTTAATATTTCAATGCAAATACTATATATAACTAGTTTAGCATGCTGAGTTCTGCTTGGCAAGCCATGAAAGACTCTTGAAAACCATTTGGAACAAAAGTTACAGCACATTTGAACAAAGTTGAAAATTAGCCTTATTTCAGTGAGAGCTGCAGAAAGAAGCAATAAAATTTCACTGAAAGCTGATGATAAAATTGACTTAAGATTTCAATGCAAATACTATATATAACTAGTTTAGCATGCTGAGTTCTGCTTGGCAAGCCATGAAAGACTCTTGAAAACCATTTGGAACAAAAGTTACAGCACATTTGAACAAAGTTGAAAATTAGCCTTATTTCAGTGAGAGCTGCAGAAAGAAGCAATAAAATTTCACTGAGAGCTGATGATAAAATTGACTTAATATTTCAATGCAAATACTATATATAACTAGTTTAGCATGCTGAGTTCTGCTTGGCAAGCCATGAAAGACTCTTGAAAACCATTTGGAACAAAAGTTACAGCACATTTGAACAAAGTTGAAAATTAGCCTTATTTCAGTGAGAGCTGCAGAAAGAAGCAATAAAATTTCACTGAAAGCTGATGATAAAATTGACTTAATATTTCAATGCAAATACTATATATAACTAGTTTAGCATGCTGAGTTCTGCTTGGCAAGCCATGAAAGACTCTTGAAAACCATTTGGAACAAAAGTTACAGCACATTTGAACAAAGTTGAAAATTAGCCTTATTTCAGTGAGAGCTGCAGAAAGAAGCAATAAAATTTCACTGAAAGCTGATGATAAAATTGACTTAATATTTCAATGCAAATACTATATATAACTAGTTTAGCATGCTGAGTTCTGCTTGGCAAGCCATGAAAGACTCTTGAAAACCATTTGGAACAAAAGTTACAGCACATTTGAACAAAGTTGAAAATTAGCCTTATTTCAGTGAGAGCTGCAGAAAGAAGCAATAAAATTTCACTGAAAGCTGATGATAAAATTGACTTAATATTTCAATGCAAATACTATATATAACTAGTTTAGCATGCTGAGTTCTGCTTGGCAAGCCATGAAAGACTCTTGAAAACCATTTGGAACAAAAGTTACAGCACATTTGAACAAAGTTGAAAATTAGCCTTATTTCAGTGAGAGCTGCAGAAAGAAGCAATAAAATTTCACTGAAAGCTGATGATAAAATTGACTTAAGATTTCAATGCAAATACTATATATAACTAGTTTAGCATGCTGAGTTCTGCTTGGCAAGCCATGAAAGACTCTTGAAAACCATTTGGAACAAAAGTTACAGCACATTTGAACAAAGTTGAAAATTAGCCTTATTTCAGTGAGAGCTGCAGAAAGAAGCAATAAAATTTCACTGAGAGCTGATGATAAAATTGACTTAATATTTCAATGCAAATACTATATATAACTAGTTTAGCATGCTGAGTTCTGCTTGGCAAGCCATGAAAGACTCTTGAAAACCATTTGGAACAAAAGTTACAGCACATTTGAACAAAGTTGAAAATTAGCCTTATTTCAGTGAGAGCTGCAGAAAGAAGCAATAAAATTTCACTGAAAGCTGATGATAAAATTGACTTAATATTTCAATGCAAATACTATATATAACTAGTTTAGCATGCTGAGTTCTGCTTGGCAAGCCATGAAAGACTCTTGAAAACCATTTGGAACAAAAGTTACAGCACATTTGAACAAAGTTGAAAATTAGCCTTATTTCAGTGAGAGCTGCAGAAAGAAGCAATAAAATTTCACTGAAAGCTGATGATAAAATTGACTTAATATTTCAATGCAAATACTATATATAACTAGTTTAGCATGCTGAGTTCTGCTTGGCAAGCCATGAAAGACTCTTGAAAACCATTTGGAACAAAAGTTACAGCACATTTGAACAAAGTTGAAAATTAGCCTTATTTCAGTGAGAGCTGCAGAAAGAAGCAATAAAATTTCACTGAGAGCTGATGATAAAATTGACTTAATATTTCAATGCAAATACTATATATAACTAGTTTAGCATGCTGAGTTCTGCTTGGCAAGCCATGAAAGACTCTTGAAAACCATTTGGAACAAAAGTTACAGCACATTTGAACAAAGTTGAAAATTAGCCTTATTTCAGTGAGAGCTGCAGAAAGAAGCAATACAATTTCACTGAAAGCTGATGATAAAATTGACTTAATATTTCAATGCAAATACTATATATAACTAGTTTAGCATGCTGAGTTCTGCTTGGCAAGCCATGAAAGACTCTTGAAAACCATTTGGAACAAAAGTTACAGCACATTTGAACAAAGTTGAAAATTAGCCTTATTTCAGTGAGAGCTGCAGAAAGAAGCAATAAAATTTCACTGAGAGCTGATGATAAAATTGACTTAATATTTCAATGCAAATACTATATATAACTAGTTTAGCATGCTGAGTTCTGTTTGGCAAGCCATGAAAGACTCTTGAAAACCATTTGGAACAAAAGTTACAGCACATTTGAACAAAGTTGAAAATTAGGCTTATTTCAGTGAGAGCTGCAGAAAGAAGCAATAAAATTTCACTGAAAGCTGATGATAAAATTGACTTAAGATTTCAATGCAAATACTATATATAATTAGTTTAGCATGCTGAGTTCTGCTTGGCAAGCCATGAAAGACTCTTGAAAACCATTTGGAACAAAAGTTACAGCACATTTGAACAAAGTTGAAAATTAGCCTTATTTCAGTGAGAGCTGCAGAAAGAAGCAATAAAATTTCACTGAAAGCTGATGATAAAATTCACTTAATATTTCAATGCAAATACTATATATAACTAGTTTAGCATGCTGAGTTCTGCTTGGCAAGCCATGAAAGACTCTTGAAAACCATTTGGAACAAAAGTTACAGCACATTTGAACAAAGTTGAAAATTAGCCTTATTTCAGTGAGAGCTGCAGAAAGAAGCAATACAATTTCACTGAAAGCTGATGATAAAATTGACTTAATATTTCAATGCAAATACTATATATAACTAGTTTAGCATGCTGAGTTCTGCTTGGCAAGCCATGAAAGACTCTTGAAAACCATTTGGAACAAAAGTTACAGCACATTTGAACAAAGTTGAAAATTAGCCTTATTTCAGTGAGAGCTGCAGAAAGAAGCAATAAAATTTCACTGAAAGCTGAAAAAAAGTTTGAGCAAAATTTTTCTTTTTGGTGGAAGATTATATTTTGAGAGTAAGATTTCTTTTATCACAGGAAGATTTTTTTTATCGACATTGGTTTTTTTTGGAGGAAGAATTTTTTTTCGGTTGACAGTGGGAATTCTTTTTTTGAAGGCAAATGAAAACTGCTTCTGAAATCTGCTTTATATTTCAATGCAAATAATTGAAAGTACAACTTGTTTGGAATCCTGAGTTCAGCTTGGCAAGCTGTGAAATACTCTTGAAAACCATTTGGAAAAAAAGTTTGGGCAAAATTTTTCTTTTTGGTGGAAGACTATATTTTGAGACGAAGATTTTTTTTAACATAGGAAGAATTTTTTTTTCGAATTTTTTTTTTTCTGAAGGAAGAATTTTTTTGAGGTGACTGTTGTGGGGAACTTTTTTTTTTCAATGGCATATGAAAACTGCTATCGAAACGTTCTTCTTATTGCAATGTTTGGCATCCTGTGTTCAGCTTGGCAAGCTGTGCAACACTCTTGAAAACCATTTGGAAAAAAAGTTTGGGCAAAATTTTCCTTTTTGGTGGAAGATTATATTTTGAGAGGAACATTTTTTTTAACATAGGAAGAATTTTTTTACGATTTTTTTTTTATCTGAAGGAAGAATTTTTTTGAGGTGACTGTTGTGGGGAACTTTTTTTTTTCAATGGCATATGAAAACTGCTATCGAAACGTTCTTCTTATTGCAATGTTTGGCATCCTGAGTTCAGCTTGGCAAGCTGTGAAACACTCTTGAAAACCATTTGGAAAAAAAGTTTGGGCAAAATTTTCCTTTTTGGTGGAAGATTATATTTTGAGAGGAACATTTTTTTTAACATAGGAAGATTTTTTTTACGAATTTTTTTTTTTCTGAAGGAAGAATTTTTTTGAGGTGACTTTTGTGGGGAACTTTTTTTTTTCAATGGCATATGAAAACTGCTATCGAAACGTTCTTCTTATTGCAATGTTTGGCATCCTGAGTTCAGCTTGGCAAGCTCTGAAACACTCTTGAAAACCATTTGGAAAAAAAGTTTGGGCAAAATTTTCCTTTTTGGTGGAAGATTATATTTTGAGAGGAACATTTTTTTTAACATAGGAAGAATTTTTTTACGATTTTTTTTTTCTGAAGGAAGAATTTTTTTGAGGTGACTGTTGTGGTGAACTTTTTTTTTTTTCAATGGCATATGAAAACTGCTACCGAAATGTTCTTCTTATTGCAATGTTTGGCATCCTGAGTTCAGCTTGGCAAGCTGTGAAACACTCTTGAAAACCATTTGGAAAAAAAGTTTGGGCAAAATTTTCCTTTTTGGTGGAAGATTATATTTTGAGATGAAGATTTTTTTTAACATAGGAAGAATTTTTTTACGAATTTTTTTTTTCTGAAGGAAGAATTTTTTTGAGGTGACTGTTGTGGGGAACTTTTTTTTTTCAATGGCATATGAAAACTGCTACCGAAACGTTCTTCTTATTGCAATGTTTGGAATCCTGAGTTCAGCTTGGCAAGCTGTGAAATACTCTTGAAAACCATTTGGAAAAAAAGTTTGAGCAAAATTTTTCTTTTTGGTGGAAGACTATATTTTGAGACGAAGATTTTTTTTAACATAGGAAGAATTTTTTTTACGAATTTTTTTTTTTCTGAAGGAAGAATTTTTTTGAGGTGACTGTTGTGGTGAACTTTTTTTTTTTTCAATGGCATATGAAAACTGCTACCGAAATGGTCTTCTTATTGCAATGTTTGGCATCCTGAGTTCAGCTTGGCAAGCTGTGCAACACTCTTGAAAACCATTTGGAAAAAAAGTTTGGGCAAAATTTTCCTTTTTGGTGGAAGATTATATTTTGAGAGGAACATTTTTTTTAACATAGGAAGAATTTTTTTACGATTTTTTTTTTTTCTGAAGGAAGAATTTTTTTGAGGTGACTGTTGTGGGGAACTTTTTTTTTTCAATGGCATATGAAAACTGCTATCGAAACGTTCTTCTTATTGCAATGTTTGGCATCCTGAGTTCAGCTTGGCAAGCTGTGAAACACTCTTGAAAACCATTTGGAAAAAAAGTTTGGGCAAAATTTTCCTTTTTGGTGGAAGATTATATTTTGAGAGGAACATTTTTTTTAACATAGGAAGAATTTTTTTACGATTTTTTTTTTCTGAAGGAAGAATTTTTTTGAGGTGACTGTTGTGGTGAACTTTTTTTTTTTTCAATGGCATATGAAAACTGCTACCGAAATGTTCTTCTTATTGCAATGTTTGGCATCCTGAGTTCAGCTTGGCAAGCTGTGAAACACTCTTGAAAACCATTTGGAAAAAAAGTTTGGGCAAAATTTTCCTTTTTGGTGGAAGATTATATTTTGAGATGAAGATTTTTTTTAACATAGGAAGAATTTTTTTACGAATTTTTTTTTTCTGAAGGAAGAATTTTTTTGAGGTGACTGTTGTGGGGAACTTTTTTTTTTCAATGGCTTATGAAAACTGCTACCGAAACGTTCTTCTTATTGCAATGTTTGGAATCCTGAGTTCAGCTTGGCAAGCTGTGAAATACTCTTGAAAACCATTTGGAAAAAAAGTTTGAGCAAAATTTTTCTTTTTGGTGGAAGACTATATTTTGAGACGAAGATTTTTTTTAACATAGGAAGAATTTTTTTTACGAATTTTTTTTTTTCTGAAGGAAGAATTTTTTTGAGGTGACTGTTGTGGGGAACTTTTTTTTTTCATTGGCATATGAAAACTGCTATCGAAACGTTCTTCTTATTGCAATGTTTGGCATCCTGAGTTCAGCTTGGCAAGCTGTGAAACACTCTTGAAAACCATTTGGAAAAAAAGTTTGGGCAAAATTTTCCTTTTTGGTGGAAGATTATATTTTGAGAGGAACATTTTTTTTAACATAGGAAGAATTTTTTTACGATTTTTTTTTTCTGAAGGAAGAATTTTTTTGAGGTGACTGTTGTGGTGAACTTTTTTTTTTTTCAATGGCATATGAAAACTGCTACCGAAATGTTCTTCTTATTGCAATGTTTGGCATCCTGAGTTCAGCTTGGCAAGCTGTGAAAGACTCTTGAAAACCATTTGGAAAAAAAGTTTGGGCAAAATTTTCCTTTTTGGTGGAAGATTATATTTTGAGAGGAACATTTTTTTTAACATAGGAAGAATTTTTTTACGATTTTTTTTTTCTGAAGGAAGAATTTTTTTGAGGTGACTGTTGTGGTGAACTTTTTTTTTTTTCAATGGCATATGAAAACTGCTACCGAAATGTTCTTCTTATTGCAATGTTTGGCATCCTGAGTTCAGCTTGGCAAGTTGTGAAACACTCTTGAAAACCATTTGGAAAAAAAGTTTGGGCAGAATTTTCCTTTTTGGTGGAAGATTATATTTTGAGATGAAGATTTTTTTTAACATAGGAAGAATTTTTTTACGAATTTTTTTTTTCTGAAGGAAGAATTTTTTTGAGGTGACTGTTGTGGGGAACTTTTTTTTATCAATGGCATATGAAAACTGCTATCGAAACGTTCTTCTTATTGCAATGTTTGGCATCCTGAGTTCAGCTTGGCAAGCTGTGAAACACTCTTGAAAACCATTTGGAAAAAAAGTTTGGGCAAAATTTTCCTTTTTGGTGGAAGATTATATTTTGAGAGGAACATTTTTTTTAACATAGGAAGAGGCTGAGTTCTGCTTGGCAAGCCATGAAAGACTCTTGAAAACCATTTGGAACAAAAGTTACAGCACATTTGAACAAAGTTGAAAATTAGCCTTATTTCAGTGAGAGCTGCAGAAAGAAGCAATAAAATTTCACTGAAAGCTGATGATAAAATTGACTTAAGATTTCAATGCAAATACTATATATAACTAGTTTAGCATGCTGAGTTCTGCTTGGCAAGCCATGAAAGACTCTTGAAAACCATTTGGAACAAAAGTTACAGCACATTTGAACAAAGTTGAAAATTAGCCTTATTTCAGTGAGAGCTGCAGAAAGAAGCAATAAAATTTCACTGAAAGCTGATGATAAAATTGACTTAAGATTTCAATGCAAATACTATATATAACTAGTTTAGCATGCTGAGTTCTGCTTGGCAAGCCATGAAAGACTCTTGAAAACCATTTGGAACAAAAGTTACAGCACATTTGAACAAAGTTGAAAATTAGCCTTATTTCAGTGAGAGCTGCAGAAAGAAGCAATAAAATTTCACTGAAAGCTGATGATAAAATTGACTTAATATTTCAATGCAAATACTATATATAACTAGTTTAGCATGCTGAGTTCTGCTTGGCAAGCCATGAAAGACTCTTGAAAACCATTTGGAACAAAAGTTACAGCACATTTGAACAAAGTTGAAAATTAGCCTTATTTCAGTGAGAGCTGCAGAAAGAAGCAATAAAATTTCACTGAAAGCTGATGATAAAATTGACTTAATATTTCAATGCAAATACTATATATAACTAGTTTAGCATGCTGAGTTCTGCTTGGCAAGCCATGAAAGACTCTTGAAAACCATTTGGAACAAAAGTTACAGCACATTTGAACAAAGTTGAAAATTAGCCTTATTTCAGTGAGAGCTGCAGAAAGAAGCAATAAAGTTTCACTGAAAGCTGATGATAAAATTGACTTAATATTTCAATGCAAATACTATATATAACTAGTTTAGCATGCTGAGTTCTGCTTGGCAAGCCATGAAAGACTCTTGAAAACCATTTGGAACAAAAGTTACAGCACATTTGAACAAAGTTGAAAATTAGCCTTATTTCAGTGAGAGCTGCAGAAAGAAGCAATAAAATTTCACTGAAAGCTGATGATAAAATTGACTTAAGATTTCAATGCAAATACTATATATAACTAGTTTAGCATGCTGAGTTCTGCTTGGCAAGCCATGAAAGACTCTTGAAAACCATTTGGAACAAAAGTTACACAACATTTGAACAAAGTTGAAAATTAGCCTTATTTCAGTGAGAGCTGCAGAAAGAAGCAATAAAATTTCACTGAAAGCTGATGATAAAATTGACTTAAGATTTCAATGCAAATACTATATATAACTAGTTTAGCATGCTGAGTTCTGCTTGGCAAGCCATGAAAGACTCTTGAAAACCATTTGGAACAAAAGTTACAGCACATTTGAACAAAGTTGAAAATTAGCCTTATTTCAGTGAGAGCTGCAGAAAGAAGCAATAAAATTTCACTGAAAGCTGATGATAAAATTGACTTAATATTTCAATGCAAATACTATATATAACTAGTTTAGCATGCTGAGTTCTGCTTGGCAAGCCATGAAAGACTCTTGAAAACCATTTGGAACAAAAGTTACAGCACATTTGAACAAAGTTGAAAATTAGCCTTATTTCAGTGAGAGCTGCAGAAAGAAGCAATAAAATTTCACTGAAAGCTGATGATAAAATTGACTTAATATTTCAATGCAAATACTATATATAACTAGTTTAGCATGCTGAGTTCTGCTTGGCAAGCCATGAAAGACTCTTGAAAACCATTTGGAACAAAGGTTACAGCACATTTGAACAAAGTTGAAAATTAGGCTTATTTCAGTGAGAGCTGCAGAAAGAAGCAATAAAATTTCACTGAAAGCTGATGATAAAATTGACTTAAGATTTCAATGCAAATACTATATATAACTAGTTTAGCATGCTGAGTTCTGCTTGGCAAGCCATGAAAGACTCTTGAAAACCATTTGGAACAAAAGTTACAGTACATTTGAACAAAGTTGAAAATTAGCCTTATTTCAGTGAGAGCTGCAGAAAGAAGCAATAAAATTTCACTGAAATCTGATGATAAAATTGACTTAAGATTTCAATGCAAATACTATATATAACTAGTTTAGCATGCTGAGTTCTGCTTGGCAAGCCATGAAAGACTCTTGAAAACCATTTGGAACAAAAGTTACAGCACATTTGAACAAAGTTGAAAATTAGCCTTATTTCAGTGAGAGCTGCAGAAAGAAGCAATAAAATTTCACTGAAAGCTGATGATAAAATTGACTTAATATTTCAATGCAAATACTATATGTAACTAGTTTAGCATGCTGAGTTCTGCTTGGCAAGCCATGAAAGACTCTTGAAAACCATTTGGAACAAAAGTTACAGCACATTTGAACAAAGTTGAAAATTAGCCTTATTTCAGTGAGAGCTGCAGAAAGAAGCAATAAAATTTCACTGAAAGCTGAAAAAAAGTTTGAGCAAAATTTTTCTTTTTGGTGGAAGATTATATTTTGAGAGGAAGATTTCTTTTATCACAGGAAGATTTTTTTTATCGACATTGGTTTTTTTTGGAGGAAGAATTTTTTTTCGGTTGACAGTGGGAATTCTTTTTTTGAAGGCAAATGAAAACTGCTTCTGAAATCTGCTTTATATTTCAATGCAAATAATTGAAAGTACAACTTGTTTGGAATCCTGAGTTCAGCTTGGCAAGCTGTGAAATACTCTTGAAAACCATTTGGAAAAAAAGTTTGAGCAAAATTTTTCTTTTTGGTGGAAGACTATATTTTGAGACGAAGATTTTTTTTAACATAGGAAGAATTTTTTTTACGAATTTTTTTTTTTCTGAAGGAAGAATTTTTTTGAGGTGACTGTTGTGGGGAACTTTTTTTTTTCAATGGCATATGAAAACTGCTATCGAAACGTTCTTCTTATTGCAATGTTTGGCATCCTGAGTTCAGCTTGGCAAGCTGTGAAACACTCTTGAAAACCATTTGGAAAAAAAGTTTGGGCAAAATTTTCCTTTTTGGTGGAAGATTATATTTTGAGAGGAAGATTTTTTTTAACATAGGAAGAATTTTTTACGAATTTTTTTTTTCTGAAAGAAGAATTTTTTTGAGGTGACTGTTGTGGGGAACTTTTTTTTTTCAATGGCATATGAAAACTGCTACCGAAATGTTCTTCTTATTGCAATGTTTGGAATCCTGAGTTCAGCTTGGCAAGCTGTGAAATACTCTTGAAAACCATTTGGAAAAAAAGTTTGAGCAAAATTTTTCTTTTTGGTGGAAGACTATATTTTGAGACGAAGATTTTTTTTAACATAGGAAGAATTTTTTTTACGAATTTTTTTTTTTCTGAAGGAAGAATTTTTTTGAGGTGACTGTTGTGGGGAACTTTTTTTTTTCAATGGCATATGAAAACTGCTATCGAAACGTTCTTCTTATTCCAATGTTTGGCATCCTGAGTTCAGCTTGGCAAGCTGTGAAACACTCTTGAAAACCATTTGGAAAAAAAGTTTGGGCAAAATTTTCCTTTTTGGTGGAAGATTATATTTTGAGAGGAACATTTTTTTTAACATAGGAAGAATTTTTTTACGATTTTTTTTTCTGAAGGAAGAATTTTTTTGAGGTGACTGTTGTGGTGAACTTTTTTTTTTTTCAATGGCATATGAAAACTGCTACCGAAATGTTCTTCTTATTGCAATGTTTGGCATCCTGAGTTCAGCTTGGCAAGCTGTGAAACACTCTTGAAAACCATTTGGAAAAAAAGTTTGGGCAAAATTTTCCTTTTTGGTGGAAGATTATATTTTGAGATGAAGATTTTTTTTAACATAGGATGAATTTTTTTACGAATTTTTTTTTTCTGAAGGAAGAATTTTTTTGAGTTGACTGTTGTGGGGAACTTTTTTTTTTCAATGGCATATGAAAACTGCTATCGAAACGTTCTTCTTATTGCAATGTTTGGAATCCTGAGTTCAGCTTGGCAAGCTGTGAAATACTCTTGAAAACCATTTGGAAAAAAAATTTTAGCAACATTTTTCTTTTTGGTGGAAGATTATATTTTGAGAGGAAGATTTTTTTTAACATAGGAAGAGTTTTTTTACGATTTTTTTTTTTCTGAAGGAAGAATTTTTTTGAGGTGACTGTTGTGGTGAACTTTTTTTTTTTTTCAATGGCATATGAAAACTGCTACCGAAATGTTCTTTTTTTGCAATGTTTGGCATCCTGAGTTCAGCTTGGCAAGCTGTGAAAGACTCTAGAAAACCATTTGGAAAAAAAATTTGAGCAAAATTTTTCTTTTTGGTGGAAGATTATATTTTGAGATGAAGATTTTTTTTAACATAGGAAGAATTTTTTTACGGATTTTTTTTTTTCTGAAGGAAGAATTTTTTTGAGGTGACTGTTGTGGGGAACTTTTTTTTTTCAATGGCATATGAAAACTGCTACCGAAACGTTCTTCTTATTGCAATGTTTGGAATCCTGAGTTCAGCTTGGCAAGCTGTGAAATACTCTTGAAAACCATTTGGAAAAAAAGTTTGAGCAAAATTTTTCTTTTTGGTGGAAGACTATATTTTGAGACGAAGATTTTTTTTAACATAGGAAGAATTTTTTTTACGAATTTTTTTTTTTCTGAAGGAAGAATTTTTTTGAGGTGACTGTTGTGGGGAACTTTTTTTTTTCAATGGCATATGAAAACTGCTATCGAAACGTTCTTCTTATTGCAATGTTTGGCATCCTGAGTTCAGCTTGGCAAGCTGTGAAACACTCTTGAAAACCATTTGGAAAAAAAGTTTGGGCAAAATTTTCCTTTTTGGTGGAAGATTATATTTTGAGAGGAACATTTTTTTTAACATAGAGGAAGAATTTTTTTACGATTTTTTTTTTCTGAAGGAAGAATTTTTTTGAGGTGACTGTTGTGGTGAACTTTTTTTTTTTTCAATGGCATATGAAAACTGCTACCGAAATGTTCTTCTTATTGCAATGTTTGGCATCCTGAGTTCAGCTTGGCAAGCTGTGAAACACTCTTGAAAACCATTTGGAAAAAAAGTTTGGGCAAAATTTTCCTTTTTGGTGGAAGATTATATTTTGAGATGAAGATTTTTTTTAACATAGGAAGAATTTTTTTACGAATTTTTTTTTTCTGAAGGAAGAATTTTTTTGAGGTGACTGTTGTGGGGAACTTTTTTTTTTCAATGGCATATGAAAACTGCTACCGAAACGTTCTTCTTATTGCAATGTTTGGAATCCTGAGTTCAGCTTGGCAAGCTGTGAAATACTCTTGAAAACCATTTGGAAAAAAAGTTTGAGCAAAATTTTTCTTTTTGGTGGAAGATTATATTTTGAGAGGAACATTTTTTTTAACATAGGAAGAATTTTTTTACGATTTTTTTTTTCTGAAGGAAGAATTTTTTTGAGGTGACTGTTGTGGTGAACTTTTTTTTTTTTCAATGGCATATGAAAACTGCTACCGAAATGTTCTTCTTATTGCAATGTTTGGCATCCTGAGTTCAGCTTGGCAAGCTGTGAAACACTCTTGAAAACCATTTGGAAAAAAAGTTTGGGCAGAATTTTCCTTTTTGGTGGAAGATTATATTTTGAGATGAAGATTTTTTTTAACATAGGAAGAATTTTTTTACGAATTTTTTTTTTCTGAAGGAAGAATTTTTTTGAGGTGACTGTTGTAGGGAACTTTTTTTTATCAATGGCATATGAAAACTGCTATCGAAACGTTCTTCTTATTGCAATGTTTGGCATCCTGAGTTCAGCTTGGCAAGCTGTGAAACACTCTTGAAAACCATTTGGAAAAAAAGTTTGGGCAAAATTTTCCTTTTTGGTGGAAGATTATATTTTGAGAGGAACATTTTTTTTAACATAGGAAGAGGCTGAGTTCTGCTTGGCAAGCCATGAAAGACTCTTGAAAACCATTTGGAACAAAAGTTACAGCACATTTGAACAAAGTTGAAAATTAGCCTTATTTCAGTGAGAGCTGCAGAAAGAAGCAATAAAATTTCACTGAAAGCTGATGATAAAATTGACTTAAGATTTCAATGCAAATACTATATATAACTAGTTTAGCATGCTGAGTTCTGCTTGGCAAGCCATGAAAGACTCTTGAAAACCATTTGGAACAAAAGTTACAGCACATTTGAACAAAGTTGAAAATTAGCCTTATTTCAGTGAGAGCTGCAGAAAGAAGCAATAAAATTTCACTGAAAGCTGATGATAAAATTGACTTAAGATTTCAATGCAAATACTATATATAACTAGTTTAGCATGCTGAGTTCTGCTTGGCAAGCCATGAAAGACTCTTGAAAACCATTTGGAACAAAAGTTACAGCACATTTGAACAAAGTTGAAAATTAGCCTTATTTCAGTGAGAGCTGCAGAAAGAAGCAATAAAATTTCACTGAGAGCTGATGATAAAATTGACTTAAGATTTCAATGCAAATACTATATATAACTAGTTTAGCATGCTGAGTTCTGCTTGGCAAGCCATGAAAGACTCTTGAAAACCATTTGGAACAAAAGTTACAGCACATTTGAACAAAGTTGAAAATTAGCCTTATTTCAGTGAGAGCTGCAGAAAGAAGCAATAAAATTTCACTGAGAGCTGATGATAAAATTGACTTAATATTTCAATGCAAATACTATATATAACTAGTTTAGCATGCTGAGTTCTGCTTGGCAAGCCATGAAAGACTCTTGAAAACCATTTGGAACAAAAGTTACAGCACATTTGAACAAAGTTGAAAATTAGCCTTATTTCAGTGAGAGCTGCAGAAAGAAGCAATAAAATTTCACTGAAAGCTGATGATAAAATTGACTTAATATTTCAATGCAAATACTATATATAACTAGTTTAGCATGCTGAGTTCTGCTTGGCAAGCCATGAAAGACTCTTGAAAACCATTTGGAACAAAAGTTACAGCACATTTGAACAAAGTTGAAAATTAGCCTTATTTCAGTGAGAGCTGCAGAAAGAAGCAATAAAATTTCACTGAGAGCTGATGATAAAATTGACTTAATATTTCAATGCAAATACTATATATAACTAGTTTAGCATGCTGAGTTCTGTTTGGCAAGCCATGAAAGACTCTTGAAAACCATTTGGAACAAAAGTTACAGCACATTTGAACAAAGTTGAAAATTAGCCTTATTTCAGTGAGAGCTGCAGAAAGAAGCAATAAAATTTCACTGAAAGCTGATGATAAAATTGACTTAAGATTTCAATGCAAATACTATATATAACTAGTTTAGCATGCTGAGTTCTGCTTGGCAAGCCATGAAAGACTCTTGAAAACCATTTGGAACAAAAGTTACAGCACATTTGAACAAAGTTGAAAATTAGCCTTATTTCAGTGAGAGCTGCAGAAAGAAGCAATAAAATTTCACTGAAAGCTGATGATAAAATTGACTTAAGATTTCAATGCAAATACTATATATAACTAGTTTAGCATGCTGAGTTCTGCTTGGCAAGCCATGAAAGACTCTTGAAAACCATTTGGAACAAAAGTTACAGCACATTTGAACAAAGTTGAAAATTAGCCTTATTTCAGTGAGAGCTGCAGAAAGAAGCAATAAAATTTCACTGAGAGCTGATGATAAAATTGACTTAAGATTTCAATGCAAATACTATATATAACTAGTTTAGCATGCTGAGTTCTGCTTGGCAAGCCATGAAAGACTCTTGAAAACCATTTGGAACAAAAGTTACAGCACATTTGAACAAAGTTGAAAATTAGCCTTATTTCAGTGAGAGCTGCAGAAAGAAGCAATAAAATTTCACTGAGAGCTGATGATAAAATTGACTTAATATTTCAATGCAAATACTATATATAACTAGTTTAGCATGCTGAGTTCTGCTTGGCAAGCCATGAAAGACTCTTGAAAACCATTTGGAACAAAAGTTACAGCACATTTGAACAAAGTTGAAAATTAGCCTTATTTCAGTGAGAGCTGCAGAAAGAAGCAATAAAATTTCACTGAAAGCTGATGATAAAATTGACTTAATATTTCAATGCAAATACTATATATAACTAGTTTAGCATGCTGAGTTCTGCTTGGCAAGCCATGAAAGACTCTTGAAAACCATTTGGAACAAAAGTTACAGCACATTTGAACAAAGTTGAAAATTAGCCTTATTTCAGTGAGAGCTGCAGAAAGAAGCAATAAAATTTCACTGAGAGCTGATGATAAAATTGACTTAATATTTCAATGCAAATACTATATATAACTAGTTTAGCATGCTGAGTTCTGTTTGGCAAGCCATGAAAGACTCTTGAAAACCATTTGGAACAAAAGTTACAGCACATTTGAACAAAGTTGAAAATTAGCCTTATTTCAGTGAGAGCTGCAGAAAGAAGCAATAAAATTTCACTGAAAGCTGATGATAAAATTGACTTAAGATTTCAATGCAAATACTATATATAACTAGTTTAGCATGCTGAGTTCTGCTTGGCAAGCCATGAAAGACTCTTGAAAACCATTTGGAACAAAAGTTACAGCACATTTGAACAAAGTTGAAAATTAGCCTTATTTCAGTGAGAGCTGCAGAAAGAAGCAATAAAATTTCACTGAAAGCTGATGATAAAATTCACTTAATATTTCAATGCAAATACTATATATAACTAGTTTAGCATGCTGAGTTCTGCTTGGCAAGCCATGAAAGACTCTTGAAAACCATTTGGAACAAAAGTTACAGCACATTTGAACAAAGTTGAAAATTAGCCTTATTTCAGTGAGAGCTGCAGAAAGAAGCAATACAATTTCACTGAAAGCTGATGATAAAATTGACTTAATATTTCAATGCAAATACTATATATAACTAGTTTAGCATGCTGAGTTCTGCTTGGCAAGCCATGAAAGACTCTTGAAAACCATTTGGAACAAAAGTTACAGCACATTTGAACAAAGTTGAAAATTAGCCTTATTTCAGTGAGAGCTGCAGAAAGAAGCAATAAAATTTCACTGAAAGCTGAAAAAAAGTTTGAGCAAAATTTTTCTTTTTGGTGGAAGATTATATTTTGAGAGTAAGATTTCTTTTATCACAGGAAGATTTTTTTTATCGACATTGGTTTTTTTTGGAGGAAGAATTTTTTTTCGGTTGACAGTGGGAATTCTTTTTTTGAAGGCAAATGAAAACTGCTTCTGAAATCTGCTTTATATTTCAATGCAAATAATTGAAAGTACAACTTGTTTGGAATCCTGAGTTCAGCTTGGCAAGCTGTGAAATACTCTTGAAAACCATTTGGAAAAAAAGTTTGGGCAAAATTTTTCTTTTTGGTGGAAGACTATATTTTGAGACGAAGATTTTTTTTAACATAGGAAGAATTTTTTTTTCGAATTTTTTTTTTTCTGAAGGAAGAATTTTTTTGAGGTGACTTTTGTGGGGAACTTTTTTTTTTCAATGGCATATGAAAACTGCTATCGAAACGTTCTTCTTATTGCAATGTTTGGCATCCTGTGTTCAGCTTGGCAAGCTGTGCAACACTCTTGAAAACCATTTGGAAAAAAAGTTTGGGCAAAATTTTCCTTTTTGGTGGAAGATTATATTTTGAGAGGAACATTTTTTTTAACATAGGAAGAATTTTTTTACGATTTTTTTTTATCTGAAGGAAGAATTTTTTTGAGGTGACTGTTGTGGGGAACTTTTTTTTTTCAATGGCATATGAAAACTGCTATCGAAACGTTCTTCTTATTGCAATGTTTGGCATCCTGAGTTCAGCTTGGCAAGCTGTGAAACACTCTTGAAAACCATTTGGAAAAAAAGTTTGGGCAAAATTTTCCTTTTTGGTGGAAGATTATATTTTGAGAGGAACATTTTTTTTAACATAGGAAGAATTTTTTTTACGAATTTTTTTTTTTCTGAAGGAAGAATTTTTTTGAGGTGACTTTTGTGGGGAACTTTTTTTTTTCAATGGCATATGAAAACTGCTATCGAAACGTTCTTCTTATTGCAATGTTTGGCATCCTGAGTTCAGCTTGGCAAGCTCTGAAACACTCTTGAAAACCATTTGGAAAAAAAGTTTGGGCAAAATTTTCCTTTTTGGTGGAAGATTATATTTTGAGAGGAACATTTTTTTTAACATAGGAAGAATTTTTTTACGATTTTTTTTTTCTGAAGGAAGAATTTTTTTGAGGTGACTGTTGTGGTGAACTTTTTTTTTTTTCAATGGCATATGAAAACTGCTACCGAAATGTTCTTCTTATTGCAATGTTTGGCATCCTGAGTTCAGCTTGGCAAGCTGTGAAACACTCTTGAAAACCATTTGGAAAAAAAGTTTGGGCAAAATTTTCCTTTTTGGTGGAAGATTATATTTTGAGATGAAGATTTTTTTTAACATAGGAAGAATTTTTTTACGAATTTTTTTTTTCTGAAGGAAGAATTTTTTTGAGGTGACTGTTGTGGGGAACTTTTTTTTTTCAATGGCATATGAAAACTGCTACCGAAACGTTCTTCTTATTGCAATGTTTGGAATCCTGAGTTCAGCTTGGCAAGCTGTGAAATACTCTTGAAAACCATTTGGAAAAAAAGTTTGAGCAAAATTTTTCTTTTTGGTGGAAGACTATATTTTGAGACGAAGATTTTTTTTAACATAGGAAGAATTTTTTTTACGAATTTTTTTTTTTCTGAAGGAAGAATTTTTTTGAGGTGACTGTTGTGGTGAACTTTTTTTTTTTTCAATGGCATATGAAAACTGCTACCGAAATGGTCTTCTTATTGCAATGTTTGGCATCCTGAGTTCAGCTTGGCAAGCTGTGCAACACTCTTGAAAACCATTTGGAAAAAAAGTTTGGGCAAAATTTTCCTTTTTGGTGGAAGATTATATTTTGAGAGGAACATTTTTTTTAACATAGGAAGAATTTTTTTACGATTTTTTTTTTTTCTGAAGGAAGAATTTTTTTGAGGTGACTGTTGTGGGGAACTTTTTTTTTTCAATGGCATATGAAAACTGCTATCGAAACGTTCTTCTTATTGCAATGTTTGGCATCCTGAGTTCAGCTTGGCAAGCTGTGAAACACTCTTGAAAACCATTTGGAAAAAAAGTTTGGGCAAAATTTTCATTTTTGGTGGAAGATTATATTTTGAGAGGAACATTTTTTTTAACATAGGAAGAATTTTTTTTACGATTTTTTTTTTTTCTGAAGGAAGAATTTTTTTGAGGTGACTGTTGTGGGGAACTTTTTTTTTTCAATGGCATATGAAAACTGCTATCGAAACGTTCTTCTTATTGCAATGTTTGGCATCCTGAGTTCAGCTTGGCAAGCTGTGAAACACTCTTGAAAACCATTTGGAAAAAAAGTTTGGGCAAAATTTTCCTTTTTGGTGGAAGATTATATTTTGAGAGGAACATTTTTTTTAACATAGGAAGAATTTTTTTACGATTTTTTTTTTCTGAAGGAAGAATTTTTTTGAGGTGACTGTTGTGGTGAACTTTTTTTTTTTTCAATGGCATATGAAAACTGCTACCGAAATGTTCTTCTTATTGCAATGTTTGGCATCCTGAGTTCAGCTTGGCAAGCTGTGAAACACTCTTGAAAACCATTTGGAAAAAAAGTTTGGGCAAAATTTTCCTTTTTGGTGGAAGATTATATTTTGAGATGAAGATTTTTTTTAACATAGGAAGAATTTTTTTACGAATTTTTTTTTTCTGAAGGAAGAATTTTTTTAAGGTGACTGTTGTGGGGAACTTTTTTTTTTCAATGGCATATGAAAACTGCTACCGAAACGTTCTTCTTATTGCAATGTTTGGAATCCTGAGTTCAGCTTGGCAAGCTGTGAAATACTCTTGAAAACCATTTGGAAAAAAAGTTTGAGCAAAATTTTTCTTTTTGGTGGAAGACTATATTTTGAGACGAAGATTTTTTTTAACATAGGAAGAATTTTTTTTACGAATTTTTTTTTTTCTGAAGGAAGAATTTTTTTGAGGTGACTGTTGTGGGGAACTTTTTTTTTTCATTGGCATATGAAAACTGCTATCGAAACGTTCTTCTTATTGCAATGTTTGGCATCCTGAGTTCAGCTTGGCAAGCTGTGAAACACTCTTGAAAACCATTTGGAAAAAAAGTTTGGGCAAAATTTTCCTTTTTGGTGGAAGATTATATTTTGAGAGGAACATTTTTTTTAACATAGGAAGAATTTTTTTACGATTTTTTTTTTCTGAAGGAAGAATTTTTTTGAGGTGACTGTTGTGGTGAACTTTTTTTTTTTCAATGGCATATGAAAACTGCTACCGAAATGTTCTTCTTATTGCAATGTTTGGCATCCTGAGTTCAGCTTGGCAAGCTGTGAAACACTCTTGAAAACCATTTGGAAAAAAAGTTTGGGCAAAATTTTCCTTTTTGGTGGAAGATTATATTTTGAGAGGAACATTTTTTTTAACATAGGAAGAATTTTTTTACGATTTTTTTTTTCTGAAGGAAGAATTTTTTTGAGGTGACTGTTGTGGTGAACTTTTTTTTTTTTCAATGGCATATGAAAACTGCTACCGAAATGTTCTTCTTATTGCAATGTTTGGCATCCTGAGTTCAGCTTGGCAAGTTGTGAAACACTCTTGAAAACCATTTGGAAAAAAAGTTTGGGCAGAATTTTCCTTTTTGGTGGAAGATTATATTTTGAGATGAAGATTTTTTTTAACATAGGAAGAATTTTTTTACGAATTTTTTTTTTCTGAAGGAAGAATTTTTTTGAGGTGACTGTTGTGGGGAACTTTTTTTTATCAATGGCATATGAAAACTGCTATCGAAACGTTCTTCTTATTGCAATGTTTGGCATCCTGAGTTCAGCTTGGCAAGCTGTGAAACACTCTTGAAAACCATTTGGAAAAAAAGTTTGGGCAAAATTTTCCTTTTTGGTGGAAGATTATATTTTGAGAGGAACATTTTTTTTAACATAGGAAGAGGCTGAGTTCTGCTTGGCAAGCCATGAAAGACTCTTGAAAACCATTTGGAACAAAAGTTACAGCACATTTGAACAAAGTTGAAAATTAGCCTTATTTCAGTGAGAGCTGCAGAAAGAAGCAATAAAATTTCACTGAAAGCTGATGATAAAATTGACTTAAGATTTCAATGCAAATACTATATATAACTAGTTTAGCATGCTGAGTTCTGCTTGGCAAGCCATGAAAGACTCTTGAAAACCATTTGGAACAAAAGTTACAGCACATTTGAACAAAGTTGAAAATTAGCCTTATTTCAGTGAGAGCTGCAGAAAGAAGCAATAAAATTTCACTGAAAGCTGATGATAAAATTGACTTAAGATTTCAATGCAAATACTATATATAACTAGTTTAGCATGCTGAGTTCTGCTTGGCAAGCCATGAAAGACTCTTGAAAACCATTTGGAACAAAAGTTACAGCACATTTGAACAAAGTTGAAAATTAGCCTTATTTCAGTGAGAGCTGCAGAAAGAAGCAATAAAATTTCACTGAAAGCTGATGATAAAATTGACTTAATATTTCAATGCAAATACTATATATAACTAGTTTAGCATGCTGAGTTCTGCTTGGCAAGCCATGAAAGACTCTTGAAAACCATTTGGAACAAAAGTTACAGCACATTTGAACAAAGTTGAAAATTAGCCTTATTTCAGTGAGAGCTGCAGAAAGAAGCAATAAAATTTCACTGAAAGCTGATGATAAAATTGACTTAATATTTCAATGCAAATACTATATATAACTAGTTTAGCATGCTGAGTTCTGCTTGGCAAGCCATGAAAGACTCTTGAAAACCATTTGGAACAAAAGTTACAGCACATTTGAACAAAGTTGAAAATTAGCCTTATTTCAGTGAGAGCTGCAGAAAGAAGCAATAAAGTTTCACTGAAAGCTGATGATAAAATTGACTTAATATTTCAATGCAAATACTATATATAACTAGTTTAGCATGCTGAGTTCTGCTTGGCAAGCCATGAAAGACTCTTGAAAACCATTTGGAACAAAAGTTACAGCACATTTGAACAAAGTTGAAAATTAGCCTTATTTCAGTGAGAGCTGCAGAAAGAAGCAATAAAATTTCACTGAAAGCTGATGATAAAATTGACTTAATATTTCAATGCAAATACTATATATAACTAGTTTAGCATGCTGAGTTCTGCTTGGCAAGCCATGAAAGACTCTTGAAAACCATTTGGAACAAAAGTTACACAACATTTGAACAAAGTTGAAAATTAGCCTTATTTCAGTGAGAGCTGCAGAAAGAAGCAATAAAATTTCACTGAAAGCTGATGATAAAATTGACTTAAGATTTCAATGCAAATACTATATATAACTAGTTTAGCATGCTGAGTTCTGCTTGGCAAGCCATGAAAGACTCTTGAAAACCATTTGGAACAAAAGTTACAGCACATTTGAACAAAGTTGAAAATTAGCCTTATTTCAGTGAGAGCTGCAGAAAGAAGCAATAAAATTTCACTGAAAGCTGATGATAAAATTGACTTAATATTTCAATGCAAATACTATATATAACTAGTTTAGCATGCTGAGTTCTGCTTGGCAAGCCATGAAAGACTCTTGAAAACCATTTGGAACAAAAGTTACAGCACATTTGAACAAAGTTGAAAATTAGGCTTATTTCAGTGAGAGCTGCAGAAAGAAGCAATAAAATTTCACTGAAAGCTGATGATAAAATTGACTTAAGATTTCAATGCAAATACTATATATAACTAGTTTAGCATGCTGAGTTCTGCTTGGCAAGCCATGAAAGACTCTTGAAAACCATTTGGAACAAAAGTTACAGTACATTTGAACAAAGTTGAAAATTAGCCTTATTTCAGTGAGAGCTGCAGAAAGAAGCAATAAAATTTCACTGAAATCTGATGATAAAATTGACTTAAGATTTCAATGCAAATACTATATATAACTAGTTTAGCATGCTGAGTTCTGCTTGGCAAGCCATGAAAGACTCTTGAAAACCATTTGGAACAAAAGTTACAGCACATTTGAACAAAGTTGAAAATTAGCCTTATTTCAGTGAGAGCTGCAGAAAGAAGCAATAAAATTTCACTGAAAGCTGATGATAAAATTGACTTAATATTTCAATGCAAATACTATATGTAACTAGTTTAGCATGCTGAGTTCTGCTTGGCAAGCCATGAAAGACTCTTGAAAACCATTTGGAACAAAAGTTACAGCACATTTGAACAAAGTTGAAAATTAGCCTTATTTCAGTGAGAGCTGCAGAAAGAAGCAATAAAATTTCACTGAAAGCTGAAAAAAAGTTTGAGCAAAATTTTTCTTTTTGGTGGAAGATTATATTTTGAGAGGAAGATTTCTTTTATCACAGGAAGATTTTTTTTATCGACATTGGTTTTTTTTGGAGGAAGAATTTTTTTTCGGTTGACAGTGGGAATTCTTTTTTTGAAGGCAAATGAAAACTGCTTCTGAAATCTGCTTTATATTTCAATGCAAATAATTGAAAGTACAACTTGTTTGGAATCCTGAGTTCAGCTTGGCAAGCTGTGAAATACTCTTGAAAACCATTTGGAAAAAAAGTTTGAGCAAAATTTTTCTTTTTGGTGGAAGACTATATTTTGAGACGAAGATTTTTTTTAACATAGGAAGAATTTTTTTTACGAATTTTTTTTTTTCTGAAGGAAGAATTTTTTTGAGGTGACTGTTGTGGGGAACTTTTTTTTTTCAATGGCATATGAAAACTGCTATCGAAACGTTCTTCTTATTGCAATGTTTGGCATCCTGAGTTCAGCTTGGCAAGCTGTGAAACACTCTTGAAAACCATTTGGAAAAAAAGTTTGGGCAAAATTTTCCTTTTTGGTGGAAGATTATATTTTGAGAGGAAGATTTTTTTTAACATAGGAAGAATTTTTTACGAATTTTTTTTTTCTGAAAGAAGAATTTTTTTGAGGTGACTGTTGTGGGGAACTTTTTTTTTTCAATGGCATATGAAAACTGCTACCGAAATGTTCTTCTTATTGCAATGTTTGGAATCCTGAGTTCAGCTTGGCAAGCTGTGAAATACTCTTGAAAACCATTTGGAAAAAAAGTTTGAGCAAAATTTTTCTTTTTGGTGGAAGACTATATTTTGAGACGAAGATTTTTTTTAACATAGGAAGAATTTTTTTTACGAATTTTTTTTTTTCTGAAGGAAGAATTTTTTTGAGGTGACTGTTGTGGGGAACTTTTTTTTTTCAATGGCATATGAAAACTGCTATCGAAACGTTCTTCTTATTCCAATGTTTGGCATCCTGAGTTCAGCTTGGCAAGCTGTGAAACACTCTTGAAAACCATTTGGAAAAAAAGTTTGGGCAAAATTTTCCTTTTTGGTGGAAGATTATATTTTGAGAGGAACATTTTTTTTAACATAGGAAGAATTTTTTTACGATTTTTTTTTTCTGAAGGAAGAATTTTTTTGAGGTGACTGTTGTGGTGAACTTTTTTTTTTTTCAATGGCATATGAAAACTGCTACCGAAATGTTCTTCTTATTGCAATGTTTGGCATCCTGAGTTCAGCTTGGCAAGCTGTGAAACACTCTTGAAAACCATTTGGAAAAAAAGTTTGGGCAAAATTTTCCTTTTTGGTGGAAGATTATATTTTGAGATGAAGATTTTTTTTAACATAGGAAGAATTTTTTTACGGATTTTTTTTTTTCTGAAGGAAGAATTTTTTTGAGGTGACTGTTGTGGGGAACTTTTTTTTTTCAATGGCATATGAAAACTGCTACCGAAACGTTCTTCTTATTGCAATGTTTGGAATCCTGAGTTCAGCTTGGCAAGCTGTGAAATACTCTTGAAAACCATTTGGAAAAAAAGTTTGAGCAAAATTTTTCTTTTTGGTGGAAGACTATATTTTGAGACGAAGATTTTTTTTAACATAGGAAGAATTTTTTTTACGAATTTTTTTTTTTCTGAAGGAAGAATTTTTTTGAGGTGACTGTTGTGGGGAACTTTTTTTTTTCATTGGCATATGAAAACTGCTATCGAAACGTTCTTCTTATTCCAATGTTTGGCATCCTGAGTTCAGCTTGGCAAGCTGTGAAACACTCTTGAAAACCATTTGGAAAAAAAGTTTGGGCAAAATTTTCCTTTTTGGTGGAAGATTATATTTTGAGAGGAACATTTTTTTTAACATAGGAAGAGGCTGAGTTCTGCTTGGCAAGCCATGAAAGACTCTTGAAAACCATTTGGAACAAAAGTTACAGCACATTTGAACAAAGTTGAAAATTAGCCTTATTTCAGTGAGAGCTGCAGAAAGAAGCAATAAAATTTCACTGAAAGCTGATGATAAAATTGACTTAAGATTTCAATGCAAATACTATATATAACTAGTTTAGCATGCTGAGTTCTGCTTGGCAAGCCATGAAAGACTCTTGAAAACCATTTGGAACAAAAGTTACAGCACATTTGAACAAAGTTGAAAATTAGCCTTATTTCAGTGAGAGCTGCAGAAAGAAGCAATAAAATTTCACTGAAAGCTGATGATAAAATTGACTTAAGATTTCAATGCAAATACTATATATAACTAGTTTAGCATGCTGAGTTCTGCTTGGCAAGCCATGAAAGACTCTTGAAAACCATTTGGAACAAAAGTTACAGCACATTTGAACAAAGTTGAAAATTAGCCTTATTTCAGTGAGAGCTGCAGAAAGAAGCAATAAAATTTCACTGAAAGCTGATGATAAAATTGACTTAAGATTTCAATGCAAATACTATATATAACTAGTTTAGCATGCTGAGTTCTGCTTGGCAAGCCATGAAAGACTCTTGAAAACCATTTGGAACAAAAGTTACAGCACATTTGAACAAAGTTGAAAATTAGCCTTATTTCAGTGAGAGCTGCAGAAAGAAGCAATAAAATTTCACTGAAAGCTGATGATAAAATTGACTTAATATTTCAATGCAAATACTATATATAACTAGTTTAGCATCCTGAGTTCAGCTTGGCAAGCTGTGAAACACTCTTGAAAACCATTTGGAACAAAAGTTACAGCACATTTGAACACAGTTGAAAATTAGCCTTATTTCAGTGAGAGCTGCAGAAAGAAGCAATAAAATTTCACTGAAAGCTGATGATAAAATTGACTTAATATTTCAATGCAAATACTATATATAACTAGTTTAGCATGCTGAGTTCTGCTTGGCAAGCCATGAAAGACTCTTGAAAACCATTTGGAACAAAAGTTACAGCACATTTGAACAAAGTTGAAAATTAGCCTTATTTCAGTGAGAGCTGCAGAAAGAAGCAATAAAATTTCACTGAGAGCTGATGATAAAATTGACTTAATATTTCAATGCAAATACTATATATAACTAGTTTAGCATGCTGAGTTCTGCTTGGCAAGCCATGAAAGACTCTTGAAAACCATTTGGAACAAAAGTTACAGCACATTTGAACAAAGTTGAAAATTAGCCTTATTTCAGTGAGAGCTGCAGAAAGAAGCAATAAAATTTCACTGAAAGCTGATGATAAAATTGACTTAATATTTCAATGCAAATACTATATATAACTAGTTTAGCATGCTGAGTTCTGCTTGGCAAGCCATGAAAGACTCTTGAAAACCATTTGGAACAAAAGTTACAGCACATTTGAACAAAGTTGAAAATTAGCCTTATTTCAGTGAGAGCTGCAGAAAGAAGCAATAAAATTTCACTGAGAGCTGATGATAAAATTGACTTAAGATTTCAATGCAAATACTATATATAACTAGTTTAGCATGCTGAGTTCTGCTTGGCAAGCCATGAAAGACTCTTGAAAACCATTTGGAACAAAAGTTACAGCACATTTGAACAAAGTTGAAAATTAGCCTTATTTCAGTGAGAGCTGCAGAAAGAAGCAATAAAATTTCACTGAGAGCTGATGATAAAATTGACTTAATATTTCAATGCAAATACTATATATAACTAGTTTAGCATGCTGAGTTCTGTTTGGCAAGCCATGAAAGACTCTTGAAAACCATTTGGAACAAAAGTTACAGCACATTTGAACAAAGTTGAAAATTAGCCTTATTTCAGTGAGAGCTGCAGAAAGAAGCAATAAAATTTCACTGAAAGCTGATGATAAAATTGACTTAAGATTTCAATGCAAATACTATATATAACTAGTTTAGCATGCTGAGTTCTGCTTGGCAAGCCATGAAAGACTCTTGAAAACCATTTGGAACAAAAGTTACAGCACATTTGAACAAAGTTGAAAATTAGCCTTATTTCAGTGAGAGCTGCAGAAAGAAGCAATAAAATTTCACTGAAAGCTGATGATAAAATTGACTTAAGATTTCAATGCAAATACTATATATAACTAGTTTAGTATGCTGAGTTCTGCTTGGCAAGCCATGAAACACTCTTGAAAACCATTTGGAAAAAAAGTTTGGGCAAAATTTTCCTTGTTGGTGGAAGATTATATTTTGAGAGGAACATTTTTTTTAACATAGGAAGAATTTTTTTTACGAATTTTTTTTTTTCTGAATGAAGAATTTTTTTGAGGTGACTGTTGTGGGGAACTTTTTTTTTTCAATGGCATATGAAAACTGCTATCGAAACGTTCTTCTTATTGCAATGTTTGGCATCCTGAGTTAAGCTTGGCAAGCTGTGAAACACTTGAAAACTATTTGGAAAAAAAGTTTGGGCAAAATTTTCCTTTTTGGTGGAAGATTATATTTTGAGAGGAACATTTTTTTTAACATAGGAAGAATTTTTTTACGATTTTTTTTTTCTGAAGGAAGAATTTTTTTGAGGTGACTGTTGTGGTGAACTTTTTTTTTTTTCAATGGCATATGAAAACTGCTACCGAAATGTTCTTCTTATTGCAATGTTTGGCATCCTGAGTTCAGCTTGGCAAGCTGTGAAAAACTCTTGAAAACCATTTGGAAAAAAAGATTGGGCAAAATTTTCCTTTTTGGTGGAAGATTATATTTTGAGAGGAACATTTTTTTTAACATAGGAAGAATTTTTTTACGATTTTTTTTTTCTGAAGGAAGAATTTTTTTAAGTAGACTGTTGTGGTGAACTTTTTTTTTTTTCAATGGCATATGAAAACTGCTACCGAAATGGTCTTCTTATTGCAATGTTTGGCATCCTGAGTTCAGCTTGGCAAGCTGTGAAACACTCTTGAAAACCATTTGGAAAAAAAGTTTGGGCAAAATTTTCCTTTTTGGTGGAAGATTATATTTTGAGAGGAACATTTTTTTTAACATAGGAAGAATTTTTTTACGAATTTTTTTTTTCTGAAGGAAGAATTTTTTTGAGTTGACTGTTGTGGGGAAATTTTTTTTTTCCCATTGCATATGAAAACTGCTACCGAAACGTTCTTCTTATTGCAATGTTTGGAATCCTGAGTTCAGCTTGGCAAGCTGTGAAATACTCTTGAAAACCATTTGGAAAAAAAGTTTGAGCAAAATTTTTCTTTTTGGTGGAAGACTATATTTTGAGACGAAGATTTTTTTTAACATAGGAAGAATTTTTTTTACGAATTTTTTTTTTTCTGAAGGAAGAATTTTTTTGAGGTGACTGTTGTGGGGAAAAACTGCTATCGAAACGTTCTTCTTATTGCAATGTTTGGCATCCTGAGTTCAGCTTGGCAAGCTGTGAAACACTCTTGAAAACCATTTGGAAAAAAAGTTTGGGCAAAATTTTCCTTTTTGGTGGAAGATTATATTTTGAGAGGAACATTTTTTTTAACATAGGAAGAATTTTTTTACGATTTTTTTTTTCTGAAGGAAGAATTTTTTTGAGGTGACTTTTGTGGTGAACTTTTTTTTTTTTCAATGGCATATGAAAACTGCTACCGAAATGTTCTTCTTATTGCAATGTTTGGCATCCTGAGTTCAGCTTGGCAAGCTGTGAAACACTCTTGAAAACCATTTGGAAAAATAGTTTGGGCAAAATTTTCCTTTTTGGTGGAAGATTATATTTTGAGAGGAACATTTTTTTTAACATAGGAAGAATTTTTTTACGATTTTTTTTTTCTGAAGGAAGAATTTTTTTTGAGGTGACTGTTGTGGTGGACTTTTTTTTTTTTCAATGGCATATGAAAACTGCTACCGAAATGTTCTTCTTATTGCAATGTTTGGCATCCTGTGTTCAGCTTGGCAAGCTGTGAAACACTCTTGAAAACCATTTGGAAAAAAAGTTTGGGCAAAATTTTCCTTTTTGGTGGAAGATTATATTTTGAGATGAAGATTTTTTTTAACATAGGAAGAATTTTTTTACGAATTTTTTTTTTCTGAAGGAAGAATTTTTTTGAGGTGACTGTTGTGGGGAACTTTTTTTTTTCAATGGCATATGAAAACTGCTATCGAAACGTTCTTCTTATTGCAATGTTTGGAATCCTGAGTTCAGCTTGGCAAGCTGTGAAATACTCTTGAAAACCATTTGGAAAAAAAATTTTAGCAACACTTTTCTTTTTGGTGGAAGATTATATTTTGAGAGGAAGATTTTTTTTAACATAGGAAGAATTTTTTTACGATTTTTTTTTTTCTGAAGGAAGAATTTTTTTGAGGTGACTGTTGTGGTGAACTTTTTTTTTTTTTCAATGGCATATGAAAACTGCTACCGAAATGTTCTTCTTTTTTTGCAATGTTTGGCATCCTGAGTTCAGCTTGGCAAGCTGTGAAAGACTCTAGAAAACCATTTGGAAAAAAAATTTGAGCAAAATTTTTCTTTTTGGTGGAAGATTATATTTTGAGATGAAGATTTTTTTTAACATAGGAAGAATTTTTTTACGGATTTTTTTTTTTCTGAAGGAAGAATTTTTTTGAGGTGACTGCTGTGGGGAACTTTTTTCTTTTCAATGGCATATGTTTTCTTAATATTTCAAGACAAACACTATATACAACTTGTTTGGCATCCTGAGTTCAGCTTGGCAATCTGTGAAAGAATTGAAAACCATTTGGAAAAAAAGTTTGGGCAAAATTTTTCTTTTTGGTGGAAGATTACATTTTGAGAGGAAGATTTTTTTTAACATAGGAAGAATTTTTTTACGATTTTTTTTTTCTGAATGAAGAATTTTTTTGATGTGACTGTTGTAGGGAACTTTTTTTTTTTTCAAAGGCAAATGAAAACTGCTTCCAAAATGTTCTTAATATTGGTGGAAGATTATATTTTGAGAGGAAGATTTTTTTTAACAAAGGAAGAATTTTTTTTACGAATTTTTTTTTTTCTCAAGGATGAATTTTTTTGAGGTGACTGTTGTGGGGAACTTTTTTCTTTTCAATGGCATATGTGTTCTTAATATTTCAATACTATGTACAACTTGTTTGGCATCCTGAGTTCAGCTTGGCAATCTGTGAAAGACTCTTGAAAACCATTTGAAAAAAAAGTTTGGGCAAAATTTTTCTTTTTGGTGGAAGATTACATTTTGAGAGGAAGATTTTTTTTAACATAGGAAGAATTTTTTTACGATTTTTTTTTTCTGAATGAAGAATTTTTTTGATGTGACTGTTGTAGGGAACTTTTTTTTTTTTCAAAGGCAAATGAAAACTGCTTCCAAAATGTTCTTAATATTGGTGGAAGATTATATTTTGAGAGGAAGATTTTTTTTAACAAAGGAAGAATTTTTTTTACGAATTTTTTTTTTTCTCAAGGATGAATTTTTTTGAGGTGACTGTTGTGGGGAACTTTTTTCTTTTCAATGGCATATGTGTTCTTAATATTTCAATACTATGTACAACTTGTTTGGCATCCTGAGTTCAGCTTGGCAATCTGTGAAAGACTCTTGAAAACCATTTGAAAAAAAAGTTTGGGCAAAATTTTTCTTTTTGGTGGAAGATTACATTTTGAGAGGAAGATTTTTTTTAACATAGGAAGAATTTTTTTACGAATTTTTTTTTTCTGAAGGAAGAATTTTTTTGAGATGAATGTTGTGGGGAACTTTTTTTTTTCAAAGGCAAATGAAAAATGCTTCCAAAAAGTTCTTAATATTTCAATACAAACACTATGTACAAGTGTACAAGTGTTTCAATTTCACTGAAAGCTGATGATAAAACTGACTTAATATTTCAATGCAAATACTATATATAACTAGTTTAGCATGCTGAGTTCTGCTTGGCAAGCCATGAAAGACTCTTGAAAACCATTTGGAACAAAAGTTACAGCACATTTGAACAAAGTTGAAAATTAGCCTTATTTCAGTGAGAGCTGCAGAAAGAAGCAATAAAATTTCACTGAGAGCTGATGATAAAATTGACTTAAGATTTCAATGCAAATACTATATATAACTAGTTTAGCATGCTGAGTTCTGCTTGGCAAGCCATGAAAGACTCTTGAAAACCATTTGGAACAAAAGTTACAGCACATTTGAACAAAGTTGAAAATTAGCCTTATTTCAGTGAGAGCTGCAGAAAGAAGCAATACAATTTCAATGAAAGCTGATGATAAAATTGACTTAAGATTTCAATGCAAATACTATATATAACTAGTTTAGCATGCTGAGTTCTGCTTGGCAAGCCATGAAAGACTCTTGAAAACCATTTGGAACAAAAGTTACAGCACATTTGAACAAAGTTGAAAATTAGCCTTATTTCAGTGAGAGCTGCAGAAAGAAGCAATAAAATTTCACTGAAAGCTGATGATAAAATTGACTTAAGATTTCAATGCAAATACTATATATAACTAGTTTAGCATGCTGAGTTCTGCTTGGCAAGCCATGAAAGACTCTTGAAAACCATTTGGAACAAAAGTTACAGCACATTTGAACAAAGTTGAAAATTAGCCTTATTTCAGTGAGAGCTGCAGAAAGAAGCAATAAAATTTCACTGAAAGCTGATGATAAAATTGACTTAATATTTCAATGCAAATACTATATATAACTAGTTTAGCATGCTGAGTTCTGCTTGGCAAGCCATAAAAGACTCTTGAAAACCATTTGGAACAAAAGTTACAGCACATTTGAACAAAGTTGAAAATTAGCCTTATTTCAGTGAGAGCTGCAGAAAGAAGCAATAAAATTTCACTGAAAGCTGATGATAAAATTGACTTAATATTTCAATGCAAATACTATATATAACTAGTTTAGCATGCTGAGTTCTGCTTGGCAAGCCATGAAAGACTCTTGAAAACCATTTGGAACAAAAGTTACAGCACATTTGAACAAAGTTGAAAATTAGCCTTATTTCAGTGAGAGCTGCAGAAAGAAGCAATAAAATTTCACTGAGAGCTGATGATAAAATTGACTTAAGATTTCAATGCAAATACTATATATAACTAGTTTAGCATGCTGAGTTCTGCTTGGCAAGCCATGAAAGACTCTTGAAAACCATTTGGAACAAAAGTTACAGCACATTTGAACAAAGTTGAAAATTAGCCTTATTTCAGTGAGAGCTGCAGAAAGAAGCAATACGATTTCAATGAAAGCTGATGATAAAATTGACTTAAGATTTCAATGCAAATACTATATATAACTAGTTTAGCATGCTGAGTTCTGCTTGGCAAGCCATGAAAGACTCTTGAAAACCATTTGGAACAAAAGTTACAGCACATTTGAACAAAGTTGAAAATTAGCCTTATTTCAGTGAGAGCTGCAGAAAGAAGCAATAAAATTTCACTGAAAGCTGATGATAAAATTGACTTAAGATTTCAATGCAAATACTATATATAACTAGTTTAGCATGCTGAGTTCTGCTTGGCAAGCCATGAAAGACTCTTGAAAACCATTTGGAACAAAAGTTACAGCACATTTGAACAAAGTTGAAAATTAGCCTTATTTCAGTGAGAGCTGCAGAAAGAAGCAATAAAATTTCACTGAAAGCTGATGATAAAATTGACTTAATATTTCAATGCAAATACTATATATAACTAGTTTAGCATGCTGAGTTCTACTTGGCAAGCCATGAAAGACTCTTGAAAACCATTTGGAACAAAAGTTACAGCACATTTGAACAAAGTTGAAAATTAGCCTTATTTCAGTGAGAGCTGCAGAAAGAAGCAATAAAATTTCACCGAGAGCTGATGATAAAATTGACTTAAGATTTCAATGCAAATACTATATATAACTAGTTTAGCATGCTGAGTTCTGCTTGGCAAGCCATGAAAGACTCTTGAAAACCATTTGGAACAAAAGTTACAGCACATTTGAACAAAGTTGAAAATTAGCCTTATTTCAGTGAGAGCTGCAGAAAGAAGCAATAAAATTTCACTGAGAGCTGATGATAAAATTGACTTAATATTTCAATGCAAATACTATATATAACTAGTTTAGCATGCTGAGTTCTGTTTGGCAAGCCATTAAAGACTCTTGAAAACCATTTGGAACAAAAGTTACAGCACATTTGAACAAAGTTGAAAATTAGCCTTATTTCAGTGAGAGCTGCAGAAAGAAGCAATAAAATTTCACTGAAAGCTGATGATAAAATTGACTTAAGATTTCAATGCAAATACTATATATAACTAGTTTAGCATGCTGAGTTCTGCTTGGCAAGCCATGAAAGACTCTTGAAAACCATTTGGAACAAAAGTTACAGCACATTTGAACAAAGTTGAAAATTAGCCTTATTTCAGTGAGAGCTGCAGAAAGAAGCAATAAAATTTCACTGAAAGCTGATGATAAAATTGACTTAATATTTCAATGCAAATACTATATATAACTAGTTTAGCATGCTGAGTTCTGCTTGGCAAGCCATGAAAGACTCTTGAAAACCATTTGGAACAAAAGTTACAGCACATTTGAACAAAGTTGAAAATTAGCCTTATTTCAGTGAGAGCTGCAGAAAAAAGCGATAAAATTTCACTGAAAGCTGATGATAAAATTGACTTAATATTTCAATGCAAATACTATATATAACTAGTTTAGCATGCTGAGTTCTGCTTGGCAAGCCATGAAAGACTCTTGAAAACCATTTGGAACAAAAGTTACAGCACATTTGAACAAAATTGAAAATTAGCCTTATTTCAGTGAGAGCTGCAGAAAGAAGCAATAAAATTTCACTGAGAGCTGATGATAAAATTGACTTAATATTTCAATGCAAATACTATATATAACTAGTTTAGCATGCTGAGTTCTGTTTGGCAAGCCATGAAAGACTCTTGAAAACCATTTGGAACAAAAGTTACAGCACATTTGAACAAAGTTGAAAATTAGCCTTATTTCAGTGAGAGCTGCAGAAAGAAGCAATAAAATTTCACTGAAAGCTGATGATAAAATTGACTTAATATTTCAATGCAAATACTATATATAACTAGTTTAGCATGCTGAGTTCTGCTTGGCAAGCCATGAAAGACTCTTGAAAACCATTTGGAACAAAAGTTACAGCACATTTGAACAAAGTTGAAAATTAGCCTTATTTCAGTGAGAGCTGCAGAAAGAAGCAATAAAATTTCACTGAAAGCTGATGATAAAATTGACTTAAGATTTCAATGCAAATACTATATATAACTAGTTTAGCATGCTGAGTTCTGCTTGGCAAGCCATGAAAGACTCTTGAAAACCATTTGGAACAAAAGTTACAGTACATTTGAACAAAGTTGAAAATTAGCCTTATTTCAGTGAGAGCTGCAGAAAGAAGCAATAAAATTTCACTGAAAGCTGATGATAAAATTGACTTAATATTTCAATGCAAATACTATATATAACTAGTTTAGCATGCTGAGTTCTGCTTGGCAAGCCATGAAAGACTCTTGAAAACCATTTGGAACAAAAGTTACAGCACATTTGAACAAAGTTGAAAATTAGCCTTATTTCAGTGAGAGCTGCAGAAAGAAGCAATAAAATTTCACTGAAAGCTGAAAAAAAGTTTGAGCAAAATTTTTCTTTTTGGTGGAAGATTATATTTTGAGAGGAAGATTTCTTTTATCACAGGAAGATTTTTTTTATCGACATTGGTTTTTTTTGGAGGAAGAATTTTTTTTCGGTTGACAGTGGGAATTCTTTTTTTGAAGGCAAATGAAAACTGCTTCTGAAATCTGCTTTATATTTCAATGCAAATAATTGAAAGTACAACTTGTTTGGAATCCTGAGTTCAGCTTGGCAAGCTGTGAAATACTCTTGAAAACCATTTGGAAAAAAAGTTTGGGCAAAATTTTTCTTTTTGGTGGAAGACTATATTTTGAGACGAAGATTTTTTTTAACATAGGAAGAATTTTTTTTACGAATTTTTTTTTTTCTGAAGGAAGAATTTTTTTGAGGTGACTTGTGGGGAACTTTTTTTTTTCAATGGCATATGAAAACTGCTATCGAAACGTTCTTCTTATTGCAATGTTTGGCATCCTGTGTTCAGCTTGGCAAGCTGTGCAACACTCTTGAAAACCATTTGGAAAAAAAGTTTGGGCAAAATTTTCCTTTTTGGTGGAAGATTATATTTTGAGAGGAACATTTTTTTTAACATAGGAAGAATTTTTTTACGATTTTTTTTTTTTCTGAAGGAAGAATTTTTTTGAGGTGACTGTTGTGGGGAACTTTTTTTTTTCAATGGCATATGAAAACTGCTATCGAAACGTTCTTCTTATTGCAATGTTTGGCATCCTGAGTTCAGCTTGGCAAGCTGTGAAACACTCTTGAAAACCATTTGGAAAAAAAGTTTGGGCAAAATTTTCATTTTTGGTGGAAGATTATATTTTGAGAGGAACATTTTTTTTAACATAGGAAGAATTTTTTTTACGAATTTTTTTTTTTCTGAAGGAAGAATTTTTTTGAGGTGACTGTTGTGGGGAACTTTTTTTTTTCAATGGCATATGAAAACTGCTATCGAAACGTTCTTCTTATTGCAATGTTTGGCATCCTGAGTTCAGCTTGGCAAGCTGTGAAACACTCTTGGAAACCATTTGGAAAAAAAGTTTGGGCAAAATTTTCCTTTTTGGTGGAAGATTATATTTTGAGATGAAGATTTTTTTTAACATAGGAAGAATTTTTTTACGATTTTTTTTTTCTGAAGGAAGAATTTTTTTGAGGTGACTGTTGTGGGGAACTTTTTTTTTTCAATGGCATATGAAAACTGCTACCGAAACGTTCTTCTTATTGCAATGTTTGGAATCCTGAGTTCAGCTTGGCAAGCTGTGAAATACTCTTGAAAACCATTTGGAAAAAAAGTTTGAGCAAAATTTTTCTTTTTGGTGGAAGACTATATTTTGAGACGAAGATTTTTTTTAACATAGGAAGAATTTTTTTTACGAATTTTTTTTTTTCTGAAGGAAGAATTTTTTTGAGGTGACTGTTGTGGGGAACTTTTTTTTTTCAATGGCATATGAAAACTGCTATCGAAACGTTCTTCTTAATGCAATGTTTGGCATCCTGAGTTCAGCTTGGCAAGCTGTGAAACACTCTTGAAAACCATTTGGAAAAAAAGTTTGGGCAAAATTTTCATTTTTGGTGGAAGATTATATTTTGAGAGGAACATTTTTTTTAACATAGGAAGAATTTTTTTTACGAATTTTTTTTTTTCTGAAGGAAGAATTTTTTTGAGGTGACTGTTGTGGGGAACTTTTTTTTTTCAATGGCATATGAAAACTGCTATCGAAACGTTCTTCTTATTGCAATGTTTGGCATCCTGAGTTCAGCTTGGCAAGCTGTGAAACACTCTTGAAAACCATTTGGAAAAAAAGTTTGGGCAAAATTTTCCTTTTTGGTGGAAGATTATATTTTGAGAGGAACATTTTTTTTAACATAGGAAGAATTTTTTTACGATTTTTTTTTTCTGAAGGAAGAATTTTTTTGAGGTGACTGTTGTGGTGAACTTTTTTTTTTTTCAATGGCATATGAAAACTGCTACCGAAATGTTCTTCTTATTGCAATGTTTGGCACCCTGAGTTCAGCTTGGCAAGCTGTGAAACACTCTTGAAAACCATTTGGAAAAAAAGTTTGGGCAAAATTTTCCTTTTTGGTGGAAGATTATATTTTGAGATGAAGATTTTTTTTAACATAGGAAGAATTTTTTTACGAATTTTTTTTTTCTGAAGGAAGAATTTTTTTGAGGTGACTGTTGTGGGGAACTTTTTTTTTTCAATGGCATATGAAAACTGCTACCGAAACGTTCTTCTTATTGCAATGTTTGGAATCCTGAGTTCAGCTTGGCAAGCTGTGAAATACTCTTGAAAACCATTTGGAAAAAAAGTTTGAGCAAAATTTTTCTTTTTGGTGGAAGACTATATTTTGAGACGAAGATTTTTTTTAACATAGGAAGAATTTTTTTTACGAATTTTTTTTTTTCTGAAGGAAGAATTTTTTTGAGGTGACTGTTGTGGGGAACTTTTTTTTTTCATTGGCATATGAAAACTGCTATCGAAACGTTCTTCTTATTGCAATGTTTGGCATCCTGAGTTCAGCTTGGCAAGCTGTGAAACACTCTTGAAAACCATTTGGAAAAAAAGTTCGGGCAAAATTTTCCTTTTTGGTGGAAGATTATATTTTGAGAGGAACATTTTTTTTAACATAGGAAGAATTTTTTTACGATTTTTTTTTTCTGAAGGAAGAATTTTTTTGAGGTGACTGTTGTGGTGAACTTTTTTTTTTTTCAATGGCATATGAAAACTGCTACCGAAATGTTCTTCTTATTGCAATGTTTGGCATCCTGAGTTCAGCTTGGCAAGCTGTGAAACACTCTTGAAAACCATTTGGAAAAAAAGTTTGGGCAAAATTTTCCTTTTTGGTGGAAGATTATATTTTGAGAGGAACATTTTTTTTAACATAGGAAGAATTTTTTTACGATTTTTTTTTTCTGAAGGAAGAATTTTTTTGAGGTGACTGTTGTGGTGAACTTTTTTTTTTTCAATGGCATATGAAAACTGCTACCGAAATGTTCTTCTTATTGCAATGTTTGGCATCCTGAGTTCAGCTTGGCAAGCTGTGAAACACTCTTGAAAACCATTTGGAAAAAAAGTTTGGGCAAAATTTTCCTTTTTGGTGGAAGATTATATTTTGAGATGAAGATTTTTTTTAACATAGGAAGAATTTTTTTACGAATTTTTTTTTTCTGAAGGAAGAATTTTTTTGAGGTGACTGTTGTGGGGAACTTTTTTTTATCAATGGCATATGAAAACTGCTATCGAAACGTTCTTCTTATTGCAATGTTTGGCATCCTGAGTTCAGCTTGGCAAGCTGTGAAACACTCTTGAAAACCATTTGGAAAAAAAGTTTGGGCAAAATTTTCCTTTTTGGTGGAAGATTATATTTTGAGAGGAACATTTTTTTTAACATAGGAAGAATTTTTTTACGATTTTTTTTTTCTGAAGGAAGAATTTTTTTAAGGTGACTTTTGTGGTGAACTTTTTTTTTTTCAATGGCATATGAAAACTGCTACCGAAACGTTCTTCTTATTGCAATGTTTGGCATCCTGAGTTCAGCTTGGCAAGCTGTGAAAGACTCTTGAAAACCATTTGGAAAAAAAGTTTGAGCAAAATTTTTCTTTTTGGTGGAAGATTATATTTTGAGAGGAAGATTTTTTTTAACAAAGGAAGAATTTTTTTTACGAATTTTTTTTTTTCTCAAGGATAAATTTTTTTGAGGTGACTGTTGTGGTGAACTTTTTTTTTTTTTCAATGGCATATGAAAACTGTTACCGAAATGTTCTTCTTTTTTTGCAATGTTTGGCATCCTGAGTTCAGCTTGGCAAGCTGTGAAAGACTCTAGAAAACCATTTGGAAAAAAAATTTGAGCAAAATTTTTCTTTTTGGTGGAAGATTATATTTTGAGATGAAGATTTTTTTTAACATAGGAAGAATTTTTTTACGGATTTTTTTTTTTCTGAAGGAAGAATTTTTTTGAGGTGACTTGTGGGGAACTTTTTTCTTTTCAATGGCATATGTTTTCTTAATATTTCAATACAAACACTATATACAACTTGTTTGGCATCCTGAGTTCAGCTTGGCAATCTGTGAAAGACTTGAAAACCATTTGGAAAAAAAGTTTGGGCAAAATTTTTCTTTTCGGTGGAAGATTACATTTTGAGAGGAAGATTTTTATTAACATAGGAAGAATTTTTTTACGATTTTTTTTTTCTGAAGGAAGAATTTTTTTGATGTGACTGTTGTAGGGAACTTTTTTTTTTTCAAAGGCAAATGAAAACTGCTTCCAAAATGTTCTTAATATTTCAATACAAACACTATGTACAACTTGTTTGGCATCCTGAGTTCAGCTTGGAAAGCTGTGAAAGACTCTTGAAAACCATTTGGAAAAAAAGTTTGAGCAAAATTTTTCTTTTTGGTGGAAGATTATATTTTGAGAGGAAGATTTTTTTTAACAAAGGAAGAATTTTTTTTACGAATTTTTTTTTTTCTCAAGGATACATTTTTTTGAGGTGACTGTTGTGGGGAACTTTTTTCTTTTCAATGGCATATGTGTTCTTAATATTTCAATACTATGTACAACTTGTTTGGCATCCTGAGTTCAGCTTGGCAATCTGTGAAAGACTCTTGAAAACCATTTGAAAAAAAAGTTTGGGCAAAATTTTTCTTTTTGGTGGAAGATTACATTTTGAGAGGAAGATTTTTTTTAACATAGGAAGAATTTTTTTACGAATTTTTTTTTTCTGAAGGAAGAATTTTTTTGAGATGAATGTTGTGGGGAACTTTTTTTTTTCAAAGGCAAATGAAAAATGCTTCCAAAAAGTTCTTAATATTTCAATACAAACACTATGTACAAGTGTACAAGTGTTTCAATTTCACTGAAAGCTGATGATAAAATTGACTTAATATTTCAATGCAAATACTATATATAACTAGTTTAGCATGCTGAGTTCTGCTTGGCAAGCCATGAAAGACTCTTGAAAACCATTTGGAACAAAAGTTACAGCACATTTGAACAAAGTTGAAAATTAGCCTTATTTCAGTGAGAGCTGCAGAAAGAAGCAATACAATTTCACTGAAAGCTGATGATAAAATTGACTTAAGATTTCAATGCAAATACTATATATAACTAGTTTAGCATGCTGAGTTCTGCTTGGCAAGCCATGAAAGACTCTTGAAAACCATTTGGAACAAAAGTTACAGCACATTTGAACAAAGTTGAAAATTAGGCTTATTTCAGTGAGAGCTGCAGAAAGAAGCAATAAAATTTCACTGAAAGCTGATGATAAAATTGACTTAAGATTTCAATGCAAATACTATATATAACTAGTTTAGCATGCTGAGTTCTGCTTGGCAAGCCATGAAAGACTCTTGAAAACCATTTGGAACAAAAGTTACAGCACATTTGAACAAAGTTGAAAATTAGCCTTATTTCAGTGAGAGCTGCAGAAAGAAGCAATAAAATTTCACTGAAAGCTGATGATAAAATTGACTTAATATTTCAATGCAAATACTATATATAACTAGTTTAGCATGCTGAGTTCTGCTTGGCAAGCCATGAAAGACTCTTGAAAACCATTTGGAACAAAAGTTACAGCACATTTGAACAAAGTTGAAAATTAGCCTTATTTCAGTGAGAGCTGCAGAAAGAAGCAATAAAATTTCACTGAAAGCTGATGATAAAATTGACTTAATATTTCAATGCAAATACTATATATAACTAGTTTAGCATGCTGAGTTCTGCTTGGCAAGCCATGAAAGACTCTTGAAAACCATTTGGAACAAAAGTTACAGCACATTTGAACAAAGTTGAAAATTAGGCTTATTTCAGTGAGAGCTGCAGAAAGAAGCAATAAAATTTCACTGAAAGCTGATGATAAAATTGACTTAATATTTCAATGCAAATACTATATATAACTAGTTTAGCATGCTGAGTTCTGCTTGGCAAGCCATGAAAGACTCTTGAAAACCATTTGGAACAAAAGTTACAGCACATTTGAACAAAGTTGAAAATTAGCCTTATTTCAGTGAGAGCTGCAGAAAGAAGCAATAAAATTTCACTGAAAGCTGATGATAAAATTGACTTAATATTTCAATGCAAATACTATATATAACTAGTTTAGCATGCTGAGTTCTGCTTGGCAAGCCATGAAAGACTCTTGAAAACCATTTGGAACAAAAGTTACAGCACATTTGAACAAAGTTGAAAATGAGCCTTATTTCAGTGAGAGCTGCAGAAAGAAGCAATAAAGTTTCACTGAAAGCTGATGATAAAATTGACTTAATATTTCAATGCAAATACTATATATAACTAGTTTAGCATGCTGAGTTCTGCTTGGCAAGCCATGAAAGACTCTTGAAAACCATTTGGAACAAAAGTTACAGCACATTTGAACAAAGTTGAAAATTAGCCTTATTTCAGTGAGAGCTGCAGAAAGAAGCAATACAATTTCACTGAAAGCTGATGATAAAATTGACTTAAGATTTCAATGCAAATACTATATATAACTAGTTTAGCATGCTGAGTTCTGCTTGGCAAGCCATGAAAGACTCTTGAAAACCATTTGGAACAAAAGTTACAGCACATTTGAACAAAGTTGAAAATTAGGCTTATTTCAGTGAGAGCTGCAGAAAGAAGCAATAAAATTTCACTGAAAGCTGATGATAAAATTGACTTAAGATTTCAATGCAAATACTATATATAACTAGTTTAGCATGCTGAGTTCTGCTTGGCAAGCCATGAAAGACTCTTGAAAACCATTTGGAACAAAAGTTACAGCACATTTGAACAAAGTTGAAAATTAGCCTTATTTCAGTGAGAGCTGCAGAAAGAAGCAATAAAATTTCACTGAAAGCTGATGATAAAATTGACTTAATATTTCAATGCAAATACTATATATAACTAGTTTAGCATGCTGAGTTCTGCTTGGCAAGCCATGAAAGACTCTTGAAAACCATTTGGAACAAAAGTTACAGCACATTTGAACAAAGTTGAAAATTAGCCTTATTTCAGTGAGAGCTGCAGAAAGAAGCAATAAAATTTCACTGAAAGCTGATGATAAAATTGACTTAATATTTCAATGCAAATACTATATATAACTAGTTTAGCATGCTGAGTTCTGCTTGGCAAGCCATGAAAGACTCTTGAAAACCATTTGGAACAAAAGTTACAGCACATTTGAACAAAGTTGAAAATTAGGCTTATTTCAGTGAGAGCTGCAGAAAGAAGCAATAAAATTTCACTGAAAGCTGATGATAAAATTGACTTAAGATTTCAATGCAAATACTATATATAACTAGTTTAGCATGCTGAGTTCTGCTTGGCAAGCCATGAAAGACTCTTGAAAACCATTTGGAACAAAAGTTACAGCACATTTGAACAAAGTTGAAAATTAGCCTTATTTCAGTGAGAGCTGCAGAAAGAAGCAATAAAATTTCACTGAAAGCTGATGATAAAATTGACTTAATATTTCAATGCAAATACTATATATAACTAGTTTAGCATGCTGAGTTCTGCTTGGCAAGCCATGAAAGACTCTTGAAAACCATTTGGAACAAAAGTTACAGCACATTTGAACAAAGTTGAAAATTAGCCTTATTTCAGTGAGAGCTGCAGAAAGAAGCAATAAAATTTCACTGAAAGCTGATGATAAAATTGACTTAAGATTTCAATGCAAATACTATATATAACTAGTTTAGCATGCTGAGTTCTGCTTGGCAAGCCATGAAAGACTCTTGAAAACCATTTGGAACAAAAGTTACAGCACATTTGAACAAAGTTGAAAATGAGCCTTATTTCAGTGAGAGCTGCAGAAAGAAGCAATAAAGTTTCACTGAAAGCTGATGATAAAATTGACTTAATATTTCAATGCAAATACTATATATAACTAGTTTAGCATGCTGAGTTCTGCTTGGCAAGCCATGAAAGACTCTTGAAAACCATTTGGAACAAAAGTTACAGCACATTTGAACAAAGTTGAAAATTAGCCTTATTTCAGTGAGAGCTGCAGAAAGAAGCAATAAAATTTCACTGAAAGCTGATGATAAAATTGACTTAAGATTTCAATGCAAATACTATATATAACTAGTTTAGCATGCTGAGTTCTGCTTGGCAAGCCATGAAAGACTCTTGAAAACCATTTGGAACAAAAGTTACAGCACATTTGAACAAAGTTGAAAATTAGCCTTATTTCAGTGAGAGCTGCAGAAAGAAGCAATAAAATTTCACTGAAAGCTGATGATAAAATTGACTTAATATTTCAATGCAAATACTATATATAACTAGTTTAGCATGCTGAGTTCTGCTTGGCAAGCCATGAAAGACTCTTGAAAACCATTTGGAACAAAAGTTACAGCACATTTGAACAAAGTTGAAAATTAGCCTTATTTCAGTGAGAGCTGCAGAAAGAAGCAATAAAGTTTCACTGAAAGCTGATGATAAAATGTACTTAATATTTCAATGCAAATACTATATATAACTAGTTTAGCATGCTGAGTTCTGCTTGGCAAGCCATGAAAGACTCTTGAAAACCATTTGGAACAAAAGTTACAGCACATTTGAACAAAGTTGAAAATTAGCCTTATTTCAGTGAGAGCTGCAGAAAGAAGCAATACAATTTCACTGAAAGCTGATGATAAAATTGACTTAAGATTTCAATGCAAATACTATATATAACTAGTTTAGCATGCTGAGTTCTGCTTGGCAAGCCATGAAAGACTCTTGAAAACCATTTGGAACAAAAGTTACAGCACATTTGAACAAAGTTGAAAATTAGGCTTATTTCAGTGAGAGCTGCAGAAAGAAGCAATAAAATTTCACTGAAAGCTGATGATAAAATTGACTTAAGATTTCAATGCAAATACTATATATAACTAGTTTAGCATGCTGAGTTCTGCTTGGCAAGCCATGAAAGACTCTTGAAAACCATTTGGAACAAAAGTTACAGCACATTTGAACAAAGTTGAAAATTAGCCTTATTTCAGTGAGAGCTGCAGAAAGAAGCAATAAAATTTCACTGAAAGCTGATGATAAAATTGACTTAATATTTCAATGCAAATACTATATATAACTAGTTTAGCATGCTGAGTTCTGCTTGGCAAGCCATGAAAGACTCTTGAAAACCATTTGGAACAAAAGTTACAGCACATTTGAACAAAGTTGAAAATTAGCCTTATTTCAGTGAGAGCTGCAGAAAGAAGCAATAAAATTTCACTGAAAGCTGATGATAAAATTGACTTAAGATTTCAATGCAAATACTATATATAACTAGTTTAGCATGCTGAGTTCTGCTTGGCAAGCCATGAAAGACTCTTGAAAACCATTTGGAACAAAAGTTACAGCACATTTGAACAAAGTTGAAAATGAGCCTTATTTCAGTGAGAGCTGCAGAAAGAAGCAATAAAGTTTCACTGAAAGCTGATGATAAAATTGACTTAATATTTCAATGCAAATACTATATATAACTAGTTTAGCATGCTGAGTTCTGCTTGGCAAGCCATGAAAGACTCTTGAAAACCATTTGGAACAAAAGTTACAGCACATTTGAACAAAGTTGAAAATTAGCCTTATTTCAGTGAGAGCTGCAGAAAGAAGCAATAGAATTTCACTGAAAGCTGATGATAAAATTGACTTAAGATTTCAACGCAAATACTATATATAACTAGTTTAGCATGCTGAGTTCTGCTTGGCAAGCCATGAAAGACTCTTGAAAACCATTTGGAACAAAAGTTACAGCACATTTGAACAAAGTTGAAAATTAGCCTTATTTCAGTGAGAGCTGCAGAAAGAAGCAATAAAATTTCACTGAAAGCTGATGATAAAATTGACTTAATATTTCAATGCAAATACTATATATAACTAGTTTAGCATGCTGAGTTCTGCTTGGCAAGCCATGAAAGACTCTTGAAAACCATTTGGAACAAAAGTTACAGCACATTTGAACAAAGTTGAAAATTAGCCTTATTTCAGTGAGAGCTGCAGAAAGAAGCAATACAATTTCACTGAAAGCTGAAAAAAAGTTTGAGCAAAATTTTTCTTTTTGGTGGAAGATTATATTTTGAGAGGAAGATTTCTTTTATCACAGGAAGATTTTTTTTATCGACATTGGTTTTTTTTGGAGGAAGAATTTTTTTTCGGTTGACAGTGGGAATTCTTTTTTTGAAGGCAAATGAAAACTGCTTCTGAAATCTGCTTTATATTTCAATGCAAATAATTGAAAGTACAACTTGTTTGGCATCCTGAGTTCAGCTTGGCAAGCTGTGAAACACTCTTGAAAACCATTTGGAAAAAAAGTTTGGGCAAAATTTTCCTTTTTGGTGGAAGATTATATTTTGAGAGGAACATTTTTTTTAACATAGGAAGAATTTTTTTACGATTTTTTTTTTTCTGAAGGAAGAATTTTTTTGAGGTGACTGTTGTGGGGAACTTTTTTTTTTCAATGGCATATGAAAACTGCTATTGAAACGTTCTTATTGCAATGTTTGGCATCCTGAGTTCAGCTTGGCAAGCTGTGAAACACTCTTGAAAACCATTTGGAAAAATAGTTTGGGCAAAATTTTCCTTTTTGGTGGAAGATTATATTTTGAGAGGAACATTTTTTTTAACATAGGAAGAATTTTTTTTACGAATTTTTTTTTTTCTGAAGGAAGAATTTTTTTGAGGTGACTGTTGTGGGGAACTTTTTTTTTTCAATGGCATATGAAAACTGCTATCGAAACGTTCTTCTTATTGCAATGTTTGGCATCCTGAGTTCAGCTTGGCAAGCTGTGAAACACTCTTGAAAACCATTTGGAAAAAAAGTTTGGGCAAAATTTTCCTTTTTGGTGGAAGATTATATTTTGAGAGGAACATTTTTTTTAACATAGGAAGAATTTTTTTACGATTTTTTTTTTCTGAAGGAAGAATTTTTTTGAGGTGACTGTTGTGGTGAACTTTTTTTTTTTTCAATGGCATATGAAAACTGCTACCGAAATGTTCTTCTTATTGCAATGTTTGGCATCCTGAGTTCAGCTTGGCAAGCTGTGAAACACTCTTGAAAACTATTTGGAAAAAAAGTTTGGGCAAAATTTTCCTTTTTGGTGGAAGATTATATTTTGAGAGGAACATTTTTTTTAACATAGGAAGAATTTTTTTACGATTTTTTTTTTCTGAAGGAAGAATTTTTTTAAGGTGACTGTTGTGGTGAACTTTTTTTTTTTTCAATGGCATATGAACACTGCTACCGAAATGGTCTTCTTATTGCAATGTTTGGCATCCTGAGTTCAGCTTGGCAAGCTGTGAAACACTCTTGAAAACCATTTGGAAAAAAAGTTTGGGCAAAATTTTCCTTTTTGGTGGAAGATTATATTTTGAGATGAAGATTTTTTTTAACATAGGAAGAATTTTTTTACGAATTTTTTTTTTCTGAAGGAAGAATTTTTTTGAGTTGACTGTTGTGGGGAACTTTTTTTTTCAATGGCATATGAAAACTGCTACCGAAATGTTCTTCTTATTGCAATGTTTGGAATCCTGAGTTCAGCTTGGCAAGCTGTGAAATACTCTTGAAAACCATTTGGAAAAAAAGTTTGAGCAAAATTTTTCTTTTTGGTGGAAGACTATATTTTGAGACGAAGATTTTTTTTAACATAGGAAGAATTTTTTTTACGATTTTTTTTTTTCTGAAGGAAGAATTTTTTTGAGGTGACTGTTGTGGGGAACTTTTTTTTTTCATTGGCATATGAAAACTGCTATCGAAACGTTCTTCTTATTGCAATGTTTGGCATCCTGAGTTCAGCTTGGCAAGCTGTGAAACACTCTTGAAAACCATTTGGAAAAAAAGTTTGGGCAAAATTTTCCTTTTTGGTGGAAGATTATATTTTGAGAGGAACATTTTTTTTAACATAGGAAGAATTTTTTTACGATTTTTTTTTTCTGAAGGAAGAATTTTTTTGAGGTGACTGTTGTGGTGAACTTTTTTTTTTTTCAATGGCATATGAAAACTGCTACCGAAATGTTCTTCTTATTGCAATGTTTGGCATCCTGAGTTCAGCTTGGCAAGCTGTGAAACACTCTTGAAAACCATTTGGAAAAAAAGTTTGGGCAAAATTTTCCTTTTTGGTGGAAGATTATATTTTGAGATGAAGATTTTTTTTAACATAGGAAGAATTTTTTTACGAATTTTTTTTTTCTGAAGGAAGAATTTTTTTGAGTTGACTGTTGTGGGGAACTTTTTTTTTTCAATGGCATATGAAAACTGCTACCGAAACGTTCTTCTTATTGCAATGTTTGGAATCCTGAGTTCAGCTTGGCAAGCTGTGAAATACTTTTGAAAACCATTTGGAAAAAAAGTTTGAGCAAAATTTTTCTTTTTGGTGGAAGACTATATTTTGAGACGAAGATTTTTTTTAACATAGGAAGAATTTTTTTTACGAATTTTTTTTTTTCTGAAGGAAGAATTTTTTTGAGGTGACTGTTGTGGGGAACTTTTTTTTTTCATTGGCATATGAAAACTGCTATCGAAACGTTCTTCTTATTGCAATGTTTGGCATCCTGAGTTCAGCTTGGCAAGCTGTGAAACACTCTTGAAAACCATTTGGAAAAAAAGTTTGGGCAAAATTTTCCTTTTTGGTGGAAGATTATATTTTGAGAGGAACATTTTTTTTAACATAGGAAGAATTTTTTTACGATTTTTTTTTTCTGAAGGAAGAATTTTTTTGAGGTGACTTTTGTGGTGAACTTTTTTTTTTTTAATGGCTTATGAAAACTGCTACCGAAATGTTCTTCTTATTGCAATGTTTGGCATCCTGAGTTCAGCTTGGCAAGCTGTGAAACACTCTTGAAAACCATTTGGAAAAAAAGTTTGGGCAAAATTTTCCTTTTTGGTGGAAGATTATATTTTGAGAGGAACATTTTTTTTAACATAGGAAGAATTTTTTTACGATTTTTTTTTTTCTGAAGGAAGAATTTTTTTGAGGTGACTGTTGTGGGAAACTTTTTTTTTTCAATGGCATATGAAAACTGCTATCGAAACGTTCTTCTTATTGCAATGTTTGGCATCCTGAGTTCAGCTTGGCAAGCTGTGAAACACTCTTGAAAACCATTTGGAACAAAAGTTACAGCACATTTGAACAAAGTTGAAAATTAGCCTTATTTCAGTGAGAGCTGCAGAAAGAAGCAATAAAATTTCACTGAAAGCTGATGATAAAATTGACTTAATATTTCAATGCAAATACTATATATAACTAGTTTAGCATGCTGAGTTCTGCTTGGCAAGCCATGAAAGACTCTTGAAAACCATTTGGAACAAAAGTTACAGCACATTTGAACAAAGTTGAAAATTAGCCTTATTTCAGTGAGAGCTGCAGAAAGAAGCAATAAAATTTCACTGAGAGCTGATGATAAAATTGACTTAATATTTCAATGCAAATACTATATATAACTAGTTTAGCATGCTGAGTTCTGTTTGGCAAGCCATGAAAGACTCTTGAAAACCATTTGGAACAAAAGTTACAGCACATTTGAACAAAGTTGAAAATTAGCCTTATTTCAGTGAGAGCTGCAGAAAGAAGCAATAAAATTTCACTGAAAGCTGATGATAAAATTGACTTAAGATTTCAATGCAAATACTATATATAACTAGTTTAGCATGCTGAGTTCTGCTTGGCAAGCCATGAAAGACTCTTGAAAACCATTTGGAACAAAAGTTACAGCACATTTGAACAAAGTTGAAAATTAGCCTTATTTCAGTGAGAGCTGCAGAAAGAAGCAATAAAATTTCACTTAAAGCTGATGATAAAATTTACTTAAGATTTCAATGCAAATACTATATATAACTAGTTTAGCATGCTGAGTTCTGCTTGGCAAGCCATGAAAGACTCTTGAAAACCATTTGGAACAAAAGTTACAGCACATTTGAACAAAGTTGAAAATTAGCCTTATTTCAGTGAGAGCTGCAGAAAGAAGCAATAAAATTTCACTGAAAGCTGATGATAAAATTGACTTAATATTTCAATGCAAATACTATATATAACTAGTTTAGCATGCTGAGTTCTGCTTGGCAAGCCATGAAACACTCTTGAAAACCATTTGGAAAAAAAGTTTGGGCAAAATTTTCCTTTTTGGTGGAAGATTATATTTTGAGAGGAAAATTTTTTTTAACATAGGAAGAATTTTTTTACGATTTTTTTTTTTCTGAAGGAAGAATTTTTTTGAGGTGACTGTTGTGGGGAACTTTTTTTTTTCAATGGCATATGAAAACTGCTATCGAAACGTTCTTCTTATTGCAATGTTTGGCATCCTGAGTTCAGCTTGGCAAGCTGTGAAACACTCTTGAAAACCATTTGGAAAAAAAGTTTGGGCAAAATTTTCCTTTTTGGTGGAAGATTATATTTTGAGAGGAACATTTTTTTTAACATAGGAAGAATTTTTTTTACGAATTTTTTTTTTTCTGAAGGAAGAATTTTTTTGAGGTGACTGTTGTGGGGAACTTTTTTTTTTCATTGGCATATGAAAACTGCTATCGAAACGTTCTTCTTATTGCAATGTTTGGCATCCTGAGTTCAGCTTGGCAAGCTGTGAAACACTCTTGAAAACCATTTGGAAAAAAAGTTTGGGCAAAATTTTCCTTTTTGGTGGAAGATTATATTTTGAGAGGAACATTTTTTTTAACATAGGAAGAATTTTTTTACGATTTTTTTTTTCTGAAGGAAGAATTTTTTTGAGGTGACTTTTGTGGTGAACTTTTTTTTTTTTAATGGCTTATGAAAACTGCTACCGAAATGTTCTTCTTATTGCAATGTTTGGCATCCTGAGTTCAGCTTGGCAAGCTGTGAAACACTCTTGAAAACCATTTGGAAAAAAAGTTTGGGCAAAATTTTCCTTTTTGGTGGAAGATTATATTTTGAGAGGAACATTTTTTTTAACATAGGAAGAATTTTTTTACGATTTTTTTTTTTCTGAAGGAAGAATTTTTTTGAGGTGACTGTTGTGGGGAACTTTTTTTTTTCAATGGCATATGAAAACTGCTATCGAAACGTTCTTCTTATTGCAATGTTTGGCATCCTGAGTTCAGCTTGGCAAGCTGTGAAACACTCTTGAAAACCATTTGGAACAAAAGTTACAGCACATTTGAACAAAGTTGAAAATTAGCCTTATTTCAGTGAGAGCTGCAGAAAGAAGCAATAAAATTTCACTGAAAGCTGATGATAAAATTGACTTAATATTTCAATGCAAATACTATATATAACTAGTTTAGCATGCTGAGTTCTGCTTGGCAAGCCATGAAAGACTCTTGAAAACCATTTGGAACAAAAGTTACAGCACATTTGAACAAAGTTGAAAATTAGCCTTATTTCAGTGAGAGCTGCAGAAAGAAGCAATAAAATTTCACTGAGAGCTGATGATAAAATTGACTTAATATTTCAATGCAAATACTATATATAACTAGTTTAGCATGCTGAGTTCTGTTTGGCAAGCCATGAAAGACTCTTGAAAACCATTTGGAACAAAAGTTACAGCACATTTGAACAAAGTTGAAAATTAGCCTTATTTCAGTGAGAGCTGCAGAAAGAAGCAATAAAATTTCACTGAGAGCTGATGATAAAATTGACTTAATATTTCAATGCAAATACTATATATAACTAGTTTAGCATGCTGAGTTCTGTTTGGCAAGCCATGAAAGACTCTTGAAAACCATTTGGAACAAAAGTTACAGCACATTTGAACAAAGTTGAAAATTAGCCTTATTTCAGTGAGAGCTGCAGAAAGAAGCAATAAAATTTCACTGAAAGCTGATGATAAAATTGACTTAAGATTTCAATGCAAATACTATATATAACTAGTTTAGCATGCTGAGTTCTGCTTGGCAAGCCATGAAAGACTCTTGAAAACCATTTGGAACAAAAGTTACAGCACATTTGAACAAAGTTGAAAATTAGCCTTATTTCAGTGAGAGCTGCAGAAAGAAGCAATAAAATTTCACTTAAAGCTGATGATAAAATTTACTTAAGATTTCAATGCAAATACTATATATAACTAGTTTAGCATGCTGAGTTCTGCTTGGCAAGCCATGAAAGACTCTTGAAAACCATTTGGAACAAAAGTTACAGCACATTTGAACAAAGTTGAAAATTAGCCTTATTTCAGTGAGAGCTGCAGAAAGAAGCAATAAAATTTCACTGAAAGCTGATGATAAAATTGACTTAATATTTCAATGCAAATACTATATATAACTAGTTTAGCATGCTGAGTTCTGCTTGGCAAGCCATGAAAGACTCTTGAAAACCATTTGGAACAAAAGTTACAGCACATTTGAACAAAGTTGAAAATTAGCCTTATTTCAGTGAGAGCTGCAGAAAGAAGCAATAAAATTTCACTGAAAGCTGATGATAAAATTGACTTAATATTTCAATGCAAATACTATATATAACTAGTTTAGCATGCTGAGTTCTGCTTGGCAAGCCATGAAAGACTCTTGAAAACCATTTGGAACAAAAGTTACAGCACATTTGAACAAAGTTGAAAATTAGGCTTATTTCAGTGAGAGCTGCAGAAAGAAGCAATAAAATTTCACTGAAAGCTGATGATAAAATTGACTTAAGATTTCAATGCAAATACTATATATAACTAGTTTAGCATGCTGAGTTCTGCTTGGCAAGCCATGAAAGACTCTTGAAAACCATTTGGAACAAAAGTTACAGCACATTTGAACAAAGTTGAAAATGAGCCTTATTTCAGTGAGAGCTGCAGAAAGAAGCAATAAAGTTTCACTGAAAGCTGATGATAAAATTGACTTAATATTTCAATGCAAATACTATATATAACTAGTTTAGCATGCTGAGTTCTGCTTGGCAAGCCATGAAAGACTCTTGAAAACCATTTGGAACAAAAGTTAAAGCACATTTGAACAAAGTTGAAAATTAGCCTTATTTCAGTGAGAGCTGCAGAAAGAAGCAATAGAATTTCACTGAAAGCTGATGATAAAATTGACTTAAGATTTCAACGCAAATACTATATATAACTAGTTTAGCATGCTGAGTTCTGCTTGGCAAGCCATGAAAGACTCTTGAAAACCATTTGGAACAAAAGTTACAGCACATTTGAACAAAGTTGAAAATTAGCCTTATTTCAGTGAGAGCTGCAGAAAGAAGCAATAAAATTTCACTGAAAGCTGATGATAAAATTGACTTAATATTTCAATGCAAATACTATATATAACTAGTTTAGCATGCTGAGTTCTGCTTGGCAAGCCATGAAAGACTCTTGAAAACCATTTGGAACAAAAGTTACAGCACATTTGAACAAAGTTGAAAATTAGCCTTATTTCAGTGAGAGCTGCAGAAAGAAGCAATAAAATTTCACTGAAAGCTGAAAAAAAGTTTGAGCAAAATTTTTCTTTTTGGTGGAAGATTATATTTTGAGAGGAAGATTTCTTTTATCACAGGAAGATTTTTTTTATCGACATTGGTTTTTTTTGGAGGAAGAATTTTTTTTCGGTTGACAGTGGGAATTCTTTTTTTGAAGGCAAATGAAAACTGCTTCTGAAATCTGCTTTATATTTCAATGCAAATAATTGAAAGTACAACTTGTTTGGCATCCTGAGTTCAGCTTGGCAAGCTGTGAAACACTCTTGAAAACCATTTGGAAAAAAAGTTTGGGCAAAATTTTCCTTTTTGGTGGAAGATTATATTTTGAGAGGAACATTTTTTTTAACATAGGAAGAATTTTTTTACGATTTTTTTTTTTCTGAAGGAAGAATTTTTTTGAGGTGACTGTTGTGGGGAACTTTTTTTTTTCAATGGCATATGAAAACTGCTATTGAAACGTTCTTATTGCAATGTTTGGCATCCTGAGTTCAGCTTGGCAAGCTGTGAAACACTCTTGAAAACCATTTGGAAAAATAGTTTGGGCAAAATTTTCCTTTTTGGTGGAAGATTATATTTTGAGAGGAACATTTTTTTTAACATAGGAAGAATTTTTTTTACGAATTTTTTTTTTTCTGAAGGAAGAATTTTTTTGAGGTGACTGTTGTGGGGAACTTTTTTTTTTCAATGGCATATGAAAACTGCTATCGAAACGTTCTTCTTATTGCAATGTTTGGCATCCTGAGTTCAGCTTGGCAAGCTGTGAAACACTCTTGAAAACCATTTGGAAAAAAAGTTTGGGCAAAATTTTCCTTTTTGGTGGAAGATTATATTTTGAGAGGAACATTTTTTTTAACATAGGAAGAATTTTTTTACGATTTTTTTTTTCTGAAGGAAGAATTTTTTTGAGGTGACTGTTGTGGTGAACTTTTTTTTTTTTCAATGGCATATGAAAACTGCTACCGAAATGTTCTTCTTATTGCAATGTTTGGCATCCTGAGTTCAGCTTGGCAAGCTGTGAAACACTCTTGAAAACTATTTGGAAAAAAAGTTTGGGCAAAATTTTCCTTTTTGGTGGAAGATTATATTTTGAGAGGAACATTTTTTTTAACATAGGAAGAATTTTTTTACGATTTTTTTTTTCTGAAGGAAGAATTTTTTTGAGGTGACTGTTGTGGTGAACTTTTTTTTTTTTCAATGGCATATGAACACTGCTACCGAAATGGTCTTCTTATTGCAATGTTTGGCATCCTGAGTTCAGCTTGGCAAGCTGTGAAACACTCTTGAAAACCATTTGGAAAAAAAGTTTGGGCAAAATTTTCCTTTTTGGTGGAAGATTATATTTTGAGATGAAGATTTTTTTTAACATAGGAAGAATTTTTTTACGAATTTTTTTTTTCTGAAGGAAGAATTTTTTTGAGTTGACTGTTGTGGGGAACTTTTTTTTTCAATGGCATATGAAAACTGCTACCGAAATGTTCTTCTTATTGCAATGTTTGGAATCCTGAGTTCAGCTTGGCAAGCTGTGAAATACTCTTGAAAACCATTTGGAAAAAAAGTTTGAGCAAAATTTTTCTTTTTGGTGGAAGACTATATTTTGAGACGAAGATTTTTTTTAACATAGGAAGAATTTTTTTTACGATTTTTTTTTTTCTGAAGGAAGAATTTTTTTGAGGTGACTGTTGTGGGGAACTTTTTTTTTTCATTGGCATATGAAAACTGCTATCGAAACGTTCTTCTTATTGCAATGTTTGGCATCCTGAGTTCAGCTTGGCAAGCTGTGAAACACTCTTGAAAACCATTTGGAAAAAAAGTTTGGGCAAAATTTTCCTTTTTGGTGGAAGATTATATTTTGAGAGGAACATTTTTTTTAACATAGGAAGAATTTTTTTACGATTTTTTTTTTCTGAAGGAAGAATTTTTTTGAGGTGACTGTTGTGGTGAACTTTTTTTTTTTTCAATGGCATATGAAAACTGCTACCGAAATGTTCTTCTTATTGCAATGTTTGGCATCCTGAGTTCAGCTTGGCAAGCTGTGAAACACTCTTGAAAACCATTTGGAAAAAAAGTTTGGGCAAAATTTTCCTTTTTGGTGGAAGATTATATTTTGAGATGAAGATTTTTTTTAACATAGGAAGAATTTTTTTACGAATTTTTTTTTTCTGAAGGAAGAATTTTTTTGAGTTGACTGTTGTGGGGAACTTTTTTTTTTCAATGGCATATGAAAACTGCTACCGAAACGTTCTTCTTATTGCAATGTTTGGAATCCTGAGTTCAGCTTGGCAAGCTGTGAAATACTTTTGAAAACCATTTGGAAAAAAAGTTTGAGCAAAATTTTTCTTTTTGGTGGAAGACTATATTTTGAGACGAAGATTTTTTTTAACATAGGAAGAATTTTTTTTACGAATTTTTTTTTTTCTGAAGGAAGAATTTTTTTGAGGTGACTGTTGTGGGGAACTTTTTTTTTTCATTGGCATATGAAAACTGCTATCGAAACGTTCTTCTTATTGCAATGTTTGGCATCCTGAGTTCAGCTTGGCAAGCTGTGAAACACTCTTGAAAACCATTTGGAAAAAAAGTTTGGGCAAAATTTTCCTTTTTGGTGGAAGATTATATTTTGAGAGGAACATTTTTTTTAACATAGGAAGAATTTTTTTACGATTTTTTTTTTCTGAAGGAAGAATTTTTTTGAGGTGACTTTTGTGGTGAACTTTTTTTTTTTTAATGGCTTATGAAAACTGCTACCGAAATGTTCTTCTTATTGCAATGTTTGGCATCCTGAGTTCAGCTTGGCAAGCTGTGAAACACTCTTGAAAACCATTTGGAAAAAAAGTTTGGGCAAAATTTTCCTTTTTGGTGGAAGATTATATTTTGAGAGGAACATTTTTTTTAACATAGGAAGAATTTTTTTACGATTTTTTTTTTTCTGAAGGAAGAATTTTTTTGAGGTGACTGTTGTGGGAAACTTTTTTTTTTCAATGGCATATGAAAACTGCTATCGAAACGTTCTTCTTATTGCAATGTTTGGCATCCTGAGTTCAGCTTGGCAAGCTGTGAAACACTCTTGAAAACCATTTGGAACAAAAGTTACAGCACATTTGAACAAAGTTGAAAATTAGCCTTATTTCAGTGAGAGCTGCAGAAAGAAGCAATAAAATTTCACTGAAAGCTGATGATAAAATTGACTTAATATTTCAATGCAAATACTATATATAACTAGTTTAGCATGCTGAGTTCTGCTTGGCAAGCCATGAAAGACTCTTGAAAACCATTTGGAACAAAAGTTACAGCACATTTGAACAAAGTTGAAAATTAGCCTTATTTCAGTGAGAGCTGCAGAAAGAAGCAATAAAATTTCACTGAGAGCTGATGATAAAATTGACTTAATATTTCAATGCAAATACTATATATAACTAGTTTAGCATGCTGAGTTCTGTTTGGCAAGCCATGAAAGACTCTTGAAAACCATTTGGAACAAAAGTTACAGCACATTTGAACAAAGTTGAAAATTAGCCTTATTTCAGTGAGAGCTGCAGAAAGAAGCAATAAAATTTCACTGAAAGCTGATGATAAAATTGACTTAAGATTTCAATGCAAATACTATATATAACTAGTTTAGCATGCTGAGTTCTGCTTGGCAAGCCATGAAAGACTCTTGAAAACCATTTGGAACAAAAGTTACAGCACATTTGAACAAAGTTGAAAATTAGCCTTATTTCAGTGAGAGCTGCAGAAAGAAGCAATAAAATTTCACTTAAAGCTGATGATAAAATTTACTTAAGATTTCAATGCAAATACTATATATAACTAGTTTAGCATGCTGAGTTCTGCTTGGCAAGCCATGAAAGACTCTTGAAAACCATTTGGAACAAAAGTTACAGCACATTTGAACAAAGTTGAAAATTAGCCTTATTTCAGTGAGAGCTGCAGAAAGAAGCAATAAAATTTCACTGAAAGCTGATGATAAAATTGACTTAATATTTCAATGCAAATACTATATATAACTAGTTTAGCATGCTGAGTTCTGCTTGGCAAGCCATGAAACACTCTTGAAAACCATTTGGAAAAAAAGTTTGGGCAAAATTTTCCTTTTTGGTGGAAGATTATATTTTGAGAGGAAAATTTTTTTTAACATAGGAAGAATTTTTTTACGATTTTTTTTTTTCTGAAGGAAGAATTTTTTTGAGGTGACTGTTGTGGGGAACTTTTTTTTTCAATGGCATATGAAAACTGCTATCGAAACGTTCTTCTTATTGCAATGTTTGGCATCCTGAGTTCAGCTTGGCAAGCTGTGAAACACTCTTGAAAACCATTTGGAAAAAAAGTTTGGGCAAAATTTTCCTTTTTGGTGGAAGATTATATTTTGAGAGGAACATTTTTTTTAACATAGGAAGAATTTTTTTTACGAATTTTTTTTTTTCTGAAGGAAGAATTTTTTTGAGGTGACTGTTGTGGGGAACTTTTTTTTTTCATTGGCATATGAAAACTGCTATCGAAACGTTCTTCTTATTGCAATGTTTGGCATCCTGAGTTCAGCTTGGCAAGCTGTGAAACACTCTTGAAAACCATTTGGAAAAAAAGTTTGGGCAAAATTTTCCTTTTTGGTGGAAGATTATATTTTGAGAGGAACATTTTTTTTAACATAGGAAGAATTTTTTTACGATTTTTTTTTTCTGAAGGAAGAATTTTTTTGAGGTGACTTTTGTGGTGAACTTTTTTTTTTTTAATGGCTTATGAAAACTGCTACCGAAATGTTCTTCTTATTGCAATGTTTGGCATCCTGAGTTCAGCTTGGCAAGCTGTGAAACACTCTTGAAAACCATTTGGAAAAAAAGTTTGGGCAAAATTTTCCTTTTTGGTGGAAGATTATATTTTGAGAGGAACATTTTTTTTAACATAGGAAGAATTTTTTTACGATTTTTTTTTTCTGAAGGAAGAATTTTTTTGAGGTGACTGTTGTGGGGAACTTTTTTTTTTCAATGGCATATGAAAACTGCTATCGAAACGTTCTTCTTATTGCAATGTTTGGCATCCTGAGTTCAGCTTGGCAAGCTGTGAAACACTCTTGAAAACCATTTGGAACAAAAGTTACAGCACATTTGAACAAAGTTGAAAATTAGCCTTATTTCAGTGAGAGCTGCAGAAAGAAGCAATAAAATTTCACTGAAAGCTGATGATAAAATTGACTTAATATTTCAATGCAAATACTATATATAACTAGTTTAGCATGCTGAGTTCTGCTTGGCAAGCCATGAAAGACTCTTGAAAACCATTTGGAACAAAAGTTACAGCACATTTGAACAAAGTTGAAAATTAGCCTTATTTCAGTGAGAGCTGCAGAAAGAAGCAATAAAATTTCACTGAGAGCTGATGATAAAATTGACTTAAGATTTCAATGCAAATACTATATATAACTAGTTTAGCATGCTGAGTTCTGCTTGGCAAGCTATGAAAGACTCTTGAAAACCATTTGGAACAAAAGTTACAGCACATTTGAACAAAGTTGAAAATTAGCCTTATTTCAGTGAGAGCTGCAGAAAGAAGCAATAAAATTTCACTGAGAGCTGATGATAAAATTGACTTAATATTTCAATGCAAATACTATATATAACTAGTTTAGCATGCTGAGTTCTGCTTGGCAAGCCATAAAAGACTCTTGAAAACCATTTGGAACAAAAGTTACAGCACATTTGAACAAAGTTGAAAATTAGCCTTATTTCAGTGAGAGCTGCAGAAAGAAGCAATAAAATTTCACTGAGAGCTGATGATAAAATTGACTTAAGATTTCAATGCAAATACTATATATAACTAGTTTAGCATGCTGAGTTCTGCTTGGCAAGCCATGAAAGACTCTTGAAAACCATTTGGAACAAAAGTTACAGCACATTTGAACAAAGTTGAAAATTAGCCTTATTTCAGTGAGAGCTGCAGAAAGAAGCAATAAAATTTCACTGAGAGCTCATGATAAAATTGACTTAATATTTCGATGCAAATACTATATATAACTAGTTTAGCATGCTGAGTTCTGTTTGGCAAGCCATGAAAGACTCTTGAAAACCATTTGGAACAAAAGTTACAGCACATTTGAACAAAGTTGAAAATTAGCCTTATTTCAGTGAGAGCTGCAGAAAGAAGCAATAAAATTTCACTGAAAGCTGATGATAAAATTGACTTAAGATTTCAATGCAAATACTATATATAACTAGTTTAGCATGCTGAGTTCTGCTTGGCAAGCCATGAAAGACTCTTGAAAACCATTTGGAACAAAAGTTACAGCACATTTGAACAAAGTTGAAAATTAGCCTTATTTCATTGAGAGCTGCAGAAAGAAGCAATAAAATTTCACTGAAAGCTGATGATAAAATTGACTTAATATTTCAATGCAAATACTATATATAACTAGTTTAGCATGCTGAGTTCTGCTTGGCAAGCCATGAAAGACTCTTGAAAACCATTTGGAACAAAAGTTACAGCACATTTGAACAAAGTTGAAAATTAGCCTTATTTCAGTGAGAGCTGCAGAAAGAAGCAATAAAATTTCACTGAAAGCTGATGATAAAATTGACTTAATATTTCAATGCAAATACTATATATAACTAGTTTAGCATGCTGAGTTCTGCTTGGCAAGCCATGAAAGACTCTTGAAAACCATTTGGAACAAAAGTTACAGCACATTTGAACAAAGTTGAAAATTAGCCTTATTTCAGTGAGAGCTGCAGAAAGAAGCAATAAAATTTCACTGAAAGCTGATGATAAAATTGACTTAATATTTCAATGCAAATACTATATATAACTAGTTTAGCATGCTGAGTTCTGCTTGGCAAGCCATGAAAGACTCTTGAAAACCATTTGGAACAAAAGTTACAGCACATTTGAACAAAGTTGAAAATTAGCCTTATTTCAGTGAGAGCTGCAGAAAGAAGCAATAAAATTTCACTGAAAGCTGAAAAAAAGTTTGAGCAAAATTTTTCTTTTTGGTGGGAGATTATATTTTGAGAGGAAGATTTCTTTTATCACAGGAAGATTTTTTTTATCGACATTGGTTTTTTTTGGAGGAAGAATTTTTTTTCGGTTGACAGTGGGAATTCTTTTTTTGAAGGCAAATGAAAACTGCTTCTGAAATCTGCTTTATATTTCAATGCAAATAATTGAAAGTACAACTTGTTTGGAATCCTGAGTTCAGCTTGGCAAGCTGTGAAATACTCTTGAAAACCATTTGGAAAAAAAGTTTGAGCAAAATTTTTCTTTTTGGTGGAAGACTATATTTTGAGACGAAGATTTTTTTTAACATAGGAAGAATTTTTTTTACGAATTTTTTTTTTTCTGAAGGAAGAATTTTTTTGAGGTGACTGTTTTGGTGAACTTTTTTTTTTTTCAATGGCATATGAAAACTGCTACCGAAATGTTCTTCTTATTGCAATGTTTGGCATCCTAAGTTCAGCTTGGCAAGCTGTGAAACACTCTTGAAAACCATTTGGAAAAAAAGTTTGGGCAAAATTTTCCTTTTTGGTGGAAGATTATATTTTGAGAGGAACATTTTTTTTAACATAGGAAGAATTTTTTTACGATTTTTTTTTTTCTGAAGGATGAATTTTTTTGAGGTGACTGTTGTGGTGAACTTTTTTTTTTTTCAATGGCATATGAAAACTGCTACCAAAATGTTCTTCTTATTGCAATGTTTGGCATCCTGAGTTCAGCTTGGCAATCTGTGAAAGACTCTTGAAAACCATTTGGAAAAAAAGTTTGGGCAAAATTTTTCTTTTTGGTGGAAGATTACATTTTGAGAGGAAGATTTTTTTAACATAGGAAGAATTTTTTTACGATTTTTTTTATTTCTGAAGGAAGAATTTTTTTGAGGTGACTGTTGTGGGGAACTTTTTTCTTTTCAATGGCATATGTGTTCTTAATATTTCAATACAAACACTATGTACAACTTGTTTGGCATCCTGAGTTCAGCTTGGCAATCTGTGAAAGACTCTTGAAAACCATTTGGAAAAAAAGTTTGGGCAAAATTTTTCTTTTTGGTGGAAGATTATATTTTGAGAGGAAGATTTTTTTTAACATATGAAGAATTTTTTTACAATTTTTTTTTTTCTGAAGGAAGAATTTTTTTGAGGTGACTGCTGTGGGGAACTTTTTTTTTTTTTCAATGGCATATGAAAACTGCTACCGAAACGTTCTTCTTATTGCAATGTTTGGCATCCTGAGTTCAGCTTGGCAAGCTGTGAAACACTCTTGGAAACTATTTGGAAAAAAAGTTTGGGCAAAATTTTCCTTTTTGGTGGAAGATTATATTTTGAGAGGAACATTTTTTTTAACATAGGAAGAATTTTTTTACGAATTTTTTTTTTCTGAAAGAAGAATTTTTTTGAGGTGACTGTTGTGGGGAACTTTTTTTTTTCAATGGCATATGAAAACTGCTACCGAAATGTTCTTCTTATTGCAATGTTTGGCATCCTGAGTTCAGCTTGGCAAGCTGTGAAACACTCTTGAAAACCATTTGGAAAAAAAGTTTGGGCAAAATTTTCCTTTTTGGTGGAAGATTATATTTTGAGAGGAAGAATTTTTTTAACATAGGAAGAACTTTTTTTACGAATTTTTTTTTTCTGAAAGAAGAATTTTTTTGAGGTGACTGTTGTGGGGAACTTTTTTTTTTCAATGGCATATGAAAACTGCTACCGAAATGTTCTTCTTATTGCAATGTTTGGCATCCTGAGTTCAGCTTGGCAAGCTGTGAAACACTCTTGAAAACCATTTGGAAAAAAAGTTTGGGCAAAATTTTCCTTTTTGGTGGAAGATTATATTTTGAGAGGAAGAATTTTTTTAACATAGGAAGACTTTTTTTACGAATTTTTTTTTTCTGAAAGAAGAATTTTTTTGAGGTGACTGTTGTGGGGAACTTTTTTTTTCAATGGCATATGAAAACTGCTACCGAAATGTTCTTCTTATTGCAATGTTTGGAATCCTGAGTTCAGCTTGGCAAGCTGTGAAATACTCTTGAAAACCATTTGGAAAAAAAGTTTTAGCAACATTTTTCTTTTTGGTGGAAGATTATATTTAGAGAGGAAGATTTTTTTTAACATAGGAAGAATTTTTTTACGATTTTTTTTTTCTGAAGGAAGAATTTTTTTGAGGTGACTGTTGTGGTGAACTTTTTTTTTTTTCAATGGCATATGAAAACTGCTACCGAAATGTTCTTCTTATTGCAATGTTTGGCATCCTGAGTTCAGCTTGGCAAGCTGTGAAACACTCTTGAAAACCATTTGGAAAAAAAGTTTGGGCAAAATTTTCCTTTTTGGTGGAAGATTATATTTTGAGATGAAGATTTTTTTTAACATAGGAAGAATTTTTTTACGAATTTTTTTTTTCTGAAGGAAGAATTTTTTTGAGGTGACTGTTGTGGGGAACTTTTTTTTATCAATGGCATATGAAAACTGCTATCGAAACGTTCTTCTTATTGCAATGTTTGGAATCCTGAGTTCAGCTTGGCAAGCTGTGAAATACTCTTGAAAACCATTTGGAAAAAAAATTTTAGCAACATTTTTCTTTTTGGTGGAAGATTATATTTTGAGAGGAAGATTTTTTTTAACATAGGAAGAATTTTTTTACGATTTTTTTTTTTCTGAAGGAAGAATTTTTTTGAGGTGACTGTTGTGGTAAACTTTTTTTTTTCAATGGCATATGAAAACTGCTATCGAAACGTTCTTCTTATTGCAATGTTTGGCATCCTGAGTTCAGCTTGGCAAGCTGTGAAACACTCTTGAAAACCATTTGGAAAAAAAGTTTGGGCAAAATTTTCCTTTTTGGTGGAAGATTATATTTTGAGAGGAAAATTTTTTTTAACATAGGAAGAATTTTTTTACGATTTTTTTTTTCTGAAGGAAGAATTTTTTTAAGGTGACTGTTGTGGTGAACTTCTTTTTTTTTCAATGGCATATGAAAACTGCTACCGAAATGGTCTTCTTATTGCAATGTTTGGCATCCTGAGTTCAGCTTGGCAAGCTGTGAAATACTCTTGAAAACCATTTGGAAAAAAAGTTTGAGCAACATTTTTCTTTTTGGTGGAAGACTATATTTTGAGACGAAGATTTTTTTTAACATAGGAAGAATTTTTTTTACGAATTTTTTTTTTTCTGAAGGAAGAATTTTTTTGAGGTGACTGTTGTGGGGAACTTTTTTTTTTCATTGGCATATGAAAACTGCTATCGAAACGTTCTTCTTATTGCAATGTTTGGCATCCTGAGTTCAGCTTGGCAAGCTGTGAAACACTCTTGAAAACCATTTGGAAAAAAAGTTTGGGCAAAATTTTCCTTTTTGGTGGAAGATTATATTTTGAGAGGAAGATTTCTTTTAACATAGGAAGAATTTTTTTACGAATTTTTTTTTTCTGAAGGAAGAATTTTTTTGAGGTGACTGTTGTGAGGAACTTTTTTTTTTCAATGGCATATGAAAACTGCTACCGAAACGTTCTTCTTATTGCAATGTTTGGAATCCTGAGTTCAGCTTGGCAAGCTGTGAAATACTCTTGAAAACCATTTGGAAAAAAAGTTTGAGCAAAATTTTTCTTTTTGGTGGAAGACTATATTTTGAGACGAAGATTTTTTTTAACATAGGAAGAAGTTTTTTTTAAAGAATTTTTTTTTTTCTGAAGGAAGAATTTTTTTGAGGTGACTGTTGTGGGGAACTTTTTTTTTTCATTGGAATATGAAAACTGCTATCGAAACGTTCTTCTTATTGCAATGTTTGGCATCCTGAGTTCAGCTTGGCAAGCTGTGAAACACTCTTGAAAACCATTTGGAAAAAAAGTTTGGGCAAAATTTTCCTTTTTGGTGGAAGATTATATTTTGAGAGGAACATTTTTTTTAACATAGGAAGAATTTTTTTGAGATTTTTTTTTTCTGAAGGAAGAATTTTTTTGAGGTGACTGTTGTGGTGAACTTTTTTTTTTTTCAATGGCATATTTAAACTGCTACCGAAATGTTCTTCTTATTGCAATGTTTGGCATCCTGAGTTCAGCTTGGCAAGCTGTGAAACACTCTTGAAAACCATTTGGAAAAAAAGTTTGGGCAAAATTTTCCTTTTTGGTGGAAGATTATATTTTGAGATGAAGATTTTTTTTAACATAGGAAGAATTTTTTTACGAATTTTTTTTTTCTGAAGGAAGAATTTTTTTGAGGTGACTGTTGTGGGGAACTTTTTTATATCAATGGCATATGAAAACTGCTATCGAAACGTTCGTCTTATTGCAATGTTTGGAATCCTGAGTTCAGCTTGGCAAGCTGTGAAATACTCTTGAAAACCATTTGGAAAAAAAATTTTAGCAACATTTTTCTTTTTGGTGGAAGATTATATTTTGAGAGGAAGATTTTTTTTAACACAGGAAGAATTTTTTTACGATTTTTTTTTTTCTGAAGGAAGAATTTTTTTGAGGTGACTGTTGTGGTGAACTTTTTTTTTTTTTCAATGGCATATGAAAACTGCTACCGAAATGTTCTTCTTTTTTTGCAATGTTTGGCATCCTGAGTTCAGCTTGGCAAGCTGTGAAAGACTCTAGAAAACCATTTGGAAAAAAAATTTGAGCAAAATTTTTCTTTTTGGTGGAAGATTATATTTTGAGATGAAGATTTTTTTTAACATAGGAAGAATTTTTTTACGGATTTTTTTTTTTCTGAAGGAAGAATTTTTTTGAGGTGACTGTTGTGGGGAACTTTTTTCTTTTCAATGGAACATGTTTTCTTAATATTTCAATACAACTTGTTTGGCATCCTGAGTTCAGCTTGGCAATCTGTGAAAGACTTGAAAACCATTTGGAAAAAAAGTTTGGGCAAAATTTTTCTTTTTGGTGGAAGATTACATTTTGAGAGGAAGATTTTTTTTAACATTGGAAGAATTTTTTTACGATTTTTTTTTGCTGAAGGAAGAATTTTTTTGATGTGACTGTTGTAGGGAACTTTTTTTTTTTTCAAAGGCAAATGAAAACTGCTTCCAAAATGTTCTTAATATTTCAATACAAACACTATGTACAACTTGTTTGGCATCCTGAGTTCAGCTTGGAAAGCTGTGAAAGACTCTTGAAAACCATTTGGAAAAAAAGTTTGAGCAAAATTTTTCTTTTTGGTGGAAGATTATATTTTGAGAGGAAGATTTTTTTTAACAAAGGAAGAATTTTTTTTACGAATTTTTTTTTTCTCAAGGATGAATTTTTTTGAGGTGACTGTTGTGGGGAACTTTTTTCTTTTCAATGGCATATGTGTTCTTAATATTTCAATACTATGTACAACTTGTTTGGCATCCTGAGTTCAGCTTGGCAATCTGTGAAAGACTCTTGAAAACCATTTGAAAAAAAAGTTTGGGCAAAATTTTTCTTTTTGGGAGGAAGATTTTTTTTAACATAGGAAGAATTTTTTTACGAATTTTTTTTTTCTGAACGAAGAATTTTTTTGAGATGAATGTTGTGGGGAACTTTTTTTTTTCAAAGGCAAATGAAAAATGCTTCCAAAAAGTTCTTAATATTTCAATACAAACACTATGTACAAGTTTACAAGTGTTTCAATTTCACTGAAAGCTGATGATAAAATTGACTTAATATTTCAATGCAAATACTATATATAACTAGTTTAGCATGCTGAGTTCTGCTTGGCAAGCCATGAAAGACTCTTGAAAACCATTTGGAACAAAAGTTACAGCACATTTGAACAAAGTTGAAAATTAGCCTTATTTCAGTGAGAGCTGCAGAAAGAAGCAATAAAATTTCACTGAAAGCTGATGATAAAATTGACTTAATATTTCAATGCAAATACTATATATAACTAGTTTAGCATGCTGAGTTCTGCTTGGCAAGCCATGAAAGACTCTTGAAAACCATTTGGAACAAAAGTTACAGCACATTTGAACAAAGTTGAAAATTAGCCTTATTTCAGTGAGAGCTGCAGAAAGAAGCAATAAAATTTCACTGAAAGCTGATGATAAAATTGACTTAATATTTCAATGCAAATACTATATATAACTAGTTTAGCATGCTGAGTTCTGCTTGGCAAGCCATGAAAGACTCTTGAAAACCATTTGGAACAAAAGTTACAGCACATTTGAACAAAGTTGAAAATTAGCCTTATTTCAGTGAGAGCTGCAGAAAGAAGCAATAAAATTTCACTGAAAGCTGATGATAAAATTGACTTAATATTTCAATGCAAATACTATATATAACTAGTTTAGCATGCTGAGTTCTGCTTGGCAAGCCATGAAAGACTCTTGAAAACCATTTGGAACAAAAGTTACAGCACATTTGAACAAAGTTGAAAATTAGCCTTATTTCAGTGAGAGCTGCAGAAAGAAGCAATAAAATTTCACTGAAAGCTGATGATAAAATTGACTTAATATTTCAATACAAATACTATATATAACTAGTTTAGCATGCCGAGTTCTGCTTGGCAAGCCATGAAAGACTCTTGAAAACCATTTGGAACAAAAGTTACAGCACATTTGAACAAAGTTGAAAATTAGCCTTATTTCAGTGAGAGCTGCAGAAAGAAGCAATAAAATTTCACTGAAAGCTGATGATAAAATTGACTTAATATTTCAATGCAAATACTATATATAACTAGTTTAGCATGCTGAGTTCTGCTTGGCAAGCCATGAAAGACTCTTGAAAACCATTTGGAACAAAAGTTACAGCACATTTGAACAAAGTTGAAAATTAGCCTTATTTCAGTGAGAGCTGCAGAAAGAAGCAATAAAATTTCACTGAAAGCTGATGATAAAATTGACTTAATATTTCAATGCAAATACTATATATAACTAGTTTAGCATGCTGAGTTCTGCTTGGCAAGCCATGAAAGACTCTTGAAAACCATTTGGAACAAAAGTTACAGCACATTTGAACAAAGTTGAAAATTAGCCTTATTTCAGTGAGAGCTGCAGAAAGAAGCAATAAAATTTCACTGAAAGCTGATGATAAAATTGACTTAAGATTTCAATGCAAATACTATATATAACTAGTTTAGCATGCTGAGTTCTGCTTGGCAAGCCATGAAAGACTCTTGAAAACCATTTGGAACAAAAGTTACAGCACATTTGAACAAAGTTGAAAATTAGCCTTATTTCAGTGAGAGCTGCAGAAAGAAGCAATAAAATTTCACTGAAAGCTGATGATAAAATTGACTTAATATTTCAATGCAAATACTATATATAACTAGTTTAGCATGCTGAGTTCTGCTTGGCAAGCCATGAAAGACTCTTGAAAACCATTTGGAACAAAAGTTACAGCACATTTGAACAAAGTTGAAAATTAGCCTTATTTCAGTGAGAGCTGCAGAAAGAAGCAATAAAATTTCACTGAAAGCTGATGATAAAATTGACTTAATATTTCAATACAAATACTATATATAACTAGTTTAGCATGCCGAGTTCTGCTTGGCAAGCCATGAAAGACTCTTGAAAACCATTTGGAACAAAAGTTACAGCACATTTGAACAAAGTTGAAAATTAGCCTTATTTCAGTGAGAGCTGCAGAAAGAAGCAATAAAATTTCACTGAAAGCTGATGATAAAATTGACTTAAGATTTCAATGCAAATACTATATATAACTAGTTTAGCATGCTGAGTTCTGCTTGGCAAGCCATGAAAGACTCTTGAAAACCATTTGGAACAAAAGTTACAGCACATTTGAACAAAGTTGAAAATTAGCCTTATTTCAGTGAGAGCTGCAGAAAGAAGCAATAAAATTTCACTGAAAGCTGATGATAAAATTGACTTAATATTTCAATGCAAATACTATATATAACTAGTTTAGCATGCTGAGTTCTGCTTGGCAAGCCATGAAAGACTCTTGAAAACCATTTGGAACAAAAGTTACAGCACATTTGAACAAAGTTGAAAATTAGCCTTATTTCAGTGAGAGCTGCAGAAAGAAGCAATAAAATTTCACTGAAAGCTGATGATAAAATTGACTTAATATTTCAATGCAAATACTATATATAACTAGTTTAGCATGCTGAGTTCTGCTTGGCAAGCCATGAAAGACTCTTGAAAACCATTTGGAACAAAAGTTACAGCACATTTGAACAAAGTTGAAAATTAGCCTTATTTCAGTGAGAGCTGCAGAAAGAAGCAATAAAATTTCACTGAAAGCTGATGATAAAATTGACTTAAGATTTCAATGCAAATACTATATATAACTAGTTTAGCATGCTGAGTTCTGCTTGGCAAGCCATGAAAGACTCTTGAAAACCATTTGGAACAAAAGTTACAGCACATTTGAACAAAATTGAAAATTAGCCTTATTTCAGTGAGAGCTGCAGAAAGAAGCAATAAAATTTCACTGAGAGCTGATGATAAAATTGACTTAATATTTCAATGCAAATACTATATATAACTAGTTTAGCATGCTGAGTTCTGTTTGGCAAGCCATGAAAGACTCTTGAAAACCAGTTACAGCACATTTGAACAAAGTTGAAAATTAGCCTTATTTCAGTGAGAGCTGCAGAAAGAAGCAATAAAATTTCACTGAAAGCTGATGATAAAATTGACTTAAGATTTCAATGCAAATACTATATATAACTAGTTTAGCATGCTGAGTTCTGCTTGGCAAGCCATGAAAGACTCTTGAAAACCATTTGGAACAAAAGTTACAGCACATTTGAACAAAGTTGAAAATTAGCCTTATTTCAGTGAGAGCTGCAGAAAGAAGCAATAAAATTTCACTGAAAGCTGATGATAAAATTGACTTAATATTTCAATGCAAATACTATATATAACTAGTTTAGCATGCTGAGTTCTGCTTGGCAAGCCATGAAAGACTCTTGAAAACCATTTGGAACAAAAGTTACAGCACATTTGAACAAAGTTGAAAATTAGCCTTATTTCAGTGAGAGCTGCAGAAAGAAGCAATAAAATTTCACTGAAAGCTGATGATAAAATTGACTTAATATTTCAATGCAAATACTATATATAACTAGTTTAGCATGCTGAGTTCTGCTTGGCAAGCCATGAAAGACTCTTGAAAACCATTTGGAACAAAAGTTACAGCACATTTGAACAAAGTTGAAAATTAGCCTTATTTCAGTGAGAGCTGCAGAAAGAAGCAATAAAATTTCACTGAAAGCTGATGATAAAATTGACTTAATATTTCAATGCAAATACTATATATAACTAGTTTAGCATGCTGAGTTCTGCTTGGCAAGCCATGAAAGACTCTTGAAAACCATTTGGAACAAAAGTTACAGCACATTTGAACAAAGTTGAAAATTAGCCTTATTTCAGTGAGAGCTGCAGAAAGAAGCAATAAAATTTCACTGAAAGCTGAAAAAAAGTTTGAGCAAAATTTTTCTTTTTGGTGGAAGATTATATTTTGAGAGGAAGATTTCTTTTATCACAGGAAGATTTTTTTTATCGACATTGGTTTTTTTTGGAGGAAGAATTTTTTTTCGGTTGACAGTGGGAATTCTTTTTTTGAAGGCAAATGAAAACTGCTTCTGAAATCTGCTTTATATTTCAATGCAAATAATTGAAAGTACAACTTGTTTGGAATCCTGAGTTCAGCTTGGCAAGCTGTGAAATACTCTTGAAAACCATTTGGAAAAAAAGTTTGAGCAAAATTTTTCTTTTTGGTGGAAGACTATATTTTGAGACGAAGATTTTTTTTAACATAGGAAGAATTTTTTTTACGAATTTTTTTTTTCTGAAGGAAGAATTTTTTTGAGGTGACTGTTGTGGGGAACTTTTTTTTTTCAATGGCATATGAAAACTGCTATCGAAACGTTCTTCTTATTGCAATGTTTGGCATCCTGTGTTCAGCTTGGCAAGCTGTGCAACACTCTTGAAAACCATTTGGAAAAAAAGTTTGGGCAAAATTTTCCTTTTTGGTGGAAGATTATATTTTGAGAGGAACATTTTTTTTAACATAGGAAGAATTTTTTTACGATTTTTTTTTTTTCTGAAGGAAGAATTTTTTTGAGGTGACTGTTGTGGGGAACTTTTTTTTTTCAATGGCATATGAAAACTGCTATCGAAACGTTCTTCTTATTGCAATGTTTGGCATCCTGAGTTCAGCTTGGCAAGCTGTGAAACACTCTTGAAAACCATTTGGAAAAAAAGTTTGGGCAAAATTTTCATTTTTGGTGGAAGATTATATTTTGAGAGGAACATTTTTTTTAACATAGGAAGAATTTTTTTTACGAATTTTTTTTTTTCTGAAGGAAGAATTTTTTTGAGGTGACTGTTGTGGGGAACTTTTTTTTTTCAATGGCATATGAAAACTGCTATCGAAACGTTCTTCTTATTGCAATGTTTGGCATCCTGAGTTCAGCTTGGCAAGCTGTGAAACACTCTTGAAAACCATTTGGAAAAAAAGTTTGGGCAAAATTTTCCTTTTTGGTGGAAGATTATATTTTGAGAGGAACATTTTTTTCAACATAGGAAGAATTTTTTTACGATTTTTTTTTTCTGAAGGAAGAATTTTTTTGAGGTGACTGTTGTGGTGAACTTTTTTTTTTTTCAATGGCATATGAAAACTGCTACCGAAATGTTCTTCTTATTGCAATGTTTGGCATCCTGAGTTCAGCTTGGCAAGCTGTGAAACACTCTTGAAAACCATTTGGAAAAAAAGTTTGGGCAAAATTTTCCTTTTTGGTGGAAGATTATATTTTGAGATGAAGATTTTTTTTAACATAGGAAGAATTTTTTTACGATTTTTTTTTTCTGAAGGAAGAATTTTTTTGAGGTGACTGTTGTGGGGAACTTTTTTTTTTCAATGGCATATGAAAACTGCTACCGAAACGTTCTTCTTATTGCAATGTTTGGAATCCTGAGTTCAGCTTGGCAAGCTGTGAAATACTCTTGAAAACCATTTGGAAAAAAAGTTTGAGCAAAATTTTTCTTTTTGGTGGAAGACTATATTTTGAGACAAAGATTTTTTTTAACATAGGAAGAATTTTTTTTACGAATTTTTTTTTTCTGAAGGAAGAATTTTTTTGAGGTGACTGTTGTGGGGAACTTTTTTTTTTCATTGGCATATGAAAACTGCTATCGAAACGTTCTTCTTATTGCAATGTTTGGCATCCTGAGTTCAGCTTGGCAAGCTGTGAAACACTCTTGAAAACCATTTGGAAAAAAAGTTTGGGCAAAATTTTCCTTTTTGGTGGAAGATTATATTTTGAGAGGAACATTTTTTTTAACATAGGAAGAATTTTTTTACGATTTTTTTTTTTCTGAAGGAAGAATTTTTTTGAGGTGACTGTTGTGGTGAACTTTTTTTTTTTTCAATGGCATATGAAAACTGCTACCGAAATGTTCTTCTTATTGCAATGTTTGGCATCCTGAGTTCAGCTTGGCAAGCTGTGAAACACTCTTGAAAACCATTTGGAAAAAAAGTTTGGGCAAAATTTTCCTTTTTGGTGGAAGATTATATTTTGAGAGGAACATTTTTTTTAACATAGGAAGAATTTTTTTACGATTTTTTTTTTCTGAAGGAAGAATTTTTTTGAGGTGACTGTTGTGGTGAACTTTTTTTTTTTTCAATGGCATATGAAAACTGCTACCGAAATGTTCTTCTTATTGCAATGTTTGGCATCCTGAGTTCAGCTTGGCAAGCTGTGAAACACTCTTGAAAACCATTTGGAAAAAAAGTTTGGGCAAAATTTTCCTTTTTGGTGGAAGATTATATTTTGAGATGAAGATTTTTTTTAACATAGGAAGAATTTTTTTACGATTTTTTTTTTCTGAAGGAAGAATTTTTTTGAGGTGACTGTTGTGGGGAACTTTTTTTTTTCAATGGCATATGAAAACTGCTACCGAAACGTTCTTCTTATTGCAATGTTTGGAATCCTGAGTTCAGCTTGGCAAGCTGTGAAATACTCTTGAAAACCATTTGGAAAAAAAGTTTGAGCAAAATTTTTCTTTTTGGTGGAAGACTATATTTTGAGACGAAGATTTTTTTTAACATAGGAAGAATTTTTTTTACGAATTTTTTTTTTTCTGAAGGAAGAATTTTTTTGAGGTGACTGTTGTGGGGAACTTTTTTTTTTCATTGGCATATGAAAACTGCTATCGAAAGGTTCTTCTTATTGCAATGTTTGGCATCCTGAGTTCAGCTTGGCAAGCTGTGAAACACTCTTGAAAACCATTTGGAAAAAAAGTTTGGGCAAAATTTTCCTTTTTGGTGGAAGATTATATTTTGAGAGGAACATTTTTTTTAACATAGGAAGAATTTTTTTACGATTTTTTTTTTTCTGAAGGAAGAATTTTTTTGAGGTGACTGTTGTGGTGAACTTTTTTTTTTTCAATGGCATATGAAAACTGCTACCGAAATGTTCTTCTTATTGCAATGTTTGGCATCCTGAGTTCAGCTTGGCAAGCTGTGAAACACTCTTGAAAACCATTTGGAAAAAAAGTTTGGGCAAAATTTTCCTTTTTGGTGGAAGATTATATTTTGAGAGGAACATTTTTTTTAACATAGGAAGAATTTTTTTACGATTTTTTTTTTCTGAAGGAAGAATTTTTTTGAGGTGACTGTTGTGGTGAACTTTTTTTTTTTTCAATGGCATATGAAAACTGCTACCGAAATGTTCTTCTTATTGCAATGTTTGGCATCCTGAGTTCAGCTTGGCAAGCTGTGAAACAATCTTGAAAACCATTTGGAAAAAAAGTTTGGGCAAAATTTTCCTGTTTGGTGGAAGATTATATTTTGAGATGAAGATTTTTTTTAACATAGGAAGAATTTTTTTACGAATTTTTTTTTTCTGAAGGAAGAATTTTTTTGAGGTGACTGTTGTGGGGAACTTTTTTTTATCAATGGCATATGAAAACTGCTATCGAAACGTTCTTCTTATTGCAATGTTTGGCATCCTGAGTTCAGCTTGGCAAGCTGTGAAACACTCTTGAAAACCATTTGGAAAAAAAGTTTGGGCAAAATTTTCCTTTTTGGTGGAAGATTATATTTTGAGAGGAACATTTTTTTTAACATAGGAAGAATTTTTTTACGATTTTTTTTTTCTGAAGGAAGAATTTTTTTAAGGTGACTTTTGTGGTGAACTTTTTTTTTTTCAATGGCATATGAAAACTGCTACAGAAATGGTCTTCCTATTGCAATGTTTGGCATCCTGAGTTCAGCTTGGCAAGCTGTGAAACACTCTTGAAAACCATTTGGAAAAAAAGTTTGGGCAAAATTTTCCTTTTTGGTGGAAGATTATATTTTGAGATGAAGATTTTTTTTAACATAGGAAGAATTTTTTTACGAATTTTTTTTTTCTGAAGGAAGAATTTTTTTGAGGTGACTGTTGTGGGGAACTTTTTTTTTTCAATGGCATATGAAAACTGCTACCGAAACGTTCTTCTTATTGCAATGTTTGGAATCCTGAGTTCAGCTTGGCAAGCTGTGAAATACTCTTGAAAACCATTTGGAAAAAAAGTTTGAGCAAAATTTTTCTTTTTGGTGGAAGACTATATTTTGAGACGAAGATTTTTTTAACATAGGAAGAATTTTTTTTACGAATTTTTTTTTTTCTGAAGGAAGAATTTTTTTGAGGTGACTGTTGTGGGGAACTTTTTTTTTTCATTGGCATATGAAAACTGCTATCGAAACGTTCTTTTTATTGCAATGTTTGGCATCCTGAGTGCAGCTTGGCAAGCTGTGAAACACTCTTGAAAACCATTTGGAAAAAAAGTTTGGGCAAAATTTTCCTTTTTGGTGGAAGATTATATTTTGAGAGGAACATTTTTTTTAACATAGGAAGAATTTTTTTACGATTTTTTTTTTCTGAAGGAAGAATTTTTTTGAGGTGACTGTTGTGATGAACTTTTTTTTTTTTCAATGGCATATGAAAACTGCTACCGAAATGTTCTTCTTATTGCAATGTTTGGCATCCTGAGTTCAGCTTGGCAAGCTGTGAAACACTCTTGAAAACCATTTGGAAAAAAAGTTTGGGCAAAATTTTCCTTTTTGGTGGAAGATTATATTTTGAGATGGAGATTTTTTTTAACATAGGAAGAATTTTTTTTTTCTGAAGGAAGAATTTTTTTGAGGTGACTTTTGTGGGGAACTTTTTTTTATCAATGGCATATGAAAACTGCTATCGAAACGTTCTTCTTATTGCAATGTTTGGCATCCTGAGTTCAGCTTGGCAAGCTGTGAAATACTCTTGAAAACCATTTGGAAAAAAAATTTTAGCAACATTTTTCTTTTTGGTGGAAGATTATATTTTGAGAGGAAGATTTTTTTTAACATAGGAAGAATTTTTTTACGATTTTTTTTTTTCTGAAGGAAGAATTTTTTTGAGGTGACTGTTGTGGTGAACTTTTTTTTTTGTTCAATGGCATATGAAAACTGCTACCGAAATGTTCTTCTTTTTTTGCAATGTTTGGCATCCTGAGTTCAGCTTGGCAAGCTGTGAAAGACTCTAAAAACCATTTGGAAAAAAAATTTGAGCAAAATTTTTCTTTTTGGTGGAAGATTATATTTTGAGATGAAGATTTTTTTTAACATAGGAAGAATTTTTTTACGGATTTTTTTTTTTCTGAAGGAAGAATTTTTTTGAGGTGACTGTTGTGGGGAACTTTTTTCTTTTCAATGGCATATGTTTTCTTAATATTTCAATACAAACACTATATACAACTTGTTTGGCATCCTGAGTTCAGCTTGGCAATCTGTGAAAGACTTGAAAACCATTTGGAAAAAAAGTTTGGGCAAAATTTTCCTTTTTGGTGGAAGATTACATTTTGAGAGGAAGATTTTTTTTAACATAGGAAGAATTTTTTTACGATTTTTTTTTTCTGAAGGAAGAATTTTTTTGATGTGACTGTTGTAGGGAACTTTTTTTTTTTTCAAAGGCAAATGAAAACTGCTTCCAAAATGTTCTTAATATTTCAATACAAACACTATGTACAACTTGTTTGGCATCCTGAGTTCAGCTTGGAAAGCTGTGAAAGACTCTTGAAAACCATTTGGAAAAAAAGTTTGAGCAAAATTTTTCTTTTTGGTGGAAGATTATATTTTGAGAGGAAGATTTTTTTTAACAAAGGAAGAATTTTTTTTACGAATTTTTTTTTTTCTCAAGGATAAATTTTTTTGAGGTGACTGTTGTGGGGAACTTTTTTCTTTTCAATGGCATATGTGTTCTTAATATTTCAATACTATGTACAACTTGTTTGGCATCCTGAGTTCAGCTTGGCAATCTGTGAAAGACTCTTGAAAACCATTTGAAAAAAAAGTTTGGGCAAAATTTTTCTTTTTGGTGGAAGATTACATTTTGAGAGGAAGATTTTTTTTAACATAGGAAGAATTTTTTTACGAGTTTTTTTTTTCTGAAGGAAGAATTTTTTTGAGATGAATGTTGTGGGGAACTTTTTTTTTTCAAAGGCAAATGAAAAATGCTTCCAAAAAGTTCTTAATATTTCAATACAAACACTATGTACAAGTGTACAAGTGTTTCAATTTCACTGAAAGCTGATGATAAAATTGACTTAATATTTCAATGCAAATACTATATATAACTAGTTTAGCATGCTGAGTTCTGCTTGGCAAGCCATGAAAGACTCTTGAAAACCATTTGGAACAAAAGTTACAGCACATTTGAACAAAGTTGAAAATTAGCCTTATTTCAGTGAGAGCTGCAGAAAGAAGCAATAAAATTTCACTGAAAGCTGATGATAAAATTGACTTAATATTTCAATGCAAATACTATATATAACTAGTTTAGCATGCTGAGTTCTGCTTGGCAAGCCATGAAAGACTCTTGAAAACCATTTGGAACAAAAGTTACAGCACATTTGAACAAAGTTGAAAATTAGCCTTATTTCAGTGAGAGCTGCAGAAAGAAGCAATAAAATTTCACTGAAAGCTGATGATAAAATTGACTTAAGATTTCAATGCAAATACTATATATAACTAGTTTAGCATGCTGAGTTCTGCTTGGCAAGCCATGAAAGACTCTTGAAAACCATTTGGAACAAAAGTTACAGCACATTTGAACAAAGTTGAAAATTAGGCTTATTTCAGTGAGAGCTGCAGAAAGAAGCAATAAAATTTCACTGAAAGCTGATGATAAAATTGACTTAAGATTTCAATGCAAATACTATATATAACTAGTTTAGCATGCTGAGTTCTGCTTGGCAAGCCATGAAAGACTCTTGAAAACCATTTGGAACAAAAGTTACAGCACATTTGAACAAAGTTGAAAATTAGCCTTATTTCAGTGAGAGCTGCAGAAAGAAGCAATAAAATTTCACTGAAAGCTGATGATAAAATTGACTTAATATTTCAATGCAAATACTATATATAACTAGTTTAGCATGCTGAGTTCTGCTTGGCAAGCCATGAAAGACTCTTGAAAACCATTTGGAACAAAAGTTACAGCACATTTGAACAAAGTTGAAAATTAGCCTTATTTCAGTGAGAGCTGCAGAAAGAAGCAATACAATTTCACTGAAAGCTGATGATAAAATTGACTTAAGATTTCAATGCAAATACTATATATAACTAGTTTAGCATGCTGAGTTCTGCTTGGCAAGCCATGAAAGACTCTTGAAAACCATTTGGAACAAAAGTTACAGCACATTTGAACAAAGTTGAAAATTAGCCTTATTTCAGTGAGAGCTGCAGAAAGAAGCAATAAAGTTTCACTGAAAGCTGATGATAAAATTGACTTAATATTTCAATGCAAATACTATATATAACTAGTTTAGCATGCTGAGTTCTGCTTGGCAAGCCATGAAAGACTCTTGAAAACCATTTGGAACAAAAGTTACAGCACATTTGAACAAAGTTGAAAATTAGCCTTATTTCAGTGAGAGCTGCAGAAAGAAGCAATAAAATTTCACTGAAAGCTGATGATAAAATTGACTTAAGATTTCAACGCAAATACTATATATAACTAGTTTAGCATGCTGAGTTCTGCTTGGCAAGCCATGAAAGACTCTTGAAAACCATTTGGAACAAAAGTTACAGCACATTTGAACAAAGTTGAAAATTAGGCTTATTTCAGTGAGAGCTGCAGAAAGAAGCAATACAATTTCACTGAAAGCTGATGATAAAATTGACTTAAGATTTCAATGCAAATACTATATATAACTAGTTTAGCATGCTGAGTTCTGCTTGGCAAGCCATGAAAGACTCTTGAAAACCATTTGGAACAAAAGTTACAGCACATTTGAACAAAGTTGAAAATTAGCCTTATTTCAGTGAGAGCTGCAGAAAGAAGCAATAAAATTTCACTGAAAGCTGATGATAAAATTGACTTAATATTTCAATGCAAATACTATATATAACTAGTTTAGCATGCTGAGTTCTGCTTGGCAAGCCATGAAAGACTCTTGAAAACCATTTGGAACAAAAGTTACAGCACATTTGAACAAAGTTGAAAATTAGCCTTATTTCAGTGAGAGCTGCAGAAAGAAGCAATAAAATTTCACTGAAAGCTGATGATAAAATTGACTTAATATTTCAATGCAAATACTATATATAACTAGTTTAGCATGCTGAGTTCTGCTTGGCAAGCCATGAAAGACTCTTGAAAACCATTTGGAACAAAAGTTACAGCACATTTGAACAAAGTTGAAAATTAGCCTTATTTCAGTGAGAGCTGCAGAAAGAAGCAATAAAGTTTCACCGAAAGCTGATGATAAAATTGACTTAATATTTCAATGCAAATACTATATATAACTAGTTTAGCATGCTGAGTTCTGCTTGGCAAGCCATGAAAGACTCTTGAAAACCATTTGGAACAAAAGTTACAGCACATTTGAACAAAGTTGAAAATTAGGCTTATTTCAGTGAGAGCTGCAGAAAGAAGCAATAAAATTTCACTGAAAGCTGATGATAAAATTGACTTAAGATTTCAATGCAAATACTATATATAACTAGTTTAGCATGCTGAGTTCTGCTTGGCAAGCCATGAAAGACTCTTGAAAACCATTTGGAACAAAAGTTACAGCACATTTGAACAAAGTTGAAAATTAGGCTTATTTCAGTGAGAGCTGCAGAAAGAAGCAATAAAATTTCACTGAAAGCTGATGATAAAATTGACTTAAGATTTCAATGCAAATACTATATATAACTAGTTTAGCATGCTGAGTTCTGCTTGGCAAGCCATGAAAGACTCTTGAAAACCATTTGGAACAAAAGTTACAGCACATTTGAACAAAGTTGAAAATTAGCCTTATTTCAGTGAGAGCTGCAGAAAGAAGCAATAAAATTTCACTGAAAGCTGATGATAAAATTGACTTAATATTTCAATGCAAATACTATATATAACTAGTTTAGCATGCTGAGTTCTGCTTGGCAAGCCATGAAAGACTCTTGAAAACCATTTGGAACAAAAGTTACAGCACATTTGAACAAAGTTGAAAATTAGCCGTATTTCAGTGAGAGCTGCAGAAAGAAGCAATAAAATTTCACTGAAAGCTGATGATAAAATTGACTTAAGATTTCAATGCAAATACTATATATAACTAGTTTAGCATGCTGAGTTCTGCTTGGCAAGCCATGAAAGACTCTTGAAAACCATTTGGAACAAAAGTTACAGCACATTTGAACAAAGTTGAAAATTAGCCTTATTTCAGTGAGAGCTGCAGAAAGAAGCAATAAAATTTCACTGAAAGCTGATGATAAAATTGACTTAATATTTCAATGCAAATACTATATATAACTAGTTTAGCATGCTGAGTTCTGCTTGGCAAGCCATGAAAGACTCTTGAAAACCATTTGGAACAAAAGTTACAGCACATTTGAACAAAGTTGAAAATTAGCCTTATTTCAGTGAGAGCTGCAGAAAGAAGCAATAAAATTTCACTGAAAGCTGATGATAAAATTGACTTAAGATTTCAATGCAAATACTATATATAACTAGTTTAGCATGCTGAGTTCTGCTTGGCAAGCCATGAAAGACTCTTGAAAACCATTTGGAACAAAAGTTACAGCACATTTGAACAAAGTTGAAAATTAGGCTTATTTCAGTGAGAGCTGCAGAAAGAAGCAATAAAATTTCACTGAAAGCTGATGATAAAATTGACTTAAGATTTCAATGCAAATACTATATATAACTAGTTTAGCATGCTGAGTTCTGCTTGGCAAGCCATGAAAGACTCTTGAAAACCATTTGGAACAAAAGTTACAGCACATTTGAACAAAGTTGAAAATTAGCCGTATTTCAGTGAGAGCTGCAGAAAGAAGCAATAAAATTTCACTGAAAGCTGATGATAAAATTGACTTAAGATTTCAATGCAAATACTATATATAACTAGTTTAGCATGCTGAGTTCTGCTTGGCAAGCCATGAAAGACTCTTGAAAACCATTTGGAACAAAAGTTACAGCACATTTGAACAAAGTTGAAAATTAGCCTTATTTCAGTGAGAGCTGCAGAAAGAAGCAATAAAATTTCACTGAAAGCTGATGATAAAATTGACTTAATATTTCAATGCAAATACTATATATAACTAGTTTAGCATGCTGAGTTCTGCTTGGCAAGCCATGAAAGACTCTTGAAAACCATTTGGAACAAAAGTTACAGCACATTTGAACAAAGTTGAAAATTAGCCTTATTTCAGTGAGAGCTGCAGAAAGAAGCAATAAAATTTCACTGAAAGCTGAAAAAAAGTTTGAGCAAAATTTTTCTTTTTGGTGGAAGATTATATTTTGAGAGGAAGATTTCTTTTATCACAGGAAGATTTTTTTTATCGACATTGGTTTTTTTTGGAGGAAGAATTTTTTTTCGGTTGACAGTGGGAATTCTTTTTTTGAAGGCAAATGAAAACTGCTTCTGAAATCTGCTTTATATTTCAATGCAAATAATTGAAAGTACAACTTGTTTGGAATCCTGAGTTCAGCTTGGCAAGCTGTGAAATACTCTTGAAAACCATTTGGAAAAAAAGTTTGAGCAAAATTTTTCTTTTTGGTGGAAGACTATATTTTGAGGCGAAGATTTTTTTTAACATAGGAAGAATTTTTTTTACGAATTTTTTTTTTTCTGAAGGAAGAATTTTTTTGAGGTGACTGTTGTGGGGAACTTTTTTTTTTCAATGGCATATGAAAACTGCTATCGAAACGTTCTTCTTATTGCAATGTTTGGCATCCTGAGTTCAGCTTGGCAAGCTGTGAAACACTCTTGAATACCATTTGGAAAAAAAGTTTGGGCAAAATTTTCCTTTTTGGTGGAAGATTATATTTTGAGAGGAAGATTTTTTTTAACATAGGAAGAATTTTTTTACGAATTTTTTTTTTCTGAAAGAAGAATTTTTTTGAGGTGACTGTTGTGGGGAACTTTTTTTTTTCAATGGCATATGAAAACTGCTACCGAAATGTTCTTCTTATTGCAATGTTTGGCATCCTGAGTTCAGCTTGGCAAGCTGTGAAATACTCTTGAAAACCATTTGGAAAAAAAGTTTGAGCAAAATTTTTCTTTTTGGTGGAAGACTATATTTTGAGACGAAGATTTTTTTTAACATAGGAAGAATTTTTTTTACGAATTTTTTTTTTTTTGAAGGAAGAATTTTTTTGAGGTGACTGTTGTGGGGAACTTTTTTTTTTCAATGGCATATGAAAACTGCTATCGAAACGTTCTTCTTATTGCAATGTTTGGCATCCTGAGTTCAGCTTGGCAAGCTGTGAAACACTCTTGAAAACCATTTGGAAAAAAAGTTTGGGCAAAATTTTCCTTTTTGGTGGAAGATTATATTTTGAGAGGAACATTTTTTTTAACATAGGAAGAATTTTTTTACGATTTTTTTTTTCTGAAGGAAGAATTTTTTTGAGGTGACTGTTGTGGTGAACTTTTTTTTTTTCAATGGCATATGAAAACTGCTACCGAAATGTTCTTCTTATTGCAATGTTTGGCATCCTGAGTTCAGCTTGGCAAGCTGTGAAACACTCTTGAAAACCATTTGGAAAAAAAGTTTGGGCAAAATTTTCCTTTTTGGTGGAAGATTATATTTTGAGATGAAGATTTTTTTTAACATAGGATGAATTTTTTTACGAATTTTTTTTTTCTGAAGGAAGAATTTTTTTGAGTTGACTGTTGTGGGGAACTTTTTTTTTTCAATGGCATATGAAAACTGCTATCGAAACGTTCTTCTTATTGCAATGTTTGGAATCCTGAGTTCAGCTTGGCAAGCTGTGAAATACTCTTGAAAACCATTTGGAAAAAAAATTTTAGCAACATTTTTCTTTTTGGTGGAAGATTATATTTTGAGAGGAAGATTTTTTTTAACATAGGAAGAATTTTTTTACGATTTTTTTTTTTCTGAAGGAAGAAATTTTTTGAGGTGACTGTTGTGGTGAACTTTTTTTTTTTTTCAATGGCATATGAAAACTGTTACCGAAATGTTCTTCTTTTTTTGCAATGTTTGGCATCCTGAGTTCAGCTTGGCAAGCTGTGAAAGACTAGAAAACCATTTGGATAAAAAATTTGAGCAAAATTTTTCTTTTTGGTGGAAGATTATATTTTGAGATGAAGATTTTTTTTAACATAGGAAGAATTTTTTTACGGATTTTTTTTTTTCTGAAGGAAGAATTTTTTTGAGGTGACTTGTGGGGAACTTTTTTCTTTTCAATGGCATATGTTTTCTTAATATTTCAATACAAACACTATATACAACTTGTTTGGCATCCTGAGTTCAGCTTGGCAATCTGTGAAAGACTTGAAAACCATTTGGAAAAAAAGTTTGGGCAAAATTTTTCTTTTCGGTGGAAGATTACATTTTGAGAGGAAGATTTTTTTTAACATAGGAAGAATTTTTTTACGATTTTTTTTTTCTGAAGGAAGAATTTTTTTGATGTGATTGTTGTAGGGAACTTTTTTTTTTTCAAAGGCAAATGAAAACTGCTTCCAAAATGTTCTTAATATTTCAATACAAACACTATGTACAACTTGTTTGGCATCCTGAGTTCAGCTTGGAAAGCTGTGAAAGACTCTTGAAAACCATTTGGAAAAAAAGTTTGAGCAAAATTTTTCTTTTTGGTGGAAGATTATATTTTGAGAGGAAGCTTTTTTTAAACAAAGGAAGAATTTTTTTTACGAATTTTTTTTTTCTCAAGGATGAATTTTTTTGAGGTGACTGTTGTGGGGAACTTTTTTCTTTTCAATGGCATATGTGTTCTTAATATTTCAATACTATGTACAACTTGTTTGGCATCCTGAGTTCAGCTTGGCAATCTGTGAAAGACTCTTGAAAACCATTTGAAAAAAAGGTTTGGGCAAAATTTTTCTTTTTGGTGAAAGATTACATTTTGAGAGGAAGATTTTTTTTAACATAGGAAGAATTTTTTTACGAATTTTTTTTTTCTGAAGGAAGAATTTTTTTGAGATGAATGTTGTGGGGAACTTTTTTTTTTCAAAGGCAAATGAAAAATGCTTCCAAAAAGTTCTTAATATTTCAATACAAACACTATGTACAAGTGTACAAGTGTTTCAATTTCACTGAAAGCTGATGATAAAATTGACTTAATATTTCAGTGCAAATACTATATATAACTAGTTTAGCATGCTGAATTCTTTTTGGCAAGCCATGAAAGACTCTTGAAAACCATTTGGAACAAAAGTTACAGCACATTTGAACAAAGTTGAAAATTAGCCTTATTTCAGTGAGAGCTGCAGAAAGAAGCAATAAAATTTCACTGAAAGCTGATGATAAAATTGACTTAATATTTCAATGCAAATACTATATATAACTAGTTTAGCATGCTGAGTTCTGCTTGGCAAGCCATGAAAGACTCTTGAAAACCATTTGGAACAAAAGTTACAGCACATTTGAACAAAGTTGAAAATTAGCCTTATTTCAGTGAGAGCTGCAGAAAGAAGCAATAAAATTTCACTGAAAGCTGATGATAAAATTGACTTAATATTTCAATGCAAATACTATATATAACTAGTTTAGCATGCTGAGTTCTGCTTGACAAGCCATGAAAGACTCTTGAAAACCATTTGGAACAAGAGTTACAGCACATTTGAACAAAGTTGAAAATTAGCCTTATTTCAGTGAGAGCTGCAGAAAGAAGCAATAAAATTTCACTGAAAGCTGATGATAAAATTGACTTAAGATTTCAATGCAAATACTATATATAACTAGTTTAGCATGCTGAGTTCTGCTTGGCAAGCCATGAAAGACTCTTGAAAACCATTTGGAACAAAAGTTACAGCACATTTGAACAAAGTTGAAAATGAGCCTTATTTCAGTGAGAGCTGCAGAAAGAAGCAATAAAATTTCACTGAAAGCTGATGATAAAATTGACTTAAGATTTCAATGCAAATACTATATATAACTAGTTTAGCATGCTGAGTTCTGCTTGGCAAGTCATGAAAGACTCTTGAAAACCATTTGGAACAAAAGTTACAGCACATTTGAACAAAGTTGAAAATTAGCCTTATTTCAGTGAGAGCTGCAGAAAGAAGCAATAAAATTTCACTGAAAGCTGATGATAAAATTGACTTAAGATTTCAATGCAAATACTATATATAACTAGTTTAGCATGCTGAGTTCTGCTTGGCAAGTCATGAAAGACTCTTGAAAACCATTTGGAACAAAAGTTACAGCACATTTGAACAAAGTTGAAAATTAGCCTTATTTCAGTGAGAGCTGCAGAAAGAAGCAATAAAATTTCACTGAAAGCTGATGATAAAATTGACTTAAGATTTCAATGCAAATACTATATATAACTAGTTTAGCATGCTGAGTTCTGCTTGGCAAGCCATGAAAGACTCTTGAAAACCATTTGGAACAAAAGTTACAGCACATTTGAACAAATTTGAAAATTAGCCTTATTTCAGTGAGAGCTGCAGAAAGAAGCAATAAAATTTCACTGAAAGCTGATGATAAAATTGACTTAAGATTTCAATGCAAATACTATATATAACTAGTTTAGCATGCTGAGTTCTGCTTGGCAAACCATGAAAGACTCTTGAAAACCATTTGGAACAAAAGTTACAGCACATTTGAACAAAGTTGAAAATTAGCCTTATTTCAGTGAGAGCTGCAGAAAGAAGCAATAAAATTTCACTGAAAGCTGATGATAAAATTGACTTAAGATTTCAATGCAAATACTATATATAACTAGTTTAGCATGCTGAGTTCTGCTTGGCAAACCATGAAAGACTCTTGAAAACCATTTGGAACAAAAGTTACAGCACATTTGAACAAAGTTGAAAATTAGCCTTATTTCAGTGAGAGCTGCAGAAAGAAGCAATAAAATTTCACTGAAAGCTGATGATAAAATTGACTTAAGATTTCAATGCAAATACTATATATAACTAGTTTAGCATGCTGAGTTCTGCTTGGCAAGCCATGAAAGACTCTTGAAAACCATTTGGAACAAAAGTTACAGCACATTTGAACAAAGTTGAAAATGAGCCTTATTTCAGTGAGAGCTGCAGAAAGAAGCAATAAAATTTCACTGAAAGCTGATGATAAAATTGACTTAAGATTTCAATGCAAATACTATATATAACTAGTTTAGCATGCTGAGTTCTGCTTGGCAAACCATGAAAGACTCTTGAAAACCATTTGGAACAAAAGTTACAGCACATTTGAACAAAGTTGAAAATTAGCCTTATTTCAGTGAGAGCTGCAGAAAGAAGCAATAAAATTTCACTGAAAGCTGATGATAAAATTGACTTAAGATTTCAATGCAAATACTATATATAACTAGTTTAGCATGCTGAGTTCTGCTTGGCAAACCATGAAAGACTCTTGAAAACCATTTGGAACAAAAGTTACAGCACATTTGAACAAAGTTGAAAATTAGCCTTATTTCAGTGAGAGCTGCAGAAAGAAGCAATAAAATTTCACTGAAAGCTGATGATAAAATTGACTTAAGATTTCAATGCAAATACTATATATAACTAGTTTAGCATGCTGAGTTCTGCTTGGCAAGCCATGAAAGACTCTTGAAAACCATTTGGAACAAAAGTTACAGCACATTTGAACAAAGTTGAAAATGAGCCTTATTTCAGTGAGAGCTGCAGAAAGAAGCAATAAAATTTCACTGAAAGCTGATGATAAAATTGACTTAAGATTTCAATGCAAATACTATATATAACTAGTTTAGCATGCTGAGTTCTGCTTGGCAAGCCATGAAAGACTCTTGAAAACCATTTGGAACAAAAGTTACAGCACATTTGAACAAAGTTGAAAATTAGCCTTATTTCAGTGAGAGCTGCAGAAAGAAGCAATAAAATTTCACTGAAAGCTGAAAAAAAGTTTGAGCAAAATTTTTCTTTTTGGTGGAAGATTATATTTTGAGAGGAAGATTTCTTTTATCACAGGAAGATTTTTTTTATCGACATTGGTTTTTTTTGGAGGAAGAATTTTTTTTCGGTTGACAGTGGGAATTCTTTTTTTGAAGGCAAATGAAAACTGCTTCTGAAATCTGCTTTATATTTCAATGCAAATAATTGAATGTACAACTTGTTTGGAATCCTGAGTTCAGCTTGGCAAGCTGTGAAATACTCTTGAAAACCATTTGGAAAAAAAGTTTGAGCAAAATTTTTCTTTTTGGTGGAAGACTATATTTTGAGACGAAGATTTTTTTTAACATAGGAAGAATTTTTTTTACGAATTTTTTTTTTTCTGAAGGAAGAATTTTTTTGAGGTGACTGTTGTGGGGAACTTTTTTTTTTCAATGGCATATGAAAACTGCTATCGAAACGTTCTTCTTATTGCAATGTTTGGCATCCTGAGTTCAGCTTGGCAAGCTGTGAAACACTCTTGAAAACCATTTGGAAAAAAAGTTTGGGCAAAATTTTCCTTTTTGGTGGAAGATTATATTTTGAGAGGAACATTTTTTTTAACATAGGAAGAATTTTTTTACGAATTTTTTTTCTGAAGGAAGAATTTTTTTGAGGTGACTGTTGTGGACTTTTTTTTTTCAATGGCATATGAAAACTGCTACCGAAATGTTCTTCTTATTGCAATGTTTGGCATCCTGAGTTCAGCTTGGCAAGCTGTGAAACACTCTTGAAAACCATTTGGAAAAAAAGTTTGGGCAAAATTTTCCTTTTTGGTGGAAGATTATATTTTGAGAGGAAGATTTTTTTTAACATAGGAAGAATTTTTTTACGAATTTTTTTTTTCTGAAAGAAGAATTTTTTTGAGGTGACTGTTGTGGGGAACTTTTTTTTTTCAATGGCATATGAAAACTGCTACCGAAATGTTCTTCTTATTGCAATGTTTGGAATCCTGAGTTCAGCTTGGCAAGCTGTGAAATACTCTTGAAAACCATTTGGAAAAAAAGTTTGAGCAAAATTTTTCTTTTTGGTGGAAGACTATATTTTGAGACGAAGATTTTTTTTAACATAGGAAGAATTTTTTTTACGAATTTTTTTTTTTCTGAAGAAAGAATTTTTTTGAGGTGACTGTTGTGGTGAACTTTTTTTTTTTTCAATGGCATATGAAAACTGCTACCGAAATGTTCTTCTTATTGCAATGTTTGGCATCCTAAGTTCAGCTTGGCAAGCTGTGAAACACTCTTGAAAACCATTTGGAAAAAAAGTTTGGGCAAAATTTTCCTTTTTGGTGGAAGATTATATTTTGAGAGGAACATTTTTTTTAACATAGGAAGAATTTTTTTACGATTTTTTTTTTCTGAAGGAAGAATTTTTTTGAGGTGACTGTTGTGGTGAACTTTTTTTTTTTTCAATGGCATATGAAAACTGCTACCGAAATGTTCTTCTTATTGCAATGTTTGGCATCCTGAGTTCAGCTTGGCAAGCTGTGAAACACTCTTTAAAACCATTTGGAAAAAAAGTTTGGGCAAAATTTTCCTTTTTGGTGGAAGATTATATTTTGAGAGGAACATTTTTTTTAACATAGGAAGAATTTTTTTACCATTTTTTTTTTCTGAAGGAAGAATTTTTTTGAGGTGACTGTTGTGGTGAACTTTTTTTTTTTTCAATGGCATATGAAAACTGCTACCGAAATGTTCTTCTTATTGCAATGTTTGGCATCCTGAGTTCAGCTTGGCAAGCTGTGAAACACTCTTGAAAACCATTTGGAAAAAAAGTTTGTGCAAAATTTTCCTTTTTGGTGGAAGATTATATTTTGAGATGAAGATTTTTTTTAACATAGGAAGAATTTTTTTACGAATTTTTTTTTTCTGAAAGAAGAATTTTTTTGAGGTGACTGTTGTGGGGAACTTTTTTTTTTCAATGGCATATGAAAACTGCTATCGAAACGTTCTTCTTATTGCAATGTTTGGAATCCTGAGTTCAGCTTGGCAAGCTGTGAAATACTCTTGAAAACCATTTGGAAAAAAAGTTTTAGCAATATTTTTCTTTTTGGTGGAAGATTACATTTTGAGAGGAAGATTTTTTTTAACATAGGAAGAATTTTTTTACGATTTTTTTTTTCTGAAGGAAGAATTTTTTTGAAGTGACTTTTGTGGGGAACTTTTTTTTTTCAATGGCATATTTGTTCTTAATATTTCAATACAAACACTATGTACAACTTGTTTGGCATCCAGAGTTCAGCTTGGCAAGCTGTGAAAGACTCTTGAAAACCATTTGGAAAAAAAGTTAGAGGAAATTTTTCTTTTTGGTGGAATACTATATTTTGAGAGGAACATTTTTTTAACATAGGAAGAATTTTTTTACGATTTTTTTTTTCTGAAGGAAGAATTTTTTTGATGTGACTGTTGTAGGTAACTTTTTTTTTTTTCAAAGGCAAATGAAAACTGCTTCCAAAATGTTCTTAATATTTCAATACAAACACTATGTACAACTTGTTTGGCATCCTGAGTTCAGCTTGGAAAGCTGTGAAAGACTCTTGAAAACCATTTGGAAAAAAAGTTTGAGCAAAATTTTTCTTTTTGGTGGAAGATTATATTTTGAGAGGAAGATTTTTTTTAACAAAGGAAGAATTTTTTTTACAAATTTTTTTTTTTCTCAAGGATGAATTTTTTTGAGGTGACTGTTGTGGGGAACTTTTTTCTTTTCAATGGCATATGTGTTCTTAATATTTCAATACAAACACTATGTACAACTTGTTTGGCATCCAGAGTTCAGCTTGGCAAGCTGTGAAAGACTCTTGAAAACCATTTGGAAAAAAAGTTAGAGGAAATTTTTCTTTTTGGTGGAATACTATATTTTGAGAGGAACATTTTTTTAACATAGGAAGAATTTTTAAACGATTTTTTTTTTCTGAAGGAAGAATTTTTTTGATGTGACTGTTGTAGGGAACTTTTTTTTTTTTCAAAGGCAAATGAAAACTGCTTCCAAAATGTTCTTAATATTTCAATACAAACAATATGTACAACTTGTTTGGCATCCTGAGTTCAGCTTGGAAAGCTGTGAAAGACTCTTGAAAACCATTTGGAAAAAAAGTTTGAGCAAAATTTTTCTTTTTGGTGGAAGATTATATTTTGAGAGGAAGATTTTTTTTAACAAAGGAAGAATTTTTTTTACGAATTTTTTTTTTTCTCAAGGATAAATTTTTTTGAGGTGACTGTTGTGGGGAACTTTTTTCTTTTCAATGGCATATGTGTTCTTAATATTTCAATACTATGTACAACTTGTTTGGCATCCTGAGTTCAGCTTGGCAATCTGTGAAAGACTCTTGAAAACCATTTGAAAAAAAAGTTTGGGCAAAATTTTTCTTTTTGGTGGAAGATTACATTTTGAGAGGAAGATTTTTTTTAACATAGGAAGAATTTTTTTTACGAATTTTTTTTTTTCTCAAGGATGAATTTTTTTGAGGTGACTGTTGTGGGGAACTTTTTTCTTTTCAATGGCATATGTGTTCTTAATATTTCAATACAAACACTATGTACAACTTGTTTGGCATCCAGAGTTCAGCTTGGCAAGCTGTGAAAGACTCTTGAAAACCATTTGGAAAAAAAGTTAGAGGAAATTTTTCTTTTTGGTGGAATACTATATTTTGAGAGGAACATTTTTTTAACATAGGAAGAATTTTTTTACGATTTTTTTTTTCTGAAGGAAGAATTTTTTTGATGTGACTGTTGTAGGGAACTTTTTTTTTTTTCAAAGGCAAATGAAAACTGCTTCCAAAATGTTCTTAATATTTCAATACAAACACTATGTACAACTTGTTTGGCATCCTGAGTTCAGCTTGGAAAGCTGTGAAAGACTCTTGAAAACCATTTGGAAAAAAAGTTTGAGCAAAATTTTTCTTTTTGGTGGAAGATTATATTTTGAGAGGAAGATTTTTTTTAACAAAGGAAGAATTTTTTTTACCAATCTTTTTTTTTCTCAAGGATAAATTTTTTTGAGGTGACTGTTGTGGGGAACTTTTTTCTTTTCAATGGCATATGTGTTCTTAATATTTCAATACAAACACTATGTACAACTTGTTTGGCATCCAGAGTTCAGCTTGGCAAGCTGTGAAAGACTCTTGAAAACCATTTGGAAAAAAAGTTAGAGGAAATTTTGCTTTTTGGTGGAATACTATATTTTGAGAGGAACATTTTTTTAACATAGGAAGAATTTTTTTACGATTTTTTTTTTCTGAAGGAAGAATTTTTTTGATGTGACTGTTGTAGGGAACTTTTTTTTTTTTCAAAGGCAAATGAAAACTGCTTCCAAAATGTTCTTAATATTTCAATACAAACACTATGTACAACTTGTTTGGCATCCTGAGTTCAGCTTGGAAAGCTGTGAAAGACTCTTGAAAACCATTTGGAAAAAAAGTTTGAGCAAAATTTTTCTTTTTGGTGGAAGATTATATTTTGAGAGGAAGATTTTTTTTAACAAAGGAAGAATTTTTTTTACGAATTTTTTTTTTCTCAAGGATAAATTTTTTTGAGGTGACTGTTGTGGGGAACTTTTTTCTTTTCAATGGCATATGTGTTCTTTATATTTCAATACTATGTACAACTTGTTTGGCATCCTGAGTTCAGCTTGGCAATCTGTGAAAGACTCTTGAAAACCATTTGAAAAAAAAGTTTGGGCAAAATTTTTCTTTTTGGTGGAAGATTACATTTTGAGAGGAAGATTTTTTTTAACATAGGAAGAATTTTTTTCGAATTTTTTTTTTTCTCAAGGATGAATTTTTTTGAGGTGACTGTTGTGGGGAACTTTTTTCTTTTCAATGGCATATGTGTTCTTAATATTTCAATACAAACACTATGTACAACTTGTTTGGCATCCAGAGTTCAGCTTGGCAAGCTGTGAAAGACTCTTGAAAACCATTTGGAAAAAAAGTTAAAGGAAATTTTTCTTTTTGGTGGAATACTATATTTTGAGAAGAACATTTTTTTAACATAGGAAGAATTTTTTTACGATTTTTTTTTTCTGAAGGAAGAATTTTTTTGATGTGACTGTTGTAGGGAACTTTTTTTTTTTTCAAAGGCAAATGAAAACTGCTTCCAAAATGTTCTTAATATTTCAATACAAACACTATGTACAACTTGTTTGGCATCCTGAGTTCAGCTTGGAAAGCTGTGAAAGACTCTTGAAAACCATTTGGAAAAAAAGTTTGAGCAAAATTTTTCTTTTTGGTGGAAGATTATATTGAGAGGAAGATTTTTTTTAACAAAGGAAGAATTTTTTTTACGAATTTTTTTTTTTCTCAAGGATGAATTTTTTTGAGGTGACTGTTGTGGGGAACTTTTTTCTTTTCAATGGCATATGTGTTCTTAATATTTCAATACAAACACTATGTACAACTTGTTTGGCATCCTGAGTTCAGCTTGGCAATCTCTGAAAGACTCTTGAAAACCATTTGGAAAAAAAGTTTGGGCAAAATTTTTCTTTTTGGTGGAAGATTACATTTTGAGAGGAAGATTTTTTTTAACATAGGAAGAATTTTTTCATGAATTTTTTTTTTCTGAAGGAAGAATTTTTTTGAGATGAATGTTGTGGGGAACTTTTTTTTTTCAAAGGCAAATGAAAAATGCTTCCAAAAAGTTCTTAATATTTCAATACAAACAATATGTACAAGTGTACAAGTGTTTCAATTTCACTGAAAGTTGATGATAAAATTGACTTAATATTTCAATGCAAATACTATATATAACTAGTTTAGCATGCTGAGTTCTGCTTGGCAAGCCATGAAAGACTCTTGAAAACCATTTGGAACAAAAGTTACAGCACATTTGAACAAAGTTGAAAATGAGCCTTATTTCAGTGAGAGCTGCAGAAAGAAGCAATAAAATTTCACTGAAAGCTGATGATAAAATTGACTTAATATTTCAATGCAAATACTATATATAACTAGTTTAGCATGCTGAGTTCTGCTTGGCAAGCCATGAAAGACTCTTGAAAACCATTTGGAACAAAAGTTACAGCACATTTGAACAAAGTTGAAAATTAGCCTTATTTCAGTGAGAGCTGCAGAAAGAAGCAATAAAATTTCACTGAAAGCTGATGATAAAATTGACTTAAGATTTCAATGCAAATACTATATATAACTAGTTTAGCATGCTGAGTTCTGCTTGGCAAGCCATGAAAGACTCTTGAAAACCATTTGGAACAAAAGTTACAGCACATTTGAACAAAGTTGAAAATTAGCCTTATTTCAGTGAGAGCTGCAGAAAGAAGCAATAAAATTTCACTGAAAGCTGATGATAAAATTGACTTAATATTTCAATGCAAATACTATATATAACTAGTTTAGCATGCTGAGTTCTGCTTGGCAAGCCATGAAAGACTCTTGAAAACCATTTGGAACAAAAGTTACAGCACATTTGAACAAAGTTGAAAATGAGCCTTATTTCAGTGAGAGCTGCAGAAAGAAGCAATAAAATTTCACTGAAAGCTGATGATAAAATTGACTTAAGATTTCAATGCAAATACTATATATAACTAGTTTAGCATGCTGAGTTCTGCTTGGCAAGCCATGAAAGACTCTTGAAAACCATTTGGAACAAAAGTTACAGCACATTTGAACAAAGTTGAAAATTAGCCTTATTTCAGTGAGAGCTGCAGAAAGAAGCAATAAAATTTCACTGAAAGCTGATGATAAAATTGACTTAAGATTTCAATGTAAATACTATATATAACTAGTTTAGCATGCTGAGTTCTGCTTGGCAAGCCATGAAAGACTCTTGAAAACCATTTGGAACAAAAGTTACAGCACATTTGAACAAAGTTGAAAATTAGCCTTATTTCAGTGAGAGCTGCAGAAAGAAGCAATAAAATTTCACTGAAAGCTGATGATAAAATTGACTTAAGATTTCAATGCAAATACTATATATAACTAGTTTAGCATGCTGAGTTCTGCTTGGCAAGCCATGAAAGACTCTTGAAAACCATTTGGAACAAAAGTTACAGCACATTTGAACAAAGTTGAAAATTAGCCTTATTTCAGTGAGAGCTGCAGAAAGAAGCAATAAAATTTCACTGAAAGCTGATGATAAAATTGACTTAAGATTTCAATGCAAATACTATATATAACTAGTTTAGCATGCTGAGTTCTGCTTGGCAAGCCATGAAAGACTCTTGAAAACCATTTGGAACAAAAGTTACAGCACATTTGAACAAAGTTGAAAATTAGCCTTATTTCAGTGAGAGCTGCAGAAAGAAGCAATAAAATTTCACTGAAAGCTGATGATAAAATTGACTTAAGATTTCAATGCAAATACTATATATAACTAGTTTAGCATGCTGAGTTCTGCTTGGCAAGCCATGAAAGACTCTTGAAAACCATTTGGAACAAAAGTTACAGCACATTTGAACAAAGTTGAAAATTAGCCTTATTTCAGTGAGAGCTGCAGAAAGAAGCAATAAAATTTCACTGAAAGCTGATGATAAAATTGACTTAAGATTTCAATGCAAATACTATATATAACTAGTTTAGCATGCTGAGTTCTGCTTGGCAAGCCATGAAAGACTCTTGAAAACCATTTGGAACAAAAGTTACAGCACATTTGAACAAAGTTGAAAATTAGCCTTATTTCAGTCAGAGCTGCAGAAAGAAGCAATAAAATTTCACTGTAAGCTGATGATAAAATTGACTTAAGATTTCAATGCAAATACTATATATAACTAGTTTAGCATGCTGAGTTCTGCTTGGCAAGCCATGAAAGACTCTTGAAAACCATTTGGAACAAAAGTTACAGCACATTTGAACAAAGTTGAAAATGAGCCTTATTTCAGTGAGAGCTGCAGAAAGAAGCAATAAAATTTCACTGAAAGCTGATGATAAAATTGACTTAAGATTTCAATGCAAATACTATATATAACTAGTTTAGCATGCTGAGTTCTGCTTGGCAAGCCATGAAAGACTCTTGAAAACCATTTGGAACAAAAGTTACAGCACATTTGAACAAAGTTGAAAATTAGCCTTATTTCAGTGAGAGCTGCAGAAAGAAGCAATAAAATTTCACTGAAAGCTGATGATAAAATTGACTTAAGATTTCAATGCAAATACTATATATAACTAGTTTAGCATGCTGAGTTCTGCTTGGCAAGCCATGAAAGACTCTTGAAAACCATTTGGAACAAAAGTTACAGCACATTTGAACAAAGTTGAAAATTAGCCTTATTTCAGTGAGAGCTGCAGAAAGAAGCAATAAAATTTCACTGAAAGCTGATGATAAAATTGACTTAAGATTTCAATGCAAATACTATATATAACTAGTTTAGCATGCTGAGTTCTGCTTGGCAAGCCATGAAAGACTCTTGAAAACCATTTGGAACAAAAGTTACAGCACATTTGAACAAAGTTGAAAATTAGCCTTATTTCAGTGAGAGCTGCAGAAAGAAGCAATAAAATTTCACTGAAAGCTGATGATAAAATTGACTTAAGATTTCAATGCAAATACTATATATAACTAGTTTAGCATGCTGAGTTCTGCTTGGCAAGCCATGAAAGACTCTTGAAAACCATTTGGAACAAAAGTTACAGCACATTTGAACAAAGTTGAAAATTAGCCTTATTTCAGTCAGAGCTGCAGAAAGAAGCAATAAAATTTCACTGTAAGCTGATGATAAAATTGACTTAAGATTTCAATGCAAATACTATATATAACTAGTTTAGCATGCTGAGTTCTGCTTGGCAAGCCATGAAAGACTCTTGAAAACCATTTGGAACAAAAGTTACAGCACATTTGAACAAAGTTGAAAATTAGCCTTATTTCAGTGAGAGCTGCAGAAAGAAGCAATAAAATTTCACTGAAAGCTGATGATAAAATTGACTTAATATTTCAATGCAAATACTATATATAACTAGTTTAGCATGCTGAGTTCTGCTTGGCAAGCCATGAAAGACTCTTGAAAACCATTTGGAACAAAAGTTACAGCACATTTGAACAAAGTTGAAAATTAGCCTTATTTCAGTCAGAGCTGCAGAAAGAAGCAATAAAATTTCACTGTAAGCTGATGATAAAATTGACTTAAGATTTCAATGCAAATACTATATATAACTAGTTTAGCATGCTGAGTTCTGCTTGGCAAGCCATGAAAGACTCTTGAAAACCATTTGGAACAAAAGTTACAGCACATTTGAACAAAGTTGAAAATGAGCCTTATTTCAGTGAGAGCTGCAGAAAGAAGCAATAAAATTTCACTGAAAGCTGATGATAAAATTGACTTAAGATTTCAATGCAAATACTATATATAACTAGTTTAGCATGCTGAGTTCTGCTTGGCAAGCCATGAAAGACTCTTGAAAACCATTTGGAACAAAAGTTACAGCACATTTGAACAAAGTTGAAAATTAGCCTTATTTCAGTGAGAGCTGCAGAAAGAAGCAATAAAATTTCACTGAAAGCTGATGATAAAATTGACTTAAGATTTCAATGCAAATACTATATATAACTAGTTTAGCATGCTGAGTTCTGCTTGGCAAGCCATGAAAGACTCTTGAAAACCATTTGGAACAAAAGTTACAGCACATTTGAACAAAGTTGAAAATTAGCCTTATTTCAGTGAGAGCTGCAGAAAGAAGCAATAAAATTTCACTGAAAGCTGATGATAAAATTGACTTAAGATTTCAATGCAAATACTATATATAACTAGTTTAGCATGCTGAGTTCTGCTTGGCAAGCCATGAAAGACTCTTGAAAACCATTTGGAACAAAAGTTACAGCACATTTGAACAAAGTTGAAAATTAGCCTTATTTCAGTGAGAGCTGCAGAAAGAAGCAATAAAATTTCACTGAAAGCTGATGATAAAATTGACTTAAGATTTCAATGCAAATACTATATATAACTAGTTTAGCATGCTGAGTTCTGCTTGGCAAGCCATGAAAGACTCTTGAAAACCATTTGGAACAAAAGTTACAGCACATTTGAACAAAGTTGAAAATTAGCCTTATTTCAGTCAGAGCTGCAGAAAGAAGCAATAAAATTTCACTGTAAGCTGATGATAAAATTGACTTAAGATTTCAATGCAAATACTATATATAACTAGTTTAGCATGCTGAGTTCTGCTTGGCAAGCCATGAAAGACTCTTGAAAACCATTTGGAACAAAAGTTACAGCACATTTGAACAAAGTTGAAAATGAGCCTTATTTCAGTGAGAGCTGCAGAAAGAAGCAATAAAATTTCACTGAAAGCTGATGATAAAATTGACTTAAGATTTCAATGCAAATACTATATATAACTAGTTTAGCATGCTGAGTTCTGCTTGGCAAGCCATGAAAGACTCTTGAAAACCATTTGGAACAAAAGTTACAGCACATTTGAACAAAGTTGAAAATTAGCCTTATTTCAGTGAGAGCTGCAGAAAGAAGCAATAAAATTTCACTGAAAGCTGATGATAAAATTGACTTAAGATTTCAATGCAAATACTATATATAACTAGTTTAGCATGCTGAGTTCTGCTTGGCAAGCCATGAAAGACTCTTGAAAACCATTTGGAACAAAAGTTACAGCACATTTGAACAAAGTTGAAAATTAGCCTTATTTCAGTCAGAGCTGCAGAAAGAAGCAATAAAATTTCACTGTAAGCTGATGATAAAAAATTGACTTAAGATTTCAATGCAAATACTATATATAACTAGTTTAGCATGCTGAGTTCTGCTTGGCAAGCCATGAAAGACTCTTGAAAACCATTTGGAACAAAAGTTACAGCACATTTGAACAAAGTTGAAAATTAGCCTTATTTCAGTGAGAGCTGCAGAAAGAAGCAATAAAATTTCACTGAAAGCTGATGATAAAATTGACTTAAGATTTCAATGCAAATACTATATATAACTAGTTTAGCATGCTGAGTTCTGCTTGGCAAGCCATGAAAGACTCTTGAAAACCATTTGGAACAAAAGTTACAGCACATTTGAACAAAGTTGAAAATTAGCCTTATTTCAGTCAGAGCTGCAGAAAGAAGCAATAAAATTTCACTGTAAGCTGATGATAAAATTGACTTAAGATTTCAATGCAAATACTATATATAACTAGTTTAGCATGCTGAGTTCTGCTTGGCAAGCCATGAAAGACTCTTGAAAACCATTTGGAACAAAAGTTACAGCACATTTGAACAAAGTTGAAAATGAGCCTTATTTCAGTGAGAGCTGCAGAAAGAAGCAATAAAATTTCACTGAAAGCTGATGATAAAATTGACTTAAGATTTCAATGCAAATACTATATATAACTAGTTTAGCATGCTGAGTTCTGCTTGGCAAGCCATGAAAGACTCTTGAAAACCATTTGGAACAAAAGTTACAGCACATTTGAACAAAGTTGAAAATTAGCCTTATTTCAGTGAGAGCTGCAGAAAGAAGCAATAAAATTTCACTGAAAGCTGATGATAAAATTGACTTAAGATTTCAATGCAAATACTATATATAACTAGTTTAGCATGCTGAGTTCTGCTTGGCAAGCCATGAAAGACTCTTGAAAACCATTTGGAACAAAAGTTACAGCACATTTGAACAAAGTTGAAAATTAGCCTTATTTCAGTCAGAGCTGCAGAAAGAAGCAATAAAATTTCACTGTAAGCTGATGATAAAAAATTGACTTAAGATTTCAATGCAAATACTATATATAACTAGTTTAGCATGCTGAGTTCTGCTTGGCAAGCCATGAAAGACTCTTGAAAACCATTTGGAACAAAAGTTACAGCACATTTGAACAAAGTTGAAAATTAGCCTTATTTCAGTGAGAGCTGCAGAAAGAAGCAATAAAATTTCACTGAAAGCTGATGATAAAATTGACTTAAGATTTCAATGCAAATACTATATATAACTAGTTTAGCATGCTGAGTTCTGCTTGGCAAGCCATGAAAGACTCTTGAAAACCATTTGGAACAAAAGTTACAGCACATTTGAACAAAGTTGAAAATTAGCCTTATTTCAGTCAGAGCTGCAGAAAGAAGCAATAAAATTTCACTGTAAGCTGATGATAAAATTGACTTAAGATTTCAATGCAAATACTATATATAACTAGTTTAGCATGCTGAGTTCTGCTTGGCAAGCCATGAAAGACTCTTGAAAACCATTTGGAACAAAAGTTACAGCACATTTGAACAAAGTTGAAAATGAGCCTTATTTCAGTGAGAGCTGCAGAAAGAAGCAATAAAATTTCACTGAAAGCTGATGATAAAATTGACTTAAGATTTCAATGCAAATACTATATATAACTAGTTTAGCATGCTGAGTTCTGCTTGGCAAGCCATGAAAGACTCTTGAAAACCATTTGGAACAAAAGTTACAGCACATTTGAACAAAGTTGAAAATTAGCCTTATTTCAGTGAGAGCTGCAGAAAGAAGCAATAAAATTTCACTGAAAGCTGATGATAAAATTGACTTAAGATTTCAATGCAAATACTATATATAACTAGTTTAGCATGCTGAGTTCTGCTTGGCAAGCCATGAAAGACTCTTGAAAACCATTTGGAACAAAAGTTACAGCACATTTGAACAAAGTTGAAAATTAGCCTTATTTCAGTCAGAGCTGCAGAAAGAAGCAATAAAATTTCACTGTAAGCTGATGATAAAAAATTGACTTAAGATTTCAATGCAAATACTATATATAACTAGTTTAGCATGCTGAGTTCTGCTTGGCAAGCCATGAAAGACTCTTGAAAACCATTTGGAACAAAAGTTACAGCACATTTGAACAAAGTTGAAAATTAGCCTTATTTCAGTCAGAGCTGCAGAAAGAAGCAATAAAATTTCACTGTAAGCTGATGATAAAATTGACTTAAGATTTCAATGCAAATACTATATATAACTAGTTTAGCATGCTGAGTTCTGCTTGGCAAGCCATGAAAGACTCTTGAAAACCATTTGGAACAAAAGTTACAGCACATTTGAACAAAGTTGAAAATGAGCCTTATTTCAGTGAGAGCTGCAGAAAGAAGCAATAAAATTTCACTGAAAGCTGATGATAAAATTGACTTAAGATTTCAATGCAAATACTATATATAACTAGTTTAGCATGCTGAGTTCTGCTTGGCAAGCCATGAAAGACTCTTGAAAACCATTTGGAACAAAAGTTACAGCACATTTGAACAAAGTTGAAAATTAGCCTTATTTCAGTGAGAGCTGCAGAAAGAAGCAATAAAATTTCACTGAAAGCTGATGATAAAATTGACTTAAGATTTCAATGCAAATACTATATATAACTAGTTTAGCATGCTGAGTTCTGCTTGGCAAGCCATGAAAGACTCTTGAAAACCATTTGGAACAAAAGTTACAGCACATTTGAACAAAGTTGAAAATTAGCCTTATTTCAGTCAGAGCTGCAGAAAGAAGCAATAAAATTTCACTGTAAGCTGATGATAAAAAATTGACTTAAGATTTCAATGCAAATACTATATATAACTAGTTTAGCATGCTGAGTTCTGCTTGGCAAGCCATGAAAGACTCTTGAAAACCATTTGGAACAAAAGTTACAGCACATTTGAACAAAGTTGAAAATTAGCCTTATTTCAGTGAGAGCTGCAGAAAGAAGCAATAAAATTTCACTGAAAGCTGATGATAAAATTGACTTAAGATTTCAATGCAAATACTATATATAACTAGTTTAGCATGCTGAGTTCTGCTTGGCAAGCCATGAAAGACTCTTGAAAACCATTTGGAACAAAAGTTACAGCACATTTGAACAAAGTTGAAAATTAGCCTTATTTCAGTCAGAGCTGCAGAAAGAAGCAATAAAATTTCACTGTAAGCTGATGATAAAATTGACTTAAGATTTCAATGCAAATACTATATATAACTAGTTTAGCATGCTGAGTTCTGCTTGGCAAGCCATGAAAGACTCTTGAAAACCATTTGGAACAAAAGTTACAGCACATTTGAACAAAGTTGAAAATGAGCCTTATTTCAGTGAGAGCTGCAGAAAGAAGCAATAAAATTTCACTGAAAGCTGATGATAAAATTGACTTAAGATTTCAATGCAAATACTATATATAACTAGTTTAGCATGCTGAGTTCTGCTTGGCAAGCCATGAAAGACTCTTGAAAACCATTTGGAACAAAAGTTACAGCACATTTGAACAAAGTTGAAAATTAGCCTTATTTCAGTGAGAGCTGCAGAAAGAAGCAATAAAATTTCACTGAAAGCTGATGATAAAATTGACTTAAGATTTCAATGCAAATACTATATATAACTAGTTTAGCATGCTGAGTTCTGCTTGGCAAGCCATGAAAGACTCTTGAAAACCATTTGGAACAAAAGTTACAGCACATTTGAACAAAGTTGAAAATTAGCCTTATTTCAGTCAGAGCTGCAGAAAGAAGCAATAAAATTTCACTGTAAGCTGATGATAAAAAATTGACTTAAGATTTCAATGCAAATACTATATATAACTAGTTTAGCATGCTGAGTTCTGCTTGGCAAGCCATGAAAGACTCTTGAAAACCATTTGGAACAAAAGTTACAGCACATTTGAACAAAGTTGAAAATTAGCCTTATTTCAGTGAGAGCTGCAGAAAGAAGCAATAAAATTTCACTGAAAGCTGATGATAAAATTGACTTAAGATTTCAATGCAAATACTATATATAACTAGTTTAGCATGCTGAGTTCTGCTTGGCAAGCCATGAAAGACTCTTGAAAACCATTTGGAACAAAAGTTACAGCACATTTGAACAAAGTTGAAAATTAGCCTTATTTCAGTGAGAGCTGCAGAAAGAAGCAATAAAATTTCACTGAAAGCTGATGATAAAATTGATTTAAGATTTCAATGCAAATACTATATAACTAGTTTAGCATGCTGAGTTCTGCTTGGCAAGCCATGAAAGACTCTTGAAAACCATTTGGAACAAAAGTTACAGCACATTTGAACAAAGTTGAAAATTAGCCTTATTTCAGTGAGAGCTGCAGAAAGAAGCAATAAAATTTCACTGAAAGCTGATGATAAAATTGACTTAAGATTTCAATGCAAATACTATATATAACTAGTTTAGCATGCTGAGTTCTGCTTGGCAAGCCATGAAAGACTCTTGAAAACCATTTGGAACAAAAGTTACAGCACATTTGAACAAAGTTGAAAATTAGCCTTATTTCAGTGAGAGCTGCAGAAAGAAGCAATAAAATTTCACTGAAAGCTGATGATAAAATTGATTTAAGATTTCAATGCAAATACTATATAACTAGTTTAGCATGCTGAGTTCTGCTTGGCAAGCCATGAAAGACTCTTGAAAACCATTTGGAACAAAAGTTACAGCACATTTGAACAAAGTTGAAAATTAGCCTTATTTCAGTGAGAGCTGCAGAAAGAAGCAATAAAATTTCACTGAAAGCTGATGATAAAATTGACTTAAGATTTCAATGCAAATACTATATATAACTAGTTTAGCATGCTGAGTTCTGCTTGGCAAGCCATGAAAGACTCTTGAAAACCATTTGGAACAAAAGTTACAGCACATTTGAACAAAGTTGAAAATTAGCCTTATTTCAGTGAGAGCTGCAGAAAGAAGCAATAAAATTTCACTGAAAGCTGATGATAAAATTGATTTAAGATTTCAATGCAAATACTATATAACTAGTTTAGCATGCTGAGTTCTGCTTGGCAAGCCATGAAAGACTCTTGAAAACCATTTGGAACAAAAGTTACCCCACATTTGAACAAAGTTGAAAATTAGCCTTATTTCAGTGAGAGCTGCAGAAAGAAGCAATAAAATTTCACTGAAAGCTGATGATAAAATTGACTTAAGATTTCAATGCAAATACTATATATAACTAGTTTAGCATGCTGAGTTCTGCTTGGCAAGCCATGAAAGACTCTTGAAAACCATTTGGAACAAAAGTTACAGCACATTTGAACAAAGTTGAAAATTAGCCTTATTTCAGTGAGAGCTGCAGAAAGAAGCAATAAAATTTCACTGAAAGCTGATGATAAAATTGACTTAAGATTTCAATGCAAATACTATATATAACTAGTTTAGCATGCTGAGTTCTGCTTGGCAAGCCATGAAAGACTCTTGAAAACCATTTGGAACAAAAGTTACAGCACATTTGAACAAAGTTGAAAATTAGCCTTATTTCAGTGAGAGCTGCAGAAAGAAGCAATAAAATTTCACTGAAAGCTGATGATAAAATTGATTTAAGATTTCAATGCAAATACTATATAACTAGTTTAGCATGCTGAGTTCTGCTTGGCAAGCCATGAAAGACTCTTGAAAACCATTTGGAACAAAAGTTACCCCACATTTGAACAAAGTTGAAAATTAGCCTTATTTCAGTGAGAGCTGCAGAAAGAAGCAATAAAATTTCACTGAAAGCTGATGATAAAATTGACTTAAGATTTCAATGCAAATACTATATATAACTAGTTTAGCATGCTGAGTTCTGCTTGGCAAGCCATGAAAGACTCTTGAAAACCATTTGGAACAAAAGTTACAGCACATTTGAACAAAGTTGAAAATTAGCCTTATTTCAGTGAGAGCTGCAGAAAGAAGCAATAAAATTTCACTGAAAGCTGATGATAAAATTGACTTAATATTTCAATGCAAATACTATATATAACTAGTTTAGCATGCTGAGTTCTGCTTGGCAAGCCATGAAAGACTCTTGAAAACCATTTGGAACAAAAGTTACAGCACATTTGAACAAAGTTGAAAATTAGCCTTATTTCAGTGAGAGCTGCAGAAAGAAGCAATACAATTTCACTGAAAGCTGATGATAAAATTGACTTAAGATTTCAATGCAAATACTATATACAACTAGTTTAGCATGCTGAGTTCTGCTTGGCAAGCCATGAAAGACTCTTGAAAACCATTTGGAACAAAAGTTACAGCACATTTGAACAAAGTTGAAAATTAGCCTTATTTCAGTCAGAGCTGCAGAAAGAAGCAATAAAATTTCACTGTAAGCTGATGATAAAATTGACTTAAGATTTCAATGCAAATACTATATATAACTAGTTTAGCATGCTGAGTTCTGCTTGGCAAGCCATGAAAGACTCTTGAAAACCATTTGGAACAAAAGTTACAGCACATTTGAACAAAGTTGAAAATTAGCCTTATTTCAGTGAGAGCTGCAGAAAGAAGCAATAAAATTTCACTGAAAGCTGAAAAAAAGTTTGAGCAAAATTTTTCTTTTTGGTGGAAGATTATATTTTGAGAGGAAGATTTCTTTTATCACAGGAAGATTTTTTTTATCGACATTGGTTTTTTTTGGAGGAAGAATTTTTTTTCGGTTGACAGTGGGAATTCTTTTTTTGAAGGCAAATGAAAACTGCTTCTGAAATCTGCTTTATATTTCAATGCAAATAATTGAAAGTACAACTTGTTTGGAATCCTGAGTTCAGCTTGGCAAGCTGTGAAATACTCTTGAAAACCATTTGGAAAAAAAGTTTGAGCAAAATTTTTCTTTTTGGTGGAAGACTATATTTTGAGACGAAGATTTTTTTTAACATAGGAAGAATTTTTTTACGATTTTTTTTTTCTGAAGGAAGAATTTTTTTGAGGTGACTGTTGTGGTGAACTTTTTTTTTTTTCAATGGCATATGAACACTGCTACCGAAATGGTCTTCTTATTGCAATGTTTGGCATCCTGAGTTCAGCTTGGCAAGCTGTGAAACACTCTTGAAAACCATTTGGAAAAAAAGTTTGGGCAAAATTTTCCTTTTTGGTGGAAGATTATATTTTGAGATGAAGATTTTTTTTAACATAGGAAGAATTTTTTTACGAATTTTTTTTTTCTGAAGGAAGAATTTTTTTGAGTTGACTGTTGTGGGGAACTTTTTTTTTTCAATGGCATATGAAAACTGCTACCGAAACGTTCTTCTTATTGCAATGTTTGGAATCCTGAGTTCAGCTTGGCAAGCTGTGAAATACTTTTGAAAACCATTTGGAAAAAAAGTTTGAGCAAAATTTTTCTTTTTGGTGGAAGACTATATCTGAGACGAAGATTTTTTTTAACATAGGAAGAATTTTTTTTTTTCTGAAGGAAGAATTTTTTTGAGGTGACTGTTGTGGGGAACTTTTTTTTTTCATTGGCATATGAAAACTGCTATCGAAACGTTCTTCTTATTGCAATGTTTGGCATCCTGAGTTCAGCTTGGCAAGCTGTGAAACACTCTTGAAAACCATTTGGAAAAAAAGTTTGGGCAAAATTTTCCTTTTTGGTGGAAGATTATATTTTGAGAGGAACATTTTTTTTAACATAGGAAGAATTTTTTTACGATTTTTTTTTTCTGAAGGAAGAATTTTTTTGAGGTGACTTTTGTGGTGAACTTTTTTTTTTTTAATGGCATATGAAAACTGCTACCGAAATGTTCTTCTTATTGCAATGTTTGGCATCCTGAGTTCAGCTTGGCAAGCTGTGAAACACTCTTGAAAACCATTTGGAAAAAAAGTTTGGGCAAAATTTTCCTTTTTGGTGGAAGATTATATTTTGAGAGGAACATTTTTTTTAACATAGGAAGAATTTTTTTACGATTTTTTTTTTCTGAAGGAAGAATTTTTTTTGAGGTGACTGTTGTGGTGGACTTTTTTTTTTTTCAATGGCATATGAAAACTGCTACCGAAATGTTCTTCTTATTGCAATGTTTGGCATCCTGAGTTCAGCTTGGCAAGCTGTGAAACACTCTTGAAAACCATTTGGAAAAAAAGTTTGGGCAAAATTTTCCTTTTTGGTGGAAGATTATATTTTGAGATGAAAATTTTTTTTAACATAGGAAGAATTTTTTTACGAATTTTTTTTTTCTGAAGGAAGAATTTTTTTGAGGTGACTGTTGTGGGGAACTTTTTTTTTTCAATGGCATATGAAAACTGCTATCGAAACGTTCTTATTGCAATGTTTGGCATCCTGAGTTCAGCTTGGCAAGCTGTGAAACACTCTTGAAAACCATTTGGAAAAAAAGTTTGGGCAAAATTTTCTTTTTTGGTGGAATATTATATTTTGAGAGGAAGATTTTTTTTAACATAGGAAGAATTTTTTTTACGAATTTTTTTTTTTCTGAAGGAAGAATTTTTTTGAGGTGACTGTTGTGGGGAACTTTTTTTTTTCAATGGCATATGAAAACTGCTATCGAAACGTTCTTCTTATTGCAATGTTTGGCATCCTGAGTTCAGCTTGGCAAGCTGTGAAACACTCTTGAAAACCATTTGGAAAAAAAGTTTGGGCAAAATTTTCCTTTTTGGTGGAAGATTATATTTTGAGAGGAACATTTTTTTTAACATAGGAAGAATTTTTTTACGATTTTTTTTTTCTGAAGGAAGAATTTTTTTGAGGTGACTGTTGTGGTGAACTTTTTTTTTTTTCAATGGCATATGAAAACTGCTACCGAAATGTTCTTCTTATTGCAATGTTTGGCATCCTGAGTTCAGCTTGGCAAGCTGTGAAACACTCTTGAAAACCATTTGGAAAAAAAGTTTGGGCAAAATTTTCCTTTTTGGTGGAAGATTATATTTTGAGACGAAGATTTTTTTTAACATAGGAAGAATTTTTTTACGATTTTTTTTTTCTGAAGGAAGAATTTTTTTAAGGTGACTGTTGTGGTGAACTTTTTTTTTTTTCAATGGCATATGAACACTGCTACCGAAATGGTCTTCTTATTGCAATGTTTGGCATCCTGAGTTCAGCTTGGCAAGCTGTGAAACACTCTTGAAAACCATTTGGAAAAAAAGTTTGGGCAAAATTTTCCTTTTTGGTGGAAGATTATATTTTGAGAGGAACATTTTTTTTAACATAGGAAGAATTTTTTTACGATTTTTTTTTTCTGAAGGAAGAATTTTTTTTGAGGTGACTGTTGTGGTGGACTTTTTTTTTTTTCAATGGCATATGAAAACTGCTACCGAAATGTTCTTCTTATTGCAATGTTTGGCATCCTGAGTTCAGCTTGGCAAGCTGTGAAACACTCTTGAAAACCATTTGGAAAAAAAGTTTGGGCAAAATTTTCCTTTTTGGTGGAAGATTATATTTTGAGATGAAGATTTTTTTTAACATAGGAAGAATTTTTTTACGAATTTTTTTTTTCTGAAGGAAGAATTTTTTTGAGGTGACTGTTGTGGGGAACTTTTTTTTTTCAATGGCATATGAAAACTGCTATCGAAACGTTCTTCTTATTGCAATGTTTGGAATCCTGAGTTCAGCTTGGCAAGCTGTGAAATACTCTTGAAAACCATTTGGAAAAAAAGTTTGAGCAAAATTTTTCTTTTTGGTGGAAGATTATATTTTGAGAGGAACATTTTTTTTAACATAGGAAAAAAATTTTTACGATTTTTTTTTTCTGAAGGAAGAATTTTTTTGAGGTGACTGTTTTGGGGAACTTTTTTTTTTAATGGCATATGAAAACTGCTATCGAAACGTTCTTCTTATTGCAATGTTTGGCATCCTGAGTTCAGCTTGGCAAGCTGTGAAACACTCTTGAAAACCATTTGGAAAAAAAATTTTAGCAACATTTTTCTTTTTGGTGGAAGATTATATTTTGAGAGGAAGATTTTTTTTAACATAGGAAGAATTTTTTTACGATTTTTTTTTTTCTGAAGGAAGAATTTTTTTGAGGTGACTGTTGTGGGGAACTTTTTCTTTTCAATGGCATATGTTTTCTTAATATTTCAATACAAACACTATGTACAACTTGTTTGGCATCCTGAGTTCAGCTTGGCAATCTGTGAAAGACTTGAAAACCATTTGGAAAAAAAGTTTGGGCAAAATATTTCTTTTTGGTGTAAGATTACATTTTGAGAGGAAGATTTTTTTTAACATAGGAAGAATTTTTTTACGATTTTTTTTTTCTGAAGGAAGAATTTTTTTTGAAGTGACTGTTGTGGGGAACTTTTTTTTTTCAATGGCATATTTGTTCTTAATATTTCAATACAAACACTATGTACAACTTGTTTGGCATCCAGAGTTCAGCTTGGCAAGCTTTGAAAGACTCTTGAAAACCATTTGGAAAAAAAGTTAGAGGAAATTTTTCTTTTTGGTGGAATACTATATTTTGAGAGGAACATTTTTTTAACATAGGAAGAATTTTTTTACGATTTTTTTTTTCTGAAGGAAGAATTTTTTTGATGTGACTGTTGTAGGGAACTTTTTTTTTTTCAAAGGCAAATGAAAACTGCTTCCAAAATGTTCTTAATATTTCAATACAAACACTATGTACAACTTGTTTGGCATCCTGAGTTCAGCTTGGAAAGCTGTGAAAGACTCTTGAAAACCATTTGGAAAAAAAGTTTGAGCAAAATTTTTCTTTTTGGTGGAAGATTATATTTTGAGAGGAAGATTTTTTTTAACAAAGGAAGAATTTTTTTTACGAATTTTTTTTTTTCTCAAGGATGAATTTTTTTGAGGTGACTGTTGTGGGGAACTTTTTTCTTTTCAATGGCATATGTGTTCTTAATATTTCAATACAAACACTATGTACAACTTCTTTGGCTTCCTGAGTTCAGCTTGGCAATCTGTGAAAGACTCTTGAAAACCATTTGAAAAAAAAGTTTGGGCAAAATTTTTCTTTTTGGCGGAAGATTACATTTTGAGAGGAAGATTTTTTTTAACATAGGAAGAATTTTTTTACGAATTTTTTTTTTCTGAAGGAAGAATTTTTTTGAGATGAATGTTGTGGGGAACTTTTTTTTTTCAAAGGCAAATGAAAAATGCTTCCAAAAAGTTCTTAATATTTCAATACAAACACTATGTACAAGTGTACAAGTGTTTCAATTTCACTGAAAGCTGATGATAAAATTGACTTAAGATTTCAATGCAAATACTATATATAACTAGTTTAGCATGCTGAGTTCTGCTTGGCAAGCCATGAAAGACTCTTGAAAACCATTTGGAACAAAAGTTACAGCACATTTGAACAAAGTTGAAAATTAGCCTTATTTCAGTGAGAGCTGCAGAAAGAAGCAATAAAATTTCACTGAAAGCTGATGATAAAATTGACTTAATATTTCAATGCAAATACTATATATAACTAGTTTAGCATGCTGAGTTCTGCTTGGCAAGCCATGAAAGACTCTTGAAAACCATTTGGAACAAAAGTTACAGCACATTTGAACAAAGTTGAAAATTAGCCTTATTTCAGTGAGAGCTGCAGAAAGAAGCAATAAAATTTCACTGAGAGCTGATGATAAAATTGACTTAAGATTTCAATGCAAATACTATATATAACTAGTTTAGCATGCTGAGTTCTGCTTGGCAAGCCATGAAAGACTCTTGAAAACCATTTGGAACAAAAGTTACAGCACATTTGAACAAAGTTGAAAATTAGCCTTATTTCAGTGAGAGCTGCAGAAAGAAGCAATAAAATTTCACTGAGAGCTGATGATAAAATTGACTTAATATTTCAATGCAAATACTATATATAACTAGTTTAGCATGCTGAGTTCTGTTTGGCAAGCCATGAAAGACTCTTGAAAACCATTTGGAACAAAAGTTACAGCACATTTGAACAAAGTTGAAAATTAGCCTTATTTCAGTGAGAGCTGCAGAAAGAAGCAATAAAATTTCACTGAAAGCTGATGATAAAATTGACTTAATATTTCAATGCAAATACTATATATAACTAGTTTAGCATGCTGAGTTCTGTTTGGCAAGCCATGAAAGACTCTTGAAAACCATTTGGAACAAAAGTTACAGCACATTTGAACAAAGTTGAAAATTAGCCTTATTTCAGTGAGAGCTGCAGAAAGAAGCAATAAAATTTCACTGAAAGCTGATGATAAAATTGACTTAATATTTCAATGCAAATACTATATATAACTAGTTTAGCATGCTGAGTTCTGCTTGGCAAGCCATGAAAGACTCTTGAAAACCATTTGGAACAAAAGTTACAGCACATTTGAACAAAGTTGAAAATTAGCCTTATTTCAGTGAGAGCTGCAGAAAGAAGCAATAAAATTTCACTGAGAGCTGATGATAAAATTGACTTAATATTTCAATGCAAATACTATATATAACTAGTTTAGCATGCTGAGTTCTGCTTGGCAAGCCATGAAAGACTCTTGAAAACCATTTGGAACAAAAGTTACAGCACATTTGAACAAAGTTGAAAATTAGCCTTAATTCAGTGAGAGCTGCAGAAAGAAGCAATAAAATTTCACTGAAAGCTGATGATAAAATTGACTTAATATTTCAATGCAAATACTATATATAACTAGTTTAGCATGCTGAGTTCTGCTTGGCAAGCCATGAAAGACTCTTGAAAACCATTTGGAACAAAAGTTACAGCACATTTGAACAAAGTTGAAAATTAGCCTTATTTCAGTGAGAGCTGCAGAAAGAAGCAATAAAATTTCACTGAAAGCTGATGATAAAATTGACTTAATATTTCAATACAAATACTATATATAACTAATTTAGCATGCCGAGTTCTGCTTGGCAAGCCATGAAAGACTCTTGAAAACCATTTGGAACAAAAGTTACAGCACATTTGAACAAAGTTGAAAATTAGCCTTATTTCAGTGAGAGCTGCAGAAAGAAGCAATAAAATTTCACTGAAAGCTGATGATAAAATTGACTTAAGATTTCAATGCAAATACTATATATAACTAGTTTAGCATGCTGAGTTCTGCTTGGCAAGCCATGAAAGACTCTTGAAAACCATTTGGAACAAAAGTTACAGCACATTTGAACAAAGTTGAAAATAAGCCTTATTTCAGTGAGAGCTGCAGAAAGAAGCAATAAAATTTCACTGAAAGCTGATGATAAAATTGACTTAAGATTTCAATGCAAATACTATATATAACTAGTTTAGCATGCTGAGTTCTGCTTGGCAAGCCATGAAAGACTCTTGAAAACCATTTGGAACAAAAGTTACAGCACATTTGAACAAAGTTGAAAATTAGCCTTATTTCAGTGAGAGCTGCAGAAAGAAGCAATAAAATTTCACTGAGAGCTGATGATAAAATTGACTTAATATTTCAATGCAAATACTATATATAACTAGTTTAGCATGCTGAGTTCTGCTTGGCAAGCCATGAAAGACTCTTGAAAACCATTTGGAACAAAAGTTACAGCACATTTGAACAAAGTTGAAAATTAGCCTTATTTCAGTGAGAGCTGCAGAAAGAAGCAATAAAATTTCACTGAGAGCTGATGATAAAATTGACTTAATATTTCAATGCAAATACTATATATAACTAGTTTAGCATGCTGAGTTCTGTTTGGCAAGCCATGAAAGACTCTTGAAACCCATTTGGAACAAAAGTTACAGCACATTTGAACAAAGTTGAAAATTAGCCTTATTTCAGTGAGAGCTGCAGAAAGAAGCAATAAAATTTCACTGAAAGCTGATGATAAAATTGACTTAAGATTTCAATGCAAATACTATATATAACTAGTTTAGCATGCTGAGTTCTGCTTGGCAAGCCATGAAAGACTCTTGAAAACCATTTGGAACAAAAGTTACAGCACATTTGAACAAAGTTGAAAATTAGCCTTATTTCAGTGAGAGCTGCAGAAAGAAGCAATAAAATTTCACTGAAAACTGAAAAAAAGTTTGAGCAAAATTTTTCTTTTTGGTGGAAGAATATATTTTGAGAGGAAGATTTCTTTTATCACAGGAAGATTTTTTTTATCGACATTGGTTTTTTTTGGAGGAAGAATTTTTTTTCGGTTGACAGTGGGAATTCTTTTTTTGAAGGCAAATGAAAACTGCTTCTGAAATCTGCTTTATATTTCAATGCAAATAATTGAAAGTACAACTTGTTTGGAATCCTGAGTTCAAGCTGTGAAATACTCTTGAAAACCATTTGGAAAAAAAGTTTGAGCAAAATTTTTCTTTTTGGTGGAAGACTATATTTTGAGAGGAACATTTTTTTTAACATAGGAAGAATTTTTTTTACGATTTTTTTTTTTTCTGAAGGAAGAATTTTTTTGAGGTGACTTTTGTGGGGATCTTTTTTTTTTCAATGGCATATGAAAACTGCTATCGAAATGTTCTTCTTATTGCAATGTTTGGCATCCTGAGTTGAGCTTGGCAAGCTGTGAAACACTCTTGAAAACCATTTGGAAAAAAAGTTTGGGCAAAATTTTCCTTTTTGGTGGAAGATTATATTTTGAGATGAAGATTTTTTTTAACATAGGAAGAATTTTTTTACGAATTTTTTTTTTCTGAAGGAAGAATTTTTTTGAGGTGACTGTTGTGGGGAACTTTTTTTTATCAATGGCATATGAAAACTGCTATCGAAAAGTTCTTCTTATTGCAATGTTTGGAATCCTTTGTTCAGCTTGGCAAGCTGTGAAATACTCTTGAAAACCATTTGGAAAAAAAATTTTAGCAACATTTTTCTTTTTGGTGGAAGATTATATTTTGAGAGGAAGATTTTTTTTAACATAGGAAGAATTTTTTTACGATTTTTTTTTTCTGAAGGAAGAATTTTTTTGAGGTGACTGTTGTGGTGAACTTTTTTTTTTTTTCAATGGCATATGAAAACTGCTACCGAAATGTTCTTCTTTTTTTGCAATGTTTGGCATCCTGAGTTCAGCTTGGCAAGCTGTGAAAGACTCTAGAAAACCATTTGGAAAAAAAATTTGAGCAAAATTTTTCTTTTTGGTGGAAGATTATATTTTGAGATGAAGATTTTTTTTAACATAGGAAGAATTTTTTTACGGATTTTTTTTTTTCTGAAGGAAGAATTTTTTTGAGGTGACTGTTGTGGGGAACTTTTTTCTTTTCAATGGCATATGTTTTCTTAATATTTCAATACAAACACTATATACAACTTGTTTGGCATCCTGAGTTCAGCTTGGAAAGCTGTGAAAGACTCTTGAAAACCATTTGGAAAAAAAGTTTGAGCAAAATTTTTCTTTTTGGTGGAAGATTATATTTTGAGAGGAAGATTTTTTTTAACAAAGGAAGAATTTTTTTTACGAATTTTTTTTTTTCTCAAGGATGAATTTTTTTGAGGTGACTGTTGTGGGGAACTTTTTACTTTTCAATGGCATATGTGTTCTTAATATTTCAATACTATGTACAACTTGTTTGGCATCCTGAGTTCAGCTTGGCAATCTGTGAAAGACTCTTGAAAACCATTTGAAAAAAAAGTTTGGGCAAAATTTTTATTTTTGGTGGAAGATTACATTTTGAGAGGAAGATTTTTTTTAACATAGGAAGAATTTTTTTACGAATTTTTTTTTTCTGAAGGAAGAATTTTTTTGAGATGAATGTTGTGGGGAACTTTTTTTTTTCAAAGGCAAATGAAAAATGCTTCCAAAAAGTTCTTAATATTTCAATACAAACACTATGTACAAGTGTACAAGTGTTTCAATTTCACTGAAAGCTGATGATAAAATTGACTTAATATTTCAATGCAAATACTATATATAACTAGTTTAGCATGCTGAGTTCTGCTTGGCAAGCCATGAAAGACTCTTGAAAACCATTTGGAACAAAAGTTACAGCACATTTGAACAAAGTTGAAAATTAGCCTTATTTCAGTGAGAGCTGCAGAAAGAAGCAATAAAATTTCACTGAAAGCTGATGATAAAATTGACTTAATATTTCAATGCAAATACTATATATAACTAGTTTAGCATGCTGAGTTCTGCTTGGCAAGCGATGAAAGACTCTTGAAAACCATTTGGAACAAAAGTTACAGCACATTTGAACAAAGTTGAAAATTAGCCTTATTTCAGTGAGAGCTGCAGAAAGAAGCAATAAAATTTCACTGAGAGCTGATGATAAAATTGACTTAAGATTTCAATGCAAATACTATATATAACTAGTTTAGCATGCTGAGTTCTGCTTGGCAAGCTATGAAAGACTCTTGAAAACCATTTGGAACAAAAGTTACAGCACATTTGAACAAAGTTGAAAATTAGCCTTATTTCAGTGAGAGCTGCAGAAAGAAGCAATAAAATTTCACTGAGAGCTGATGATAAAATTGACTTAATATTTCAATGCAAATACTATATATAACTAGTTTAGCATGCTGAGTTCTGCTTGGCAAGCCATAAAAGACTCTTGAAAACCATTTGGAACAAAAGTTACAGCACATTTGAACAAAGTTGAAAATTAGCCTTATTTCAGTGAGAGCTGCAGAAAGAAGCAATAAAATTTCACTGAAAGCTGATGATAAAATTGACTTAATATTTCAATGCAAATACTATATATAACTAGTTTAGCATGCTGAGTTCTGCTTGGCAAGCCATGAAAGACTCTTGAAAACCATTTGGAACAAAAGTTACAGCACATTTGAACAAAGTTGAAAATTAGCCTTATTTCAGTGAGAGCTGCAGAAAGAAGCAATACAATTTCACTGAGAGCTGATGATAAAATTGACTTAAGATTTCAATGCAAATACTATATATAACTAGTTTAGCATGCTGAGTTCTGCTTGGCAAGCCATGAAAGACTCTTGAAAACCATTTGGAACAAAAGTTAAAGCACATTTGAACAAAGTTGAAAATTAGGCTTATTTCAGTGAGAGCTGCAGAAAGAAGCAATAAAATTTCACTGAAAGCTGATGATAAAATTGACTTAAGATTTCAATGCAAATACTATATATAACTAGTTTAGCATGCTGAGTTCTGCTTGGCAAGCCATGAAAGACTCTTGAAAACCATTTGGAACAAAAGTTACAGCACATTTGAACAAAGTTGAAAATTAGCCTTATTTCAGTGAGAGCTGCAGAAAGAAGCAATAAAATTTCACTGAAAGCTGATGATAAAATTGACTTAATATTTCAATGCAAATACTATATATAACTAGTTTAGCATGCTGAGTTCTGCTTGGCAAGCCATAAAAGACTCTTGAAAACCATTTGGAACAAAAGTTACAGCACATTTGAACAAAGTTGAAAATTAGCCTTATTTCAGTGAGAGCTGCAGAAAGAAGCAATAAAATTTCACTGAAAGCTGATGATAAAATTGACTTAATATTTCAATGCAAATACTATATATAACTAGTTTAGCATGCTGAGTTCTGCTTGGCAAGCCATGAAAGACTCTTGAAAACCATTTGGAACAAAAGTTACAGCACATTTGAACAAAGTTGAAAATTAGCCGTATTTCAGTGAGAGCTGCAGAAAGAAGCAATAAAATTTCACTGAAAGCTGATGATAAAATTGACTTAATATTTCAATGCAAATACTATATATAACTAGTTTAGCATGCTGAGTTCTGCTTGGCAAGCCATGAAAGACTCTTGAAAACCATTTGGAACAAAAGTTACAGCACATTTGAACAAAGTTGAAAATTAGCCTTATTTCAGTGAGAGCTGCAGAAAGAAGCAATAAAATTTCACTGAAAGCTGATGATAAAATTGACTTAAGATTTCAATGCAAATACTATATATAACTAGTTTAGCATGCTGAGTTCTGCTTGGCAAGCCATGAAAGACTCTTGAAAACCATTTGGAACAAAAGTTACAGCACATTTGAACAAAGTTGAAAATTAGCCTTATTTCAGTGAGAGCTGCAGAAAGAAGCAATAAAATTTCACTGAAAGCTGAAAAAAAGTTTGAGCAAAATTTTTCTTTTTGGTGGAAGATTATATTTTGAGAGGAAGATTTCTTTTATCACAGGAAGATTTTTTTTATCGACATTGGTTTTTTTTGGAGGAAGAATTTTTTTTCGGTTGACAGTGGGAATTCTTTTTTTGAAGGCAAATGAAAACTGCTTCTGAAATCTGCTTTATATTTCAATGCAAATAATTGAAAGTACAACTTGTTTGGAATCCTGAGTTCAGCTTGGCAAGCTGTGAAATACTCTTGAAAACCATTTGGAAAAAAAGTTTGAGCAAAATTTTTCTTTTTGGTGGAAGACTATATTTTGAGGCGAAGATTTTTTTTAACATAGGAAGAATTTTTTTTACGAATTTTTTTTTTTCTGAAGGAAGAATTTTTTTGAGGTGACTGTTGTGGGGAACTTTTTTTTTTCAATGGCATATGAAAACTGCTATCGAAACGTTCTTCTTATTGCAATGTTTGGCATCCTGAGTTCAGCTTGGCAAGCTGTGAAACACTCTTGAATACCATTTGGAAAAAAAGTTTGGGCAAAATTTTCCTTTTTGGTGGAAGATTATATTTTGAGAGGAAGATTTTTTTTAACATAGGAAGAATTTTTTTACGAATTTTTTTTTTCTGAAAGAAGAATTTTTTTGAGGTGACTGTTGTGGGGAACTTTTTTTTTTCAATGGCATATGAAAACTGCTACCGAAATGTTCTTCTTATTGCAATGTTTGGCATCCTGAGTTCAGCTTGGCAAGCTGTGAAATACTCTTGAAAACCATTTGGAAAAAAAGTTTGAGCAAAATTTTTCTTTTTGGTGGAAGATTATATTTTGAGAGGAACATTTTTTTTAACATAGGAAGAATTTTTTTACGATTTTTTTTTTCTGAAGGAAGAATTTTTTTGAGGTGACTGTTGTGGTGAACTTTTTTTTTTTCAATGGCATATGAAAACTGCTACCGAAATGTTCTTCTTATTGCAATGTTTGGCATCCTGAGTTCAGCTTGGCAAGCTGTGAAACACTCTTGAAAACCATTTGGAAAAAAAGTTTGGGCAAAATTTTCCTTTTTGGTGGAAGATTATATTTTGAGATGAAGATTTTTTTTAACATAGGATGAATTTTTTTACGAATTTTTTTTTTCTGAAGGAAGAATTTTTTTGAGTTGACTGTTGTGGGGAACTTTTTTTTTTCAATGGCATATGAAAACTGCTATCGAAACGTTCTTCTTATTGCAATGTTTGGAATCCTGAGTTCAGCTTGGCAAGCTGTGAAATACTCTTGAAAACCATTTGGAAAAAAAATTTTAGCAACATTTTTCTTTTTGGTGGAAGATTATATTTTGAGAGGAAGATTTTTTTTAACATAGGAAGAATTTTTTTACGATTTTTTTTTTTCTGAAGGAAGAAATTTTTTGAGGTGACTGTTGTGGTGAACTTTTTTTTTTTTTCAATGGCATATGAAAACTGTTACCGAAATGTTCTTCTTTTTTTGCAATGTTTGGCATCCTGAGTTCAGCTTGGCAAGCTGTGAAAGACTCTAGAAAACCATTTGGATAAAAAATTTGAGCAAAATTTTTCTTTTTGGTGGAAGATTATATTTTGAGATGAAGATTTTTTTTAACATAGGAAGAATTTTTTTACGGATTTTTTTTTTTCTGAAGGAAGAATTTTTTTGAGGTGACTTGTGGGGAACTTTTTTCTTTTCAATGGCATATGTTTTCTTAATATTTCAATACAAACACTATATACAACTTGTTTGGCATCCTGAGTTCAGCTTGGCAATCTGTGAAAGACTTGAAAACCATTTGGAAAAAAAGTTTGGGCAAAATTTTTCTTTTCGGTGGAAGATTACATTTTGAGAGGAAGATTTTTTTTAACATAGGAAGAATTTTTTTACGATTTTTTTTTTCTGAAGGAAGAATTTTTTTGATGTGATTGTTGTAGGGAACTTTTTTTTTTTCAAAGGCAAATGAAAACTGCTTCCAAAATGTTCTTAATATTTCAATACAAACACTATGTACAACTTGTTTGGCATCCTGAGTTCAGCTTGGAAAGCTGTGAAAGACTCTTGAAAACCATTTGGAAAAAAAGTTTGAGCAAAATTTTTCTTTTTGGTGGAAGATTATATTTTGAGAGGAAGCTTTTTTTTAACAAAGGAAGAATTTTTTTTACGAATTTTTTTTTTCTCAAGGATGAATTTTTTTGAGGTGACTGTTGTGGGGAACTTTTTTCTTTTCAATGGCATATGTGTTCTTAATATTTCAATACTATGTACAACTTGTTTGGCATCCTGAGTTCAGCTTGGCAATCTGTGAAAGACTCTTGAAAACCATTTGAAAAAAAGGTTTGGGCAAAATTTTTCTTTTTGGTGAAAGATTACATTTTGAGAGGAAGATTTTTTTTAACATAGGAAGAATTTTTTTACGAATTTTTTTTTTCTGAAGGAAGAATTTTTTTGAGATGAATGTTGTGGGGAACTTTTTTTTTTCAAAGGCAAATGAAAAATGCTTCCAAAAAGTTCTTAATATTTCAATACAAACACTATGTACAAGTGTACAAGTGTTTCAATTTCACTGAAAGCTGATGATAAAATTGACTTAATATTTCAGTGCAAATACTATATATAACTAGTTTAGCATGCTGAATTCTGCTTGGCAAGCCATGAAAGACTCTTGAAAACCATTTGGAACAAAAGTTACAGCACATTTGAACAAAGTTGAAAATTAGCCTTATTTCAGTGAGAGCTGCAGAAAGAAGCAATAAAATTTCACTGAAAGCTGATGATAAAATTGACTTAATATTTCAATGCAAATACTATATATAACTAGTTTAGCATGCTGAGTTCTGCTTGGCAAGCCATGAAAGACTCTTGAAAACCATTTGGAACAAAAGTTACAGCACATTTGAACAAAGTTGAAAATTAGCCTTATTTCAGTGAGAGCTGCAGAAAGAAGCAATAAAATTTCACTGAAAGCTGATGATAAAATTGACTTAATATTTCAATGCAAATACTATATATAACTAGTTTAGCATGCTGAGTTCTGCTTGGCAAGCCATGAAAGACTCTTGAAAACCATTTGGAACAAGAGTTACAGCACATTTGAACAAAGTTGAAAATTAGCCTTATTTCAGTGAGAGCTGCAGAAAGAAGCAATAAAATTTCACTGAAAGCTGATGATAAAATTGACTTAAGATTTCAATGCAAATACTATATATAACTAGTTTAGCATGCTGAGTTCTGCTTGGCAAGCCATGAAAGACTCTTGAAAACCATTTGGAACAAAAGTTACAGCACATTTGAACAAAGTTGAAAATGAGCCTTATTTCAGTGAGAGCTGCAGAAAGAAGCAATAAAATTTCACTGAAAGCTGATGATAAAATTGACTTAAGATTTCAATGCAAATACTATATATAACTAGTTTAGCATGCTGAGTTCTGCTTGGCAAGTCATGAAAGACTCTTGAAAACCATTTGGAACAAAAGTTACAGCACATTTGAACAAAGTTGAAAATTAGCCTTATTTCAGTGAGAGCTGCAGAAAGAAGCAATAAAATTTCACTGAAAGCTGATGATAAAATTGACTTAATATTTCAATGCAAATACTATATATAACTAGTTTAGCATGCTGAGTTCTGCTTGGCAAGTCATGAAAGACTCTTGAAAACCATTTGGAACAAAAGTTACAGCACATTTGAACAAAGTTGAAAATTAGCCTTATTTCAGTGAGAGCTGCAGAAAGAAGCAATAAAATTTCACTGAAAGCTGATGATAAAATTGACTTAAGATTTCAATGCAAATACTATATATAACTAGTTTAGCATGCTGAGTTCTGCTTGGCAAGCCATGAAAGACTCTTGAAAACCATTTGGAACAAAAGTTACAGCACATTTGAACAAATTTGAAAATTAGCCTTATTTCAGTGAGAGCTGCAGAAAGAAGCAATAAAATTTCACTGAAAGCTGATGATAAAATTGACTTAAGATTTCAATGCAAATACTATATATAACTAGTTTAGCATGCTGAGTTCTGCTTGGCAAACCATGAAAGACTCTTGAAAACCATTTGGAACAAAAGTTACAGCACATTTGAACAAAGTTGAAAATTAGCCTTATTTCAGTGAGAGCTGCAGAAAGAAGCAATAAAATTTCACTGAAAGCTGATGATAAAATTGACTTAAGATTTCAATGCAAATACTATATATAACTAGTTTAGCATGCTGAGTTCTGCTTGGCAAACCATGAAAGACTCTTGAAAACCATTTGGAACAAAAGTTACAGCACATTTGAACAAAGTTGAAAATTAGCCTTATTTCAGTGAGAGCTGCAGAAAGAAGCAATAAAATTTCACTGAAAGCTGATGATAAAATTGACTTAAGATTTCAATGCAAATACTATATATAACTAGTTTAGCATGCTGAGTTCTGCTTGGCAAGCCATGAAAGACTCTTGAAAACCATTTGGAACAAAAGTTACAGCACATTTGAACAAAGTTGAAAATTAGCCTTATTTCAGTGAGAGCTGCAGAAAGAAGCAATAAAATTTCACTGAAAGCTGATGATAAAATTGACTTAAGATTTCAATGCAAATACTATATATAACTAGTTTAGCATGCTGAGTTCTGCTTGGCAAGCCATGAAAGACTCTTGAAAACCATTTGGAACAAAAGTTACAGCACATTTGAACAAAGTTGAAAATTAGCCTTATTTCAGTGAGAGCTGCAGAAAGAAGCAATAAAATTTCACTGAAAGCTGAAAAAAAGTTTGAGCAAAATTTTTCTTTTTGGTGGAAGATTATATTTTGAGAGGAAGATTTCTTTTATCACAGGAAGATTTTTTTTATCGACATTGGTTTTTTTTGGAGGAAGAATTTTTTTTCGGTTGACAGTGGGAATTCTTTTTTTGAAGGCAAATGAAAACTGCTTCTGAAATCTGCTTTATATTTCAATGCAAATAATTGAATGTACAACTTGTTTGGAATCCTGAGTTCAGCTTGGCAAGCTGTGAAATACTCTTGAAAACCATTTGGAAAAAAAGTTTGAGCAAAATTTTTCTTTTTGGTGGAAGACTATATTTTGAGACGAAGATTTTTTTTAACATAGGAAGAATTTTTTTTACGAATTTTTTTTTTTCTGAAGGAAGAATTTTTTTGAGGTGACTGTTGTGGGGAACTTTTTTTTTTCAATGGCATATGAAAACTGCTATCGAAACGTTCTTCTTATTGCAATGTTTGGCATCCTGAGTTCAGCTTGGCAAGCTGTGAAACACTCTTGAAAACCATTTGGAAAAAAAGTTTGGGCAAAATTTTCCTTTTTGGTGGAAGATTATATTTTGAGAGGAACATTTTTTTTAACATAGGAAGAATTTTTTTACGAATTTTTTTTCTGAAGGAAGAATTTTTTTGAGGTGACTGTTGTGGACTTTTTTTTTTCAATGGCATATGAAAACTGCTACCGAAATGTTCTTCTTATTGCAATGTTTGGCATCCTGAGTTCAGCTTGGCAAGCTGTGAAACACTCTTGAAAACCATTTGGAAAAAAAGTTTGGGCAAAATTTTCCTTTTTGGTGGAAGATTATATTTTGAGAGGAAGATTTTTTTTAACATAGGAAGAATTTTTTTACGAATTTTTTTTTTCTGAAAGAAGAATTTTTTTGAGGTGACTGTTGTGGGGAACTTTTTTTTTTCAATGGCATATGAAAACTGCTACCGAAATGTTCTTCTTATTGCAATGTTTGGAATCCTGAGTTCAGCTTGGCAAGCTGTGAAATACTCTTGAAAACCATTTGGAAAAAAAGTTTGAGCAAAATTTTTCTTTTTGGTGGAAGACTATATTTTGAGACGAAGATTTTTTTTAACATAGGAAGAATTTTTTTTACGAATTTTTTTTTTTCTGAAGAAAGAATTTTTTTGAGGTGACTGTTGTGGTGAACTTTTTTTTTTTTCAATGGCATATGAAAACTGCTACCGAAATGTTCTTCTTATTGCAATGTTTGGCATCCTAAGTTCAGCTTGGCAAGCTGTGAAACACTCTTGAAAACCATTTGGAAAAAAAGTTTGGGCAAAATTTTCCTTTTTGGTGGAAGATTATATTTTGAGAGGAACATTTTTTTTAACATAGGAAGAATTTTTTTTACGATTTTTTTTTTCTGAAGGAAGAATTTTTTTGAGGTGACTGTTGTGGTGAACTTTTTTTTTTTTCAATGGCATATGAAAACTGCTACCGAAATGTTCTTCTTATTGCAATGTTTGGCATCCTGAGTTCAGCTTGGCAAGCTGTGAAACACTCTTTAAAACCATTTGGAAAAAAAGTTTGGGCAAAATTTTCCTTTTTGGTGGAAGATTATATTTTGAGAGGAACATTTTTTTTAACATAGGAAGAATTTTTTTACCATTTTTTTTTTCTGAAGGAAGAATTTTTTTGAGGTGACTGTTGTGGTGAACTTTTTTTTTTTTCAATGGCATATGAAAACTGCTACCGAAATGTTCTTCTTATTGCAATGTTTGGCATCCTGAGTTCAGCTTGGCAAGCTGTGAAACACTCTTGAAAACCATTTGGAAAAAAAGTTTGTGCAAAATTTTCCTTTTTGGTGGAAGATTATATTTTGAGATGAAGATTTTTTTTAACATAGGAAGAATTTTTTTACGAATTTTTTTTTTCTGAAAGAAGAATTTTTTTGAGGTGACTGTTGTGGGGAACTTTTTTTTTTCAATGGCATATGAAAACTGCTATCGAAACGTTCTTCTTATTGCAATGTTTGGAATCCTGAGTTCAGCTTGGCAAGCTGTGAAATACTCTTGAAAACCATTTGGAAAAAAAGTTTTAGCAATATTTTTCTTTTTGGTGGAAGATTATATTTTGAGAGGGAGATTTTTTTTAACATAGGAAGAATTTTTTTACGATTTTTTTTTTCTGAAGGAAGAATTTTTTTGAGGTGACTGTTGTGGTGAACTTTTTTTTTTTTTCAATGGCATATGAAAACTGCTACCGAAATGTTCTATTTTTTTTGCAATGTTTGGCATCCTGAGTTCAGCTTGGCAATCTGTGAAAGACTTGAAAACCATTTGGAAAAAAAGTTTGGGCAAAATTTTTCTTTTTGGTGGAAGATTACATTTTGAGAGGAAGATTTTTTTTAACATAGGAAGAATTTTTTTACGATTTTTTTTTTCTGAAGGAAGAATTTTTTTGAAGTGACTTTTGTGGGGAACTTTTTTTTTTCAATGGCATATTTGTTCTTAATATTTCAATACAAACACTATGTACAACTTGTTTGGCATCCAGAGTTCAGCTTGGCAAGCTGTGAAAGACTCTTGAAAACCATTTGGAAAAAAAGTTAGAGGAAATTTTTCTTTTTGGTGGAATACTATATTTTGAGAGGAACATTTTTTTAACATAGGAAGAATTTTTTTACGATTTTTTTTTTCTGAAGGAAGAATTTTTTTGATGTGACTGTTGTAGGGAACTTTTTTTTTTTTCAAAGGCAAATGAAAACTGCTTCCAAAATGTTCTTAATATTTCAATACAAACACTATGTACAACTTGTTTGGCATCCTGAGTTCAGCTTGGAAAGCTGTGAAAGACTCTTGAAAACCATTTGGAAAAAAAGTTTGAGCAAAATTTTTCTTTTTGGTGGAAGATTATATTTTGAGAGGAAGATTTTTTTTAACAAAGGAAGAATTTTTTTTACAAATTTTTTTTTTTCTCAAGGATGAATTTTTTTGAGGTGACTGTTGTGGGGAACTTTTTTCTTTTCAATGGCATATGTGTTCTTAATATTTCAATACAAACACTATGTACAACTTGTTTGGCATCCAGAGTTCAGCTTGGCAAGCTGTGAAAGACTCTTGAAAACCATTTGGAAAAAAAGTTAGAGGAAATTTTTCTTTTTGGTGGAATACTATATTTTGAGAGGAACATTTTTTTAACATAGGAAGAATTTTTAAACGATTTTTTTTTTCTGAAGGAAGAATTTTTTTGATGTGACTGTTGTAGGGAACTTTTTTTTTTTTCAAAGGCAAATGAAAACTGCTTCCAAAATGTTCTTAATATTTCAATACAAACACTATGTACAACTTGTTTGGCATCCTGAGTTCAGCTTGGAAAGCTGTGAAAGACTCTTGAAAACCATTTGGAAAAAAAGTTTGAGCAAAATTTTTCTTTTTGGTGGAAGATTATATTTTGAGAGGAAGATTTTTTTTAACAAAGGAAGAATTTTTTTTACGAATTTTTTTTTTTCTCAAGGATAAATTTTTTTGAGGTGACTGTTGTGGGGAACTTTTTTCTTTTCAATGGCATATGTGTTCTTAATATTTCAATACTATGTACAACTTGTTTGGCATCCTGAGTTCAGCTTGGCAATCTGTGAAAGACTCTTGAAAACCATTTGAAAAAAAAGTTTGGGCAAAATTTTTCTTTTTGGTGGAAGATTACATTTTGAGAGGAAGATTTTTTTTAACATAGGAAGAATTTTTTTTACGAATTTTTTTTTTTCTCAAGGATGAATTTTTTTGAGGTGACTGTTGTGGGGAACTTTTTTCTTTTCAATGGCATATGTGTTCTTAATATTTCAATACAAACACTATGTACAACTTGTTTGGCATCCAGAGTTCAGCTTGGCAAGCTGTGAAAGACTCTTGAAAACCATTTGGAAAAAAAGTTAGAGGAAATTTTTCTTTTTGGTGGAATACTATATTTTGAGAGGAACATTTTTTTAACATAGGAAGAATTTTTTTACGATTTTTTTTTTCTGAAGGAAGAATTTTTTTGATGTGACTGTTGTAGGGAACTTTTTTTTTTTTCAAAGGCAAATGAAAACTGCTTCCAAAATGTTCTTAATATTTCAATACAAACACTATGTACAACTTGTTTGGCATCCTGAGTTCAGCTTGGAAAGCTGTGAAAGACTCTTGAAAACCATTTGGAAAAAAAGTTTGAGCAAAATTTTTCTTTTTGGTGGAAGATTATATTTTGAGAGGAAGATTTTTTTTAACAAAGGAAGAATTTTTTTTACCAATTTTTTTTTTTCTCAAGGATAAATTTTTTTGAGGTGACTGTTGTGGGGAACTTTTTTCTTTTCAATGGCATATGTGTTCTTAATATTTCAATACAAACACTATGTACAACTTGTTTGGCATCCAGAGTTCAGCTTGGCAAGCTGTGAAAGACTCTTGAAAACCATTTGGAAAAAAAGTTAGAGGAAATTTTGCTTTTTGGTGGAATACTATATTTTGAGAGGAACATTTTTTTAACATAGGAAGAATTTTTTTACGATTTTTTTTTTCTGAAGGAAGAATTTTTTTGATGTGACTGTTGTAGGGAACTTTTTTTTTTTTCAAAGGCAACTGAAAACTGCTTCCAAAATGTTCTTAATATTTCAATACAAACACTATGTACAACTTGTTTGGCATCCTGAGTTCAGCTTGGAAAGCTGTGAAAGACTCTTGAAAACCATTTGGAAAAAAAGTTTGAGCAAAATTTTTCTTTTTGGTGGAAGATTATATTTTGAGAGGAAGATTTTTTTTAACAAAGGAAGAATTTTTTTTACGAATTTTTTTTTTCTCAAGGATAAATTTTTTTGAGGTGACTGTTGTGGGGAACTTTTTTCTTTTCAATGGCATATGTGTTCTTTATATTTCAATACTATGTACAACTTGTTTGGCATCCTGAGTTCAGCTTGGCAATCTGTGAAAGACTCTTGAAAACCATTTGAAAAAAAAGTTTGGGCAAAATTTTTCTTTTTGGTGGAAGATTACATTTTGAGAGGAAGATTTTTTTTAACATAGGAAGAATTTTTTTCGAATTTTTTTTTTTCTCAAGGATGAATTTTTTTGAGGTGACTGTTGTGGGGAACTTTTTTCTTTTCAATGGCATATGTGTTCTTAATATTTCAATACAAACACTATGTACAACTTGTTTGGCATCCAGAGTTCAGCTTGGCAAGCTGTGAAAGACTCTTGAAAACCATTTGGAAAAAAAGTTAAAGGAAATTTTTCTTTTTGGTGGAATACTATATTTTGAGAGGAACATTTTTTTAACATAGGAAGAATTTTTTTACGATTTTTTTTTTCTGAAGGAAGAATTTTTTTGATGTGACTGTTGTAGGGAACTTTTTTTTTTTTCAAAGGCAAATGAAAACTGCTTCCAAAATGTTCTTAATATTTCAATACAAACACTATGTACAACTTGTTTGGCATCCTGAGTTCAGCTTGGAAAGCTGTGAAAGACTCTTGAAAACCATTTGGAAAAAAAGTTTGAGCAAAATTTTTCTTTTTGGTGGAAGATTATATTGAGAGGAAGATTTTTTTTAACAAAGGAAGAATTTTTTTTACGAATTTTTTTTTTTCTCAAGGATGAATTTTTTTGAGGTGACTGTTGTGGGGAACTTTTTTCTTTTCAATGGCATATGTGTTCTTAATATTTCAATACAAACACTATGTACAACTTGTTTGGCATCCTGAGTTCAGCTTGGCAATCTGTGAAAGACTCTTGAAAACCATTTGGAAAAAAAGTTTGGGCAAAATTTTTCTTTTTGGTGGAAGATTACATTTTGAGAGGAAGATTTTTTTTAACATAGGAAGAATTTTTTCACGAATTTTTTTTTTCTGAAGGAAGAATTTTTTTGAGATGAATGTTGTGGGGAACTTTTTTTTTTCAAAGGCAAATGAAAAATGCTTCCAAAAAGTTCTTAATATTTCAATACAAACAATATGTACAAGTGTACAAGTGTTTCAATTTCACTGAAAGTTGATGATAAAATTGACTTAAGATTTCAATGCAAATACTATATATAACTAGTTTAGCATGCTGAGTTCTGCTTGGCAAGCCATGAAAGACTCTTGAAAACCATTTGGAACAAAAGTTAAAGCACATTTGAACAAAGTTGAAAATTAGCCTTATTTCAGTGAGAGCTGCAGAAAGAAGCAATAAAATTTCACTGAAAGCTGATGATAAAATTGACTTAATATTTCAATGCAAATACTATATATAACTAGTTTAGCATGCTGAGTTCTGCTTGGCAAGCCATGAAAGACTCTTGAAAACCATTTGGAACAAAAGTTACAGCACATTTGAACAAAGTTGAAAATTAGCCTTATTTCAGTGAGAGCTGCAGAAAGAAGCAATAAAATTTCACTGAAAGCTGATGATAAAATTTGGTTAATATTTCAATGCAAATACTATATATAACTAGTTTAGCATGCTGAGTTCTGCTTGGCAAGCCATGAAAGACTCTTGAAAACCATTTGGAACAAAAGTTACAGCACATTTGAACAAAGTTGAAAATTAGCCTTATTTCAGTGAGAGCTGCAGAAAGAAGCAATAAAATTTCACTGAGAGCTGATGATAAAATTGACTTAATATTTCAATTTAAATACTATATATAACTAGTTTAGCATGCTGAGTTCTGCTTGGCAAGCCATGAAAGACTCTTGAAAACCATTTGGAACAAAAGTTACAGCACATTTGAACAAAGTTGAAAATTAGCCTTATTTCAGTGAGAGCTGCAGAAAGAAGCAATAAAATTCCACTGAGAGCTGATGATAAAATTGACTTAATATTTCAATGCAAATACTATATATAACTAGTTTAGCATGCTGAGTTCTGCTTGGCAAGCCATGAAAGACTCTTGAAAACCATTTGGAACAAAAGTTACAGCACATTTGAACAAAGTTGAAAATTAGCCTTATTTCAGTGAGAGCTGCAGAAAGAAGCAATAAAATTTCACTGAAAGCTGATGATAAAATTGACTTAAGATTTCAATGCAAATACTATATATAACTAGTTTAGCATGCTGAGTTCTGCTTGGCAAGCCATGAAAGACTCTTGAAAACCATTTGGAACAAAAGTTACAGCACATTTGAACAAAGTTGAAAATTAGCCTTATTTCAGTGAGAGCTGCAGAAAGAAGCAATAAAATATCACTGAAAGCTGATGATAAAATTGACTTAAGATTTCAATGCAAATACTATATATAACTAGTTTAGCATGCTGAGTTCTGCTTGGCAAGCCATGAAAGACTCTTGAAAACCATTTGGAACAAAAGTTACAGCACATTTGAACAAAGTTGAAAATTAGCCTTATTTCAGTGAGAGCTGCAGAAAGAAGCAATAAAATTTCACTGAAAGCTGAAAAAAAGTTTGAGCAAAATTTTTCTTTTTGGTGGAAGATTATATTTTGAGAGGAAGATTTCTTTTATCACAGGAAGATTTTTTTTATCGACATTGTTTTTTTTTGGAGGAAGAATTTTTTTTCGGTTGACAGTGGGAATTCTTTTTTTGAAGGCAAATGAAAACTGCTTCTGAAATCTGCTTTATATTTCAATTCAAATAATTGAAAGTACAACTTGTTTGGAATCCTGAGTTCAGCTTGGCAAGCTGTGAAATACTCTTGAAAACCATTTGGAAAAAAAGTTTGAGCAAAATTTTTCTTTTTGGTGGAAGACTATATTTTGAGACGAAGATTTTTTTTAACATAGGAAGAATTTTTTTTTTTCTGAAGGAAGAATTTTTTTGAGGTGACTGTTGTGGGGAACTTTTTTTTTTCAATGGCATATGAAAACTGCTATCGAAACGTTCTTCTTATTGCAATGTTTGGCATCCTGAGTTCAGCTTGGCAAGCTGTGAAACACTCTTGAAAACCATTTGGAAAAAAAGTTTGGGCAAAATTTTCCTTTTTGGTGGAAGATTATATTTTGAGAGGAACATTTTTTCTAACATAGGAAGAATTTTTTTACGATTTTTTTTTTCTGAAGGAAGAATTTTTTTGAGGTGACTGTTGTGGTGAACTTTTTTTTTTTTCAATGGCATATGAAAACTGCTACCGAAATGTTCTTCTTATTGCAATGTTTGGCATCCTGAGTTCAGCTTGGCAAGCTGTGAAACACTCTTGAAAACCATTTGGAAAAAAAGTTTGGGCAAAATTTTCCTTTTTGGTGGAAGATTATATTTTGAGAGGAACATTTTTTTTAACATAGGAAGAATTTTTTTACGATTTTTTTTTCTGAAGGAAGAATTTTTTTGAGGTGACTGTTGTGGTGAACTTTTTTTTTTTTCAATGGCATATGAAAACTGCTACCGAAATGTTCTTCTTATTGCAATGTTTGGCATCCTGAGTTCAGCTTGGCAAGCTGTGAAACACTCTTGAAAACCATTTGGAAAAAAAGTTTGGGCAAAATTTTCCTTTTTGGTGGAAGATTATATTTTGAGATGAAGATTTTTTTTAACATAGGAATAATTTTTTTACGAATTTTTTTTTTTCTGAAGGAAGAATTTTTTTGAGGTGACTGTTGTGGGGAACTTTTTTTTTTCAATGGCATATGAAAACTGCTATCGAAACGTTCTTCTTATTGCAATGTTTGGCATCCTGAGTTCAGCTTGGCAAGCTGTGAAACACTCTTGAAAACCATTTGGAAAAAAAGTTTGGGCAAAATTTTCCTTTTTGGTGGAAGATTATATTTTGAGAGGAACATTTTTTCTAACATAGGAAGAATTTTTTTACGATTTTTTTTTTCTGAAGGAAGAATTTTTTTGAGGTGACTGTTGTGGTGAACTTTTTTTTTTTTCAATGGCATATGAAAACTGCTACCGAAATGTTCTTCTTATTGCAATGTTTGGCATCCTGAGTTCAGCTTGGCAAGCTGTGAAACACTCTTGAAAACCATTTGGAAAAAAAGTTTGGGCAAAATTTTCCTTTTTGGTGGAAGATTATATTTTGAGAGGAACATTTTTTTTAACATAGGAAGAATTTTTTTACGATTTTTTTTTCTGAAGGAAGAATTTTTTTGAGGTGACTGTTGTGGTGAACTTTTTTTTTTTTCAATGGCATATGAAAACTGCTACCGAAATGTTCTTCTTATTGCAATGTTTGGCATCCTGAGTTCAGCTTGGCAAGCTGTGAAACACTCTTGAAAACCATTTGGAAAAAAAGTTTGGGCAAAATTTTCCTTTTTGGTGGAAGATTATATTTTGAGATGAAGATTTTTTTTAACATAGGAATAATTTTTTTACGAATTTTTTTTTTTCTGAAGGAAGAATTTTTTTGAGGTGACTGTTGTGGGGAACTTTTTTTTTTCAATGGCATATGAAAACTGCTATCGAAACGTTCTTCTTATTGCAATGTTTGGCATCCTGAGTTCAGCTTGGCAAGCTGTGAAACACTCTTGAAAACCATTTGGAAAAAAAGTTTGGGCAAAATTTTCCTTTTTGGTGGAAGATTATATTTTGAGAGGAACATTTTTTCTAACATAGGAAGAATTTTTTTACGATTTTTTTTTTTCTGAAGGAAGAATTTTTTTGAGGTGACTGTTGTGGTGAACTTTTTTTTTTTTCAATGGCATATGAAAACTGCTACCGAAATGTTCTTCTTATTGCAATGTTTGGCATCCTGAGTTCAGCTTGGCAAGCTGTGAAACACTCTTGAAAACCATTTGGAAAAAAAGTTTGGGCAAAATTTTCCTTTTTGGTGGAAGATTATATTTTGAGAGGAACATTTTTTTTAACATAGGAAGAATTTTTTTACGATTTTTTTTTTCTGAAGGAAGAATTTTTTTGAGGTGACTGTTGTGGGGAACTTTTTTTTTTCAATGGCATATGAAAACTGCTATCGAAACGTTCTTCTTATTGCAATGTTTGGAATCCTGAGTTCAGCTTGGCAAGCTGTGAAATACTCTTGAAAACCATTTGGAAAAAAAGTTTGAGCAAAATTTTTCTTTTTGGTGGAAGATTATATTTTGAGATGAAGATTTTTTTTAACATAGGAAGAATTTTTTTACGAATTTTTTTTTTTCTGAAGGAAGAATTTTTTTGAGGTGACTGTTGTGGGGAACTTTTTTCTTTTCAACGGCATATGTTTTCTTAATATTTCAATACAAACACTATGTACAACTTGTTTGGCATCCTGAGTTCAGCTTGGCAATCTGTGAAAGACTTGAAAACCATTTGGAAAAAAAGTTTGGGCAAAATTTTTCTTTTTGGTGGAAGATTACATTTTGAGAGGAAGATTTTTTTTAACATAGGAAGAATTTTTTTACGATTTTTTTTTTCTGAAGGAAGAATTTTTTTGAAGTGACTGTTGTGGGGAACTTTTTTTTTTCAATGGCATATTTGTTCTTAATATTTCAATACAAACACTATGTACAACTTGTTTGGCATCCAGAGTTCAGCTTGGCAAGCTGTGAAAGACTCTTGAAAACCATTTGGAAAAAAAGTTAGAGGAAATTTTTCTTTTTGGTGGAATACTATATTTTGAGAGGAACATTTTTTTAACATAGGAAGAATTTTTTTACGATTTTTTTTTTCTGAAGGAAGAATTTTTTTGATGTGACTGTTGTAGGGAACTTTTTTTTTTTTCAAAGGCAAATGAAAACTGCTTCCAAAATGTTCTTAATATTTCAATACAAACACTATGTACAACTTGTTTGGCTTCCTGAGTTCAGCTTGGCAATCTGTGAAAGACTCTTGAAAACCATTTGGAAAAAAAGTTTGGGCAAAATTTTTCTTTTTGGTGGAAGATTACATTTTGAGAGGAAGATTTTTTTAACATAGGAAGAATTTTTTTACGAATTTTTTTTTTCTGAAGGAAGAATTTTTTTGAGATGAATGTTGTGGGGAACTTTTTTTTTTCAAAGGCAAATGAAAAATGCTTCCAAAAATTTCTTAATATTTCAATACAAACACTATGTACAAGTGTACAAGTGTTTCAATTTCAATGAAAGCTGATGATAAAATTGACTTAAGATTTCAATGCAAATACTATATATAACTAGTTTAGCATGCTGAGTTCTGCTTGGCAAGCCATGAAAGACTCTTGAAAACCATTTGGAACAAAAGTTACAGCATATTTGAACAAAGTTGAAAATTAGCCTTATTTCAGTGAGAGCTGCAGAAAGAAGCAATAAAATTTCACTGTAAGCTGATGATAAAATTGACTTAAGATTTCAATGCAAATACTATATATAACTAGTTAAGCATGCTTAGTTCTGCTTGGCAAGCCATGAAAGACTCTTGAAAACCATTTGGAACAAAAGTTACAGCACATTTGAACAAAGTTGAAAATGAGCCTTATTTCAGTGAGAGCTGCAGAAAGAAGCAATAAAATTTCACTGAAAGCTGATGATAAAATTGACTTAATATTTCAATGCAAATACTATATATAACTAGTTTAGCATGCTGAGTTCTGCTTGGCAAGCCATGAAAGACTCTTGAAAACCATTTGGAACAAAAGTTACAGCACATTTGAACAAAGTTGAAAATGAGCCTTATTTCAGTGAGAGCTGCAGAAAGAAGCAATAAAATTTCACTGAAAGCTGATGATAAAATTGACTTAATATTTCAATGCAAATACTATATATAACTAGTTTAGCATGCTGAGTTCTGCTTGGCAAGCCATGAAAGACTCTTGAAAACCATTTGGAACAAAAGTTACAGCACATTTGAACAAAGTTGAAAATTAGCCTTATTTCAGTGAGAGCTGCAGAAAGAAGCAATAAAATTTCACTGAAAGCTGATGATAAAATTGACTTAAGATTTCAATGCAAATACTATATATAACTAGTTTAGCATGCTGAGTTCTGCTTGGCAAGCCATGAAAGACTCTTGAAAACCATTTGGAACAAAAGTTACAGCACATTTGAACAAAGTTGAAAATTAGCCTTATTTCAGTGAGAGCTGCAGAAAGAAGCAATAAAATTTCACTGAAAGCTGATGATAAAATTGACTTAATATTTCAATGCAAATACTATATATAACTAGTTTAGCATGCTGAGTTCTGCTTGGCAAGCCATGAAAGACTCTTGAAAACCATTTGGAACAAAAGTTACAGCACATTTGAACAAAGTTGAAAATGAGCCTTATTTCAGTGAGAGCTGCAGAAAGAAGCAATAAAATTTCACTGAAAGCTGATGATAAAATTGACTTAAGATTTCAATGCAAATACTATATATAACTAGTTTAGCATGCTGAGTTCTGCTTGGCAAGCCATGAAAGACTCTTGAAAACCATTTGGAACAAAAGTTACAGCACATTTGAACAAAGTTGAAAATTAGCCTTATTTCAGTGAGAGCTGCAGAAAGAAGCAATAAAATTTCACTGAAAGCTGATGATAAAATTGACTTAAGATTTCAATGTAAATACTATATATAACTAGTTTAGCATGCTGAGTTCTGCTTGGCAAGCCATGAAAGACTCTTGAAAACCATTTGGAACAAAAGTTACAGCACATTTGAACAAAGTTGAAAATTAGCCTTATTTCAGTGAGAGCTGCAGAAAGAAGCAATAAAATTTCACTGAAAGCTGATGATAAAATTGACTTAAGATTTCAATGCAAATACTATATATAACTAGTTTAGCATGCTGAGTTCTGCTTGGCAAGCCATGAAAGACTCTTGAAAACCATTTGGAACAAAAGTTACAGCACATTTGAACAAAGTTGAAAATTAGCCTTATTTCAGTGAGAGCTGCAGAAAGAAGCAATAAAATTTCACTGAAAGCTGATGATAAAATTGACTTAAGATTTCAATGCAAATACTATATATAACTAGTTTAGCATGCTGAGTTCTGCTTGGCAAGCCATGAAAGACTCTTGAAAACCATTTGGAACAAAAGTTACAGCACATTTGAACAAAGTTGAAAATTAGCCTTATTTCAGTGAGAGCTGCAGAAAGAAGCAATAAAATTTCACTGAAAGCTGATGATAAAATTGACTTAAGATTTCAATGCAAATACTATATATAACTAGTTTAGCATGCTGAGTTCTGCTTGGCAAGCCATGAAAGACTCTTGAAAACCATTTGGAACAAAAGTTACAGCACATTTGAACAAAGTTGAAAATTAGCCTTATTTCAGTGAGAGCTGCAGAAAGAAGCAATAAAATTTCACTGAAAGCTGATGATAAAATTGACTTAAGATTTCAATGCAAATACTATATATAACTAGTTTAGCATGCTGAGTTCTGCTTGGCAAGCCATGAAAGACTCTTGAAAACCATTTGGAACAAAAGTTACAGCACATTTGAACAAAGTTGAAAATTAGCCTTATTTCAGTCAGAGCTGCAGAAAGAAGCAATAAAATTTCACTGTAAGCTGATGATAAAATTGACTTAAGATTTCAATGCAAATACTATATATAACTAGTTTAGCATGCTGAGTTCTGCTTGGCAAGCCATGAAAGACTCTTGAAAACCATTTGGAACAAAAGTTACAGCACATTTGAACAAAGTTGAAAATGAGCCTTATTTCAGTGAGAGCTGCAGAAAGAAGCAATAAAATTTCACTGAAAGCTGATGATAAAATTGACTTAAGATTTCAATGCAAATACTATATATAACTAGTTTAGCATGCTGAGTTCTGCTTGGCAAGCCATGAAAGACTCTTGAAAACCATTTGGAACAAAAGTTACAGCACATTTGAACAAAGTTGAAAATTAGCCTTATTTCAGTGAGAGCTGCAGAAAGAAGCAATAAAATTTCACTGAAAGCTGATGATAAAATTGACTTAAGATTTCAATGCAAATACTATATATAACTAGTTTAGCATGCTGAGTTCTGCTTGGCAAGCCATGAAAGACTCTTGAAAACCATTTGGAACAAAAGTTACAGCACATTTGAACAAAGTTGAAAATTAGCCTTATTTCAGTCAGAGCTGCAGAAAGAAGCAATAAAATTTCACTGTAAGCTGATGATAAAATTGACTTAAGATTTCAATGCAAATACTATATATAACTAGTTTAGCATGCTGAGTTCTGCTTGGCAAGCCATGAAAGACTCTTGAAAACCATTTGGAACAAAAGTTACAGCACATTTGAACAAAGTTGAAAATTAGCCTTATTTCAGTGAGAGCTGCAGAAAGAAGCAATAAAATTTCACTGAAAGCTGATGATAAAATTGACTTAAGATTTCAATGCAAATACTATATATAACTAGTTTAGCATGCTGAGTTCTGCTTGGCAAGCCATGAAAGACTCTTGAAAACCATTTGGAACAAAAGTTACAGCACATTTGAACAAAGTTGAAAATTAGCCTTATTTCAGTGAGAGCTGCAGAAAGAAGCAATAAAATTTCACTGAAAGCTGATGATAAAATTGACTTAAGATTTCAATGCAAATACTATATAACTAGTTTAGCATGCTGAGTTCTGCTTGGCAAGCCATGAAAGACTCTTGAAAACCATTTGGAACAAAAGTTACCCCACATTTGAACAAAGTTGAAAATTAGCCTTATTTCAGTGAGAGCTGCAGAAAGAAGCAATAAAATTTCACTGAAAGCTGATGATAAAATTGACTTAAGATTTCAATGCAAATACTATATATAACTAGTTTAGCATGCTGAGTTCTGCTTGGCAAGCCATGAAAGACTCTTGAAAACCATTTGGAACAAAAGTTACAGCACATTTGAACAAAGTTGAAAATTAGCCTTATTTCAGTGAGAGCTGCAGAAAGAAGCAATACAATTTCACTGAAAGCTGATGATAAAATTGACTTAAGATTTCAATGCAAATACTATATACAACTAGTTTAGCATGCTGAGTTCTGCTTGGCAAGCCATGAAAGACTCTTGAAAACCATTTGGAACAAAAGTTACAGCACATTTGAACAAAGTTGAAAATTAGCCTTATTTCAGTCAGAGCTGCAGAAAGAAGCAATAAAATTTCACTGTAAGCTGATGATAAAATTGACTTAAGATTTCAATGCAAATACTATATATAACTAGTTTAGCATGCTGAGTTCTGCTTGGCAAGCCATGAAAGACTCTTGAAAACCATTTGGAACAAAAGTTACAGCACATTTGAACAAAGTTGAAAATTAGCCTTATTTCAGTGAGAGCTGCAGAAAGAAGCAATAAAATTTCACTGAAAGCTGATGATAAAATTGACTTAATATTTCAATGCAAATACTATATATAACTAGTTTAGCATGCTGAGTTCTGCTTGGCAAGCCATGAAAGACTCTTGAAAACCATTTGGAACAAAAGTTACAGCACATTTGAACAAAGTTGAAAATGAGCCTTATTTCAGTGAGAGCTGCAGAAAGAAGCAATAAAATTTCACTGAAAGCTGATGATAAAATTGACTTAATATTTCAATGCAAATACTATATATAACTAGTTTAGCATGCTGAGTTCTGCTTGGCAAGCCATGAAAGACTCTTGAAAACCATTTGGAACAAAAGTTACAGCACATTTGAACAAAGTTGAAAATGAGCCTTATTTCAGTGAGAGCTGCAGAAAGAAGCAATAAAATTTCACTGAAAGCTGATGATAAAATTGACTTAATATTTCAATGCAAATACTATATATAACTAGTTTAGCATGCTGAGTTCTGCTTGGCAAGCCATGAAAGACTCTTGAAAACCATTTGGAACAAAAGTTACAGCACATTTGAACAAAGTTGAAAATTAGCCTTATTTCAGTGAGAGCTGCAGAAAGAAGCAATAAAATTTCACTGAAAGCTGATGATAAAATTGACTTAATATTTCAATGCAAATACTATATATAACTAGTTTAGCATGCTGAGTTCTGCTTGGCAAGCCATGAAAGACTCTTGAAAACCATTTGGAACAAAAGTTACAGCACATTTGAACAAAGTTGAAAATTAGCCTTATTTCAGTGAGAGCTGCAGAAAGAAGCAATAAAATTTCACTGAAAGCTGATGATAAAATTGACTTAAGATTTCAATGCAAATACTATATATAACTAGTTTAGCATGCTGAGTTCTGCTTGGCAAGCCATGAAAGACTCTTGAAAACCATTTGGAACAAAAGTTACAGCACATTTGAACAAAGTTGAAAATTAGCCTTATTTCAGTGAGAGCTGCAGAAAGAAGCAATAAAATTTCACTGAAAGCTGATGATAAAATTGACTTAAGATTTCAATGCAAATACTATATATAACTAGTTTAGCATGCTGAGTTCTGCTTGGCAAGCCATGAAAGACTCTTGAAAACCATTTGGAACAAAAGTTACAGCACATTTGAACAAAGTTGAAAATTAGCCTTATTTCAGTGAGAGCTGCAGAAAGAAGCAATAAAATTTCACTGAAAGCTGATGATAAAATTGACTTAATATTTCAATACAAATACTATATATAACTAATTTAGCATGCCGAGTTCTGCTTGGCAAGCCATGAAAGACTCTTGAAAACCATTTGGAACAAAAGTTACAGCACATTTGAACAAAGTTGAAAATTAGCCTTATTTCAGTGAGAGCTGCAGAAAGAAGCAATAAAATTTCACTGAAAGCTGATGATAAAATTGACTTAAGATTTCAATGCAAATACTATATATAACTAGTTTAGCATGCTGAGTTCTGCTTGGCAAGCCATGAAAGACTCTTGAAAACCATTTGGAACAAAAGTTACAGCACATTTGAACAAAGTTGAAAATAAGCCTTATTTCAGTGAGAGCTGCAGAAAGAAGCAATAAAATTTCACTGAAAGCTGATGATAAAATTGACTTAAGATTTCAATGCAAATACTATATATAACTAGTTTAGCATGCTGAGTTCTGCTTGGCAAGCCATGAAAGACTCTTGAAAACCATTTGGAACAAAAGTTACAGCACATTTGAACAAAGTTGAAAATTAGCCTTATTTCAGTGAGAGCTGCAGAAAGAAGCAATAAAATTTCACTGAGAGCTGATGATAAAATTGACTTAATATTTCAATGCAAATACTATATATAACTAGTTTAGCATGCTGAGTTCTGCTTGGCAAGCCATGAAAGACTCTTGAAAACCATTTGGAACAAAAGTTACAGCACATTTGAACAAAGTTGAAAATTAGCCTTATTTCAGTGAGAGCTGCAGAAAGAAGCAATAAAATTTCACTGAGAGCTGATGATAAAATTGACTTAATATTTCAATGCAAATACTATATATAACTAGTTTAGCATGCTGAGTTCTGTTTGGCAAGCCATGAAAGACTCTTGAAACCCATTTGGAACAAAAGTTACAGCACATTTGAACAAAGTTGAAAATTAGCCTTATTTCAGTGAGAGCTGCAGAAAGAAGCAATAAAATTTCACTGAAAGCTGATGATAAAATTGACTTAAGATTTCAATGCAAATACTATATATAACTAGTTTAGCATGCTGAGTTCTGCTTGGCAAGCCATGAAAGACTCTTGAAAACCATTTGGAACAAAAGTTACAGCACATTTGAACAAAGTTGAAAATTAGCCTTATTTCAGTGAGAGCTGCAGAAAGAAGCAATAAAATTTCACTGAAAGCTGAAAAAAAGTTTGAGCAAAATTTTTCTTTTTGGTGGAAGATTATATTTTGAGAGGAAGATTTCTTTTATCACAGGAAGATTTTTTTTATCGACATTGGTTTTTTTTGGAGGAAGAATTTTTTTTCGGTTGACAGTGGGAATTCTTTTTTTGAAGGCAAATGAAAACTGCTTCTGAAATCTGCTTTATATTTCAATGCAAATAATTGAAAGTACAACTTGTTTGGAATCCTGAGTTCAAGCTGTGAAATACTCTTGAAAACCATTTGGAAAAAAAGTTTGAGCAAAATTTTTCTTTTTGGTGGAAGACTATATTTTGAGAGGAACATTTTTTTTAACATAGGAAGAATTTTTTTTACGATTTTTTTTTTTTCTGAAGGAAGAATTTTTTTGAGGTGACTGTTGTGGGGAACTTTTTTTTTTCAATGGCATATGAAAACTGCTATCGAAACGTTCTTCTTATTGCAATGTTTGGCATCCTGAGTTCAGCTTGGCAAGCTGTGAAACACTCTTGAAAACCATTTGGAAAAAAAGTTTGGGCAAAATTTTCCTTTTTGGTGGAAGATTATATTTTGAGAGGAACATTTTTTTTAACATAGGAAGAATTTTTTTACGATTTTTTTTTTCTGAAGGAAGAATTTTTTTGAGGTGACTGTTGTGGTGAACTTTTTTTTTTTTCAATGGCATATGAAAACTGCTACCGAAATGTTCTTCTTATTGCAATGTTTGGCATCCTGAGTTCAGCTTGGCAAGCTGTGAAACACTCTTGAAAACCATTTGGAAAAAAAGTTTGAGCAAAATTTTTCTTTTTGGTGGAAGACTATATTTTGAGACGAAGATTTTTTTTAACATAGGAAGAATTTTTTTTACGAATTTTTTTTTTTCTGAAGGAAGAATTTTTTTGAGGTGACTGTTGTGGGGAACTTTTTTTTTTCATTGGCATATGAAAACTGCTATCGAAACGTTCTTCTTATTGCAATGTTTGGCATCCTGAGTTCAGCTTGGCAAGCTGTGAAACACTCTTGAAAACCATTTGGAAAAAAAGTTTGGGCAAAATTTTCCTTTTTGGTGGAAGATTATATTTTGAGAGGAACATTTTTTTTAACATAGGAAGAATTTTTTTACGATTTTTTTTTTCTGAAGGAAGAATTTTTTTGAGGTGACTGTTGTGGTGAACTTTTTTTTTTTTCAATGGCATATGAAAACTGCTACCGAAATGTTCTTCTTATTGCAATGTTTGGAATCCTGAGTTCAGCTTGGCAAGCTGTGAAATACTCTTGAAAACCATTTGGAAAAAAAATTTTAGCAACATTTTTCTTTTTGGTGGAAGATTATATTTTGAGAGGAACATTTTTTTTAACATAGGAAGAATTTTTTTACGATTTTTTTTTTTCTGAAGGAAGAATTTTTTTGAGGTGACTGTTGTGGGGAACTTTTTTTTTTCAATGGCATATGAAAACTGCTATCGAAACGTTCTTCTTATTGCAATGTTTGGCATCCTGAGTTCAGCTTGGCAAGCTGTGAAACACTCTTGAAAACCATTTGGAAAAAAAGTTTGGGCAAAATTTTCCTTTTTGGTGGAAGATTATATTTTGAGATGAAGATTTTTTTTAACATAGGAAGAATTTTTTTACGAATTTTTTTTTTCTGAAGGAAGAATTTTTTTGAGGTGACTGTTGTGGGGAACTTTTTTTTATCAATGGCATATGAAAACTGCTATCGAAACGTTCTTCTTATTGCAATGTTTGGAATCCTGAGTTCAGCTTGGCAAGCTGTGAAATACTCTTGAAAACCATTTGGAAAAAAAATTTTAGCAACATTTTTCTTTTTGGTGGAAGATTATATTTTGAGAGGAAGATTTTTTTTAACATAGGAAGAATTTTTTTACGATTTTTTTTTTTCTGAAGGAAGAATTTTTTTGAGGTGACTGTTGTGGGGAACTTTTTTTTTTCAATGGCATATGAAAACTGCTATCGAAACGTTCTTCTTATTGCAATGTTTGGCATCCTGAGTTCAGCTTGGCAAGCTGTGAAACACTCTTGAAAACCATTTGGAAAAAAAGTTTGGGCAAAATTTTTCTTTTTGGTGGAAGATTATATTTTGAGAGGAACATTTTTTTTAACATAGGAAGAATTTTTTTACGATTTTTTTTTTCTGAAGGAAGAATTTTTTTGAGGTGACTGTTGTGGTGAACTTTTTTTTTTTTCAATGGCATATGAAAACTGCTACCGAAATGTTCTTCTTATTGCAATGTTTGGCATCCTGAGTTCAGCTTGGCAAGCTGTGAAACACTCTTGAAAACCATTTGGAAAAAAAGTTTGGGCAAAATTTTCCTTTTTGGTGGAAGATTATATTTTGAGATGAAGATTTTTTTTAACATAGGAAGAATTTTTTTTTTCTGAAGGAAGAATTTTTTTGAGGTGACTGTTGTGGGGAACTTTTTTTTATCAATGGCATATGAAAACTGCTATCGAAACGTTCTTCTTATTGCAATGTTTGGAATCCTGAGTTCAGCTTGGCAAGCTGTGAAATACTCTTGAAAACCATTTGGAAAAAAAATTTTAGCAACATTTTTCTTTTTGGTGGAAGATTATATTTTGAGAGGAAGATTTTTTTTAACATAGGAAGAATTTTTTTACGATTTTTTTTTTTCTGAAGGAAGAATTTTTTTGAGGTGACTGTTGTGGGGAACTTTTTTTTTTCAATGGCATATGAAAACTGCTATCGAAACGTTCTTCTTATTGCAATGTTTGGCATCCTGAGTTCAGCTTGGCAAGCTGTGAAACACTCTTGAAAACCATTTGGAAAAAAAGTTTGGGCAAAATTTTTCTTTTTGGTGGAAGATTATATTTTGAGAGGAACATTTTTTTTAACATAGGAAGAATTTTTTTACGGATTTTTTTTTTCTGAAGGAAGAATTTTTTTGAGGTGACTGTTGTGGTGAACTTTTTTTTTTTTCAATGGCATATGAAAACTGCTACCGAAATGTTCTTCTTATTGCAATGTTTGGCATCCTGAGTTCAGCTTGGCAAGCTGTGAAACACTTGAAAACCATTTGGAAAAAAAGTTTGGGCAAAATTTTCCTTTTTGGTGGAAGATTATATTTTGAGAGGAAAATTTTTTTTAACATAGGAAGAATTTTTTTACGATTTTTTTTTTCTGAAGGAAGAATTTTTTTAAGGTGACTGTTGTGGTGAACTTTTTTTTTTTTCAATGGCATATGAAAACTGCTACCGAAATGGTCTTCTTATTGCAATGTTTGGCATCCTGAGTTCAGCTTGGCAAGCTGTGAAATACTCTTGAAAACCATTTGGAAAAAAAGTTTGAGCAAAATTTTTCTTTTTGGTGGAAGACTATATTTTGAGACGAAGATTTTTTTTAACATAGGAAGAATTTTTTTTACGAATTTTTTTTTTCTGAAGGAAGAATTTTTTTGAGGTGACTGTTGTGGGGAACTTTTTTTTTTCATTGGCATATGAAAACTGCTATCGAAACGTTCTTCTTATTGCAATGTTTGGCATCCTGAGTTCAGCTTGGCAAGCTGTGAAACACTCTTGAAAACCATTTGGAAAAAAAGTTTGGGCAAAATTTTCCTTTTTGGTGGAAGATTATATTTTGAGATGAAGATTTTTTTTAACATAGGAAGAATTTTTTTACGAATTTTTTTTTTCTGAAGGAAGAATTTTTTTGAGGTGACTGTTGTGGGGAACTTTTTTTTTTCATTGGCATATGAAAACTGCTATCGAAACGTTCTTCTTATTGCAATGTTTGGCATCCTGAGTTCAGCTTGGCAAGCTGTGAAACACTCTTGAAAACCATTTGGAAAAAAAGTTTGGGCAAAATTTTCCTTTTTGGTGGAAGATTATATTTTGAGAGGAACATTTTTTTTAACATAGGAAGAATTTTTTTACGATTTCTTTTTTTCTGAAGGAAGAATTTTTTTAAGGTGACTGTTGTGGTGAACTTTTTTTTTTTCAATGGCATATGAAAACTGCTACCGAAATGGTCTTCTTATTGCAATGTTTGGCATCCTGAGTTCAGCTTGGCAAGCTGTGAAACACTCTTGAAAACCATTTGGAAAAAAAGTTTGGGCAAAATTTTCCTTTTTGGTGGAAGATTATATTTTGAGATGAAGATTTTTTTTAACATAGGAAGAATTTTTTTACGAATTTTTTTTTTCTGAAGGAAGAATTTTTTTGAGGTGACTGTTGTGGGGAACTTTTTTTTTTCAATGGCATATGTTTTCTTAATATTTCAATACAAACACTATATACAACTTGTTTGGCATCCTGAGTTCAGCTTGGAAAGCTGTGAAAGACTCTTGAAAACCATTTGGAAAAAAAGTTTGAGCAAAATTTTTCTTTTTGGTGGAAGATTATATTTTGAGAGGAAGATTTTTTTTAACAAAGGAAGAATTTTTTTTACGAATTTTTTTTTTTCTCAAGGATGAATTTTTTTGAGGTGACTGTTGTGGGGAACTTTTTTCTTTTCAATGGCATATGTGTTCTTAATATTTCAATACTATGTACAACTTGTTTGGCATCCTGAGTTCAGCTTGGCAATCTGTGAAAGACTCTTGAAAACCATTTGAAAAAAAAGTTTGGGCAAAATTTTTATTTTTGGTGGAAGATTACATTTTGAGAGGAAGATTTTTTTTAACATAGGAATCATTTTTTTACGAATTTTTTTTTTCTGAAGGAAGAATTTTTTTGAGATGAATGTTGTGGGGAACTTTTTTTTTTCAAAGGCAAATGAAAAATGCTTCCAAAAAGTTCTTAATATTTCAATACAAACACTATGTACAAGTGTACAAGTGTTTCAATTTCACTGAAAGCTGATGATAAAATTGACTTAATATTTCAATGCAAATACTATATATAACTAGTTTAGCATGCTGAGTTCTGCTTGGCAAGCCATGAAAGACTCTTGAAAACCATTTGGAACAAAAGTTACAGCACATTTGAACAAAGTTGAAAATTAGCCTTATTTCAGTGAGAGCTGCAGAAAGAAGCAATAAAATTTCACTGAGAGCTGATGATAAAATTGACTTAAGATTTCAATGCAAATACTATATATAACTAGTTTAGCATGCTGAGTTCTGCTTGGCAAGCTATGAAAGACTCTTGAAAACCATTTGGAACAAAAGTTACAGCACATTTGAACAAAGTTGAAAATTAGCCTTATTTCAGTGAGAGCTGCAGAAAGAAGCAATAAAATTTCACTGAGAGCTGATGATAAAATTGACTTAATATTTCAATGCAAATACTATATATAACTAGTTTAGCATGCTGAGTTCTGCTTGGCAAGCCATAAAAGACTCTTGAAAACCATTTGGAACAAAAGTTACAGCACATTTGAACAAAGTTGAAAATTAGCCTTATTTCAGTGAGAGCTGCAGAAAGAAGCAATAAAATTTCACTGAAAGCTGATGATAAAATTGACTTAATATTTCAATGCAAATACTATATATAACTAGTTTAGCATGCTGAGTTCTGCTTGGCAAGCCATGAAAGACTCTTGAAAACCATTTGGAACAAAAGTTACAGCACATTTGAACAAAGTTGAAAATTAGCCTTATTTCAGTGAGAGCTGCAGAAAGAAGCAATAAAATTTCACTGAGAGCTGATGATAAAATTGACTTAAGATTTCAATGCAAATACTATATATAACTAGTTTAGCATGCTGAGTTCTGCTTGGCAAGCCATGAAAGACTCTTGAAAACCATTTGGAACAAAAGTTACAGCACATTTGAACAAAGTTGAAAATTAGCCTTATTTCAGTGAGAGCTGCAGAAAGAAGCAATAAAATTTCACTGAGAGCTCATGATAAAATTGACTTAATATTTCGATGCAAATACTATATATAACTAGTTTAGCATGCTGAGTTCTGTTTGGCAAGCCATGAAAGACTCTTGAAAACCATTTGGAACAAAAGTTACAGCACATTTGAACAAAGTTGAAAATTAGCCTTATTTCAGTGAGAGCTGCAGAAAGAAGCAATAAAATTTCACTGAAAGCTGATGATAAAATTGACTTAAGATTTCAATGCAAATACTATATATAACTAGTTTAGCATGCTGAGTTCTGCTTGGCAAGCCATGAAAGACTCTTGAAAACCATTTGGAACAAAAGTTACAGCACATTTGAACAAAGTTGAAAATTAGCCTTATTTCAGTGAGAGCTGCAGAAAGAAGCAATAAAATTTCACTGAAAGCTGATGATAAAATTGACTTAATATTTCAATGCAAATACTATATATAACTAGTTTAGCATGCTGAGTTCTGCTTGGCAAGCCATGAAAGACTCTTGAAAACCATTTGGAACAAAAGTTACAGCACATTTGAACAAAGTTGAAAATGAGCCTTATTTCAGTGAGAGCTGCAGAAAGAAGCAATAAAATTTCACTGAAAGCTGATGATAAAATTGACTTAAGATTTCAATGCAAATACTATATATAACTAGTTTAGCATGCTGAGTTCTGCTTGGCAAGCCATGAAAGACTCTTGAAAACCATTTGGAACAAAAGTTACAGCACATTTGAACAAAGTTGAAAATTAGCCTTATTTCAGTGAGAGCTGCAGAAAGAAGCAATAAAATTTCACTGAAAGCTGATGATAAAATTGACTTAATATTTCAATGCAAATACTATATATAACTAGTTTAGCATGCTGAGTTCTGCTTGGCAAGCCATGAAAGACTCTTGAAAACCATTTGGAACAAAAGTTACAGCACATTTGAACAAAGTTGAAAATGAGCCTTATTTCAGTGAGAGCTGCAGAAAGAAGCAATAAAATTTCACTGAAAGCTGATGATAAAATTGACTTAAGATTTCAATGCAAATACTATATATAACTAGTTTAGCATGCTGAGTTCTGCTTGGCAAGCCATGAAAGACTCTTGAAAACCATTTGGAACAAAAGTTACAGCACATTTGAACAAAGTTGAAAATTAGCCTTATTTCAGTGAGAGCTGCAGAAAGAAGCAATAAAATTTCACTGAAAGCTGATGATAAAATTGACTTAAGATTTCAATGCAAATACTATATATAACTAGTTTAGCATGCTGAGTTCTGCTTGGCAAGCCATGAAAGACTCTTGAAAACCATTTGGAACAAAAGTTACAGCACATTTGAACAAAGTTGAAAATTAGCCTTATTTCAGTGAGAGCTGCAGAAAGAAGCAATAAAATTTCACTGAAAGCTGATGATAAAATTGACTTAATATTTCAATGCAAATACTATATATAACTAGTTTAGCATGCTGAGTTCTGCTTGGCAAGCCATGAAAGACTCTTGAAAACCATTTGGAACAAAAGTTACAGCACATTTGAACAAAGTTGAAAATTAGCCTTATTTCAGTGAGAGCTGCAGAAAGAAGCAATAAAATTTCACTGAAAGCTGATGATAAAATTGACTTAATATTTCAATGCAAATACTATATATAACTAGTTTAGCATGCTGAGTTCTGCTTGGCAAGCCATGAAAGACTCTTGAAAACCATTTGGAACAAAAGTTACAGCACATTTGAACAAAGTTGAAAATTAGCCTTATTTCAGTGAGAGCTGCAGAAAGAAGCAATAAAATTTCACTGAAAGCTGATGATAAAATTGACTTAAGATTTCAATGCAAATACTATATATAACTAGTTTAGCATGCTGAGTTCTGCTTGGCAAGCCATGAAAGACTCTTGAAAACCATTTGGAACAAAAGTTACAGCACATTTGAACAAAGTTGAAAATTAGCCTTATTTCAGTGAGAGCTGCAGAAAGAAGCAATAAAATTTCACTGAAAGCTGATGATAAAATTGACTTAAGATTTCAATGCAAATACTATATATAACTAGTTTAGCATGCTGAGTTCTGCTTGGCAAGCCATGAAAGACTCTTGAAAACCATTTGGAACAAAAGTTACAGCACATTTGAACAAAGTTGAAAATTAGCCTTATTTCAGTGAGAGCTGCAGAAAGAAGCAATAAAATTTCACTGAAAGCTGATGATAAAATTGACTTAAGATTTCAATGCAAATACTATATATAACTAGTTTAGCATGCTGAGTTCTGCTTGGCAAGCCATGAAAGACTCTTGAAAACCATTTGGAACAAAAGTTACAGCACATTTGAACAAAGTTGAAAATTAGCCTTATTTCAGTGAGAGCTGCAGAAAGAAGCAATAAAATTTCACTGAAAGCTGATGATAAAATTGACTTAATATTTCAATACAAATACTATATATAACTAATTTAGCATGCCGAGTTCTGCTTGGCAAGCCATGAAAGACTCTTGAAAACCATTTGGAACAAAAGTTACAGCACATTTGAACAAAGTTGAAAATTAGCCTTATTTCAGTGAGAGCTGCAGAAAGAAGCAATAAAATTTCACTGAAAGCTGATGATAAAATTGACTTAAGATTTCAATGCAAATACTATATATAACTAGTTTAGCATGCTGAGTTCTGCTTGGCAAGCCATGAAAGACTCTTGAAAACCATTTGGAACAAAAGTTACAGCACATTTGAACAAAGTTGAAAATAAGCCTTATTTCAGTGAGAGCTGCAGAAAGAAGCAATAAAATTTCACTGAGAGCTGATGATAAAATTGACTTAATATTTCAATGCAAATACTATATATAACTAGTTTAGCATGCTGAGTTCTGCTTGGCAAGCCATGAAAGACTCTTGAAAACCATTTGGAACAAAAGTTACAGCACATTTGAACAAAGTTGAAAATTAGCCTTATTTCAGTGAGAGCTGCAGAAAGAAGCAATAAAATTTCACTGAGAGCTGATGATAAAATTGACTTAATATTTCAATGCAAATACTATATATAACTAGTTTAGCATGCTGAGTTCTGCTTGGCAAGCCATGAAAGACTCTTGAAAACCATTTGGAACAAAAGTTACAGCACATTTGAACAAAGTTGAAAATTAGCCTTATTTCAGTGAGAGCTGCAGAAAGAAGCAATAAAATTTCACTGAGAGCTGATGATAAAATTGACTTAAGATTTCAATGCAAATACTATATATAACTAGTTTAGCATGCTGAGTTCTGTTTGGCAAGCCATGAAAGACTCTTGAAACCCATTTGGAACAAAAGTTACAGCACATTTGAACAAAGTTGAAAATTAGCCTTATTTCAGTGAGAGCTGCAGAAAGAAGCAATAAAATTTCACTGAAAGCTGATGATAAAATTGACTTAAGATTTCAATGCAAATACTATATATAACTAGTTTAGCATGCTGAGTTCTGCTTGGCAAGCCATGAAAGACTCTTGAAAACCATTTGGAACAAAAGTTACAGCACATTTGAACAAAGTTGAAAATTAGCCTTATTTCAGTGAGAGCTGCAGAAAGAAGCAATAAAATTTCACTGAAAGCTGAAAAAAAGTTTGAGCAAAATTTTTCTTTTTGGTGGAAGATTATATTTTGAGAGGAAGATTTCTTTTATCACAGGAAGATTTTTTTTATCGACATTGGTTTTTTTTGGAGGAAGAATTTTTTTTCGGTTGACAGTGGGAATTCTTTTTTTGAAGGCAAATGAAAACTGCTTCTGAAATCTGCTTTATATTTCAATGCAAATAATTGAAAGTACAACTTGTTTGGAATCCTGAGTTCAAGCTGTGAAATACTCTTGAAAACCATTTGGAAAAAAAGTTTGAGCAAAATTTTTCTTTTTGGTGGAAGACTATATTTTGAGAGGAACATTTTTTTTAACATAGGAAGAATTTTTTTTACGATTTTTTTTTTTTCTGAAGGAAGAATTTTTTTGAGGTGACTGTTGTGGGGAACTTTTTTTTTTCAATGGCATATGCAAACTGCTATCGAAACGTTCTTCTTATTGCAATGTTTGGCATCCTGAGTTCAGCTTGGCAAGCTGTGAAACACTCTTGAAAACCATTTGGAAAAAAAGTTTGGGCAAAATTTTCCTTTTTGGTGGAAGATTATATTTTGAGAGGAACATTTTTTTTAACATAGGAAGAATTTTTTTACGATTTTTTTTTTCTGAAGGAAGAATTTTTTTGAGGTGACTGTTGTGGTGAACTTTTTTTTTTTTCAATGGCATATGAAAACTGCTACCGAAATGTTCTTCTTATTGCAATGTTTGGCATCCTGAGTTCAGCTTGGCAAGCTGTGAAACACTCTTGAAAACCATTTGGAAAAAAAGTTTGAGCAAAATTTTTCTTTTTGGTGGAAGACTATATTTTGAGACGAAGATTTTTTTTAACATAGGAAGAATTTTTTTTACGAATTTTTTTTTTTCTGAAGGAAGAATTTTTTTGAGGTGACTGTTGTGGGGAACTTTTTTTTTTCATTGGCATATGAAAACTGCTATCGAAACGTTCTTCTTATTGCAATGTTTGGCATCCTGAGTTCAGCTTGGCAAGCTGTGAAACACTCTTGAAAACCATTTGGAAAAAAAGTTTGGGCAAAATTTTCCTTTTTGGTGGAAGATTATATTTTGAGAGGAACATTTTTTTTAACATAGGAAGAATTTTTTTACGATTTTTTTTTTCTGAAGGAAGAATTTTTTTGAGGTGACTGTTGTGGTGAACTTTTTTTTTTTTCAATGGCATATGAAAACTGCTACCGAAATGTTCTTCTTATTGCAATGTTTGGAATCCTGAGTTCAGCTTGGCAAGCTGTGAAATACTCTTGAAAACCATTTGGAAAAAAAATTTTAGCAACATTTTTCTTTTTGGTGGAAGATTATATTTTGAGAGGAACATTTTTTTTAACATAGGAAGAATTTTTTTACGATTTTTTTTTTTCTGAAGGAAGAATTTTTTTGAGGTGACTGTTGTGGGGAACTTTTTTTTTTCAATGGCATATGAAAACTGCTATCGAAACGTTCTTCTTATTGCAATGTTTGGCATCCTGAGTTCAGCTTGGCAAGCTGTGAAACACTCTTGAAAACCATTTGGAAAAAAAGTTTGGGCAAAATTTTCCTTTTTGGTGGAAGATTATATTTTGAGATGAAGATTTTTTTTAACATAGGAAGAATTTTTTTACGAATTTTTTTTTTCTGAAGGAAGAATTTTTTTGAGGTGACTGTTGTGGGGAACTTTTTTTTATCAATGGCATATGAAAACTGCTATCGAAACGTTCTTCTTATTGCAATGTTTGGAATCCTGAGTTCAGCTTGGCAAGCTGTGAAATACTCTTGAAAACCATTTGGAAAAAAAATTTTAGCAACATTTTTCTTTTTGGTGGAAGATTATATTTTGAGAGGAAGATTTTTTTTAACATAGGAAGAATTTTTTTACGATTTTTTTTTTTCTGAAGGAAGAATTTTTTTGAGGTGACTGTTGTGGGGAACTTTTTTTTTTCAATGGCATATGAAAACTGCTATCGAAACGTTCTTCTTATTGCAATGTTTGGCATCCTGAGTTCAGCTTGGCAAGCTGTGAAACACTCTTGAAAACCATTTGGAAAAAAAGTTTGGGCAAAATTTTTCTTTTTGGTGGAAGATTATATTTTGAGAGGAACATTTTTTTTAACATAGGAAGAATTTTTTTACGATTTTTTTTTTCTGAAGGAAGAATTTTTTTGAGGTGACTGTTGTGGTGAACTTTTTTTTTTTTCAATGGCATATGAAAACTGCTACCGAAATGTTCTTCTTATTGCAATGTTTGGCATCCTGAGTTCAGCTTGGCAAGCTGTGAAACACTCTTGAAAACCATTTGGAAAAAAAGTTTGGGCAAAATTTTCCTTTTTGGTGGAAGATTATATTTTGAGATGAAGATTTTTTTTAACATAGGAAGAATTTTTTTACGAATTTTTTTTTTCTGAAGGAAGAATTTTTTTGAGGTGACTGTTGTGGGGAACTTTTTTTTATCAATGGCATATGAAAACTGCTATCGAAACGTTCTTCTTATTGCAATGTTTGGAATCCTGAGTTCAGCTTGGCAAGCTGTGAAATACTCTTGAAAACCATTTGGAAAAAAAATTTTAGCAACATTTTTCTTTTTGGTGGAAGATTATATTTTGAGAGGAAGATTTTTTTTAACATAGGAAGAATTTTTTTACGATTTTTTTTTTTCTGAAGGAAGAATTTTTTTGAGGTGACTGTTGTGGGGAACTTTTTTTTTTCAATGGCATATGAAAACTGCTATCGAAACGTTCTTCTTATTGCAATGTTTGGCATCCTGAGTTCAGCTTGGCAAGCTGTGAAACACTCTTGAAAACCATTTGGAAAAAAAGTTTGGGCAAAATTTTTCTTTTTGGTGGAAGATTATATTTTGAGAGGAACATTTTTTTTAACATAGGAAGAATTTTTTTACGGATTTTTTTTTTCTGAAGGAAGAATTTTTTTGAGGTGACTGTTGTGGTGAACTTTTTTTTTTTTCAATGGCATATGAAAACTGCTACCGAAATGTTCTTCTTATTGCAATGTTTGGCATCCTGAGTTCAGCTTGGCAAGCTGTGAAACACTTGAAAACCATTTGGAAAAAAAGTTTGGGCAAAATTTTCCTTTTTGGTGGAAGATTATATTTTGAGAGGAAAATTTTTTTTAACATAGGAAGAATTTTTTTACGATTTTTTTTTTCTGAAGGAAGAATTTTTTTAAGGTGACTGTTGTGGTGAACTTTTTTTTTTTTCAATGGCATATGAAAACTGCTACCGAAATGGTCTTCTTATTGCAATGTTTGGCATCCTGAGTTCAGCTTGGCAAGCTGTGAAATACTCTTGAAAACCATTTGGAAAAAAAGTTTGAGCAAAATTTTTCTTTTTGGTGGAAGACTATATTTTGAGACGAAGATTTTTTTTAACATAGGAAGAATTTTTTTTACGAATTTTTTTTTTCTGAAGGAAGAATTTTTTTGAGGTGACTGTTGTGGGGAACTTTTTTTTTTCATTGGCATATGAAAACTGCTATCGAAACGTTCTTCTTATTGCAATGTTTGGCATCCTGAGTTCAGCTTGGCAAGCTGTGAAACACTCTTGAAAACCATTTGGAAAAAAAGTTTGGGCAAAATTTTCCTTTTTGGTGGAAGATTATATTTTGAGATGAAGATTTTTTTTAACATAGGAAGAATTTTTTTACGAATTTTTTTTTTCTGAAGGAAGAATTTTTTTGAGGTGACTGTTGTGGGGAACTTTTTTTTTTCATTGGCATATGAAAACTGCTATCGAAACGTTCTTCTTATTGCAATGTTTGGCATCCTGAGTTCAGCTTGGCAAGCTGTGAAACACTCTTGAAAACCATTTGGAAAAAAAGTTTGGGCAAAATTTTCCTTTTTGGTGGAAGATTATATTTTGAGATGAAGATTTTTTTTAACATAGGAAGAATTTTTTTACGAATTTTTTTTTTCTGAAGGAAGAATTTTTTTGAGGTGACTGTTGTGGGGAACTTTTTTTTTTCATTGGCATATGAAAACTGCTATCGAAACGTTCTTCTTATTGCAATGTTTGGCATCCTGAGTTCAGCTTGGCAAGCTGTGAAACACTCTTGAAAACCATTTGGAAAAAAAGTTTGGGCAAAATTTTCCTTTTTGGTGGAAGATTATATTTTGAGATGAAGATTTTTTTTAACATAGGAAGAATTTTTTTACGAATTTTTTTTTTCTGAAGGAAGAATTTTTTTGAGGTGACTGTTGTGGGGAACTTTTTTTTTTCAATGGCATATGTTTTCTTAATATTTCAATACAAACACTATATACAACTTGTTTGGCATCCTGAGTTCAGCTTGGAAAGCTGTGAAAGACTCTTGAAAACCATTTGGAAAAAAAGTTTGAGCAAAATTTTTCTTTTTGGTGGAAGATTATATTTTGAGAGGAAGATTTTTTTTAACAAAGGAAGAATTTTTTTTACGAATTTTTTTTTTTCTCAAGGATGAATTTTTTTGAGGTGACTGTTGTGGGGAACTTTTTTCTTTTCAATGGCATATGTGTTCTTAATATTTCAATACTATGTACAACTTGTTTGGCATCCTGAGTTCAGCTTGGCAATCTGTGAAAGACTCTTGAAAACCATTTGAAAAAAAAGTTTGGGCAAAATTTTTATTTTTGGTGGAAGATTACATTTTGAGAGGAAGATTTTTTTTAACATAGGAATAATTTTTTTACGAATTTTTTTTTTCTGAAGGAAGAATTTTTTTGAGATGAATGTTGTGGGGAACTTTTTTTTTTCAAAGGCAAATGAAAAATGCTTCCAAAAAGTTCTTAATATTTCAATACAAACACTATGTACAAGTGTACAAGTGTTTCAATTTCACTGAAAGCTGATGATAAAATTGACTTAATATTTCAATGCAAATACTATATATAACTAGTTTAGCATGCTGAGTTCTGCTTGGCAAGCCATGAAAGACTCTTGAAAACCATTTGGAACAAAAGTTACAGCACATTTGAACAAAGTTGAAAATTAGCCTTATTTCAGTGAGAGCTGCAGAAAGAAGCAATAAAATTTCACTGAGAGCTGATGATAAAATTGACTTAAGATTTCAATGCAAATACTATATATAACTAGTTTAGCATGCTGAGTTCTGCTTGGCAAGCTATGAAAGACTTGAAAACCATTTGGAACAAAAGTTACAGCACATTTGAACAAAGTTGAAAATTAGCCTTATTTCAGTGAGAGCTGCAGAAAGAAGCAATAAAATTTCACTGAGAGCTGATGATAAAATTGACTTAATATTTCAATGCAAATACTATATATAACTAGTTTAGCATGCTGAGTTCTGCTTGGCAAGCCATAAAAGACTCTTGAAAACCATTTGGAACAAAAGTTACAGCACATTTGAACAAAGTTGAAAATTAGCCTTATTTCAGTGAGAGCTGCAGAAAGAAGCAATAAAATTTCACTGAAAGCTGATGATAAAATTGACTTAATATTTCAATGCAAATACTATATATAACTAGTTTAGCATGCTGAGTTCTGCTTGGCAAGCCATGAAAGACTCTTGAAAACCATTTGGAACAAAAGTTACAGCACATTTGAACAAAGTTGAAAATTAGCCTTATTTCAGTGAGAGCTGCAGAAAGAAGCAATAAAATTTCACTGAGAGCTGATGATAAAATTGACTTAAGATTTCAATGCAAATACTATATATAACTAGTTTAGCATGCTGAGTTCTGCTTGGCAAGCCATGAAAGACTCTTGAAAACCATTTGGAACAAAAGTTACAGCACATTTGAACAAAGTTGAAAATTAGCCTTATTTCAGTGAGAGCTGCAGAAAGAAGCAATAAAATTTCACTGAGAGCTCATGATAAAATTGACTTAATATTTCGATGCAAATACTATATATAACTAGTTTAGCATGCTGAGTTCTGTTTGGCAAGCCATGAAAGACTCTTGAAAACCATTTGGAACAAAAGTTACAGCACATTTGAACAAAGTTGAAAATTAGCCTTATTTCAGTGAGAGCTGCAGAAAGAAGCAATAAAATTTCACTGAAAGCTGATGATAAAATTGACTTAAGATTTCAATGCAAATACTATATATAACTAGTTTAGCATGCTGAGTTCTGCTTGGCAAGCCATGAAAGACTCTTGAAAACCATTTGGAACAAAAGTTACAGCACATTTGAACAAAGTTGAAAATTAGCCTTATTTCATTGAGAGCTGCAGAAAGAAGCAATAAAATTTCACTGAAAGCTGATGATAAAATTGACTTAATATTTCAATGCAAATACTATATATAACTAGTTTAGCATGCTGAGTTCTGCTTGGCAAGCCATGAAAGACTCTTGAAAACCATTTGGAACAAAAGTTACAGCACATTTGAACAAAGTTGAAAATTAGCCTTATTTCAGTGAGAGCTGCAGAAAGAAGCAATAAAATTTCACTGAAAGCTGATGATAAAATTGACTTAATATTTCAATGCAAATACTATATATAACTAGTTTAGCATGCTGAGTTCTGCTTGGCAAGCCATGAAAGACTCTTGAAAACCATTTGGAACAAAAGTTACAGCACATTTGAACAAAGTTGAAAATTAGCCTTATTTCAGTGAGAGCTGCAGAAAGAAGCAATAAAATTTCACTGAAAGCTGAAAAAAAGTTTGAGCAAAATTTTTCTTTTTGGTGGGAGATTCTATTTTGAGAGGAAGATTTCTTTTATCACAGGAAGATTTTTTTTATCGACATTGGTTTTTTTTGGAGGAAGAATTTTTTTTCGGTTGACAGTGGGAATTCTTTTTTTGAAGGCAAATGAAAACTGCTTCTGAAATCTGCTTTATATTTCAATGCAAATAATTGAAAGTACAACTTGTTTGGAATCCTGAGTTCAGCTTGGCAAGCTGTGAAATACTCTTGAAAACCATTTGGAAAAAAAGTTTGAGCAAAATTTTTCTTTTTGGTGGAAGACTATATTTTGAGACGAAGATTTTTTTTAACATAGGAAGAATTTTTTTTACGAATTTTTTTTTTTCTGAAGGAAGAATTTTTTTGAGGTGACTGTTGTGGGGAACTTTTTTTTTTCATTGGCATATGAAAACTGCTATCGAAACGTTCTTCTTATTGCAATGTTTGGCATCCTGAGTTCAGCTTGGCAAGCTGTGAAACACTCTTGAAAACCATTTGGAAAAAAAGTTTGGGCAAAATTTTCCTTTTTGGTGGAAGATTATATTTTGAGAGGAACATTTTTTTTAACATAGGAAGAATTTTTTTACGATTTCTTTTTTTCTGAAGGAAGAATTTTTTTAAGGTGACTGTTGTGGTGAACTTTTTTTTTTTCAATGGCATATGAAAACTGCTACCGAAATGGTCTTCTTATTGCAATGTTTGGCATCCTGAGTTCAGCTTGGCAAGCTGTGAAACACTCTTGAAAACCATTTGGAAAAAAATTTTGGGCAAAATTTTCCTTTTTGGTGGAAGATTATATTTTGAGATGAAGATTGTTTTTAACATAGGAAGAATTTTTTTACGAATTTTTTTTTTCTGAAGGAAGAATTTTTTTGAGGTGACTGTTGTGGGGAACTTTTTTTTTTCAATGGCATATGAAAACTGCTACCGAAACGTTTTTCTTATTGCAATGTTTGGAATTCTGAGTTCAGCTTGGCAAGCTGTGAAATACTCTTGAAAACCATTTGGAAAAAAAGTTTGAGCAAAATTTTTCTTTTTGGTGGAAGACTATATTTTGAGACGAAGATTTTTTTTAACATAGGAAGAATTTTTTTTACGAATTTTTTTTTTTCTGAAGGAAGAATTTTTTTGAGGTGACTGTTGTGGGGAACTTTTTTTTTTTTCAATGGCATATGAAAACTGCTACCGAAATGTTCTTCTTATTGCAATGTTTGGCATCCTGAGTTCAGCTTGGCAAGCTGTGAAACACTCTTGAAAACCATTTGGAAAAAAAGTTTGGGCAAAATTTTCCTTTTTGGTGGAAGATTATATTTTGAGAGGAACATTTTTTTTAACATAGGAAGAATTTTTTTACGATTTTTTTTTTCTGAAGGAAGAATTTTTTTGAGGTGACTGTTGTGGTGAACTTTTTTTTTTTTCAATGGCATATGAAAACTGCTACCGAAATGTTCTTCTTATTGCAATGTTTGGCATCCTGAGTTGAGCTTGGCAAGCTGTGAAACACTCTTGAAAACCATTTGGAAAAAAAGTTTGGGCAAAATTTTCCTTTTTGGTGGAAGATTATATTTTGAGATGAAGATTTTTTTTAACATAGGAAGAATTTTTTTACGAATTTTTTTTTTCTGAAGGAAGAATTTTTTTGAGGTGACTGTTGTGGGGAACTTTTTTTTATCAATGGCATATGAAAACTGCTATCGAAAAGTTCTTCTTATCGCAATGTTTGGAATCCTTTGTTCAGCTTGGCAAGCTGTGAAATACTCTTGAAAACCATTTGGAAAAAAAATTTTAGCAACATTTTTCTTTTTGGTGGAAGATTATATTTTGAGAGGAAGATTTTTTTAACATAGGAAGAATTTTTTTACGATTTTTTTTTTCTGAAGGAAGAATTTTTTTGAGGTGACTGTTGTGGTGAACTTTTTTTTTTTTTCAATGGCATATGAAAACTGCTACCGAAATGTTCTTCTTTTTTTGCAATGTTTGGCATCCTGAGTTCAGCTTGGCAAGCTGTGAAAGACTCTAGAAAACCATTTGGAAAAAAAATTTGAGCAAAATTTTTCTTTTTGGTGGAAGATTATATTTTGAGATGAAGATTTTTTTTAACATAGGAAGAACTTTTTTACGGATTTTTTTTTTTCTGAAGGAAGAATTTTTTTGAGGTGACTGTTGTGGGGAACTTTTTTCTTTTCAATGGCATATGTTTTCTTAATATTTCAATACAAACACTATATACAACTTGTTTGGCATCCTGAGTTCAGCTTGGAAAGCTGTGAAAGACTCTTGAAAACCATTTGGAAAAAAAGTTTGAGCAAAATTTTTCTTTTTGGTGGAAGATTATATTTTGAGAGGAAGATTTTTTTTAACAAAGGAAGAATTTTTTTTACGAATTTTTTTTTTTCTCAAGGATGAATTTTTTTGAGGTGACTGTTGTGGGGAACTTTTTACTTTTCAATGGCATATGTGTTCTTAATATTTCAATACTATGTACAACTTGTTTGGCATCCTGAGTTCAGCTTGGCAATCTGTGAAAGACTCTTGAAAACCATTTGAAAAAAAAGTTTGGGCAAAATTTTTATTTTTGGTGGAAGATTACATTTTGAGAGGAAGATTTTTTTTAACATAGGAAGAATTTTTTTACGAATTTTTTTTTTCTGAAGGAAGAATTTTTTTGAGATGAATGTTGTGGGGAACTTTTTTTTTTCAAAGGCAAATGAAAAATGCTTCCAAAAAGTTCTTAATATTTCAATACAAACACTATGTACAAGTGTACAAGTGTTTCAATTTCACTGAAAGCTGATGATAAAATTGACTTAATATTTCAATGCAAATACTATATATAACTAGTTTAGCATGCTGAGTTCTGCTTGGCAAGCCATGAAAGACTCTTGAAAACCATTTGGAACAAAAGTTACAGCACATTTGAACAAAGTTGAAAATTAGCCTTATTTCAGTGAGAGCTGCAGAAAGAAGCAATAAAATTTCACTGAAAGCTGATGATAAAATTGACTTAATATTTCAATGCAAATACTATATATAACTAGTTTAGCATGCTGAGTTCTGCTTGGCAAGCCATGAAAGACTCTTGAAAACCATTTGGAACAAAAGTTACAGCACATTTGAACAAAGTTGAAAATTAGCCTTATTTCAGTGAGAGCTGCAGAAAGAAGCAATAAAATTTCACTGAAAGCTGATGATAAAATTGACTTAATATTTCAATGCAAATACTATATATAACTAGTTTAGCATGCTGAGTTCTGCTTGGCAAGCGATGAAAGACTCTTGAAAACCATTTGGAACAAAAGTTACAGCACATTTGAACAAAGTTGAAAATTAGCCTTATTTCAGTGAGAGCTGCAGAAAGAAGCAATAAAATTTCACTGAGAGCTGATGATAAAATTGACTTAAGATTTCAATGCAAATACTATATATAACTAGTTTAGCATGCTGAGTTCTGCTTGGCAAGCTATGAAAGACTCTTGAAAACCATTTGGAACAAAAGTTACAGCACATTTGAACAAAGTTGAAAATTAGCCTTATTTCAGTGAGAGCTGCAGAAAGAAGCAATAAAATTTCACTGAGAGCTGATGATAAAATTGACTTAATATTTCAATGCAAATACTATATATAACTAGTTTAGCATGCTGAGTTCTGCTTGGCAAGCCATAAAAGACTCTTGAAAACCATTTGGAACAAAAGTTACAGCACATTTGAACAAAGTTGAAAATTAGCCTTATTTCAGTGAGAGCTGCAGAAAGAAGCAATAAAATTTCACTGAAAGCTGATGATAAAATTGACTTAATATTTCAATGCAAATACTATATATAACTAGTTTAGCATGCTGAGTTCTGCTTGGCAAGCCATGAAAGACTCTTGAAAACCATTTGGAACAAAAGTTACAGCACATTTGAACAAAGTTGAAAATTAGCCTTATTTCAGTGAGAGCTGCAGAAAGAAGCAATAAAATTTCACTGAGAGCTGATGATAAAATTGACTTAAGATTTCAATGCAAATACTATATATAACTAGTTTAGCATGCTGAGTTCTGCTTGGCAAGCCATGAAAGACTCTTGAAAACCATTTGGAACAAAAGTTACAGCACATTTGAACAAAGTTGAAAATTAGCCTTATTTCAGTGAGAGCTGCAGAAAGAAGCAATAAAATTTCACTGAGAGATCATGATAAAATTGACTTAATATTTCGATGCAAATACTATATATAACTAGTTTAGCATGCTGAGTTCTGCTTGGCAAGCCATGAAAGACTCTTGAAAACCATTTGGAACAAAAGTTACAGCACATTTGAACAAAGTTGAAAATTAGCCTTATTTCAGTGAGAGCTGCAGAAAGAAGCAATAAAATTTCACTGAGAGCTGATGATAAAATTGACTTAATATTTCAATGCAAATACTATATATAACTAGTTTAGCATGCTGAGTTCTGCTTGGCAAGCCATGAAAGACTCTTGAAAACCATTTGGAACAAAAGTTACAGCACATTTGAACAAAGTTGAAAATTAGGCTTATTTCAGTGAGAGCTGCAGAAAGAAGCAATAAAATTTCACTGAAAGCTGATGATAAAATTGACTTAAGATTTCAATGCAAATACTATATATAACTAGTTTAGCATGCTGAGTTCTGCTTGGCGAGCCATGAAAGACTCTTGAAAACCATTTGGAACAAAAGTTACAGCACATTTGAACAAAGTTGAAAATTAGGCTTATTTCAGTGAGAGCTGCAGAAAGAAGCAATAAAATTTCACTGAAAGCTGATGATAAAATTGACTTAATATTTCAATGCAAATACTATATATAACTAGTTTAGCATGCTGAGTTCTGCTTGGCAAGCCATGAAAGACTCTTGAAAACCATTTGGAACAAAAGTTACAGCACATTTGAACAAAGTTGAAAATTAGCCTTATTTCAGTGAGAGCTGCAGAAAGAAGCAATAAAATTTCACTGAGAGCTGATGATAAAATTGACTTAAGATTTCAATGCAAATACTATATATAACTAGTTTAGCATGCTGAGTTCTGCTTGGCAAGCCATGAAAGACTCTTGAAAACCATTTGGAACAAAAGTTACAGCACATTTGAACAAAGTTGAAAATTAGCCTTATTTCAGTGAGAGCTGCAGAAAGAAGCAATAAAATTTCACTGAGAGCTCATGATAAAATTGACTTAATATTTCGATGCAAATACTATATATAACTAGTTTAGCATGCTGAGTTCTGTTTGGCAAGCCATGAAAGACTCTTGAAAACCATTTGGAACAAAAGTTACAGCACATTTGAACAAAGTTGAAAATTAGCCTTATTTCAGTGAGAGCTGCAGAAAGAAGCAATAAAATTTCACTGAAAGCTGATGATAAAATTGACTTAAGATTTCAATGCAAATACTATATATAACTAGTTTAGCATGCTGAGTTCTGCTTGGCAAGCCATGAAAGACTCTTGAAAACCATTTGGAACAAAAGTTACAGCACATTTGAACAAAGTTGAAAATTAGCCTTATTTCATTGAGAGCTGCAGAAAGAAGCAATAAAATTTCACTGAAAGCTGATGATAAAATTGACTTAATATTTCAATGCAAATACTATATATAACTAGTTTAGCATGCTGAGTTCTGCTTGGCAAGCCATGAAAGACTCTTGAAAACCATTTGGAACAAAAGTTACAGCACATTTGAACAAAGTTGAAAATTAGCCTTATTTCAGTGAGAGCTGCAGAAAGAAGCAATAAAATTTCACTGAAAGCTGAAAAAAAGTTTGAGCAAAATTTTTCTTTTTGGTGGGAGATTCTATTTTGAGAGGAAGATTTCTTTTATCACAGGAAGATTTTTTTTATCGACATTGGTTTTTTTTGGAGGAAGAATTTTTTTTCGGTTGACAGTGGGAATTCTTTTTTTGAAGGCAAATGAAAACTGCTTCTGAAATCTGCTTTATATTTCAATGCAAATAATTGAAAGTACAACTTGTTTGGAATCCTGAGTTCAGCTTGGCAAGCTGTGAAACACTCTTGAAAACCATTTGGAAAAAAAGTTTGGGCAAAATTTTCCTTTTTGGTGGAAGATTATATTTTGAGAGGAACATTTTTTTTAACATAGGAAGAATTTTTTTACGATTTCTTTTTTTCTGAAGGAAGAATTTTTTTAAGGTGACTGTTGTGGTGAACTTTTTTTTTTTCAATGGCATATGAAAACTGCTACCGAAATGGTCTTCTTATTGCAATGTTTGGCATCCTGAGTTCAGCTTGGCAAGCTGTGAAACACTCTTGAAAACCATTTGGAAAAAAAGTTTGGGCAAAATTTTCCTTTTTGGTGGAAGATTATATTTTGAGATGAAGATTTTTTTTAACATAGGAAGAATTTTTTTACGAATTTTTTTTTTCTGAAGGAAGAATTTTTTTGAGGTGACTGTTGTGGGGAACTTTTTTTTTTCAATGGCATATGAAAACTGCTACCGAAACGTTTTTCTTATTGCAATGTTTGGAATTCTGAGTTCAGCTTGGCAAGCTGTGAAATACTCTTGAAAACCATTTGGAAAAAAAGTTTGAGCAAAATTTTTCTTTTTGGTGGAAGACTATATTTTGAGACGAAGATTTTTTTTAACATAGGAAGAATTTTTTTTACGAATTTTTTTTTTTCTGAAGGAAGAATTTTTTTGAGGTGACTGTTGTGGGGAACTTTTTTTTTTCATTGGCATATGAAAACTGCTATCGAAACGTTCTTCTTATTGCAATGTTTGGCATCCTGAGTTCAGCTTGGCAAGCTGTGAAACACTCTTGAAAACCATTTGGAAAAAAAGTTTGGGCAAAATTTTCCTTTTTGGTGGAAGATTATATTTTGAGAGGAACATTTTTTTTAACATAGGAAGAATTTTTTTACGATTTCTTTTTTTCTGAAGGAAGAATTTTTTTAAGGTGACTGTTGTGGTGAACTTTTTTTTTTTCAATGGCATATGAAAACTGCTACCGAAATGGTCTTCTTATTGCAATGTTTGGCATCCTGAGTTCAGCTTGGCAAGCTGTGAAACACTCTTGAAAACCATTTGGAAAAAAATTTTGGGCAAAATTTTCCTTTTTGGTGGAAGATTATATTTTGAGATGAAGATTGTTTTTAACATAGGAAGAATTTTTTTACGAATTTTTTTTTTCTGAAGGAAGAATTTTTTTGAGGTGACTGTTGTGGGGAACTTTTTTTTTTCAATGGCATATGAAAACTGCTACCGAAACGTTTTTCTTATTGCAATGTTTGGAATTCTGAGTTCAGCTTGGCAAGCTGTGAAATACTCTTGAAAACCATTTGGAAAAAAAGTTTGAGCAAAATTTTTCTTTTTGGTGGAAGACTATATTTTGAGACGAAGATTTTTTTTAACATAGGAAGAATTTTTTTTACGAATTTTTTTTTTCTGAAGGAAGAATTTTTTTGAGGTGACTGTTGTGGGGAACTTTTTTTTTTTTCAATGGCATATGAAAACTGCTACCGAAATGTTCTTCTTATTGCAATGTTTGGCATCCTGAGTTCAGCTTGGCAAGCTGTGAAACACTCTTGAAAACCATTTGGAAAAAAAGTTTGGGCAAAATTTTCCTTTTTGGTGGAAGATTATATTTTGAGAGGAACATTTTTTTTAACATAGGAAGAATTTTTTTACGATTTTTTTTTTCTGAAGGAAGAATTTTTTTGAGGTGACTGTTGTGGTGAACTTTTTTTTTTTTCAATGGCATATGAAAACTGCTACCGAAATGTTCTTCTTATTGCAATGTTTGGCATCCTGAGTTGAGCTTGGCAAGCTGTGAAACACTCTTGAAAACCATTTGGAAAAAAAGTTTGGGCAAAATTTTCCTTTTTGGTGGAAGATTATATTTTGAGATGAAGATTTTTTTTAACATAGGAAGAATTTTTTTACGAATTTTTTTTTTCTGAAGGAAGAATTTTTTTGAGGTGACTGTTGTGGGGAACTTTTTTTTATCAATGGCATATGAAAACTGCTATCGAAAAGTTCTTCTTATCGCAATGTTTGGAATCCTTTGTTCAGCTTGGCAAGCTGTGAAATACTCTTGAAAACCATTTGGAAAAAAAATTTTAGCAACATTTTTCTTTTTGGTGGAAGATTATATTTTGAGAGGAAGATTTTTTTAACATAGGAAGAATTTTTTTACGATTTTTTTTTTCTGAAGGAAGAATTTTTTTGAGGTGACTGTTGTGGTGAACTTTTTTTTTTTTTCAATGGCATATGAAAACTGCTACCGAAATGTTCTTCTTTTTTTGCAATGTTTGGCATCCTGAGTTCAGCTTGGCAAGCTGTGAAAGACTCTAGAAAACCATTTGGAAAAAAAATTTGAGCAAAATTTTTCTTTTTGGTGGAAGATTATATTTTGAGATGAAGATTTTTTTTAACATAGGAAGAATTTTTTTACGGATTTTTTTTTTTCTGAAGGAAGAATTTTTTTGAGGTGACTGTTGTGGGGAACTTTTTTCTTTTCAATGGCATATGTTTTCTTAATATTTCAATACAAACACTATATACAACTTGTTTGGCATCCTGAGTTCAGCTTGGAAAGCTGTGAAAGACTCTTGAAAACCATTTGGAAAAAAAGTTTGAGCAAAATTTTTCTTTTTGGTGGAAGATTATATTTTGAGAGGAAGATTTTTTTTAACAAAGGAAGAATTTTTTTTACGAATTTTTTTTTTTCTCAAGGATGAATTTTTTTGAGGTGACTGTTGTGGGGAACTTTTTACTTTTCAATGGCATATGTGTTCTTAATATTTCAATACTATGTACAACTTGTTTGGCATCCTGAGTTCAGCTTGGCAATCTGTGAAAGACTCTTGAAAACCATTTGAAAAAAAAGTTTGGGCAAAATTTTTATTTTTGGTGGAAGATTACATTTTGAGAGGAAGATTTTTTTTAACATAGGAAGAATTTTTTTACGAATTTTTTTTTTCTGAAGGAAGAATTTTTTTGAGATGAATGTTGTGGGGAACTTTTTTTTTTCAAAGGCAAATGAAAAATGCTTCCAAAAAGTTCTTAATATTTCAATACAAACACTATGTACAAGTGTACAAGTGTTTCAATTTCACTGAAAGCTGATGATAAAATTGACTTAATATTTCAATGCAAATACTATATATAACTAGTTTAGCATGCTGAGTTCTGCTTGGCAAGCCATGAAAGACTCTTGAAAACCATTTGGAACAAAAGTTACAGCACATTTGAACAAAGTTGAAAATTAGCCTTATTTCAGTGAGAGCTGCAGAAAGAAGCAATAAAATTTCACTGAAAGCTGATGATAAAATTGACTTAATATTTCAATGCAAATACTATATATAACTAGTTTAGCATGCTGAGTTCTGCTTGGCAAGCCATGAAAGACTCTTGAAAACCATTTGGAACAAAAGTTACAGCACATTTGAACAAAGTTGAAAATTAGCCTTATTTCAGTGAGAGCTGCAGAAAGAAGCAATAAAATTTCACTGAAAGCTGATGATAAAATTGACTTAATATTTCAATGCAAATACTATATATAACTAGTTTAGCATGCTGAGTTCTGCTTGGCAAGCGATGAAAGACTCTTGAAAACCATTTGGAACAAAAGTTACAGCACATTTGAACAAAGTTGAAAATTAGCCTTATTTCAGTGAGAGCTGCAGAAAGAAGCAATAAAATTTCACTGAGAGCTGATGATAAAATTGACTTAAGATTTCAATGCAAATACTATATATAACTAGTTTAGCATGCTGAGTTCTGCTTGGCAAGCTATGAAAGACTCTTGAAAACCATTTGGAACAAAAGTTACAGCACATTTGAACAAAGTTGAAAATTAGCCTTATTTCAGTGAGAGCTGCAGAAAGAAGCAATAAAATTTCACTGAGAGCTGATGATAAAATTGACTTAATATTTCAATGCAAATACTATATATAACTAGTTTAGCATGCTGAGTTCTGCTTGGCAAGCCATAAAAGACTCTTGAAAACCATTTGGAACAAAAGTTACAGCACATTTGAACAAAGTTGAAAATTAGCCTTATTTCAGTGAGAGCTGCAGAAAGAAGCAATAAAATTTCACTGAAAGCTGATGATAAAATTGACTTAATATTTCAATGCAAATACTATATATAACTAGTTTAGCATGCTGAGTTCTGCTTGGCAAGCCATGAAAGACTCTTGAAAACCATTTGGAACAAAAGTTACAGCACATTTGAACAAAGTTGAAAATTAGCCTTATTTCAGTGAGAGCTGCAGAAAGAAGCAATACAATTTCACTGAGAGCTGATGATAAAATTGACTTAAGATTTCAATGCAAATACTATATATAACTAGTTTAGCATGCTGAGTTCTGCTTGGCAAGCCATGAAAGACTCTTGAAAACCATTTGGAACAAAAGTTACAGCACATTTGAACAAAGTTGAAAATTAGCCTTATTTCAGTGAGAGCTGCAGAAAGAAGCAATAAAATTTCACTGAGAGATCATGATAAAATTGACTTAATATTTCGATGCAAATACTATATATAACTAGTTTAGCATGCTGAGTTCTGTTTGGCAAGCCATGAAAGACTCTTGAAAACCATTTGGAACAAAAGTTACAGCACATTTGAACAAAGTTGAAAATTAGGCTTATTTCAGTGAGAGCTGCAGAAAGAAGCAATAAAATTTCACTGAAAGCTGATGATAAAATTGACTTAAGATTTCAATGCAAATACTATATATAACTAGTTTAGCATGCTGAGTTCTGCTTGGCAAGCCATGAAAGACTCTTGAAAACCATTTGGAACAAAAGTTACAGCACATTTGAACAAAGTTGAAAATTAGGCTTATTTCAGTGAGAGCTGCAGAAAGAAGCAATAAAATTTCACTGAAAGCTGATGATAAAATTGACTTAATATTTCAATGCAAATACTATATATAACTAGTTTAGCATGCTGAGTTCTGCTTGGCAAGCCATGAAAGACTCTTGAAAACCATTTGGAACAAAAGTTACAGCACATTTGAACAAAGTTGAAAATTAGCATTATTTCAGTGAGAGCTGCAGAAAGAAGCAATAAAATTTCACTGAAAGCTGATGATAAAATTGACTTAATATTTCAATGCAAATACTATATATAACTAGTTTGGCATGCTGAGTTCTGCTTGGCAAGCCATGAAAGACTCTTGAAAACCATTTGGAACAAAAGTTACAGCACATTTGAACAAAGTTGAAAATTAGCCTTATTTCAGTTAGAGCTGCAGAAAGAAGCAATAAAATTTCACTGAAAGCTGATGATAAAATTGACTTAATATTTCAATGCAAATACTATATATAACTAGTTTAGCATGCTGAGTTCTGCTTGGCAAGCCATGAAAGACTCTTGAAAACCATTTGGAACAAAAGTTACAGCACATTTGAACAAAGTTGAAAATTAGCCTTATTTCAGTGAGAGCTGCAGAAAGAAGCAATAAAATTTCACTGAAAGCTGATGATAAAATTGACTTAAGATTTCAATGCAAATACTATATATAACTAGTTTAGCATGCTGAGTTCTGCTTGGCAAGCCATGAAAGACTCTTGAAAACCATTTGGAACAAAAGTTACAGCACATTTGAACAAAGTTGAAAATTAGCCTTATTTCATTGAGAGCTGCAGAAAGAAGCAATAAAATTTCACTGAAAGCTGATGATAAAATTGACTTAAGATTTCAATGCAAATACTATATATAACTAGTTTAGCATGCTGAGTTCTGCTTGGCAAGCCATGAAAGACTCTTGAAAACCATTTGGAACAAAAGTTACAGCACATTTGAACAAAGTTGAAAATTAGCCTTATTTCAGTGAGAGCTGCAGAAAGAAGCAATAAAATTTCACTGAAAGCTGATGATAAAATTGACTTAAGATTTCAATGCAAATACTATATATAACTAGTTTAGCATGCTGAGTTCTGCTTGGCAAGCCATGAAAGACTCTTGAAAACCATTTGGAACAAAAGTTACAGCACATTTGAACAAAGTTGAAAATTAGCCTTATTTCAGTGAGAGCTGCAGAAAGAAGCAATAAAATTTCACTGAAAGCTGATGATAAAATTGACTTAAGATTTCAATGCAAATACTATATATAACTAGTTTAGCATGCTGAGTTCTGCTTGGCAAGCCATGAAAGACTCTTGAAAACCATTTGGAACGAAAGTTACAGCACATTTGAACAAAGTTGAAAATTAGCCTTATTTCAGTGAGAGCTGCAGAAAGAAGCAATAAAATTTCACTGAGAGCTGATGATAAAATTGACTTAATATTTCAATGCAAATACTATATATAACTAGTTTAGCATGCTGAGTTCTGCTTGGCAAGCCATGAAAGACTCTTGAAAACCATTTGGAACAAAAGTTACAGCACATTTGAACAAAGTTGAAAATTAGCCTTATTTCAGTGAGAGCTGCAGAAAGAAACAATAAAATTTCACTGAAAGCTGATGATAAAATTGACTTAAGATTTCAATGCAAATACTATATATAACTAGTTTAGCATGCTGAGTTATGCTTGGCAAGCCATGAAAGTCTCTTGAAAACCATTTGGACCAAAAGTTACAGCACATTTGAACAAAGTTGAAAATTAGCCTTATTTCAGTGAGAGCTGCAGAAAGAAGCAATAAAATTTCACTGAAAGCTGAAAAAAAGTTTGAGCAAAATTTTTCTTTTTGGTGGAAGATTATATTTTGAGAGGAAGATTTCTTTTATCACAGGAAGATTTTTTTTATCGACATTGGTTTTTTTTGGAGGAAGAATTTTTTTTCGGTTGACAGTGGGAATTCTTTTTTTGAAGGCAAATGAAAACTGCTTCTGAAATCTGCTTTATATTTCAATGCAAATAATTGAAAGTACAACTTGTTTGGAATCCTGAGTTCAGCTTGGCAAGCTGTGAAATACTCTTGAAAACCATTTGGAAAAAAAGTTTGAGCAAAATTTTTCTTTTTGGTGGAAGACTATATTTTGAGACGAAGATTTTTTTTAACATAGGAAGAATTTTTTTTACGATTTTTTTTTTCTGAAGGAAGAATTTTTTTGAGGTGACTGTTGTGGGGAACTTTTTTTTTTCAATGGCATATGAAAACTGCTATCGAAACGTTCTTCTTATTGCAATGTTTGGCATCCTGAGTTCATTTTGGCAAGCTGTGAAACACTCTTGAAAACCATTTGTAAAAAAAGTTTGTGCAAAATTTTCCTTTTTGGTGGAAGATTATATTTTGAGAGGAACATTTTTTTTAACATAGGAAGAATTTTTTTACGATTTTTTTTTTCTGAAGGAAGAATTTTTTTGAGGTGACTGTTGTGAACTTTTTTTTTTTTCAATGGCATATGAAAACTGCTACCGAAATGTTCTTCTTATTGCAATGTTTGGCATCCTGAGTTCAGCTTGGCAAGCTGTGAAACACTCTTGAAAACCATTTGGAAAAAAAGTTTGGGCAAAATTTTCCTTTTTGGTGGAAGATTATATTTTGAGAGGAAGATTTTTTTTAACATACGAAGAATTTTTTTACGAATTTTTTTTTTCTGAAAGAAGACTTTTTTTGAGGTGACTGTTTGTGGGGAACTTTTTTTTTTCAATGGCATATGAAAACTGCTACCGAAATGTTCTTCTTATTGCAATGTTTGGAATCCTGAGTTCAGCTTGGCAAGCTGTGAATTACTCTTGAAAACCATTTGGAAAAAAAGTTTGAGTAAAATTTTTCTTTTTGGTGGAAGACTATATTTTGAGTCGAAGATTTTTTTTAACATAGGAAGAATTTTTTTTAGGAATTTTTTTTTTTCTGAAGGCAGAATTTTTTTGAGGTGACTTTTGTGGGGAACTTTTTTTTTTCAATGGCATATGAAAACTGCTATCGAAACGTTCTTCTTATTGCAATGTTTGGCATCCTGAGTTCAGCTTGGCAAGCTGTGAAACACTCTTGAAAACCATTTGGAAAAAAAGTTTGGGCAAAATTTTCCTTTTTGGTGGAAGATTATATTTTGAGAGGAAGATTTTTTTTAACATAGGAAGAATTTTTTTACGAATTTTTTTTTTCTGAAAGAAGACTTTTTTTGAGGTGACTGTTTGTGGGGAACTTTTTTTTTTCAATGGCATATGAAAACTGCTACCGAAATGTTCTTCTTATTGCAATGTTTGGAATCCTGAGTTCAGCTTGGCAAGCTGTGAATTACTCTTGAAAACCATTTGGAAAAAAAGTTTGAGTAAAATTTTTCTTTTTGGTGGAAGACTATATTTTGAGTCGAAGATTTTTTTTAACATAGGAAGAATTTTTTTTAGGAATTTTTTTTTTCTGAAGGCAGAATTTTTTTGAGGTGACTTTTGTGGGGAACTTTTTTTTTTCAATGGCATATGAAAACTGCTATCGAAACGTTCTTCTTATTGCAATGTTTGGCATCCTGAGTTCAGCTTGGCAAGCTGTGAAACACTTGAAAACCATTTGGAAAAAAAGTTTGGGCAAAATTTTCCTTTTTGGTGGAAGATTATATTTTGAGACGAAGATTTTTTTTAACATAGGAAGAATTTTTTTACGAATTTTTTTTTTCTGAAAGAAGACTTTTTTTGAGGTGACTGTTTGTGGGGAACTTTTTTTTTTCAATGGCATATGAAAACTGCTACCGAAATGTTCTTCTTATTGCAATGTTTGGAATCCTGAGTTCAGCTTGGCAAGCTGTGAATTACTCTTGAAAACCATTTGGAAAAAAAGTTTGAGTAAAATTTTTCTTTTTGGTGGAAGACTATATTTTGAGTCGAAGATTTTTTTTAACATAGGAAGAATTTTTTTTAGGAATTTTTTTTTTCTGAAGGCAGAATTTTTTTGAGGTGACTTTTGTGGGGAACTTTTTTTTTTCAATGGCATATGAAAACTGCTATCGAAACGTTCTTCTTATTGCAATGTTTGGCATCCTGAGTTCAGCTTGGCAAGCTGTGAAACACTTGAAAACCATTTGGAAAAAAAGTTTGGGCAAAATTTTCCTTTTTGGTGGAAGATTATATTTTGAGACGAAGATTTTTTTTAACATAGGAAGAATTTTTTTACGATTTTTTTTTTCTGAAGGAAGAATTTTTTTGAGGTGACTGTTGTGGTGAACTTTTTTTTTTTTCAATGGCATATGAAAACTGCTACCGAAATGTTCTTATTGCAATGTTTGGCATCCTGAGTTCAGCTTGGCAAGCTGTGAAACACTCTTGAAAACCATTTGGAAAAAAAATTTGGGCAAAATTTTCCTTTTTGGTGGAAGATTATATTTTGAGAGGAACATTTTTTTTAACATAGGAAGAATTTTTTTACGATTTTTTTTTTCTGAAGGAAGAATTTTTTTGAGGTGACTGTTGTGGGGAACTTTTTTTTTTTTCAATGGCATATGAAAACTGCTACCGAAATGTTCTTCTTATTGCAATGTTTGGCATCCTGAGTTCAGCTTGGCAAGCTGTGAAACACTCTTGAAAACAATTTGGAAAAAAAGTTTGGGCAAAATTTTCCTTTTTGGTGGAAGATTATATTTTGAGATGAAGATTTTTTTTAACATAGGAAGAATTTTTTTACGAATTTTTTTTTTCTGAAGGAAGAATTTTTTTGAGGTGACTGTTGTGGGGAACTTTTTTTTTTCAATGGCATATGTTTTCTTAATATTTCAATACAAACACTATGTACAACTTGTTTGGCATCCAGAGTTCAGCTTGGCAAGCTGTGAAATACTCTTGAAAACCATTTGGAAAAAAAGTTAGAGGAAATTTTTCTTTTTGGTGGAATACTATATTTTGAAAGGAAAATGTTTTTAACATAGGAAGAATTTTTTTACGATTTTTTTTTTCTGAAGGAAGAATTTTTTTGATGTGACTGTTGTAGGGAACTTTTTTTTTTTTCAAAGGCAAATGAAAACTGCTTCCAAAATGTTCTTAATATTTCAATACAAACACTATGTACAACTTGTTTGGCATCCTGAGTTCAGCTTGGAAAGCTGTGAAAGACTCTTGAAAACCATTTGGAAAAAAAGTTTGAGCAAAATTTTTCTTTTTGGTGGAAGATTATATTTTGAGAGGAAGATTTTTTTTAACAAAGGAAGAATTTTTTTTACGAATTTTTTTTTTTCTCAAGGATGAATTTTTTTGAGGTGACTGTTGTGGGGAACTTTTTTCTTTTCAATGGCATATGTGTTCTTAATATTTCAATACTATGTACAACTTGTTTGGCATCCTGAGTTCAGCTTGGCAATCTGTGAAAGACTCTTGAAAACCATTTGAAAAAAAAGTTTGGGCAAAATTTTTCTTTTTGGTGGAAGATTACATTTTGAGAGAAAGATTTTTTTTAACATAGGAAGAATTTTTTTACGAATTTTTTTTTTCTGAAGGAAGAATTTTTTTGAGATGAATGTTGTGGGGAACTTTTTTTTTTCAAAGGCAAATGAAAAATGCTTCCAAAAAGTTCTTAATATTTCAATACAAACACTATGTACAAGTGTACAAGTGTTTCAATTTCACTGAAAGCTGATGATAAAATTTACTTAATATTTCAATGCAAATACTATATATAACTAGTTTAGCATGCTGAGTTCTGCTTGGCAAGCCATGAAAGACTCTTGAAAACCATTTGGAACAAAAGTTACAGCACATTTGAACAAAGTTGAAAATTAGCCTTATTTCAGTGAGAGCTGCAGAAAGAAGCAATAAAATTTCACTGAAAGCTGATGATAAAATTGACTTAATATTTCAATGCAAATACTATATATAACTAGTTTAGCATGCTGAGTTCTGCTTGGCAAGCCATGAAAGACTCTTGAAAACCATTTGGAACAAAAGTTACAGCACATTTGAACAAAGTTGAAAATTAGCCTTATTTCAGTGAGAGCTGCAGAAAGAAGCAATAAAATTTCACTGAAAGCTGATGATAAAATTGACTTAATATTTCAATGCAAATACTATATATAACTAGTTTAGCATGCTGAGTTCTGCTTGGCAAGCCATGAAAGACTCTTGAAAACCATTTGGAACAAAAGTTACAGCACATTTGAACAAAGTTGAAAATTAGCCTTATTTCAGTGAGAGCTGCAGAAAGAAGCAATAAAATTTCACTGAAAGCTGATGATAAAATTGACTTAATATTTCAATGCAAATACTATATATAACTAGTTTAGCATGCTGAGTTCTGCTTGGCAAGCCATGAAAGACTCTTGAAAACCATTTGGAACAAAAGTTACAGCACATTTGAACAAAGTTGAAAATTAGCCTTATTTCAGTGAGAGCTGCAGAAAGAATTAATAAAATTTCACTGAAAGCTGATGATAAAATTGACTTAAGATTTCAATGCAAATACTATATATAACTAGTTTAGCATGCTGAGTTCTGCTTGGCAAGCCACGAAAGACTCTTGAAAACCATTTGGAACAAAAGTTACAGCACATTTGAACAAAGTTGAAAATTAGCCTTATTTCAGTGAGAGCTGCAGAAAGAAGCAATAAAATTTCACTGAAAGCTGATGATATAATTGACTTAATATTTCAATGCAAATACTATATATAACTAGTTTAGCATGCTGAGTTCTGCTTGGCAAGCCATGAAAGACTCTTGAAAACCATTTGGAACAAAAGTTACAGCACATTTGAACAAAGTTGAAAATTAGCCTTATTTCAGTGAGAGCTGCAGAAAGAAGCAATAAAATTTCACTGAAAGCTGATGATAAAATTGACTTAATATTTCAATGCAAATACTATATATAACTAGTTTAGCATGCTGAGTTCTGCTTGGCAAGCCATGAAAGACTCTTGAAAACCATTTGGAACAAAAGTTAGAGCACATTTGAACAAAGTTGAAAATTAGCCTTATTTCAGTGAGAGCTGCAGAAAGAAGCAATACAATTTCACTGAAAGCTGATGATAAAATTGACTTAATATTTCAATGCAAATACTATATATAACTAGTTTAGCATGCTGAGTTCTGCTTGGCAAGCCATGAAAGACTCTTGAAAACCATTTGGAACAAAAGTTACAGCACATTTGAACAAAGTTGAAAATTAGCCTTATTTCAGTGAGAGCTGCAGAAAGAAGCAATAAAATTTCACTGAAAGCTGATGATAAAATTGACTTAAGATTTCAATGCAAATACTATATATAACTAGTTTAGCATGCTGAGTTCTGCTTGGCAAGCCATGAAAGACTCTTGAAAACCATTTGGAACAAAAGTTACAGCACAATTGAACAAAGTTGAAAATTAGCCTTATTTCAGTGAGAGCTGCAGAAAGAAGCAATAAAATTTCACTGAAAGCTGATGATAAAATTGACTTAATATTTCAATGCAAATACTATATATAACTAGTTTAGCATGCTGAGTTCTGCTTGGCAAGCCATGAAAGACTCTTGAAAACCATTTGGAACAAAAGTTACAGCACATTTGAACAAAGTTGAAAAATAGCCTTATTTCAGTGAGAGCTGCAGAAAGAAGCAATAAAATTTCACTGAAAGCTGATGATAAAATTGACTTAATATTTCAATGCAAATACTATATATAACTAGTTTAGCATGCTGAGTTCTGCTTGGCAAGCCATGAAAGACTCTTGAAAACCATTTGGAACAAAAGTTACAGCACATTTGAACAAAGTTGAAAATTAGCCTTATTTCAGTGAAAGCTGCAGAAAGAAGCAATAAAATTTCACTGAAAGCTGATGATAAAATTGACTTAATATTTCAATGCAAATACTATATATAACTAGTTTAGCATGCTGAGTTCTGCTTGGCAAGCCATGAAAGACTCATGAAAACCATTTGGAACAAAAGTTACAGCACATTTGAACAAAGTTGAAAATTAGCCTTATTTCAGTGAGAGCTGCAGAAAGAAGCAATAAAATTTCACTGAAAGCTGATGATAAAATTGACTTAATATTTCAATGCAAATACTATATATAACTAGTTTATCATGCTGAGTTCTGCTTGGCAAGCCATGAAAGACTCTTGAAAACCATTTGGAACAAAAGTTACAGCACATTTGAACAAAGTTGAAAATTAGCCTTATTTCAGTGAGAGCTGCAAAAAGAAGCAATAAAATTTCACTGAAAGCTGATGATAAAATTGACTTAATATTTCAATGCAAATACTATATATAACTAGTTTAGCATGCTGAGTTCTACTTGGCAAGCCATGAAAGACTCTTAAAAACCATTTGGAACAAAAGTTACAGCACATTTGAACAAAGTTGAAAATTAGCCTTATTTCAGTGAGAGCTGCAGAAAGAAGCAATAAAATTTCACTGAAAGCTGATGATAAAATTGACTTAATATTTCAATGCAAATACTATATATAACTAGTTTAGCATGCTGAGTTCTGCTTGGCAAGCCATGAAAGACTCTTGAAAACCATTTGGAACAAAAGTTACAGCACATTTGAACAAAGTTGAAAATTAGCCTTATTTCAGTGAGAGCTGCAGAAAGAAGCAATAAAATTTCACTGAAAGCTGATGATAAAATTGACTTAAGATTTCAATGCAAATACTATATATAACTAGTTTAGCATGCTGAGTTCTGCTTGGCAAGCCATGAAAGACTCTTGAAAACCATTTGGAACAAAAGTTACAGCACATTTGAACAAAGTTGAAAATTAGCCTTATTTCAGTGAAAGCTGCAGAAAGAAGCAATAAAATTTCACTGAAAGCTGATGATAAAATTGACTTAATATTTCAATGCAAATACTATATATAACTAGTTTAGCATGCTGAGTTCTGCTTGGCAAGCCATGAAAGACTCTTGAAAACCATTTGGAACAAAAGTTACAGCACATTTGAACAAAGTTGAAAATTAGCCTTATTTCAGTGAGAGCTGCAGAAAGAAGCAATAAAATTTCACTGAAAGCTGATGATAAAATTGACTTAATATTTCAATGCAAATACTATATATAACTAGTTTAGCATGCTGAGTTCTGCTTGGCAAGCCATGAAAGACTCTTGAAAACCATTTGGAACAAAAGTTACAGCACATTTGAACAAAGTTGAAAATTAGCCTTATTTCAGTGAGAGCTGCAGAAAGAAGCAATAAAATTTCACTGAAAGCTGATGATAAAATTGACTTAATATTTCAATGCAAATACTATATATAACTAGTTTAGCATGCTGAGTTCTGCTTGGCAAGCCATGAAAGACTCTTGAAAACCATTTGGAACAAAAGTTACAGCACATTTGAACAAAGTTGAAAATTAGCCTTATTTCAGTGAGAGCTGCAGAAAGAAGCAATAAAATTTCACTGAAAGCTGATGATAAAATTGACTTAATATTTCAATGCAAATACTATATATAACTAGTTTAGCATGCTGAGTTCTGCTTGGCAAGCCATGAAAGACTCTTGAAAACCATTTGGAACAAAAGTTACAGCACATTTGAACAAAGTTGAAAATTAGCCTTATTTCAGTGAGAGCTGCAGAAAGAATTAATAAAATTTCACTGAAAGCTGATGATAAAATTGACTTAAGATTTCAATGCAAATACTATATATAACTAGTTTAGCATGCTGAGTTCTGCTTGGCAAGCCACGAAAGACTCTTGAAAACCATTTGGAACAAAAGTTACAGCACATTTGAACAAAGTTGAAAATTAGCCTTATTTCAGTGAGAGCTGCAGAAAGAAGCAATAAAATTTCACTGAAAGCTGATGATATAATTGACTTAATATTTCAATGCAAATACTATATATAACTAGTTTAGCATGCTGAGTTCTGCTTGGCAAGCCATGAAAGACTCTTGAAAACCATTTGGAACAAAAGTTACAGCACATTTGAACAAAGTTGAAAATTAGCCTTATTTCAGTGAGAGCTGCAGAAAGAAGCAATAAAATTTCACTGAAAGCTGATGATAAAATTGACTTAATATTTCAATGCAAATACTATATATAACTAGTTTAGCATGCTGAGTTCTGCTTGGCAAGCCATGAAAGACTCTTGAAAACCATTTGGAACAAAAGTTAGAGCACATTTGAACAAAGTTGAAAATTAGCCTTATTTCAGTGAGAGCTGCAGAAAGAAGCAATACAATTTCACTGAAAGCTGATGATAAAATTGACTTAATATTTCAATGCAAATACTATATATAACTAGTTTAGCATGCTGAGTTCTGCTTGGCAAGCCATGAAAGACTCTTGAAAACCATTTGGAACAAAAGTTACAGCACATTTGAACAAAGTTGAAAATTAGCCTTATTTCAGTGAGAGCTGCAGAAAGAAGCAATAAAATTTCACTGAAAGCTGATGATAAAATTGACTTAATATTTCAATGCAAATACTATATATAACTAGTTTAGCATGCTGAGTTCTGCTTGGCAAGCCATGAAAGACTCTTGAAAACCATTTGGAACAAAAGTTACAGCACATTTGAACAAAGTTGAAAATTAGCCTTATTTCAGTGAAAGCTGCAGAAAGAAGCAATAAAATTTCACTGAAAGCTGATGATAAAATTGACTTAATATTTCAATGCAAATACTATATATAACTAGTTTAGCATGCTGAGTTCTGCTTGGCAAGCCATGAAAGACTCTTGAAAACCATTTGGAACAAAAGTTACAGCACATTTGAACAAAGTTGAAAATTAGCCTTATTTCAGTGAGAGCTTCAGAAAGAAGCAATAAAATTTCACTGAAAGCTGATGATAAAATTGACTTAATATTTCAATGCAAATACTATATATAACTAGTTTATCATGCTGAGTTCTGCTTGGCAAGCCATGAAAGACTCTTGAAAACCATTTGGAACAAAAGTTACAGCACATTTGAACAAAGTTGAAAATTAGCCTTATTTCAGTGAGAGCTGCAAAAAGAAGCAATAAAATTTCACTGAAAGCTGATGATAAAATTGACTTAATATTTCAATGCAAATACTATATATAACTAGTTTAGCATGCTGAGTTCTACTTGGCAAGCCATGAAAGACTCTTAAAAACCATTTGGAACAAAAGTTACAGCACATTTGAACAAAGTTGAAAATTAGCCTTATTTCAGTGAGAGCTGCAGAAAGAAGCAATAAAATTTCACTGAAAGCTGATGATAAAATTGACTTAATATTTCAATGCAAATACTATATATAACTAGTTTAGCATGCTGAGTTCTGCTTGGCAAGCCATGAAAGACTCTTGAAAACCATTTGGAACAAAAGTTACAGCACATTTGAACAAAGTTGAAAATTAGCCTTATTTCAGTGAGAGCTGCAGAAAGAAGCAATAAAATTTCACTGAAAGCTGATGATAAAATTGACTTAAGATTTCAATGCAAATACTATATATAACTAGTTTAGCATGCTGAGTTCTGCTTGGCAAGCCATGAAAGACTCTTGAAAACCATTTGGAACAAAAGTTACAGCACATTTGAACAAAGTTGAAAATTAGCCTTATTTCAGTGAAAGCTGCAGAAAGAAGCAATAAAATTTCACTGAAAGCTGATGATAAAATTGACTTAATATTTCAATGCAAATACTATATATAACTAGTTTAGCATGCTGAGTTCTGCTTGGCAAGCCATGAAAGACTCTTGAAAACCATTTGGAACAAAAGTTACAGCACATTTGAACAAAGTTGAAAATTAGCCTTATTTCAGTGAGAGCTGCAGAAAGAAGCAATAAAATTTCACTGAAAGCTGATGATAAAATTGACTTAATATTTCAATGCAAATACTATATATAACTAGTTTAGCATGCTGAGTTCTGCTTGGCAAGCCATGAAAGACTCTTGAAAACCATTTGGAACAAAAGTTACAGCACATTTGAACAAAGTTGAAAATTAGCCTTATTTCAGTGAGGGCTGCAGAAAGAAGCAATAAAATTTCACTGAAAGCTGATGATAAAATTGACTTAAGATTTCAATGCAAATACTATATATAACTAGTTTAGCATGCTGAGTTCTGCTTGGCAAGCCATGAAAGACTCTTGAAAACCATTTGGAACAAAAGTTACAGCACATTTGAACAAAGTTGAAAATTAGCCTTATTTCAGTGAGAGCTGCAGAAAGAAGCAATAAAATTTCACTGAAAGATGATGATAAAATTGACTTAAGATTTCAATGCAAATACTATATATAACTAGTTTAGCATGCTGAGTTCTACTTGGCAAGCCATGAAAGACTCTTAAAAACCATTTGGAACAAAAGTTACAGCACATTTGAACAAAGTTGAAAATTAGCCTTATTTCAGTGAGAGCTGCAGAAAGAAGCAATAAAATTTCACTGAAAGCTGATGATAAAATTGACTTAATATTTCAATGCAAATACTATATATAACTAGTTTAGCATGCTGAGTTCTGCTTGCCAAGCCATGAAAGACTCTTGAAAACCATTTGGAACAAAAGTTACAGCACATTTGAACAAAGTTGAAAATTAGCCTTATTTCAGTGAGAGCTGCAGAAAGAAGCAATAAAATTTCACTGAAAGCTGATGATAAAATTGACTTAATATTTCAATGCAAATACTATATATAACTAGTTTAGCATGCTGAGTTCTGCTTGGCAAGCCATGAAAGACTCTTGAAAACCATTTGGAACAAAAGTTACAGCACATTTGAACAAAGTTGAAAATTAGCCTTATTTCAGTGAGAGCTGCAGAAAGAAGCAATAAAATTTCACTGAAAGCTGATGATAAAATTGACTTAATATTTCAATGCAAATACTATATATAACTAGTTTAGCATGCTGAGTTCTGCTTGGCAAGCCATGAAAGACTCTTGAAAACCATTTGGAACAAAAGTTAGAGCACATTTGAACAAAGTTGAAAATTAGCCTTATTTCAGTGAGAGCTGCAGAAAGAAGCAATAAAATTTCACTGAAAGCTGATGATAAAATTGACTTAAGATTTCAATGCAAATACTATATATAACTAGTTTAGCATGCTGAGTTCTGCTTGGCAAGCCATGAAAGACTCTTGAAAACCATTTGGAACAAAAGTTACAGCACATTTGAACAAAGTTGAAAATTAGCCTTATTTCAGTGAGAGCTGCAGAAAGAAGCAATAAAATTTCACTGAAAGCTGATGATAAAATTGACTTAATATTTCAATGCAAATACTATATATAACTAGTTTAGCATGCTGAGTTCTGCTTGGCAAGCCATGAAAGACTCTTGAAAACCATTTGGAACAAAAGTTACAGCACATTTGAACAAAGTTGAAAATTAGCCTTATTTCAGTGAGAGCTGCAGAAAGAAGCAATAAAATTTCACTGAAAGCTGATGATAAAATTGACTTAATATTTCAATGCAAATACTATATATAACTAGTTTAGCATGCTGAGTTCTGCTTGGCAAGCCATGAAAGACTCTTGAAAACCATTTGGAACAAAAGTTACAGCACATTTGAACAAAGTTGAAAATTAGCCTTATTTCAGTGAGAGCTGCAGAAAGAAGCAATAAAATTTCACTGAAAGCTGATGATAAAATTGACTTAAGATTTCAATGCAAATACTATATATAACTAGTTTAGCATGCTGAGTTCTGCTTGGCAAGCCATGAAAGACTCTTGAAAACCATTTGGAACAAAAGTTACAGCACATTTGAACAAAGTTGAAAATTAGCCTTATTTCAGTGAGAGCTGCAGAAAGAAGCAATAAAATTTCACTGAAAGCTGATGATAAAATTGACTTAATATTTCAATGCAAATACTATATATAACTAGTTTAGCATGCTGAGTTCTGCTTGGCAAGCCATGAAAGACTCTTGAAAACCATTTGGAACAAAAGTTACAGCACATTTGAACAAAGTTGAAAATTAGCCTTATTTCAGTGAGAGCTGCAGAAAGAAGCAATAAAATTTCACTGAAAGCTGAAAAAAAAGTTTGAGCAAAATTTTTCTTTTTGGTGGAAGATTATATTTTGAGAGGAAGATTTCTTTTATCACAGGAAGATTTTTTTTATCGACATTGGTTTTTTTTGGAGGAAGAATTTTTTTTCGGTTGACAGTGGGAATTCTTTTTTTGAAAGCAAATGAAAACTGCTTCTGAAATCTGCTTTATATTTCAATGCAAATAATTGAAAGTACAACTTGTTTGGAATCCTGAGTTCAGCTTGGCAAGCTGTGAAATACTCTTGAAAACCATTTGGAAAAAAAGTTTGAGCAAAATTTTTCTTTTTGGTGGAAGACTATATTTTGAGACGAAGATTTTTTTTAACATAGGAAGAATTTTTTTTACGAATTTTTTTTTTTCTGAAGGAAGAATTTTTTTGAGGTGACTGTTGTGGGGAACTTTTTTTTTTCAATGGCATACGAAAACTGCTATCGAAACGTTCTTCTTATTGCAATGTTTGGCATCCTGAGTTCAGCTTGGCAAGCTGTGAAACACTCTTGAAAACCATTTGGAAAAAAAGTTTGGGCAAAATTTTCCTTTTTGGTGGAAGATTATATTTTGAGAGGAACATTTTTTTTAACATAGGAAGAATTTTTTTACGATTTTTTTTTTCTGAAGGAAGAATTTTTTTGAGGTGACTGTTGTGGGGAACTTTTTTTTTCAATGGCATATGAAAATTGCTACCGAAACGTTCTTCTTATTGCAATGTTTGGAATCCTGAGTTCAGCTTGGCAAGCTGTGAAATACTCTTGAAAACCATTTGGAAAAAAAGTTTGAGCAAAATTTTTCTTTTTGGTGGAAGACTATATTTTGAGACGAAGATTTTTTTTAACATAGGAAGAATTTTTTTTACAAATTTTTTTTTTTCTGAAGGAAGAATTTTTTTGAGGTGACTGTTGTGGGGAACTTTTTTTTTTCAATGGCATATGAAAACTGCTATCGAAACGTTCTTCTTATTGCAATGTTTGGCATCCTGAGTTCAGCTTGGCAAGCTGTGAAACACTCTTGAAAACCATTTGGAAAAAAAGTTTGGGCAAAATTTTCCTTTTTGGTGGAAGATTATATTTTGAGAGGAACATTTTTTTTAACATAGGAAGAATTTTTTTACGATTTTTTTTTTCTGAAGGAAGAATTTCTTTGAGGTGACTGTTGTGGTGAACTTTTTTTTTTTTCAATGGCATATGAAAACTGCTACCGAAATGTTCTTCTTATTGCAATGTTTGGCATCCTGAGTTCAGCTTGGCAAGCTGTGAAACACTCTTGAAAACCATTTGGAAAAAAAGTTTGGGCAAAATTTTCCTTTTTGGTGGAAGATTATATTTTGAGAGGAACATTTTTTTTAACATAGGAAGAATTTTTTTACGATTTTTTTTTTCTGAAGGAAGAATTTTTTTGAGGTGACTGTTGTGGTGAACTTTTTTTTTTTTCAATGGCATATGAAAACTGCTACCGAAATGTTCTTCTTATTGCAATGTTTGGCATCCTGAGTTCAGCTTGGCAAGCTGTGAAACACTCTTGAAAACCATTTGGAAAAAAAGTTTGGGCAAAATGTTCCTTTTTGGTGGAAGATTATATTTTGAGATGAAGATTTTTTTTAACATAGGAAGAATTTTTTTACGAATTTTTTTTTTCTGAAGGAAGAATTTTTTTGAGGTGACTGTTGTGGTGAACTTTTTTTTTTTTCAATGGCATATGAAAACTGCTACCGAAATGTTCTTCTTATTGCAATGTTTGGCATCCTGAGTTCAGCTTGGCAAGCTGTGAAACACTCTTGAAAACCATTTGGAAAAAAAGTTTGGGCAAAATTTTCCTTTTTGGTGGAAGATTATATTTTGAGAGGAACATTTTTTTTAACATAGGAAGAATTTTTTTACGATTTTTTTTTTCTGAAGGAAGAATTTTTTTGAGGTGACTGTTGTGGTGAACTTTTTTTTTTTTCAATGGCATATGAAAACTGCTACCGAAATGTTCTTCTTATTGCAATGTTTGGCATCCTGAGTTCAGCTTGGCAAGCTGTGAAACACTCTTGAAAACCATTTGGAAAAAAAGTTTGGGCAAAATGTTCCTTTTTGGTGGAAGATTATATTTTGAGATGAAGATTTTTTTTAACATAGGAAGAATTTTTTTACGAATTTTTTTTTTCTGAAGGAAGAATTTTTTTGAGGTGACTGTTGTGGGGAACTTTTTTTTTTCAATGGCATATGAAAACTGCTATCGAAACGTTCTTCTTATTGCAATGTTTGGCATCCTGAGTTCAGCTTGGCAAGCTGTGAAACACTCTTGAAAACCATTTGGAAAAAAAGTTTGGGCAAAATTTTCCTTTTTGGTGGAAGATTATATTTTGAGAGGAACATTTTTTTTAACATAGGAAGAATTTTTTTACGATTTTTTTTTTCTGAAGGAAGAATTTCTTTGAGGTGACTGTTGTGGTGAACTTTTTTTTTTTTCAATGGCATATGAAAACTGCTACCGAAATGTTCTTCTTATTGCAATGTTTGGCATCCTGAGTTCAGCTTGGCAAGCTGTGAAACACTCTTGAAAACCATTTGGGAAAAAAGTTTGGGCAAAATTTTCCTTTTTGGTGGAAGATTATATTTTGAGAGGAAGATTTTTTTTAACATAGAAAGAATTTTTTTACGAATTTTTTTTTTCTGAAAGAAGAATTTTTTTGAGGTGACTGTTGTGGGGAACTTTTTTTTTCAATGGCATATGAAAACTGCTACCGAAACGTTCTTCTTATTGCAATGTTTGGAATCCTGAGTTCAGCTTGGCAAGCTGTGAAATACTCTTGAAAACCATTTGGAAAAAAAGTTTGAGCAAAATTTTTCTTTTTGGTGGAAGACTATATTTTGAGACGAAGATTTTTTTTAACATAGGAAGAATTTTTTTTACGAATTTTTTTTTTTTCTGAAGGAAGAATTTTTTTGAGGTGACTGTTGTGGGGAACTTTTTTTTTTCAATGGCATATGAAAACTGCTATCGAAACGTTCTTCTTATTGCAATGTTTGGCATCCTGAGTTCAGCTTGGCAAGCTGTGAAACACTCTTGAAAACCATTTGGAAAAAAAGTTTGGGCAAAATTTTCCTTTTTGGTGGAAGATTATATTTTGAGAGGAACATTTTTTTTAACATAGGAAGAATTTTTTTACGATTTTTTTTTTCTGAAGGAAGAATTTCTTTGAGGTGACTGTTGTGGTGAACTTTTTTTTTTTTCAATGGCATATGAAAACTGCTACCGAAATGTTCTTCTTATTGCAATGTTTGGCATCCTGAGTTCAGCTTGGCAAGCTGTGAAACACTCTTGAAAACCATTTGGAAAAAAAGTTTGGGCAAAATTTTCCTTTTTGGTGGAAGATTATATTTTGAGAGGAACATTTTTTTTAACATAGGAAGAATTTTTTTACGATTTTTTTTTTCTGAAGGAAGAATTTTTTTGAGGTGACTGTTGTGGTGAACTTTTTTTTTTTTCAATGGCATATGAAAACTGCTACCGAAATGTTCTTCTTATTGCAATGTTTGGCATCCTGAGTTCAGCTTGGCAAGCTGTGAAACACTCTTGAAAACCATTTGGAAAAAAAGTTTGGGCAAAATGTTCCTTTTTGGTGGAAGATTATATTTTGAGATGAAGATTTTTTTTAACATAGGAAGAATTTTTTTACGAATTTTTTTTTTCTGAAGGAAGAATTTTTTTGAGGTGACTGTTGTGGTGAACTTTTTTTTTTTTCAATGGCATATGAAAACTGCTACCGAAATGTTCTTCTTATTGCAATGTTTGGCATCCTGAGTTCAGCTTGGCAAGCTGTGAAACACTCTTGAAAACCATTTGGAAAAAAAGTTTGGGCAAAATTTTCCTTTTTGGTGGAAGATTATATTTTGAGAGGAACATTTTTTTTAACATAGGAAGAATTTTTTTACGATTTTTTTTTTCTGAAGGAAGAATTTTTTTGAGGTGACTGTTGTGGTGAACTTTTTTTTTTTTCAATGGCATATGAAAACTGCTACCGAAATGTTCTTCTTATTGCAATGTTTGGCATCCTGAGTTCAGCTTGGCAAGCTGTGAAACACTCTTGAAAACCATTTGGAAAAAAAGTTTGGGCAAAATGTTCCTTTTTGGTGGAAGATTATATTTTGAGATGAAGATTTTTTTTAACATAGGAAGAATTTTTTTACGAATTTTTTTTTTCTGAAGGAAGAATTTTTTTGAGGTGACTGTTGTGGGGAACTTTTTTTTTTCAATGGCATATGAAAACTGCTATCGAAACGTTCTTCTTATTGCAATGTTTGGCATCCTGAGTTCAGCTTGGCAAGCTGTGAAACACTCTTGAAAACCATTTGGAAAAAAAGTTTGGGCAAAATTTTCCTTTTTGGTGGAAGATTATATTTTGAGAGGAACATTTTTTTTAACATAGGAAGAATTTTTTTACGATTTTTTTTTTCTGAAGGAAGAATTTCTTTGAGGTGACTGTTGTGGTGAACTTTTTTTTTTTTCAATGGCATATGAAAACTGCTACCGAAATGTTCTTCTTATTGCAATGTTTGGCATCCTGAGTTCAGCTTGGCAAGCTGTGAAACACTCTTGAAAACCATTTGGGAAAAAAGTTTGGGCAAAATTTTCCTTTTTGGTGGAAGATTATATTTTGAGAGGAAGATTTTTTTTAACATAGAAAGAATTTTTTTACGAATTTTTTTTTTCTGAAAGAAGAATTTTTTTGAGGTGACTGTTGTGGGGAACTTTTTTTTTTCAATGGCATATGAAAACTGCTACCGAAACGTTCTTCTTATTGCAATGTTTGGAATCCTGAGTTCAGCTTGGCAAGCTGTGAAATACTCTTGAAAACCATTTGGAAAAAAAGTTTGAGCAAAATTTTTCTTTTTGGTGGAAGACTATATTTTGAGACGAAGATTTTTTTTAACATAGGAAGAATTTTTTTTACGAATTTTTTTTTTTTCTGAAAGAAGAATTTTTTTGAGGTGACTGTTGTGGGGAACTTTTTTTTTTCAATGGCATATGAAAACTGCTATCGAAACGTTCTTCTTATTGCAATGTTTGGCATCCTGAGTTCAGCTTGGCAAGCTGTGAAACACTCTTGAAAACCATTTGGAAAAAAAGTTTGGGCAAAATTTTCCTTTTTGGTGGAAGATTATATTTTGAGAGGAACATTTTTTTTAACATAGGAAGAATTTTTTTACGATTTCTTTTTTCTGAAGGAAGAATTTCTTTGAGGTGACTGTTGTGGTGAACTTTTTTTTTTTTCAATGGCATATGAAAACTGCTACCGAAATGTTCTTCTTATTGCAATGTTTGGCATCCTGAGTTCAGCTTGGCAAGCTGTGAAACACTCTTGAAAACCATTTGGAAAAAAAGTTTGGGCAAAATGTTCCTTTTTGGTGGAAGATTATATTTTGAGATGAAGATTTTTTTTAACATAGGAAGAATGTTTTTACGAATTTTTTTTTTCTGAAGGAAGAATTTTTTTGAGGTGACTGTTGTGGGGAACTTTTTTTTTTCAATGGCATATGAAAACTGCTATCGAAACGTTCTTCTTATTGCAATGTTTGGCATCCTGAGTTCAGCTTGGCAAGCTGTGAAACACTCTTGAAAACCATTTGGAAAAAAAGTTTGGGCAAAATTTTCCTTTTTGGTGGAAGATTATATTTTGAGAGGAACATTTTTTTTAACATAGGAAGAATTTTTTTACGATTTTTTTTTTTTCTGAAGGAAGAATTTTTTTGAGGTGACTGTTGTGGTGAACTTTTTTTTTTTTCAATGGCATATGAAAACTGCTACCGAAATGTTCTTCTTATTGCAATGTTTGGCATCCTGAGTTCAGCTTGGCAAGCTGTGAAACACTCTTGAAAACCATTTGGAAAAAAAGTTTGGGCAAAATTTTCCTTTTTGGTGGAAGATTATATTTTGAGATGAAGATTTTTTTTAACATGGGAAGAATTTTTTTACGAATTTTTTTTTTCTGAAGGAAGAATTTTTTTGAGGTGACTGTTGTGGGGAACTTTTTTTTTTCAATGGCATATGAAAACTGCTATCGAAACGTTCTTCTTATTGCAATGTTTGGAATCCTGGGTTCAGCTTGGCAAGCTGTGAAAGACTCTAGAAAACTATATGGAAAAAAAATTTGAGCAAAATTTTTCTTTTTGGTGGAAGATTATATTTTGAGATGAAGATTTTTTTTAACATAGGAAGAATTTTTTTACGGATTTTTTTTTTTCTGAAGGAAGAATTTTTTTGAGGTGACTGTTGCGGGGAACTTTTTTCTTTTCAATGGCATATGTTTTCTTAATATTTCAATACAAACACTATGTACAACTTGTTTGGCATCCTGAGTTCAGCTTGGCAATCTGTGAAAGACTTGAAAACCATTTGGAAAAAAAGTTTGGGCAAAATTTTTCTTTTTGGTGGAAGATTACATTTTGAGAGGAAGATTTTTTTTAACATAGGAAGAATTTTTTTACGATTTTTTTTTTCCGAAGGAAGAATTTTTTTGAAGTGACTGTTGTGGGGAACTTTTTTTTTTCAATGGCATATTTGTTCTTAATATTTCAATACAAACACTATGTACAACTTGTTTGGCATCCAGAGTTCAGCTTGGCAAGCTGTGAAAGACTCTTGAAAACCATTTGGAAAAAAAGTTAGAGGAAATTTTTCTTTTTGGTGGAATACTATATTTTGAGAGGAACATTTTTTTAACATAGGAAGAATTTTTTTACGATTTTTTTTTCTGAAGGAAGAATTTTTTTAATGTGACTGTTGTAGGGAACTTTTTTTTTTTTCAAAGGCAAATGAAAACTGCTTCCAAAATGTTCTTAATATTTCAATACAAACACTATGTACAACTTGTTTGGCATCCTGAGTTCAGCTTGGAAAGCTGTGAAAGACTCTTGAAAACCATTTGGAAAAAAAGTTTGAGCAAAATTTTTCTTTTTGGTGGAAGATTATATTTTGAGAGGAAGATTTTTTTTAACAAAGGAAGAATTTTTTTTACGAATTTTTTTTTTCTCAAGGATGAATTTTTTTGAGGTGACTGTTGTGGGGAACTTTTTTCTTTTCAATGGCATATGTGTTCTTAATATTTAAATACAAACACTATGTACAACTTGTTTGGCATCCTGAGTTCAGTTTGGCAATCTGTGAAAGACTCTTGAAAACCATTTGAAAAAAAAGTTTGGGCAAAATTTTTCTTTTTGGTGGAAGATTACATTTTGAGAGGAACATTTTTTTTAACATAGGAAGAATTTTTTTACGAATTTTTTTTTTCTGAAGGAAGAATTTTTTTGAGATGAATGTTGTGGGGAACTTTTTTTTTTCAAAGGCAAATGAAAAATGCTTCCAAAAAGTTCTTAATATTTCAATACAAACACTATGTACAAGTGTACAAGTGTTTCAATTTCACTGAAAGCTGATGATAAAATTGACTTAAGATTTCAATGCAAATACTATATATAACTAGTTTAGCATGCTGAGTTCTGCTTGGCAAGCCATGAAAGACTCTTGAAAACCATTTGGAACAAAAGTTACAGCACATTTGAACAAATTTGAAAATTAGCCTTATTTCAGTGAGAGCTGCAGAAAGAAGCAATACAATTTCACTGAAAGCTGATGATAAAATTGACTTAAGATTTCAATACAAATACTATATATAACTAGTTTAGCATGCTGAGTTCTGCTTGGCAAGCCATGAAAGACTCTTGAAAACCATTTGGAACAAAAGTTACAGCACATTTGAACAAAGTTGAAAATTAGCCTTATTTCAGTGAGAGCTGCAGAAAGAAGCAATAAAATTTCACTGAAAGCTGATGATAAAATTGACTTAAGATTTCAATGCAAATACTATATATAACTAGTTTAGCATGCTGAGTTCTGCTTGGCAAGCCATGAAAGACTCTTGAAAACCATTTGGAACAAAAGTTACAGCACATTTGAACAAAGTTGAAAATTAGCCTTATTTCAGTGAGAGCTGCAGAAAGAAGCAATAAAATTTCACTGAAAGCTGAAAAAAAGTTTGAGCAAAATTTTTCTTTTTGGTGGAAGATTATATTTTGAGAGGAAGATTTCTTTTATCACAGGAAGATTTTTTTTATCGACATTGGTTTTTTTTGGAGGAAGAATTTTTTTTCGGTTGACAGTGGGAATTCTTTTTTTGAAGGCAAATGAAAACTGCTTCAGAAATCTGCTTTATATTTCAATGCAAATAATTGAAAGTACAACTTGTTTGGAATCCTGAGTTCAGCTTGGCAAGCTGTGAAATACTCTTGAAAACCATTTGGAAAAAAAGTTTGAGCAAAATTTTTCTTTTTGGTGGAAGACTATATTTTGAGACGAAGATTTTTTTTAACATAGGAAGAATTTTTTTTACGAATTTTTTTTTTTCTGAAGGAAGAATTTTTTTTAGGTGACTGTTGTGGGGAACTTTTTTTTTTTCAATGGCATATGAAAACTGCTATCGAAACGTTCTTCTTATTGCAATGTTTGGAATCCTGAGTTCAGCTTGGCAAGCTGTGAAACACTCTTGAAAACCATTTGGAAAAAAAGTTTGGGCAAAATTTTCCTTTTTGGTGGAAGATTATATTTTGAGAGGAAAATTTTTTTTAACATAGGAAGAAATTTTTTACGATTTTTTTTTTCTGAAGGAAGAATTTTTTTGAGGTGACTGTTGTGAACTTTTTTTTTTTTCAATGGCATATGAAAACTGCTACCGAAATGTTCTTCTTATTGCAATGTTTGGCATCCTGAGTTCAGCTTGGCAAGCTGTGAAACACTCTTGAAAACCATTTGGAAAAAAAGTTTGGGCAAAATTTTCCTTTTTGGTGGAAGATTATATTTTGAGAGGAAGATTTTTTTTAACATAGGAAGAATTTTTTTACGAATTTTTTTTTTCTGAAAGAAGACTTTTTTTGAGGTGACTGTTGTGGGGAACTTTTTTTTTCAATGGCATATGAAAACTGCTACCGAAATCTTCTTCTTATTGCAATGTTTGGAATCCTGAGTTCAGCTTGGCAAGCTGTGAAATACTCTTGAAAACCATTTGGAAAAAAAGTTTGAGCAAAATTTTTCTTTTTGGTGGAAGACTATATTTTGAGACGAAGATTTTTTTTAACATAGGAAGAATTTTTTTTACGAATTTTTTTTTTCTGAAGGAAAAATTTTTTTGAGGTGACTTTTGTGGGGAACTTTTTTTTTTCAATGGCATATGAAAACTGCTATCGAAACGTTCTTCTTATTGCAATGTTCAGCTTGGCAAGCTGTGAAACACTCTTGAAAACCATTTGGAAAAAAAGTTTGGGCAAAATTTTCCTTTTTGGTGGAAGATTATATTTTGAGAGGAACATTTTTTTAACATAGGAAGAATTTTTTTACGATTTTTTTTTTCTGAAGGAAGAATTTTTTTGAGGTGACTGTTGTGGTGAACTTTTTTTTTTTTCAATGGCATATGAAAACTGCTACCGAAATGTTCTTCTTATTGCAATGTTTGGCATCCTGAGTTCAGCTTGGCAAGCTGTGAAACACTCTTGAAAACCATTTGGAAAAAAAGTTTGGGCAAAATTTTCCTTTTTGGTGGAAGATTATATTTTGAGAGGAACATTTTTTTTAACATAGGAAGAATTTTTTTACGATTTTTTTTTTCTGAAGGAAGAATTTTTTTGAGGTGACTGTTGTGGTGAACTTTTTTTTTTTTCAATGGCATATGAAAACTGCTACCGAAATGTTCTTCTTATTGCAATGTTTGGCTTCCTGAGTTCAGCTTGGCAAGCTGTGAAACACTTTTGAAAACCATTTGGAAAAAAAGTTTGGGCAAAATTTTCCTTTTTGGTGGAAGATTATATTTTGAGATGAAGATTTTTTTTAACATAGGAAGAATTTTTTTACCATTTTTTTTTTCTGAAGGAAGAATTTTTTTGAAGTGACTGTTGTGGGGAACTTTTTTTTTTCAATGGCATATTTGTTCTTAATATTTCAATACAAACACTATGTACAACTTGTTTGGCATCCAGAGTTCAGCTTGGCAAGCTGTGAAAGACTCTTGAAAACCATTTGGAAAAAAAGTTAGAGGAAATTTTTCTTTTTGGTGGAATACTATATTTTGAGAGGAACATTTTTTTAACATAGGAAGAATTTTTTTACGATTTTTTTTTTCTGAAGGAAGAATTTTTTTGATGTGACTGTTGTGGGGAACTTTTTTCTTTTCAATGGCATATGTGTTCTTAATATTTCAATACAAACACTATGTACAACTTGTTTGGCATCCTGAGTTCAGCTTGGCAATCTGTGAAAGACTCTTGAAAACCATTTGGAAAAAAAGTTTGGGCAAAATTTTTCTTTTTGGTGGAAGATTATATTTTGAGAGGAAGATTTTTTTTAACATAGGAAAAAATTTTTTACGAATTTTTTTTTTATGAAGGAAGAATTTTTTTGAGATGAATGTTGTGGGGAACTTTTTTTTTTCAAAGGCAAATGAAAAATGCTTCCAAAAAGTTCTTAATATTTCAATACAAACACTATGTACAAGTGTACAAGTGTTTCAATTTCACTGAAAGCTGATGATAAAATTGACTTAAGATTTCAATGCAAATACTATATATAACTAGTTTAGCATGCTGAGTTCTGCTTGGCAAGCCATGAAAGACTCTTTAAAACCATTTGGAACAAAAGTTACAGCACATTTGAACAAAGTTGAAAATTAGCCTTATTTCAGTGAGAGCTGCAGAAAGAAGCAATAAAATTTCACTGAAAGCTGATGATAAAATTGACTTAAGATTTCAATGCAAATACTATATATAACTAGTTTAGCATGCTGAGTTCTGCTTGGCAAGCCATGAAAGACTCTTGAAAACCATTTGGAACAAAAGTTACAGCACATTTGAACAAAGTTGAAAATTAGCCTTATTTCAGTGAGAGCTGCAGAAAGAAGCAATAAAATTTCACTGAAAGCTGATGATAAAATTGACTTAATATTTCAATGCAAATACTATATATAACTAGTTTAGCATGCTGAGTTCTGCTTGGCAAGCCATGAAAGACTCTTGAAAACCATTTGGAACAAAAGTTACAGCACATTTGAACAAAGTTGAAAATTAGCCTTATTTCAGTGAGAGCTGCAGAAAGAAGCAATAAAATTTCACTGAAAGCTGATGATAAAATTGACTTAATATTTCAATGCAAATACTATATATAACTAGTTTAGCATGCTGAGTTCTGCTTGGCAAGCCATGAAAGACTCTTGAAAACCATTTGGAACAAAAGTTAGAGCACATTTGAACAAAGTTGAAAATTAGCCTTATTTCAGTGAGAGCTGCAGAGAGAAGCAATAAAATTTCACTGAGAGCTGATGATAAAATTGACTTAATATTTCAATGCAAATACTATATATAACTAGTTAAGCATGCTGAGTTCTGCTTGGCAAGCCATGAAAGACTCTTGAAAACCATTTGGAACAAAAGTTACAGCACATTTGAACAAAGTTGAAAATTAGCCTTATTTCAGTGAGAGCTGCAGAAAGAAGCAATAAAATTTCACTGAAAGCTGATGATAAAATTGACTTAATATTTCAATGCAAATACAATATATAACTAGTTTAGCATGCTGAGTTCTGCTTGGCAAGCCATGAAAGACTCTTGAAAACCATTTGGAACAAAAGTTACAGCACATTTGAACAAAGTTGAAAATTAGCCTTATTTCAGTGAGAGCTGCAGAAAGAAGCAATAAAATTTCACTGAAAGCTGATGATAAAATTGACTTAATATTTCAATGCAAATACTATATATAACTAGTTTAGCATGCTGAGTTCTGCTTGGCAAGCCATGAAAGACTCTTGAAAACCATTTGGAACAAAAGTTACAGCACATTTGAACAAAGTTGAAAATTAGCCTTATTTCAGTGAGAGCTGCAGAAAGAAGCAATAAAATTTCACTGAGAGCTGATGATAAAATTGACTTAATATTTCAATGCAAATACTATATATAACTAGTTTAGCATGCTGAGTTCTGCTTGGCAAGCCATGAAAGACTCTTGAAAACCATTTGGAACAAAAGTTACAGCACATTTGAACAAAGTTGAAAATTAGCCTTATTTCAGTGAGAGCTGCAGAAAGAAGCAATAAAATTTCACTGAAAGCTGATGATAAAATTGACTTAAGATTTCAATGCAAATACTATATATAACTAGTTTAGCATGCTGAGTTCGGCTTGGCAAGCCATGAAAGACTCTTGAAAACCATTTGGAACAAAAGTTACAGCACATTTGAACAAAGTTGAAAATTAGCCTTATTTCAGTGAGAGCTGCAGAAAGAAGCAATAAAATTTCACTGAAAGCTGATGATAAAATTGACTTAATATTTCAATGCAAATACTATATATAACTAGTTTAGCATGCTGAGTTCTGCTTGGCAAGCCATGAAAGACTCTTGAAAACCATTTGGAACAAAAGTTACAGCACATTTGAACAAAGTTGAAAATTAGCCTTATTTCAGTGAGAGCTGCAGAAAGAAGCAATAAAATTTCACTGAAAGCTGATGATAAAATTGACTTAAGATTTCAATGCAAATACTATATATAACTAGTTTAGCATGCTGAGTTCTGCTTGGCAAGCCATGAAAGACTCTTGAAAACCATTTGGAACAAAAGTTACAGCACATTTGAACAAAGTTGAAAATTAGGCTTATTTCAGTGAGAGCTGCAGAAAGAAGCAATAAAATTTCACTGAAAGCTGATGATAAAATTGACTTAAGATTTCAATGCAAATACTATATATAACTAATTTAGCATGCTGAGTTCTGCTTGGCAAGCCATGAAAGACTCTTGAAAACCATTTGGAACAAAAGTTACAGCACATTTGAACAAAGTTGAAAATTAGCCTTATTTCAGTGAGAGCTGCAGAAAGAAGCAATAAAATTTCACTGAAAGCTGATGATAAAATTGACTTAAGATTTCAATGCAAATACTATATATAACTAATTTAGCATGCTGAGTTCTGCTTGGCAAGCCATGAAAGACTCTTGAAAACCATTTGGAACAAAAGTTACAGCACATTTGAACAAAGTTGAAAATTAGCCTTATTTCAGTGAGAGCTGCAGAAAGAAGCAATAAAATTTCACTGAAAGCTGATGATAAAATTGACTTAATATTTCAATGCAAATACTATATATAACTAGTTTAGCATGCTGAGTTCTGCTTGGCAAGCCATGAAAGACTCTTGAAAACCATTTGGAACAAAAGTTACAGCACATTTGAACAAAGTTGAAAATTAGCCTTATTTCAGTGAGAGCTGCAGAAAGAAGCAATAAAATTTCACTGAGAGCTGATGATAAAATTGACTTAATATTTCAATGCAAATACTATATATAACTAGTTTAGCATGCTGAGTTCTGCTTGGCAAGCCATGAAAGACTCTTGAAAACCATTTGGAACAAAAGTTACAGCACATTTGAACAAAGTTGAAAATTAGCCTTATTTCAGTGAGAGCTGCAGAAAGAAGCAATAAAATTTCACTGAAAGCTGATGATAAAATTGACTTAAGATTTCAATGCAAATACTATATATAACTAGTTTAGCATGCTGAGTTCGGCTTGGCAAGCCATGAAAGACTCTTGAAAACCATTTGGAACAAAAGTTACAGCACATTTGAACAAAGTTGAAAATTAGCCTTATTTCAGTGAGAGCTGCAGAAAGAAGCAATAAAATTTCACTGAAAGCTGATGATAAAATTGACTTAAGATTTCAATGCAAATACTATATATAACTAGTTTAGCATGCTGAGTTCTGCTTGGCAAGCCATGAAAGACTCTTGAAAACCATTTGGAACAAAAGTTACAGCACATTTGAACAAAGTTGAAAATTAGGCTTATTTCAGTGAGAGCTGCAGAAAGAAGCAATAAAATTTCACTGAAAGCTGATGATAAAATTGACTTAATATTTCAATGCAAATACTATATATAACTAGTTTAGCATGCTGAGTTCTGCTTGGCAAGCCATGAAAGACTCTTGAAAACCATTTGGAACAAAAGTTACAGCACATTTGAACAAAGTTGAAAATTAGGCTTATTTCAGTGAGAGCTGCAGAAAGAAGCAATAAAATTTCACTGAAAGCTGATGATAAAATTGACTTAAGATTTCAATGCAAATACTATATATAACTAATTTAGCATGCTGAGTTCTGCTTGGCAAGCCATGAAAGACTCTTGAAAACCATTTGGAACAAAAGTTACAGCACATTTGAACAAAGTTGAAAATTAGCCTTATTTCAGTGAGAGCTGCAGAAAGAAGCAATAAAATTTCACTGAAAGCTGATGATAAAATTGACTTAAGATTTCAATGCAAATACTATATATAACTAATTTAGCATGCTGAGTTCTGCTTGGCAAGCCATGAAAGACTCTTGAAAACCATTTGGAACAAAAGTTACAGCACATTTGAACAAAGTTGAAAATTAGCCTTATTTCAGTGAGAGCTGCAGAAAGAAGCAATAAAATTTCACTGAAAGCTGATGATAAAATTGACTTAATATTTCAATGCAAATACTATATATAACTAGTTTAGCATGCTGAGTTCTGCTTGGCAAGCCATGAAAGACTCTTGAAAACCATTTGGAACAAAAGTTACAGCACATTTGAACAAAGTTGAAAATTAGCCTTATTTCAGTGAGAGCTGCAGAAAGAAGCAATAAAATTTCACTGAGAGCTGATGATAAAATTGACTTAATATTTCAATGCAAATACTATATATAACTAGTTTAGCATGCTGAGTTCTGCTTGGCAAGCCATGAAAGACTCTTGAAAACCATTTGGAACAAAAGTTACAGCACATTTGAACAAAGTTGAAAATTAGCCTTATTTCAGTGAGAGCTGCAGAAAGAAGCAATAAAATTTCACTGAAAGCTGATGATAAAATTGACTTAAGATTTCAATGCAAATACTATATATAACTAGTTTAGCATGCTGAGTTCGGCTTGGCAAGCCATGAAAGACTCTTGAAAACCATTTGGAACAAAAGTTACAGCACATTTGAACAAAGTTGAAAATTAGCCTTATTTCAGTGAGAGCTGCAGAAAGAAGCAATAAAATTTCACTGAAAGCTGATGATAAAATTGACTTAAGATTTCAATGCAAATACTATATATAACTAGTTTAGCATGCTGAGTTCTGCTTGGCAAGCCATGAAAGACTCTTGAAAACCATTTGGAACAAAAGTTACAGCACATTTGAACAAAGTTGAAAATTAGGCTTATTTCAGTGAGAGCTGCAGAAAGAAGCAATAAAATTTCACTGAAAGCTGATGATAAAATTGACTTAATATTTCAATGCAAATACTATATATAACTAGTTTAGCATGCTGAGTTCTGCTTGGCAAGCCATGAAAGACTCTTGAAAACCATTTGGAACAAAAGTTACAGCACATTTGAACAAAGTTGAAAATTAGCCTTTTTTCAGTGAGAGCTGCAGAAAGAAGCAATAAAATTTCACTGAAAGCTGATGATAAAATTGACTTAAGATTTCAATGCAAATACTATATATAACTAGTTTAGCATGCTGAGTTCTGCTTGGCAAGCCATGAAAGACTCTTGAAAACCATTTGGAACAAAAGTTACAGCACATTTGAACAAAGTTGAAAATTAGGCTTATTTCAGTGAGAGCTGCAGAAAGAAGCAATAAAATTTCACTGAAAGCTGATGATAAAATTGACTTAAGATTTCAATGCAAATACTATATATAACTAATTTAGCATGCTGAGTTCTGCTTGGCAAGCCATGAAAGACTCTTGAAAACCATTTGGAACAAAAGTTACAGCACATTTGAACAAAGTTGAAAATTAGCCTTATTTCAGTGAGAGCTGCAGAAAGAAGCAATAAAATTTCACTGAAAGCTGATGATAAAATTGACTTAAGATTTCAATGCAAATACTATATATAACTAATTTAGCATGCTGAGTTCTGCTTGGCAAGCCATGAAAGACTCTTGAAAACCATTTGGAACAAAAGTTACAGCACATTTGAACAAAGTTGAAAATTAGCCTTATTTCAGTGAGAGCTGCAGAAAGAAGCAATAAAATTTCACTGAAAGCTGATGATAAAATTGACTTAATATTTCAATGCAAATACTATATATAACTAGTTTAGCATGCTGAGTTCTGCTTGGCAAGCCATGAAAGACTCTTGAAAACCATTTGGAACAAAAGTTACAGCACATTTGAACAAAGTTGAAAATTAGCCTTATTTCAGTGAGAGCTGCAGAAAGAAGCAATAAAATTTCACTGAAAGCTGATGATAAAATTGACTTAATATTTCAATACAAATACTATATATAACTAGTTTAGCATGCTGAGTTCTGCTTGGCAAGCCATGAAAGACTCTTGAAAACCATTTGGAACAAAAGTTACAGCACATTTGAACAAAGTTGAAAATTAGCCTTATTTCAGTGAGAGCTGCAGAAAGAAGCAATAAAATTTCACTGAAAGCTGATGATAAAATTGACTTAAGATTTCAATGCAAATACTATATATAACTAGTTTAGCATGCTGAGTTCTGCTTGGCAAGCCATGAAAGACTCTTGAAAACCATTTGGAACAAAAGTTACAGCACATTTGAACAAAGTTGAAAATTAGCCTTATTTCAGTGAGAGCTGCAGAAAGAAGCAATAAAATATCACTGAAAGCTGATGATAAAATTGACTTAAGATTTCAATGCAAATACTATATATAACTAGTTTAGCATGCTGAGTTCTGCTTGGCAAGCCATAAAAGACTCTTTAAAACCATTTGGAATAAAAGTTACAGCACATTTGAACAAAGTTGAAAATTAGCCTTATTTCAGTGAGAGCTGCAGAAAGAAGCAATAAAATTTCACTGAAAGCTGATGATAAAATTGACTTAAGATTTCAATGCAAATACTATATATAACTAGTTTAGCATGCTGAGTTCTGCTTGGCAAGCCATAAAAGACTCTTTAAAACCATTTGGAATAAAAGTTACAGCACATTTGAACAAAGTTGAAAATTAGCCTTATTTCAGTGAGAGCTGCAGAAAGAAGCAATAAAATTTCACTGAAAGCTGATGATAAAATGTGCTTAATATTTCAATGCAAATACTATATATAACTAGTTTAGCATGCTGAGTTCTGCTTGGCAAGCCATGAAAGACTCTTTAAAACCATTTGGAACAAAAGTTACAGCACATTTGAACAAAGTTGAAAATTAGCCTTATTTCAGTGAGAGCTGCAGAAAGAAGCAATAAAATTTCACTGAAAGCTGATGATAAAATGTGCTTAATATTTCAATGCAAATACTATATATAACTAGTTTAGCATGCTGAGTTCTGCTTGGCAAGCCATGAAAGACTCTTAAAAACCATTTGGAACAAAAGTTACAGCACATTTGAACAAAGTTGAAAATTAGCCTTATTTCAGTGAGAGCTGCAGAAAGAAGCAATAAAATTTCACTGAAAGCTGATGATAAAATTGACTTAAGATTTCAATGCAAATACTATATATAACTAGTTTAGCATGCTGAGTTCTGCTTGGCAAGCCATGAAAGACTCTTGAAAACCATTTGGAACAAAAGTTACAGCACATTTGAACAAAGTTGATAATTAACCTTATTTCAGTGAGAGCTGCAGAAAGAAGCAATAAAACTTCACTGAAAGCTGAAAAAAAGTTTGAGCAAAATTTTTCTTTTTGGTGGAAGATTATATTTTGAGAGGAAGATTTCTTTTATCACAGGAAGATTTTTTTTATCAACATTTGTTTTTTTTGGAGGAAGAATTTTTTTCGGTTGACAGTTGGAATTATTTTTTTGAAGGCAAATGTAAACTGCTTCTGAAATCTGCTTTATATTTTATTGCAAATAATTGAAAGTACAACTTGTTTGGAATCCTGAGTTCAGCTTGGCAAGCTGTGAAAGACTCTTGAAAACCATTTGGAAAAAAAGTTTGAGCAAAATTTTTCTTTTTGGTGGAAGATTATATTTTGAGAGGAAGATTTTTTTTAACATAGGAAGAATTTTTTTACGATTTTTTTTTTCTGAAGGAAGAATTTTTTTGAGAAGACTGTTGTGGTGAACTTTTTCCTTTTCAATGGCATATGTGTTCTTAATATTTCAATACAAACACTATGTAAAACTTGTTTGGCATCCTGAGTTCAGCTTGGCAAGCTGTGAAAGACTCTTGAAAACCATTTGGAAAAAAAGTTTGAGCAAAATTTTTCTTTTTGGTGGAAGATTATATTTTGAGATGAAGATTTTTTTTAACATAGGAAGAATTTTTTTACGAATTTTTTTTTTCTGAAGGAAGAATTTTTTTGAGGTGACTGTTGTGGTGAACTTTTTTTTTTCAATGGCATATGAAAACTGCTACCGAAATGTTCTTCTTATTGCAATGTTTGGCATCCTGAGTTCAGCTTGGCAAGCTGTGAAAGACTCTAAAAAACCATTTGGAAAAAAAATTTGTGCAAAATTTTTCTTTTTGTTGGAAGATTATATTTTGAGATGAAGATTTTTTTTAACATAGGAAGAATTTTTTTACGAATTTTTTTTTTCTGAAGGAAGAATTTTTTTGAGGTGACTGTTGTGGTGAACTTTTTTTTTTTCAATGGCATATGAAAACTGCTACCGAAATTTTCTTCTTATTGCAATGTTTGGAATCCTGAGTTCAGCTTGGCAAGCTGTGAAATACTCTTGAAAACCATTTGGAAAAAAAGTTTTAGCAACATTTTTCTTTTTGGTGGAAGATTATATTTAGAGAGGAAGATTTTTTTTAACATAGGAAGAATTTTTTTACGATTTTTTTTTTCTGAAGGAAGAATTTTTTGAGGTGACTGTTGTGGTGAACTTTTTTTTTTTTTCAATGGCATATGAAAACTGCTACCGAAATGTTCTTCTTATTGCAATGTTTGGCATCCTGAGTTCAGCTTGGCAAGCTGTGAAAGAATCTAGAAAACCATTTGGAAAAAAAATTTGTGCAAAATTTTTTTTTTTGTTGGAAGATTATATTTTGAGATGAAGATTTTTTTTAACATAGGAAGAATTTTTTTACGAATTTTTTTTTTCTGAAGGAAGAATTTTTTTGAGGTGACTGTTGTGGTGAACTTTTTTTTTTTCAATGGCATATGAAAACTGCTACCGAAACGTTCTTCTTATTGCAATTTTTGGCATCCTGAGTTCAGCTTGGCAAGCTGTGAAACAATTTTGAAAACCATCTGGAAAAAAAGTTTGGGCAAAATTTTCCTTTTTGGTGAAAGATTACATTTTGAGAGGAAAAAGTTTTTTTAACATAGGAATAATTTTTTTACGATATTTTTTTTTCTGAAGGAATAATTTTTTTGAGGTGACTGTTGTGGTGAACTTTTTTTTTTTCAATGGCATATGAAAACTGCTATCGAAATGTTCTTCTTAATGCAATTGTTGGCATCCTGAGTTCAGCTTGGCAAGCTGTGAAACACTCTTGAAAACCATTTGGAAAAAAAGTTTGGGCAAAATTTTCCTTTTTGGTGGAAGATTATATTTTGAGAGGAAGAATTTTTTTAACATAAGAAGAATTTTTTTACGAATTTTTTTTTCTGAAAGAAGAATTTTTTTGAGGTGACTGTTGTGGGGAACTTTTTTTTCAATGGCATATGAAAACTGCTACCGAAATGTTCTTCTTATTGCAATGTTTGGAATCCTGAGTTCTGCTTGGCAAGCCATGAAAGACTCTTTAAAACCATTTGGAACAAAAGTTACAGCACATTTGAACAAAGTTGAAAATTAGCCTTATTTCAGTGAGAGCTGCAGATAGATAGAGATAGATAGATAGATAGATAGATATATACTTTATTTATCCCGAGGGAAATTCAGGTATCCAGTAGCATAAAAACAAGACATACATTAAACATACATTAGGCTAAAATTAAGATATATATCTAAATTAAAATATAAAAACTAACAGTACCTACAATAAACTTTAACTTAAATTAAGATATAAAATAAAATTTTACAGATATAAATAAAGTGTCCATTGTCTATTGTCGTTGTCGTTGTCCTCCCTGCCTTTGCTGGGAACTGTTGTACAGTCTGATGGCCAGGGGGACGAAAGAGTTTTTTAATCTGTTAGTGGAGCTTGACTGGGACAGCATTCGGCCACTGAACACACTCCTCTGCCTGGTGAAGGTGTCGTGCAGAGGGTGGTGGGTGTTGTCCAGGATGGATAGCAGTTTGTCCAGGGTCCTTCTCTCTGCCACTGTCACCAGAGAGTCCAGCTCTGTGCCCACTACTGAGCCAGCTCTCCTCACCAGTCTGCAGAAAGAAGCAATAAAATTTCACTGAAAGCTGATGATAAAATTTGGTTAATATTTCAATGCAAATACTATATATAACTTGTTTGGCATGTTGAGTTCTGCTTGGCAAGGGTTAGGGTTAGGGTTGGGGTTAGGGTTAGGGTTAGGTTAAGAAGAGGACAATGGACAGCCGGAGGCTGTCCATTGGATAGTGTACTCGCTAGAGTCTATGCATGTAATTATATTTATTTCTCATTAAGGCCTGGTGGTATAATAGAGTAAAAATTATATTAATAATATTTGTACGTATATATTATATAATATATATATTCTGGTATTTAGTTATATTCTATTGAATTATTTCTCATTAAGGCCTAATGGGAGACTGGTATCCAACTTTTGAATCCATTGTCTTTCAAAATATTGCCTCTGTTTCCTGGTCCAATTAGGATTTGCTTCTAGGATTGTGGCCGTGAGTTTATCCCACCCATGTTCAATAAAATGATTGACTAGGGGCAGGTGAGTGTCTTTTTTGCGGCCAATGTTATATCTATGTTGAGTAAACCGTGTGAGCAATGTATTACCAGTTTCTCCTACATATTGGAGTGAGCAAGTAAGACAATTTATCAAATATATACAGTTTTTAGTTTTAGTGCTTGTCCCTTTTTGGGTTGCAAACACCTGATTGGTGTGCCTGTTATGAGCCCAGGGTTCATGTTTATAGAACTCCATGCGGGCCGTCTCTCTCTCCTCTGAGTTAAAGGTGCTAGTTTGGCTTTAATTAGTATATCTTGTATATTATTGTTTTTCTTGTATGCTGTGATATTTCTATGGTCCACCAGTAGACCACCTTGTTCCTGAAGTGTCTTGAAATTATTCTTAAAGGCCCTAGCCAATTTGGTTGCAGACTCAGAATAGAATATAACAAGTGGTAGCATAGGATCCAGGTTAATTGGTTTAACAGTATGAAAAGTACTGTAGACTTGTCTCAGAAAGGACCAAGAGTACCCTCTGGTGGATAACACTTGGCATAGCACTTTCACAGCAGTCTTGAAATCCTCTTGCCTTGTGCATATCTTGAAATCTTAAAAATTTAGATTTTACCAACCCAGCGAAAGTATGCTTCGGATGGTGGCTACTTTTATTCAATAGAGCATGTGTATCTGTTTCTTTAAAGAAAACTTTAATGTCCAATCTGTTAGTTTGCTGGAAATTGGGGCCCTTAAAGGTTGTTGTGTCCAGAAAGTCCACCTCATTAAAACTGTGTGTTGACTTAATAGTGATGGAACTGTTAAAGTTATTCAAGAAAGTGCAAAATGAATTATGACTATATTTTTGTTACTTTTAAGTTGTTTAAGGGCTTTCAATTAAAATTGATCAATATTGCCCGTGTTACACTTGGCAACATAATGTTATTGAACCATTCCGTGTCGGACTGTGACTGTTGCCTTAAGGGCCACGGCACGGTTGGTTCTACTAATACCCATGTGGATTATGGCATAAATGGAAATGATGTAGTTTCCCTAGCGTGTTCAAAATGTACAGCTAATTTAAGCCTCCTGTGGTAGGTTCTGATGTCTACTTGTGTTTGGTTTTTTACATTCTTTTCCTCTCTGATAATAGGTATAAAATTAAGACCTTTGTATAGCAGGGAAAGCTGAACTGCAGTAATTATAAACTTTTTGGCTAACACAGTGACAATCTTAAACCCCGTACACAAACAGTTTTCACGGGGCACTTGCTTTCAACACCTCAACCCAATCCTTGAGGATATTTCTGGCGGTAGGGATGGTCCAGTGTATTCCATCTTCCTCCGCCTGGAAACTCCTCTGTGGCAGCCTGGAGATGGAGTGGAACTGGCTCACAATGTGTTGGTTGAGACGTCTCAGGTTGCGTTGCTCATCCGCTGGGAGGGACTCGGAAAAGTTCAGTTCGGGTATGAGTGTCAGGGCCTGGGGAAAAGCAAGGCCTGCCATTCTCACCGCCCTCTGTAGGTGCCCGATCAGGGCCCCCTCCATTCTCTGAGCTCTGTCATTAATGCCAAAGGACAGCACGATTGTTTCAACAAGATCAGTGTGTAATGTTTTTGCCAATATGGCTTCAGCATGCCTGAATGTTGCACCCGGATAGGACTCAATCTGGAGGTCAGGCTCTTGAAAGGGTGGCATTCTGCTGAGGTTGGAGTCACCCATAATCAACCACTTCTTACAGGGAGTAAGGGTCCAGTCCTTCATCTTATTCTTGCCTGTACTGAGGTGTCTGTGTGGTCTGTAGACTGGTGAAGATGAGTGACTACCAGGTGCTTTAAAGCTGAGTCTCGTCTGTGATGCAGCTGTGCCTGTGTTAGGTGTGGTGTGAGTGTTGCCTATAACAATAGGTAGAGTGAGGGTAGGTGATAACCTACTGGGCCCCGGTTCTGGACTGGATGGTGTGGAGCTGGCGCTGTCAAGCGTGATGGAGACCGTGGGCCCCTCACCGGTTGGCATGAAGGGGGCGTTGGCCTCCGACCAAAGCTCCAAGGCGCTGCAGTCATCAGTGTGGGAGGCGGGGCTAGTGGGATGGGCCCCAGGTGCACCCGCGTCCGTAGGGAAGGTCTGTCCTGAAGAGGAGGGGGGTGGACGTGAGCTGGAAGAGGGAGGAGGCGTGGTCCGTGGTGCCGCCTGTGTGGCTTGAAGCTGGACCCTGTCCTGTAGTGGATCTTCCTGTCGCCGCTCTGTGTCCAATGGTTGCAACCGCAAGGTGTTGGATGGTGTTGTGACCCTCACGTGTGGTTCCCTCTGGCTAAGTCCGATCGGCACATCTGGTGTAGGTCGGGTTAGCAGGGTGGATCTCCAGGTGGAGGGGTCGGTTCTGTTGAGTGCCTCGGGATCTGGAGGTGTGATGTGGCGACGCTTTTGCAACGCCTTCACGGGTCTGGAGTAGACCTGGTGTTGGCCCGAAGGGGCTGACTCTGTAGTGGTTGACCTGGTGGTGAATCTGACATCTGGGGGAGACAACCGATTAGATAGTAAGGAATGTACTTTATCTAGGCTGTGTTGTGAGAGTCTCTGGCCCAGCTGTTTCTTGGCCCACGTGGTGGCCACTCCAAAGGGCTGTTCCCAGTCGCCGCTGTTGATTTGGGTCATGATTTGTAGGTCTGTGTCCAAACACTCTTGGTAGTGGTCCTTTAAGATGAGCAGCGTCTCATGTTCCCACTGCTTGGCATTAGCCTCTATGAGGGACATGGTGGTGGGGTTGGGCGCTGCTGGCTTAATTGAGGTCGCCAATTTAGTGGTGAGTTTGTCAATCGCAATAGGGATTGATCTACCGCTGATGTTGGACATGTGGTGTGTGGCTTTAATAAGCCTGCATGCCACCCTTGCTTTGGCTACGAAATCAGGGTCACTTCTGCCATATGGTGGAGGCGTTGCCGGTCTCTGGCCCCTCGGTGGTCGACCCCGTGGTGGTGGCGTCCCTGGCCTGGCTCCCCTGGGCCCACGAGCCCGGGGGGGCGGCGTGGCCGGTCGGCGACCCCTAGGTGGTCGAGATCTAGGAGGTGGCGTGCTCGGTCGAGCTCTGGGAGGTGGCGTGCTCGGTCTGGATGGTCTAGAAGGGCGCACGAGCGGTGGCGGCGCAGCAGGTGCGGGGCGCCTGGTTGTGCGCGGACCCGATTGTGGTCTATGACGTGACCCATCTCTACTGGTGGTAAAATATGGGCGATCGTCGTCTCTCCCCACACTGTGGTAGCTAGCAGTGTGTGGATTATAATATTGATCGTACCTACTAGGTGCCGATCTGTCATCATGGTAGTGGTCGTCGTAGCTCTGTCTGGAGTGATGTACGGCCCTCCGTACTTGCCATGGCGCAGGTTCGTGCCCGGGATTTGGGTAATCGTACCTGGTTCCGGGATGCTCCGGTGAAGGACAAGATCTTCGAGGGCCCCATCTGACCACTTGCGCGTAAGATGGCGCGCGTTCAGGACTGTGGCCGCCGCCATTTTGATAGTCATGGCGGACCTCGTGGCTCTCTGGTGAATAAAATTCAGTGTGGTTAATATAAGGAGCTTTAACACGGATCCTACCAGCTCTTCTTCTCGGGACCTTAGTCCATTCATATTCGTTATAGTGTTCATCCATTTTAGGCGTTTATTCTTCACCAGTTGTAATCCTTAGCTTATGAATATAATTTCCAAAAAATGTAAAAATTCGGAAAAAGTCGGAGAATGATGTTAATCAAATAGATTTATTTTTATTGTTGCAATAAGCGGGACGTTTCGGTTAACAATTAACCTTCTTCAGCCTAGCAAGCTAAGAAAATACCTGTGAGAGCTATGCGTGCTTCCACGATGAACACTGGAGCAGAGGGTTAGGGTTAGGGTTAGGGTTAGGGTTGGGTTAGGGTTAGGGTTAGGGGTTAGGGGTTAGGGTTAGGGTTAGGGGTTAGGGTTAGGTTAAGAGAGGACAACAGACAGCCAAAGACTGTCCACTGGTTAGTGTACTCGCTAGAGTCTATGTATGTAATGATATCTATCTCCTATCAAGGCCTGGTGGTATTAGAGTAGGAATGATGATTATGATATTGTTATTTTTTTGTTTATTATTTAATAATTATTTTATTAATTGTTTTGTTCTTATGTTATTTATACGTATATACCATATGTGTATATATCTTCTGGTATTTAATATATATCTACTTCTAGTAGTTAGTAGTGTTCTAAAGTTTTTTCTCATTGGGATTTAAAGGGAGACAGGTATTGTCTTTCCAAATATTGCCTCTATTTGTTAGATGTACAGTTTTTAATTTTTGTGTTTGTTTCAACTTGAATTTTAGACACAATATTATTTATAAATATATATATACTATAAGGAATCTGGTTTTAGTTAGTATATATTGTATCTAATTGTTGTTCTAATCTGTAGGAGCTGTGGACTTGTCTAAGAGAAGACCAAGAGCACCCTCTGGTGGATAACACCTGGCGGAGCACTCCCACAACAACTCCAAGATCCACCTGCCTGATATAGAAATTGGAGAATTATTATTATCACTGAGAAGTGTTTTTGACCGACTGTGTGTCATGGTCTGTCTAAATCTAAATATCAGGTTGCACACATCCATAATGAATAGAAATATGGTGGAATGCGCAGTGGTTGAATCTTGTAGACAAGATAATAGGTGTAAATTTTGTAGCTGAATTGCATTGTAAAATAGGTACTATTTTGTAGCTGAATTGCATTCTGGAATAAGATTGACTTATGTCTCCACAGAATATAAGTTGGGAGATACATAAAGTATCCGTAATAAAACTCCACATGTAAAAGTAACCTATGGCAGATGGAAATTAAGTTCAAGCAAGCAGGTAAACGGTTAGGATTAGGGGAGGTATGTGGTGATGTTAAAGAGATATAAACACATCATATATAGCAAGGCATAGATAGACAGTACTAGGGGTAAGTGGCCAAACAGAAGAGGTCATGACAGGTCTTATAATGGATGATCATCATGGGGAATGTGGTAAGATGTCAACAATATTGTCTCCACGTATTGCCCAGTAAGGATTCATAATAGTGTAATGGACATATATGTTTTTTCATACTTAACCTAACATGTCCTCTCAATAAAGCATTCTCTTGTAAGAACCAGACACGAACCCATAGTTGCAAAAGCATACTTATTCCCTCCCACTGCTGAAGATACGATGGAAATGGATGTGCTAAACTCTGTATATCCACTAAAGTACACTGTTCACCCAGTCACACGCCAAGCCTGTAAGGTCTAAACAAAATATGACAATCTTGCTCATAGGCCCAAGAAAGTGGGATTGAATGTGATGGTGGTAATATTCTAGTAATAATGGTGCTTAAGGTCAAATATTGAACGATGGTAATAATGATATAGTAATAATAGTGCTTTAGAGTCAAATTATGAACTGACCTCCAGGAATAAGAAGAGGGGAATAAAACCCTTAAATGGAAAAACAGCTGAGAGGCATGACGTCATCTAAATGGGATAGCCCTCTATAACAGTGATTTATGCTCTTTAAGGCAAATGGAGGTGTTCTAATTCTAATATGGATCTGACAGGTATATAGATTTCACGTGTGATGGTGGTAATATTCTAGTAATAATAGTGTTAGAGTCAATATTGAGCGATAGTGATAATAATATAGTAATAATAGTGTTTAGGGTCTAATTATGAGCTAACCCCCAGGGATAAGGAGAGGGGAATAAAAACCTAAAATGGAAAAACAGCTGAAAGGCGTGACGTCATCTAAATAGGATACCCCTCTATGACAGTGATGTACGCCCTTAAAGGCAATGGAGGTGTTCTATTTCTAATATAGGTATGACAGGTATATAAATTTCACACTCCCAATGTAAAACCTGGATTCCCCCGATGGGGTTAAACCAAGCACGCTTGGTGGTGATGTTTCAGGACAAGCAGCGTCTCACGTAACCACTGCTCGGCCTCAGAGTCTATGGACGACATGGCGTTGGGGTCTGACGCTGCTGCCTTGATGGAGGACGCCAGTTTGGCAGTGATCGTATCGATTATCTTCGGAATCGAAGACCCACCGATGATGGAGATGTGGTGAGTGGCTCGAATTAATCTGCATATCGCTTTGGCCTTTGCCACGAAGTCTGGATCATCTATGCCGTAAGATGGAGGCGTGGCCAAACTCTGGTCTCTCGGTGGTAAGTCGCGCGGCGGTGACGTCACTGGTCCAGCTCCCCTGGATCCGCGAGTCTGGGGGGGCGGCGTGGTCGGTGGACGAGTCCTGGGTGGTCTGGATCTAGGGGGTGGAGTGCACGGCTGCACTCTGGGAGATGGCGAGGTTGGTCTCGGAGGTCTGGAGTGGCACACAGTAGGTGCACAACGCCCAGTAGTGCGCGAGAACGGTTGTGGTCCGTGGCCTGACCCGTCTCCTCTGGTTGCAAAACATGGGCGACCGTGGCCCCTCCCCACATTATGGTAATTGTAATCTTCATCCTCACTGCTCGGTGATAGCTGGTCTTCATCATAATAGTCATCATACCTGGATCTGGGTTGATGTTCGGCTCTGGGTTCTAGCCACAGCGCAGGTCCGCGCCCTCGGTTTGGGCAGTCACACCTGGCCCCGGAGCACTCCGGTGAAGGGCAGAACCCCAGAGGGCCCCATCCGACAACTGGCACGTAAAATGGCGCCCGTCTGGCCCTATGGGCGTCGCCATTTTGGTAAAAATGGCGGACCTCGTGGCTCCTCGGCGCGTAAAGTTCAGCATGGTTGGAGTAAAAAGATTTAATACGGTTCCTACCAGCTCTTTTGCTCGGGACCTTGGTCCAATGATATGGGTAGCAATGTTCATCCATAATGTATTAGGTTTCCTCGTCAATAGTAATTCTTGGTTTGTGAGAAAAAATTCGAAAAAACTGGAAAATGATGTTAATCAATAGATTTGTTTATTTACAGTTGCAATTAACGGCGGGACGTTTCGGTTACAGAAAAAACCTTCATCAGCCAGCAAACTTGAGAAAATACCTGTACGAGCGATTATAGGTGTGCTTCCAGCATGAAGACCTGAGCGGAAGAGGGAGATGGAAGCGGGAGTTAGGCGGATATGCCTTTAACCCCGTGCCCTCTAAGTTGGCGATATCCAGAACGAATTTAAAATAAAGAAATAAAATTTCCCAAAGGGAAAGAGATTGGAAAATTGTCTACACTCCAGAGGGGGGCGCAGACCTAAAAAATAAAATTGTATTAAACCTAGATATAAAAATAATTGTAAAAAATTGGACCGGAGATGGTTGCATTCAATGGCCCTCGGAAATTTAGAGAAAAGAACGTTTGAGCCGGTGAATGGTTGCATTCAGGGACTCCAGGAGTCCAGGAGCTCCTGCGTAAATGGTGGAAGCCAATTGTGGGAGAAAATATGAAGACTATATGAATGAAATGGATGGATATGGAATTAGGCTTAGGCAAAAGGCCCGAATGGTTAGGTTAAGGGTAAGGGGAAGGGGAAGGTATTAACCTCCACTAATAGATAATAATAAACTAATTGGATGGTCTGTGACTTAGGCTTAGGCAAGTAATGGTACTGTGCACAAAGACAAAAATTGCCACGTCGATGGACTATATTGGACCCGTGGCTGGAATGGACCATAGCGGGTAGAAGGTTATCATCATGGATATCGTCAGTGGTGACATGCGTCGTACAGGCTTTTCAAAAACACCATTTTCCTATAGTGATATGTAAGCATATTATGCATTTACACAGTAGGTATACGTAATAGATATTGAAATAAATGAAAACAAAGTAACTTCAGGTATAGAGTGATGGACATAACAGTGTTCCCTCAATAAGTATAAATGGCTATATTCCAATGACATGTATGGTGATAATACTTTACATGAAATGGATGTGGAAAAATGAACAAAAAGAAATAAACTAACTTCAGATATAGAGCGGTGGACATGGCAGTGTTCACCCAATCTACATGTGTAACTATATCCCAATGTCATGTACGGTGGTAATACTTTACATGAAATGGATATGGAAAATAGAACAAAGAGAAATAAAAGTAACTTTAGATTAGCGGTGGTGGACACAAAAGTGTTACCTCAATATATATGAACATATATTACACAGCTATATCACAGTGACATGTATGGTAATAATACTTTACATGAAATGGATATGGAAAACTGAACAAAAAGAAATAAGAATAACTTGAGATATAGAGCGGTAGATATGACAGTGTTCACTCAATCTATATGTATGGCTATATCCCAATGACATGTACGGTGGTGATACTTTACATGAAATGGATATGGAAAACTGAACAAAGAGAAATAAAAGTAACTTCTGGTTTGCAGTGGTGGACACAAAAGTGTTCCCTCGTAACCAACATGACTAAGACACTACCCGGGGAGACCGCCGGATAATGTCACTCGATATAGAAATAAATATTATGACAACACATAAAAACAGCACTGACGGGGTTAGGTTAAGAGAGGACAACAGACAGCCAAAGACTGTCCACTGGTTAGTGTACTCGCTAGAGTCTATGTATGTAATGATATCTATCTCCTATCAAGGCCTGGTGGTATTAGAGTAGGAATGATGATTATAATGTTTTTTTGTATATATATTATCATATTTTATATGATTATTATTATATTATTATATTATGTTATTATGTTATAGAGTTATTTCTCATTGAGGCCTAAGGGGAGACGGGTGTCCAACTTGTGAATCCATTGTCTTTCCAGATATTGCCTCTGTTTCTTGGACCAATTGGGATTTGCCTCTAGGATTGTAGTGGTCAGATTATTCCACCCGTGCTCAATGAAATGGCTGACTAAGGGCAGGTGAGTGTCTTTTTTCCGGCTGATGTTGTATCTATGTTGAGTGAACCGTGTAAGTAGTGTATTGCCAGTTTCACCTACATATTGCATCGAGCACGTGAGACAGCTTATCAGATATATGCAGTTTTTAGTTTTAGTGTTTGTACTTTTTTGGGTTGTAAACACCTGGTTGGTGTGTCTGTTGTAGGCCCAGGGTTCAAATTTATAAAACTCCGTGCGGGCCGCCTCAATCTTCTGAGTCAACGGTACTAATTTGGCTTTGATGAGTATATCCTGTATATTGTTGTTTTTCTTGTAAGCCGTGATAATTCTGTGGTCCACCAATAGACCACCCTGTTCCTGGAGTATTTTGAAATTATTCTTAAAGGCTCTGGCCAATTTAGTGGCAGACTCCGAATAGAATATAACCAGTGGTAGCATAGGGTCCAAGTTAATTGGTTTAACTGTTTTGAAAGTGCTGTAGACTTGTCTAAGGAAAGACCAAGAGTACCCTCTGGTGGATAACACCTGGCATAGCACCCTCACGGCAGACTTGAAATCCTCTAGTCTTGTGCAAATCCTATGGAATCTTAAGAATTGGGATTTTACCAACCCCGCAAAGGTGTGCTTGGGATGGTGGCTGCTTTTATTCAATAGAGCGTGTGTATCTGTTTCTTTAAAGAACACTTTAATGTCCAATCTGTTTGTTTGCTGGAAATTAGGGCCCTTAAAGGTTGTCGTGTCCAGAAAATCCACCTCAGTGAAACTGTGTGTTGATTTAATGGTGATGGAGCTGTTAAAGTTGTTCAGAAAATTGCAGAATGTATCAAACTCCTGTAAGGAGTGCGTCCACACTCCCCAAATATCATCCAGGTATCTGTAGTAATGTAAGGGTTTAATGGGAGCCTCTGATAAGGCTAGTTGTTCCCACTGGGCCATGAAAATATTAGCAAAGGATGGAGCGAATTTTTTACCCATAGCCGTACCTGATATTTGTAAGAAGTATTTATCATCGAATTCGAAGGGTTAGGGTTAGGGTTAGGGTTAGGGTTAGGGTTAGGGTTAGGGGGTTAGAGGGTTAGGGTTAGGGTTAGGGTTAGGGTTAGGGTTAGGGTTAGGGTTAGGGTTAGGTTAAGAGCAATCTGCCCACTTTTCAAAAGTGGTTTTTTGGACGTAAATTTTGAACGCAGAGGGGCAACCTCATACCGAGACCATCCTCGGATACCTTGGGACCAGGCGCATTGGCCGAAAAAGTTTCGTCCCCCTGGTGGCGATTGTGGGTACTGCAATCGCGATTTGAAAAGTTTGAAGCTCTGTAACTCCCCAACGCAGAGGGGCAACACAATTCCAAGCAGTGCCTGTTGTAGCCCTTGGCCAGGACTACATGCTCACCAATTTTTAGCCATTTCCGAGTAACTTTTTTTAACATGGAAAAACAGGTTTTTTGGGAATAACGTCTGGTAGGGGAGGGGCAACTGCACAAGATTTTTAACCAAGATACTAAGCGTGGGGACGGATCAGAATCCGTTGAAATTTTGGTTCTATGTTATTTCTATCCCGAGTTATGGCCAATTTGGTCTGCGCATGCGCAGTAGAGTTTTGGCCCATAATATGTCTGTTGAAAGAGGGGCTCTTCCTGATTCCAAATCCGTTGAAAGTAGGTCTTTATGACCTTCCTATAAGAAGTTATGGCCAAATGAGTACAAGTGAAATTGTGTGAAAATTTGACTAAGTGTGGAGTCAAAAATACTTCCCACAGAAAGTGTCTAGGAGCACGTTCCAGGCCATTTTGAGTGGTCTGGTAATGGTCTGTGGTGAAGTTTTCTAAAAACCCTATGTAAAAAGTTGGAATCTGAATGTGGAATCTGAATGTGGAATGTGGAATCTGAATGTGGAATCTGTATGTGGAATGTGGAATCTGAATGTGGAATCTGAATGTGGAATGTGGATTCTGAATGTGGAATCTGAATGTGGAATCTGGAATCTGAATGTGGAATCTGAATGTGGAATCTGGAATCTGAATGTGGAATCTGAATGTGGAATCTGTATGTGGAATGTGGAATCTGAATGTGGAATCTGAATGTGGAATGTGGAATCTGAATGTGGAATCTGAATGTGGAATGTGGAATCTGAATGTGGAATCTGAATGTGGAATCTGGAATCTGAATGTGGAATCTGAATGTGGAATCTGAATGTGGAATGTGGAATCTGAATGTGGAATCTGAAGGTGGAATGTGGAATCTGAATGTGGAATCTGAATGTGGAATGTGGAATCTGAATGTGGAATCTGAATGTGGAATCTGGAATCTGAATGTGGGTTAGGGTTAGGGTTAGGGTTAGGGTTAGGGTTAGGGTTAGGGTTAGGGTTAGGGTTAGGGGTTAGGGTTAGGGTTAGGTAGTTGAAGTTATCTCGATGACACCCCCTGCTTCATCCGACGACTGGGCAGTTGAAATGGGGTGCCAAAGGCAATGCACGGACCGTCGCACGTTGTCAGCAGCTTCTCATTCCATATTACCCACGTGATTTGTTTTCATGACTTAAATTGCCCTAAACAGGGTTCTGTATTTCTTGTCTTGAGTGTTTCATTACTTCTATGTTGAAAAGCATTCCGATCCTTTGGATTTATCCAGAGTGATTTGTTACTTGACTTAGGTTATTCTTTTGCCCTAAAAAGGGTTCTGTATTTCAGGACTTCAAATTGCCCTAAAAAGGGTTCTGTATTTCAGGTCTTCTTAGAATTTAACCAGAGTGATTAGTTACATGACTTCGGATTGCCCTAAAAAGGGTTCTGTATTTCAGGTCTTTTGAATTTATCCAGAGTGATTCGTTACATGACTTAGGATTGCCCTCGAAAGGGTTCTGTATTTCAGGTCTTTAGAATTTGTCCAGAGCGATTTGTTACTTGATTTAGGATTGCCCCAGAAAGGGTTCTTTATTTCAGGTTTTTTGAGTATTTTTACTCTAGGTTTGAATAAACGTGTTTAAATAACTAGTTATTTTTGTGGATAAATCTTAAATTTAGGGATACATTTCTTCAGTAGTGGACCTCGGAATCACAGAGTGTTTCGGCCATTTCTCACTAGACACTCTCCTCCGAGGGAGGCCCCCCCCGTGGTGATCAAATCACGGGGTGTATCCGGTTTTATGCCAATTGTATTCTAAATTTCCTGGTTTTTGATCTTCCCATATCGGGTTTTGGTAGGAACTTTGAGAGAGTTTTGTTGAAGTAGAATCATGTCAGCCTTTATTGGATAAATTTGTCGTTATCGGGTTTGTTATTTCAGAGTGGTTAGGGTTAGGTAAAGGTCGGCGACTAGGGTTAGGATAAGAGGTTATGGTAAGGTTATCGAGACGCCAGGGTTAGGTTTAGGTAAAAGTCGGCGATTAGGGTTAGGATAAGGGTCATGGTAAGGTTGTTATCGAGACGCCAGGGTTAGGTTTAGGTAAAACTCGGTATTAGGGTTAGGTGAAAGGGTTAAGTTTAGGTAAAAGTCGGAGATTAGGGTTAGGATAAGGGTCGTGGTAAGGTTGTGATAGAGACGCCAGGGTTAGGGTTAGGTAAAACTCGGTATTTAGGGTTAGGTGAGAGGGTTAGGTTTAGGTAAAAGTCGGAGATTAGGGTTAGGATAAGGGTCGTGGTAAGGTTGTTATAGAGACGCCAGGGTTAGGGTTAGGTAAAACCCGGTATTTTAGGGTTAGGTGAGAGGGTTAGGTTTAGGTAAAAGTCGGAGATTAGGGTTAGGATAAGGGTCATGGTAAGGTTGTTATAGAGACGCCAGGGTTAGGTTTAGGTAAAAGTCGGTGATTAGGGTTAGGATAGAGGTTATGGTAGGGTTGTAATCAAAATAAATTAGAGATCAGAGAAAGGCCACATAGGTAGTGAGCAGTGCTGTGTATGGGACAATGTTACAGCGGCTTACTCAGACCAGTGTCAGTCTTCCCATACTCTTGATATTAAGGAACGGTCCTAGTATAGAGCGTGAATGAAATTGACGATCGGATTAGAAAAGGGGTCGAAAAGATCAAGTAAAAATTGAAGTAAAATTATAGTATATATCAAAGTTAAAATTAGAGTTAAATTTAAATTTAAAATTAGGGTTAATAGTAAAGTAAATTAAAGTAAAAATTAAAATTTAAAACAAAGGTAAGGTTAAGGTCAGATTGGTCGTATGTGGTGTAAGATGTGCTGGTGTATGTAGGGCTAACCCCCATAGAAGACTGGGCCACGATTAAGGTCCTGACGCCCTGGACCGCCACACTCTGCGTGCTGTTCCGAGTGGAACCCAGAGGGGCCGTATACTTACCCCCTGATCAGCACAAATCAGTTGTTAACACCGCAAGGTAGCTCTGATTTGGCCAGGCAGGGCTGCGAGGCAGGAGATTGGGGGTAGGCAAGCAGTGGTAGGAGTAGAGCTGTGTGTAAGACAAAATTACAGCGACTTACTCAGGCACCGCAAACCTCCTCGTACTCTCAAGCCTAGGTGATTCTTCAGGGATGACGGTCCAGCAACGCTAGGAGGGTGCCCGACCAGCCAAACCAGGGGGGAAGGAGCAAGGCAGACGCCGCAGGCATGGAGCAAAGGCCGTGTATGTGACGATTCCACGGCCCTATACCATACCTCCGTCAAACGCCCATACTCCCGAGCAACCCAAGGGGGTAGGCAGGCAGAACAGATTCAGGGGGTGGAAGCAGCGGTGAGTTAACAGCAGCTGCCCCCCTCCCCGTCACACCGAACATACCTCCAGGCCCCCAGGGGAAGCCCCCAAGGAATGACAGGTCTAGCTCCACTAAAACGTCGCCTTACCAGTCAAACCAAGGGTGAGTAGCCAACTAGGGGCAAGAAAGCAGGCCAGATGCCGAGGAAAAGGAGCAGTGCTGGGTCTACAGCAGCTACTCCTCTCCCCGTAACACTGTCCAATACTTCCAAGCCCCAAGGGCTACCTCCAAGGAATGACCAGGTCCAGCTACGCCAAAGCGCTGCCTTACCAGCCATCCCAAGGGCAAGAAAGCAGAACAGACGTTGGAGGAAGAGAGCCAAGACCGTGTATGTGACGATTCCACGGTCCTAGACTCCCAACTCCGCCACTGCTCAGACTTCCAAGCACCTTGGAGAGGGTTTAGAAAAACAACACACCAAGCCTCATACACCGCTTGACATTGGTGATTGTTAGATAGGAAAGAGAACAATTTCCAAATCACATAACATTAGAAATGTATGGGACATTGGAAACTGTAAGAGGTAAATACTCACCAGAGAAGTCTTCTGTTAAGAGTAGGTAAATACTCCCAGAAATGATCTTCTTTTCCGTCTGTTTTGTTGTATGTCGCTCCATGACCTTATTAATGGTGTGTAAATATTGACTGGCGGTCTTACTTTTCGCGATTTTTTCCTGATTTATTTGGTAGGTGAAACTTATATAATCGGATAGAGTGGGTAAAGACAATTCGTTTGATATATCATATGTGTTGATTGGATGATTTTTGACGGAGTTATTACTTATTTTGTCAAAAAAGTGGAGAATCTCCCATGATGCATTGCGGGTAATTGTGACATTTCGGAATTCCCGGCTTCTGGATGGTTTGTAAGTAAAAAAACTTATATATTCGGATAGAGCAGATCGAGACGAGCGTTTTGAGATGTAACATGCCTTGGTTTGATGACTTTTTTTATGTGGAGTTTTTGCTCATTATGATAAAATTATGATATTTTTGGGTAATTGATGCAATTTCGGAATTCCCAGCATCTATCATCATCTTATGTATTCTCTTCTGAATTGTTGAGAGTAATCCCTGTTGAAATGAATGGGTTTAGGGTTAGGTAACTGTTGTTTGATGTTTGGTAGGTACATACTACTGGATGTTATTTGCCCTACAGTTAGAACTTAACAGTTGTTTTTTTAGCATTTTAACTGTACTTGACTGTAGTATTTTATTGTAGATTATGGACTGATAACAGTCATTGTTTTGGTTGTTATTTGGGTCTAAATTGAGTTTATTGGGTAGATGAATGATGGAGTCCAGGAGGAAGGTAGAATCAGGGTGCCCCGCCTGTACGGGCTGCAGACACCCCCGCCCGAGCTGGGCTGTGTACTCTACCTCCCCCTATTCCCTCATCTTTACATGAGGGAAGAGAGGCGAGGAGAGGGAAGTTAGAGGAGAGTTTTGGTGATTTTGTTGTATAAAACAGTTTTGGTTGTTATTTGGGCTTAATCCTCAAATAGAATAAGAAATAAATTAATTCTAACTAAATAAAATATATTATATTAGTTAAAACTAAATAAAATAATTAGGATAAATTAAATAGAAATATATTACCTTAAATCAAAATATAATTAAATCTAATTAAATTAGATTAAATAAAATAAAATATAATAAAATAAAATAACATTAAATTGAATTAAATTAATAAATTATTAAATTATTAAATTCAATTAAATTAAATTAGATTAAATTATACTTTGTTGGGAATCGATAGTGAATTGAGTTAAAGGAGGTAGAACAATGATGGAGACCGGAGAAAGGCAGAGTCAAGGTAAGCTGTCTGTACGGACTAGACATACCTCCGCCCCGACCTGGGCTGTTTACTCTGCCTCCCCCCACTCCCTCATGTCTACATGAGGGAAGAGAGGCGAGGAGAGGGATGTAGAGGAAGCAATTGGAGGACTATTTATGTAAATAATGTAGTATTCCTTGGTGGTTGAACTTATGAGAAGTAATGAAAATGAGAACGTTGTTAGGGTAATATATACTGGAGTTGTATTGAGAGCCCGCTCTTCCGAGGTACAGGCTAGGTTAGGTAGTTGAAGTTATCTCGATGACACCCCCTGCTTCATCCGACGACTGGGCAGTTGAAATGGGGTGCCAAAGGCAATGCACGGACCGTCGCACGTTGTCAGCAGCTTCTCATTCCATATTACCCACGTGATTTGTTTTCATGACTTAAATTGCCCTAAACAGGGTTCTGTATTTCTTGTCTTGAGTGTTTCATTACTTCTATGTTGAAAAGCATTCCGATCCTTTGGATTTATCCAGAGTGATTTGTTACTTGACTTAGGTTATTCTTTTGCCCTAAAAAGGGTTCTGTATTTCAGGACTTCAAATTGCCCTAAAAAGGGTTCTGTATTTCAGGTCTTCTTAGAATTTAACCAGAGTGATTAGTTACATGACTTCGGATTGCCCTAAAAAGGGTTCTGTATTTCAGGTCTTTTGAATTTATCCAGAGTGATTCGTTACATGACTTAGGATTGCCCTCGAAAGGGTTCTGTATTTCAGGTCTTTAGAATTTGTCCAGAGCGATTTGTTACTTGATTTAGGATTGCCCCAGAAAGGGTTCTTTATTTCAGGTTTTTTGAGTATTTTTACTCTAGGTTTGAATAAACGTGTTTAAATAACTAGTTATTTTTGTGGATAAATCTTAAATTTAGGGATACATTTCTTCAGTAGTGGACCTCGGAATCACAGAGTGTTTCGGCCATTTCTCACTAGACACTCTCCTCCGAGGGAGGCCCCCCCCGTGGTGATCAAATCACGGGGTGTATCCGGTTTTATGCCAATTGTATTCTAAATTTCCTGGTTTTTGATCTTCCCATATCGGGTTTTGGTAGGAACTTTGAGAGAGTTTTGTTGAAGTAGAATCATGTCAGCCTTTATTGGATAAATTTGTCGTTATCGGGTTTGTTATTTCAGAGTGGTTAGGGTTAGGTAAAGGTCGGCGACTAGGGTTAGGATAAGAGGTTATGGTAAGGTTATCGAGACGCCAGGGTTAGGTTTAGGTAAAAGTCGGCGATTAGGGTTAGGATAAGGGTCATGGTAAGGTTGTTATCGAGACGCCAGGGTTAGGTTTAGGTAAAACTCGGTATTAGGGTTAGGTGAAAGGGTTAAGTTTAGGTAAAAGTCGGAGATTAGGGTTAGGATAAGGGTCGTGGTAAGGTTGTGATAGAGACGCCAGGGTTAGGGTTAGGTAAAACTCGGTATTTAGGGTTAGGTGAGAGGGTTAGGTTTAGGTAAAAGTCGGAGATTAGGGTTAGGATAAGGGTCGTGGTAAGGTTGTTATAGAGACGCCAGGGTTAGGGTTAGGTAAAACCCGGTATTTTAGGGTTAGGTGAGAGGGTTAGGTTTAGGTAAAAGTCGGAGATTAGGGTTAGGATAAGGGTCATGGTAAGGTTGTTATAGAGACGCCAGGGTTAGGTTTAGGTAAAAGTCGGTGATTAGGGTTAGGATAGAGGTTATGGTAGGGTTGTAATCAAAATAAATTAGAGATCAGAGAAAGGCCACATAGGTAGTGAGCAGTGCTGTGTATGGGACAATGTTACAGCGGCTTACTCAGACCAGTGTCAGTCTTCCCATACTCTTGATATTAAGGAACGGTCCTAGTATAGAGCGTGAATGAAATTGACGATCGGATTAGAAAAGGGGTCGAAAAGATCAAGTAAAAATTGAAGTAAAATTATAGTATATATCAAAGTTAAAATTAGAGTTAAATTTAAATTTAAAATTAGGGTTAATAGTAAAGTAAATTAAAGTAAAAATTAAAATTTAAAACAAAGGTAAGGTTAAGGTCAGATTGGTCGTATGTGGTGTAAGATGTGCTGGTGTATGTAGGGCTAACCCCCATAGAAGACTGGGCCACGATTAAGGTCCTGACGCCCTGGACCGCCACACTCTGCGTGCTGTTCCGAGTGGAACCCAGAGGGGCCGTATACTTACCCCCTGATCAGCACAAATCAGTTGTTAACACCGCAAGGTAGCTCTGATTTGGCCAGGCAGGGCTGCGAGGCAGGAGATTGGGGGTAGGCAAGCAGTGGTAGGAGTAGAGCTGTGTGTAAGACAAAATTACAGCGACTTACTCAGGCACCGCAAACCTCCTCGTACTCTCAAGCCTAGGTGATTCTTCAGGGATGACGGTCCAGCAACGCTAGGAGGGTGCCCGACCAGCCAAACCAGGGGGGAAGGAGCAAGGCAGACGCCGCAGGCATGGAGCAAAGGCCGTGTATGTGACGATTCCACGGCCCTATACCATACCTCCGTCAAACGCCCATACTCCCGAGCAACCCAAGGGGGTAGGCAGGCAGAACAGATTCAGGGGGTGGAAGCAGCGGTGAGTTAACAGCAGCTGCCCCCCTCCCCGTCACACCGAACATACCTCCAGGCCCCCAGGGGAAGCCCCCAAGGAATGACAGGTCTAGCTCCACTAAAACGTCGCCTTACCAGTCAAACCAAGGGTGAGTAGCCAACTAGGGGCAAGAAAGCAGGCCAGATGCCGAGGAAAAGGAGCAGTGCTGGGTCTACAGCAGCTACTCCTCTCCCCGTAACACTGTCCAATACTTCCAAGCCCCAAGGGCTACCTCCAAGGAATGACCAGGTCCAGCTACGCCAAAGCGCTGCCTTACCAGCCATCCCAAGGGCAAGAAAGCAGAACAGACGTTGGAGGAAGAGAGCCAAGACCGTGTATGTGACGATTCCACGGTCCTAGACTCCCAACTCCGCCACTGCTCAGACTTCCAAGCACCTTGGAGAGGGTTTAGAAAAACAACACACCAAGCCTCATACACCGCTTGACATTGGTGATTGTTAGATAGGAAAGAGAACAATTTCCAAATCACATAACATTAGAAATGTATGGGACATTGGAAACTGTAAGAGGTAAATACTCACCAGAGAAGTCTTCTGTTAAGAGTAGGTAAATACTCCCAGAAATGATCTTCTTTTCCGTCTGTTTTGTTGTATGTCGCTCCATGACCTTATTAATGGTGTGTAAATATTGACTGGCGGTCTTACTTTTCGCGATTTTTTCCTGATTTATTTGGTAGGTGAAACTTATATAATCGGATAGAGTGGGTAAAGACAATTCGTTTGATATATCATATGTGTTGATTGGATGATTTTTGACGGAGTTATTACTTATTTTGTCAAAAAAGTGGAGAATCTCCCATGATGCATTGCGGGTAATTGTGACATTTCGGAATTCCCGGCTTCTGGATGGTTTGTAAGTAAAAAAACTTATATATTCGGATAGAGCAGATCGAGACGAGCGTTTTGAGATGTAACATGCCTTGGTTTGATGACTTTTTTTATGTGGAGTTTTTGCTCATTATGATAAAATTATGATATTTTTGGGTAATTGATGCAATTTCGGAATTCCCAGCATCTATCATCATCTTATGTATTCTCTTCTGAATTGTTGAGAGTAATCCCTGTTGAAATGAATGGGTTTAGGGTTAGGTAACTGTTGTTTGATGTTTGGTAGGTACATACTACTGGATGTTATTTGCCCTACAGTTAGAACTTAACAGTTGTTTTTTTAGCATTTTAACTGTACTTGACTGTAGTATTTTATTGTAGATTATGGACTGATAACAGTCATTGTTTTGGTTGTTATTTGGGTCTAAATTGAGTTTATTGGGTAGATGAATGATGGAGTCCAGGAGGAAGGTAGAATCAGGGTGCCCCGCCTGTACGGGCTGCAGACACCCCCGCCCGAGCTGGGCTGTGTACTCTACCTCCCCCTATTCCCTCATCTTTACATGAGGGAAGAGAGGCGAGGAGAGGGAAGTTAGAGGAGAGTTTTGGTGATTTTGTTGTATAAAACAGTTTTGGTTGTTATTTGGGCTTAATCCTCAAATAGAATAAGAAATAAATTAATTCTAACTAAATAAAATATATTATATTAGTTAAAACTAAATAAAATAATTAGGATAAATTAAATAGAAATATATTACCTTAAATCAAAATATAATTAAATCTAATTAAATTAGATTAAATAAAATAAAATATAATAAAATAAAATAACATTAAATTGAATTAAATTAATAAATTATTAAATTATTAAATTCAATTAAATTAAATTAGATTAAATTATACTTTGTTGGGAATCGATAGTGAATTGAGTTAAAGGAGGTAGAACAATGATGGAGACCGGAGAAAGGCAGAGTCAAGGTAAGCTGTCTGTACGGACTAGACATACCTCCGCCCCGACCTGGGCTGTTTACTCTGCCTCCCCCCACTCCCTCATGTCTACATGAGGGAAGAGAGGCGAGGAGAGGGATGTAGAGGAAGCAATTGGAGGACTATTTATGTAAATAATGTAGTATTCCTTGGTGGTTGAACTTATGAGAAGTAATGAAAATGAGAACGTTGTTAGGGTAATATATACTGGAGTTGTATTGAGAGCCCGCTCTTCCGAGGTACAGGCTAGGTTAGGTAGTTGAAGTTATCTCGATGACACCCCCTGCTTCATCCGACGACTGGGCAGTTGAAATGGGGTGCCAAAGGCAATGCACGGACCGTCGCACGTTGTCAGCAGCTTCTCATTCCATATTACCCACGTGATTTGTTTTCATGACTTAAATTGCCCTAAACAGGGTTCTGTATTTCTTGTCTTGAGTGTTTCATTACTTCTATGTTGAAAAGCATTCCGATCCTTTGGATTTATCCAGAGTGATTTGTTACTTGACTTAGGTTATTCTTTTGCCCTAAAAAGGGTTCTGTATTTCAGGACTTCAAATTGCCCTAAAAAGGGTTCTGTATTTCAGGTCTTCTTAGAATTTAACCAGAGTGATTAGTTACATGACTTCGGATTGCCCTAAAAAGGGTTCTGTATTTCAGGTCTTTTGAATTTATCCAGAGTGATTCGTTACATGACTTAGGATTGCCCTCGAAAGGGTTCTGTATTTCAGGTCTTTAGAATTTGTCCAGAGCGATTTGTTACTTGATTTAGGATTGCCCCAGAAAGGGTTCTTTATTTCAGGTTTTTTGAGTATTTTTACTCTAGGTTTGAATAAACGTGTTTAAATAACTAGTTATTTTTGTGGATAAATCTTAAATTTAGGGATACATTTCTTCAGTAGTGGACCTCGGAATCACAGAGTGTTTCGGCCATTTCTCACTAGACACTCTCCTCCGAGGGAGGCCCCCCCCGTGGTGATCAAATCACGGGGTGTATCCGGTTTTATGCCAATTGTATTCTAAATTTCCTGGTTTTTGATCTTCCCATATCGGGTTTTGGTAGGAACTTTGAGAGAGTTTTGTTGAAGTAGAATCATGTCAGCCTTTATTGGATAAATTTGTCGTTATCGGGTTTGTTATTTCAGAGTGGTTAGGGTTAGGTAAAGGTCGGCGACTAGGGTTAGGATAAGAGGTTATGGTAAGGTTATCGAGACGCCAGGGTTAGGTTTAGGTAAAAGTCGGCGATTAGGGTTAGGATAAGGGTCATGGTAAGGTTGTTATCGAGACGCCAGGGTTAGGTTTAGGTAAAACTCGGTATTAGGGTTAGGTGAAAGGGTTAAGTTTAGGTAAAAGTCGGAGATTAGGGTTAGGATAAGGGTCGTGGTAAGGTTGTGATAGAGACGCCAGGGTTAGGGTTAGGTAAAACTCGGTATTTAGGGTTAGGTGAGAGGGTTAGGTTTAGGTAAAAGTCGGAGATTAGGGTTAGGATAAGGGTCGTGGTAAGGTTGTTATAGAGACGCCAGGGTTAGGGTTAGGTAAAACCCGGTATTTTAGGGTTAGGTGAGAGGGTTAGGTTTAGGTAAAAGTCGGAGATTAGGGTTAGGATAAGGGTCATGGTAAGGTTGTTATAGAGACGCCAGGGTTAGGTTTAGGTAAAAGTCGGTGATTAGGGTTAGGATAGAGGTTATGGTAGGGTTGTAATCAAAATAAATTAGAGATCAGAGAAAGGCCACATAGGTAGTGAGCAGTGCTGTGTATGGGACAATGTTACAGCGGCTTACTCAGACCAGTGTCAGTCTTCCCATACTCTTGATATTAAGGAACGGTCCTAGTATAGAGCGTGAATGAAATTGACGATCGGATTAGAAAAGGGGTCGAAAAGATCAAGTAAAAATTGAAGTAAAATTATAGTATATATCAAAGTTAAAATTAGAGTTAAATTTAAATTTAAAATTAGGGTTAATAGTAAAGTAAATTAAAGTAAAAATTAAAATTTAAAACAAAGGTAAGGTTAAGGTCAGATTGGTCGTATGTGGTGTAAGATGTGCTGGTGTATGTAGGGCTAACCCCCATAGAAGACTGGGCCACGATTAAGGTCCTGACGCCCTGGACCGCCACACTCTGCGTGCTGTTCCGAGTGGAACCCAGAGGGGCCGTATACTTACCCCCTGATCAGCACAAATCAGTTGTTAACACCGCAAGGTAGCTCTGATTTGGCCAGGCAGGGCTGCGAGGCAGGAGATTGGGGGTAGGCAAGCAGTGGTAGGAGTAGAGCTGTGTGTAAGACAAAATTACAGCGACTTACTCAGGCACCGCAAACCTCCTCGTACTCTCAAGCCTAGGTGATTCTTCAGGGATGACGGTCCAGCAACGCTAGGAGGGTGCCCGACCAGCCAAACCAGGGGGGAAGGAGCAAGGCAGACGCCGCAGGCATGGAGCAAAGGCCGTGTATGTGACGATTCCACGGCCCTATACCATACCTCCGTCAAACGCCCATACTCCCGAGCAACCCAAGGGGGTAGGCAGGCAGAACAGATTCAGGGGGTGGAAGCAGCGGTGAGTTAACAGCAGCTGCCCCCCTCCCCGTCACACCGAACATACCTCCAGGCCCCCAGGGGAAGCCCCCAAGGAATGACAGGTCTAGCTCCACTAAAACGTCGCCTTACCAGTCAAACCAAGGGTGAGTAGCCAACTAGGGGCAAGAAAGCAGGCCAGATGCCGAGGAAAAGGAGCAGTGCTGGGTCTACAGCAGCTACTCCTCTCCCCGTAACACTGTCCAATACTTCCAAGCCCCAAGGGCTACCTCCAAGGAATGACCAGGTCCAGCTACGCCAAAGCGCTGCCTTACCAGCCATCCCAAGGGCAAGAAAGCAGAACAGACGTTGGAGGAAGAGAGCCAAGACCGTGTATGTGACGATTCCACGGTCCTAGACTCCCAACTCCGCCACTGCTCAGACTTCCAAGCACCTTGGAGAGGGTTTAGAAAAACAACACACCAAGCCTCATACACCGCTTGACATTGGTGATTGTTAGATAGGAAAGAGAACAATTTCCAAATCACATAACATTAGAAATGTATGGGACATTGGAAACTGTAAGAGGTAAATACTCACCAGAGAAGTCTTCTGTTAAGAGTAGGTAAATACTCCCAGAAATGATCTTCTTTTCCGTCTGTTTTGTTGTATGTCGCTCCATGACCTTATTAATGGTGTGTAAATATTGACTGGCGGTCTTACTTTTCGCGATTTTTTCCTGATTTATTTGGTAGGTGAAACTTATATAATCGGATAGAGTGGGTAAAGACAATTCGTTTGATATATCATATGTGTTGATTGGATGATTTTTGACGGAGTTATTACTTATTTTGTCAAAAAAGTGGAGAATCTCCCATGATGCATTGCGGGTAATTGTGACATTTCGGAATTCCCGGCTTCTGGATGGTTTGTAAGTAAAAAAACTTATATATTCGGATAGAGCAGATCGAGACGAGCGTTTTGAGATGTAACATGCCTTGGTTTGATGACTTTTTTTATGTGGAGTTTTTGCTCATTATGATAAAATTATGATATTTTTGGGTAATTGATGCAATTTCGGAATTCCCAGCATCTATCATCATCTTATGTATTCTCTTCTGAATTGTTGAGAGTAATCCCTGTTGAAATGAATGGGTTTAGGGTTAGGTAACTGTTGTTTGATGTTTGGTAGGTACATACTACTGGATGTTATTTGCCCTACAGTTAGAACTTAACAGTTGTTTTTTTAGCATTTTAACTGTACTTGACTGTAGTATTTTATTGTAGATTATGGACTGATAACAGTCATTGTTTTGGTTGTTATTTGGGTCTAAATTGAGTTTATTGGGTAGATGAATGATGGAGTCCAGGAGGAAGGTAGAATCAGGGTGCCCCGCCTGTACGGGCTGCAGACACCCCCGCCCGAGCTGGGCTGTGTACTCTACCTCCCCCTATTCCCTCATCTTTACATGAGGGAAGAGAGGCGAGGAGAGGGAAGTTAGAGGAGAGTTTTGGTGATTTTGTTGTATAAAACAGTTTTGGTTGTTATTTGGGCTTAATCCTCAAATAGAATAAGAAATAAATTAATTCTAACTAAATAAAATATATTATATTAGTTAAAACTAAATAAAATAATTAGGATAAATTAAATAGAAATATATTACCTTAAATCAAAATATAATTAAATCTAATTAAATTAGATTAAATAAAATAAAATATAATAAAATAAAATAACATTAAATTGAATTAAATTAATAAATTATTAAATTATTAAATTCAATTAAATTAAATTAGATTAAATTATACTTTGTTGGGAATCGATAGTGAATTGAGTTAAAGGAGGTAGAACAATGATGGAGACCGGAGAAAGGCAGAGTCAAGGTAAGCTGTCTGTACGGACTAGACATACCTCCGCCCCGACCTGGGCTGTTTACTCTGCCTCCCCCCACTCCCTCATGTCTACATGAGGGAAGAGAGGCGAGGAGAGGGATGTAGAGGAAGCAATTGGAGGACTATTTATGTAAATAATGTAGTATTCCTTGGTGGTTGAACTTATGAGAAGTAATGAAAATGAGAACGTTGTTAGGGTAATATATACTGGAGTTGTATTGAGAGCCCGCTCTTCCGAGGTACAGGCTAGGTTAGGTAGTTGAAGTTATCTCGATGACACCCCCTGCTTCATCCGACGACTGGGCAGTTGAAATGGGGTGCCAAAGGCAATGCACGGACCGTCGCACGTTGTCAGCAGCTTCTCATTCCATATTACCCACGTGATTTGTTTTCATGACTTAAATTGCCCTAAACAGGGTTCTGTATTTCTTGTCTTGAGTGTTTCATTACTTCTATGTTGAAAAGCATTCCGATCCTTTGGATTTATCCAGAGTGATTTGTTACTTGACTTAGGTTATTCTTTTGCCCTAAAAAGGGTTCTGTATTTCAGGACTTCAAATTGCCCTAAAAAGGGTTCTGTATTTCAGGTCTTCTTAGAATTTAACCAGAGTGATTAGTTACATGACTTCGGATTGCCCTAAAAAGGGTTCTGTATTTCAGGTCTTTTGAATTTATCCAGAGTGATTCGTTACATGACTTAGGATTGCCCTCGAAAGGGTTCTGTATTTCAGGTCTTTAGAATTTGTCCAGAGCGATTTGTTACTTGATTTAGGATTGCCCCAGAAAGGGTTCTTTATTTCAGGTTTTTTGAGTATTTTTACTCTAGGTTTGAATAAACGTGTTTAAATAACTAGTTATTTTTGTGGATAAATCTTAAATTTAGGGATACATTTCTTCAGTAGTGGACCTCGGAATCACAGAGTGTTTCGGCCATTTCTCACTAGACACTCTCCTCCGAGGGAGGCCCCCCCCGTGGTGATCAAATCACGGGGTGTATCCGGTTTTATGCCAATTGTATTCTAAATTTCCTGGTTTTTGATCTTCCCATATCGGGTTTTGGTAGGAACTTTGAGAGAGTTTTGTTGAAGTAGAATCATGTCAGCCTTTATTGGATAAATTTGTCGTTATCGGGTTTGTTATTTCAGAGTGGTTAGGGTTAGGTAAAGGTCGGCGACTAGGGTTAGGATAAGAGGTTATGGTAAGGTTATCGAGACGCCAGGGTTAGGTTTAGGTAAAAGTCGGCGATTAGGGTTAGGATAAGGGTCATGGTAAGGTTGTTATCGAGACGCCAGGGTTAGGTTTAGGTAAAACTCGGTATTAGGGTTAGGTGAAAGGGTTAAGTTTAGGTAAAAGTCGGAGATTAGGGTTAGGATAAGGGTCGTGGTAAGGTTGTGATAGAGACGCCAGGGTTAGGGTTAGGTAAAACTCGGTATTTAGGGTTAGGTGAGAGGGTTAGGTTTAGGTAAAAGTCGGAGATTAGGGTTAGGATAAGGGTCGTGGTAAGGTTGTTATAGAGACGCCAGGGTTAGGGTTAGGTAAAACCCGGTATTTTAGGGTTAGGTGAGAGGGTTAGGTTTAGGTAAAAGTCGGAGATTAGGGTTAGGATAAGGGTCATGGTAAGGTTGTTATAGAGACGCCAGGGTTAGGTTTAGGTAAAAGTCGGTGATTAGGGTTAGGATAGAGGTTATGGTAGGGTTGTAATCAAAATAAATTAGAGATCAGAGAAAGGCCACATAGGTAGTGAGCAGTGCTGTGTATGGGACAATGTTACAGCGGCTTACTCAGACCAGTGTCAGTCTTCCCATACTCTTGATATTAAGGAACGGTCCTAGTATAGAGCGTGAATGAAATTGACGATCGGATTAGAAAAGGGGTCGAAAAGATCAAGTAAAAATTGAAGTAAAATTATAGTATATATCAAAGTTAAAATTAGAGTTAAATTTAAATTTAAAATTAGGGTTAATAGTAAAGTAAATTAAAGTAAAAATTAAAATTTAAAACAAAGGTAAGGTTAAGGTCAGATTGGTCGTATGTGGTGTAAGATGTGCTGGTGTATGTAGGGCTAACCCCCATAGAAGACTGGGCCACGATTAAGGTCCTGACGCCCTGGACCGCCACACTCTGCGTGCTGTTCCGAGTGGAACCCAGAGGGGCCGTATACTTACCCCCTGATCAGCACAAATCAGTTGTTAACACCGCAAGGTAGCTCTGATTTGGCCAGGCAGGGCTGCGAGGCAGGAGATTGGGGGTAGGCAAGCAGTGGTAGGAGTAGAGCTGTGTGTAAGACAAAATTACAGCGACTTACTCAGGCACCGCAAACCTCCTCGTACTCTCAAGCCTAGGTGATTCTTCAGGGATGACGGTCCAGCAACGCTAGGAGGGTGCCCGACCAGCCAAACCAGGGGGGAAGGAGCAAGGCAGACGCCGCAGGCATGGAGCAAAGGCCGTGTATGTGACGATTCCACGGCCCTATACCATACCTCCGTCAAACGCCCATACTCCCGAGCAACCCAAGGGGGTAGGCAGGCAGAACAGATTCAGGGGGTGGAAGCAGCGGTGAGTTAACAGCAGCTGCCCCCCTCCCCGTCACACCGAACATACCTCCAGGCCCCCAGGGGAAGCCCCCAAGGAATGACAGGTCTAGCTCCACTAAAACGTCGCCTTACCAGTCAAACCAAGGGTGAGTAGCCAACTAGGGGCAAGAAAGCAGGCCAGATGCCGAGGAAAAGGAGCAGTGCTGGGTCTACAGCAGCTACTCCTCTCCCCGTAACACTGTCCAATACTTCCAAGCCCCAAGGGCTACCTCCAAGGAATGACCAGGTCCAGCTACGCCAAAGCGCTGCCTTACCAGCCATCCCAAGGGCAAGAAAGCAGAACAGACGTTGGAGGAAGAGAGCCAAGACCGTGTATGTGACGATTCCACGGTCCTAGACTCCCAACTCCGCCACTGCTCAGACTTCCAAGCACCTTGGAGAGGGTTTAGAAAAACAACACACCAAGCCTCATACACCGCTTGACATTGGTGATTGTTAGATAGGAAAGAGAACAATTTCCAAATCACATAACATTAGAAATGTATGGGACATTGGAAACTGTAAGAGGTAAATACTCACCAGAGAAGTCTTCTGTTAAGAGTAGGTAAATACTCCCAGAAATGATCTTCTTTTCCGTCTGTTTTGTTGTATGTCGCTCCATGACCTTATTAATGGTGTGTAAATATTGACTGGCGGTCTTACTTTTCGCGATTTTTTCCTGATTTATTTGGTAGGTGAAACTTATATAATCGGATAGAGTGGGTAAAGACAATTCGTTTGATATATCATATGTGTTGATTGGATGATTTTTGACGGAGTTATTACTTATTTTGTCAAAAAAGTGGAGAATCTCCCATGATGCATTGCGGGTAATTGTGACATTTCGGAATTCCCGGCTTCTGGATGGTTTGTAAGTAAAAAAACTTATATATTCGGATAGAGCAGATCGAGACGAGCGTTTTGAGATGTAACATGCCTTGGTTTGATGACTTTTTTTATGTGGAGTTTTTGCTCATTATGATAAAATTATGATATTTTTGGGTAATTGATGCAATTTCGGAATTCCCAGCATCTATCATCATCTTATGTATTCTCTTCTGAATTGTTGAGAGTAATCCCTGTTGAAATGAATGGGTTTAGGGTTAGGTAACTGTTGTTTGATGTTTGGTAGGTACATACTACTGGATGTTATTTGCCCTACAGTTAGAACTTAACAGTTGTTTTTTTAGCATTTTAACTGTACTTGACTGTAGTATTTTATTGTAGATTATGGACTGATAACAGTCATTGTTTTGGTTGTTATTTGGGTCTAAATTGAGTTTATTGGGTAGATGAATGATGGAGTCCAGGAGGAAGGTAGAATCAGGGTGCCCCGCCTGTACGGGCTGCAGACACCCCCGCCCGAGCTGGGCTGTGTACTCTACCTCCCCCTATTCCCTCATCTTTACATGAGGGAAGAGAGGCGAGGAGAGGGAAGTTAGAGGAGAGTTTTGGTGATTTTGTTGTATAAAACAGTTTTGGTTGTTATTTGGGCTTAATCCTCAAATAGAATAAGAAATAAATTAATTCTAACTAAATAAAATATATTATATTAGTTAAAACTAAATAAAATAATTAGGATAAATTAAATAGAAATATATTACCTTAAATCAAAATATAATTAAATCTAATTAAATTAGATTAAATAAAATAAAATATAATAAAATAAAATAACATTAAATTGAATTAAATTAATAAATTATTAAATTATTAAATTCAATTAAATTAAATTAGATTAAATTATACTTTGTTGGGAATCGATAGTGAATTGAGTTAAAGGAGGTAGAACAATGATGGAGACCGGAGAAAGGCAGAGTCAAGGTAAGCTGTCTGTACGGACTAGACATACCTCCGCCCCGACCTGGGCTGTTTACTCTGCCTCCCCCCACTCCCTCATGTCTACATGAGGGAAGAGAGGCGAGGAGAGGGATGTAGAGGAAGCAATTGGAGGACTATTTATGTAAATAATGTAGTATTCCTTGGTGGTTGAACTTATGAGAAGTAATGAAAATGAGAACGTTGTTAGGGTAATATATACTGGAGTTGTATTGAGAGCCCGCTCTTCCGAGGTACAGGCTAGGTTAGGTAGTTGAAGTTATCTCGATGACACCCCCTGCTTCATCCGACGACTGGGCAGTTGAAATGGGGTGCCAAAGGCAATGCACGGACCGTCGCACGTTGTCAGCAGCTTCTCATTCCATATTACCCACGTGATTTGTTTTCATGACTTAAATTGCCCTAAACAGGGTTCTGTATTTCTTGTCTTGAGTGTTTCATTACTTCTATGTTGAAAAGCATTCCGATCCTTTGGATTTATCCAGAGTGATTTGTTACTTGACTTAGGTTATTCTTTTGCCCTAAAAAGGGTTCTGTATTTCAGGACTTCAAATTGCCCTAAAAAGGGTTCTGTATTTCAGGTCTTCTTAGAATTTAACCAGAGTGATTAGTTACATGACTTCGGATTGCCCTAAAAAGGGTTCTGTATTTCAGGTCTTTTGAATTTATCCAGAGTGATTCGTTACATGACTTAGGATTGCCCTCGAAAGGGTTCTGTATTTCAGGTCTTTAGAATTTGTCCAGAGCGATTTGTTACTTGATTTAGGATTGCCCCAGAAAGGGTTCTTTATTTCAGGTTTTTTGAGTATTTTTACTCTAGGTTTGAATAAACGTGTTTAAATAACTAGTTATTTTTGTGGATAAATCTTAAATTTAGGGATACATTTCTTCAGTAGTGGACCTCGGAATCACAGAGTGTTTCGGCCATTTCTCACTAGACACTCTCCTCCGAGGGAGGCCCCCCCCGTGGTGATCAAATCACGGGGTGTATCCGGTTTTATGCCAATTGTATTCTAAATTTCCTGGTTTTTGATCTTCCCATATCGGGTTTTGGTAGGAACTTTGAGAGAGTTTTGTTGAAGTAGAATCATGTCAGCCTTTATTGGATAAATTTGTCGTTATCGGGTTTGTTATTTCAGAGTGGTTAGGGTTAGGTAAAGGTCGGCGACTAGGGTTAGGATAAGAGGTTATGGTAAGGTTATCGAGACGCCAGGGTTAGGTTTAGGTAAAAGTCGGCGATTAGGGTTAGGATAAGGGTCATGGTAAGGTTGTTATCGAGACGCCAGGGTTAGGTTTAGGTAAAACTCGGTATTAGGGTTAGGTGAAAGGGTTAAGTTTAGGTAAAAGTCGGAGATTAGGGTTAGGATAAGGGTCGTGGTAAGGTTGTGATAGAGACGCCAGGGTTAGGGTTAGGTAAAACTCGGTATTTAGGGTTAGGTGAGAGGGTTAGGTTTAGGTAAAAGTCGGAGATTAGGGTTAGGATAAGGGTCGTGGTAAGGTTGTTATAGAGACGCCAGGGTTAGGGTTAGGTAAAACCCGGTATTTTAGGGTTAGGTGAGAGGGTTAGGTTTAGGTAAAAGTCGGAGATTAGGGTTAGGATAAGGGTCATGGTAAGGTTGTTATAGAGACGCCAGGGTTAGGTTTAGGTAAAAGTCGGTGATTAGGGTTAGGATAGAGGTTATGGTAGGGTTGTAATCAAAATAAATTAGAGATCAGAGAAAGGCCACATAGGTAGTGAGCAGTGCTGTGTATGGGACAATGTTACAGCGGCTTACTCAGACCAGTGTCAGTCTTCCCATACTCTTGATATTAAGGAACGGTCCTAGTATAGAGCGTGAATGAAATTGACGATCGGATTAGAAAAGGGGTCGAAAAGATCAAGTAAAAATTGAAGTAAAATTATAGTATATATCAAAGTTAAAATTAGAGTTAAATTTAAATTTAAAATTAGGGTTAATAGTAAAGTAAATTAAAGTAAAAATTAAAATTTAAAACAAAGGTAAGGTTAAGGTCAGATTGGTCGTATGTGGTGTAAGATGTGCTGGTGTATGTAGGGCTAACCCCCATAGAAGACTGGGCCACGATTAAGGTCCTGACGCCCTGGACCGCCACACTCTGCGTGCTGTTCCGAGTGGAACCCAGAGGGGCCGTATACTTACCCCCTGATCAGCACAAATCAGTTGTTAACACCGCAAGGTAGCTCTGATTTGGCCAGGCAGGGCTGCGAGGCAGGAGATTGGGGGTAGGCAAGCAGTGGTAGGAGTAGAGCTGTGTGTAAGACAAAATTACAGCGACTTACTCAGGCACCGCAAACCTCCTCGTACTCTCAAGCCTAGGTGATTCTTCAGGGATGACGGTCCAGCAACGCTAGGAGGGTGCCCGACCAGCCAAACCAGGGGGGAAGGAGCAAGGCAGACGCCGCAGGCATGGAGCAAAGGCCGTGTATGTGACGATTCCACGGCCCTATACCATACCTCCGTCAAACGCCCATACTCCCGAGCAACCCAAGGGGGTAGGCAGGCAGAACAGATTCAGGGGGTGGAAGCAGCGGTGAGTTAACAGCAGCTGCCCCCCTCCCCGTCACACCGAACATACCTCCAGGCCCCCAGGGGAAGCCCCCAAGGAATGACAGGTCTAGCTCCACTAAAACGTCGCCTTACCAGTCAAACCAAGGGTGAGTAGCCAACTAGGGGCAAGAAAGCAGGCCAGATGCCGAGGAAAAGGAGCAGTGCTGGGTCTACAGCAGCTACTCCTCTCCCCGTAACACTGTCCAATACTTCCAAGCCCCAAGGGCTACCTCCAAGGAATGACCAGGTCCAGCTACGCCAAAGCGCTGCCTTACCAGCCATCCCAAGGGCAAGAAAGCAGAACAGACGTTGGAGGAAGAGAGCCAAGACCGTGTATGTGACGATTCCACGGTCCTAGACTCCCAACTCCGCCACTGCTCAGACTTCCAAGCACCTTGGAGAGGGTTTAGAAAAACAACACACCAAGCCTCATACACCGCTTGACATTGGTGATTGTTAGATAGGAAAGAGAACAATTTCCAAATCACATAACATTAGAAATGTATGGGACATTGGAAACTGTAAGAGGTAAATACTCACCAGAGAAGTCTTCTGTTAAGAGTAGGTAAATACTCCCAGAAATGATCTTCTTTTCCGTCTGTTTTGTTGTATGTCGCTCCATGACCTTATTAATGGTGTGTAAATATTGACTGGCGGTCTTACTTTTCGCGATTTTTTCCTGATTTATTTGGTAGGTGAAACTTATATAATCGGATAGAGTGGGTAAAGACAATTCGTTTGATATATCATATGTGTTGATTGGATGATTTTTGACGGAGTTATTACTTATTTTGTCAAAAAAGTGGAGAATCTCCCATGATGCATTGCGGGTAATTGTGACATTTCGGAATTCCCGGCTTCTGGATGGTTTGTAAGTAAAAAAACTTATATATTCGGATAGAGCAGATCGAGACGAGCGTTTTGAGATGTAACATGCCTTGGTTTGATGACTTTTTTTATGTGGAGTTTTTGCTCATTATGATAAAATTATGATATTTTTGGGTAATTGATGCAATTTCGGAATTCCCAGCATCTATCATCATCTTATGTATTCTCTTCTGAATTGTTGAGAGTAATCCCTGTTGAAATGAATGGGTTTAGGGTTAGGTAACTGTTGTTTGATGTTTGGTAGGTACATACTACTGGATGTTATTTGCCCTACAGTTAGAACTTAACAGTTGTTTTTTTAGCATTTTAACTGTACTTGACTGTAGTATTTTATTGTAGATTATGGACTGATAACAGTCATTGTTTTGGTTGTTATTTGGGTCTAAATTGAGTTTATTGGGTAGATGAATGATGGAGTCCAGGAGGAAGGTAGAATCAGGGTGCCCCGCCTGTACGGGCTGCAGACACCCCCGCCCGAGCTGGGCTGTGTACTCTACCTCCCCCTATTCCCTCATCTTTACATGAGGGAAGAGAGGCGAGGAGAGGGAAGTTAGAGGAGAGTTTTGGTGATTTTGTTGTATAAAACAGTTTTGGTTGTTATTTGGGCTTAATCCTCAAATAGAATAAGAAATAAATTAATTCTAACTAAATAAAATATATTATATTAGTTAAAACTAAATAAAATAATTAGGATAAATTAAATAGAAATATATTACCTTAAATCAAAATATAATTAAATCTAATTAAATTAGATTAAATAAAATAAAATATAATAAAATAAAATAACATTAAATTGAATTAAATTAATAAATTATTAAATTATTAAATTCAATTAAATTAAATTAGATTAAATTATACTTTGTTGGGAATCGATAGTGAATTGAGTTAAAGGAGGTAGAACAATGATGGAGACCGGAGAAAGGCAGAGTCAAGGTAAGCTGTCTGTACGGACTAGACATACCTCCGCCCCGACCTGGGCTGTTTACTCTGCCTCCCCCCACTCCCTCATGTCTACATGAGGGAAGAGAGGCGAGGAGAGGGATGTAGAGGAAGCAATTGGAGGACTATTTATGTAAATAATGTAGTATTCCTTGGTGGTTGAACTTATGAGAAGTAATGAAAATGAGAACGTTGTTAGGGTAATATATACTGGAGTTGTATTGAGAGCCCGCTCTTCCGAGGTACAGGCTAGGTTAGGTAGTTGAAGTTATCTCGATGACACCCCCTGCTTCATCCGACGACTGGGCAGTTGAAATGGGGTGCCAAAGGCAATGCACGGACCGTCGCACGTTGTCAGCAGCTTCTCATTCCATATTACCCACGTGATTTGTTTTCATGACTTAAATTGCCCTAAACAGGGTTCTGTATTTCTTGTCTTGAGTGTTTCATTACTTCTATGTTGAAAAGCATTCCGATCCTTTGGATTTATCCAGAGTGATTTGTTACTTGACTTAGGTTATTCTTTTGCCCTAAAAAGGGTTCTGTATTTCAGGACTTCAAATTGCCCTAAAAAGGGTTCTGTATTTCAGGTCTTCTTAGAATTTAACCAGAGTGATTAGTTACATGACTTCGGATTGCCCTAAAAAGGGTTCTGTATTTCAGGTCTTTTGAATTTATCCAGAGTGATTCGTTACATGACTTAGGATTGCCCTCGAAAGGGTTCTGTATTTCAGGTCTTTAGAATTTGTCCAGAGCGATTTGTTACTTGATTTAGGATTGCCCCAGAAAGGGTTCTTTATTTCAGGTTTTTTGAGTATTTTTACTCTAGGTTTGAATAAACGTGTTTAAATAACTAGTTATTTTTGTGGATAAATCTTAAATTTAGGGATACATTTCTTCAGTAGTGGACCTCGGAATCACAGAGTGTTTCGGCCATTTCTCACTAGACACTCTCCTCCGAGGGAGGCCCCCCCCGTGGTGATCAAATCACGGGGTGTATCCGGTTTTATGCCAATTGTATTCTAAATTTCCTGGTTTTTGATCTTCCCATATCGGGTTTTGGTAGGAACTTTGAGAGAGTTTTGTTGAAGTAGAATCATGTCAGCCTTTATTGGATAAATTTGTCGTTATCGGGTTTGTTATTTCAGAGTGGTTAGGGTTAGGTAAAGGTCGGCGACTAGGGTTAGGATAAGAGGTTATGGTAAGGTTATCGAGACGCCAGGGTTAGGTTTAGGTAAAAGTCGGCGATTAGGGTTAGGATAAGGGTCATGGTAAGGTTGTTATCGAGACGCCAGGGTTAGGTTTAGGTAAAACTCGGTATTAGGGTTAGGTGAAAGGGTTAAGTTTAGGTAAAAGTCGGAGATTAGGGTTAGGATAAGGGTCGTGGTAAGGTTGTGATAGAGACGCCAGGGTTAGGGTTAGGTAAAACTCGGTATTTAGGGTTAGGTGAGAGGGTTAGGTTTAGGTAAAAGTCGGAGATTAGGGTTAGGATAAGGGTCGTGGTAAGGTTGTTATAGAGACGCCAGGGTTAGGGTTAGGTAAAACCCGGTATTTTAGGGTTAGGTGAGAGGGTTAGGTTTAGGTAAAAGTCGGAGATTAGGGTTAGGATAAGGGTCATGGTAAGGTTGTTATAGAGACGCCAGGGTTAGGTTTAGGTAAAAGTCGGTGATTAGGGTTAGGATAGAGGTTATGGTAGGGTTGTAATCAAAATAAATTAGAGATCAGAGAAAGGCCACATAGGTAGTGAGCAGTGCTGTGTATGGGACAATGTTACAGCGGCTTACTCAGACCAGTGTCAGTCTTCCCATACTCTTGATATTAAGGAACGGTCCTAGTATAGAGCGTGAATGAAATTGACGATCGGATTAGAAAAGGGGTCGAAAAGATCAAGTAAAAATTGAAGTAAAATTATAGTATATATCAAAGTTAAAATTAGAGTTAAATTTAAATTTAAAATTAGGGTTAATAGTAAAGTAAATTAAAGTAAAAATTAAAATTTAAAACAAAGGTAAGGTTAAGGTCAGATTGGTCGTATGTGGTGTAAGATGTGCTGGTGTATGTAGGGCTAACCCCCATAGAAGACTGGGCCACGATTAAGGTCCTGACGCCCTGGACCGCCACACTCTGCGTGCTGTTCCGAGTGGAACCCAGAGGGGCCGTATACTTACCCCCTGATCAGCACAAATCAGTTGTTAACACCGCAAGGTAGCTCTGATTTGGCCAGGCAGGGCTGCGAGGCAGGAGATTGGGGGTAGGCAAGCAGTGGTAGGAGTAGAGCTGTGTGTAAGACAAAATTACAGCGACTTACTCAGGCACCGCAAACCTCCTCGTACTCTCAAGCCTAGGTGATTCTTCAGGGATGACGGTCCAGCAACGCTAGGAGGGTGCCCGACCAGCCAAACCAGGGGGGAAGGAGCAAGGCAGACGCCGCAGGCATGGAGCAAAGGCCGTGTATGTGACGATTCCACGGCCCTATACCATACCTCCGTCAAACGCCCATACTCCCGAGCAACCCAAGGGGGTAGGCAGGCAGAACAGATTCAGGGGGTGGAAGCAGCGGTGAGTTAACAGCAGCTGCCCCCCTCCCCGTCACACCGAACATACCTCCAGGCCCCCAGGGGAAGCCCCCAAGGAATGACAGGTCTAGCTCCACTAAAACGTCGCCTTACCAGTCAAACCAAGGGTGAGTAGCCAACTAGGGGCAAGAAAGCAGGCCAGATGCCGAGGAAAAGGAGCAGTGCTGGGTCTACAGCAGCTACTCCTCTCCCCGTAACACTGTCCAATACTTCCAAGCCCCAAGGGCTACCTCCAAGGAATGACCAGGTCCAGCTACGCCAAAGCGCTGCCTTACCAGCCATCCCAAGGGCAAGAAAGCAGAACAGACGTTGGAGGAAGAGAGCCAAGACCGTGTATGTGACGATTCCACGGTCCTAGACTCCCAACTCCGCCACTGCTCAGACTTCCAAGCACCTTGGAGAGGGTTTAGAAAAACAACACACCAAGCCTCATACACCGCTTGACATTGGTGATTGTTAGATAGGAAAGAGAACAATTTCCAAATCACATAACATTAGAAATGTATGGGACATTGGAAACTGTAAGAGGTAAATACTCACCAGAGAAGTCTTCTGTTAAGAGTAGGTAAATACTCCCAGAAATGATCTTCTTTTCCGTCTGTTTTGTTGTATGTCGCTCCATGACCTTATTAATGGTGTGTAAATATTGACTGGCGGTCTTACTTTTCGCGATTTTTTCCTGATTTATTTGGTAGGTGAAACTTATATAATCGGATAGAGTGGGTAAAGACAATTCGTTTGATATATCATATGTGTTGATTGGATGATTTTTGACGGAGTTATTACTTATTTTGTCAAAAAAGTGGAGAATCTCCCATGATGCATTGCGGGTAATTGTGACATTTCGGAATTCCCGGCTTCTGGATGGTTTGTAAGTAAAAAAACTTATATATTCGGATAGAGCAGATCGAGACGAGCGTTTTGAGATGTAACATGCCTTGGTTTGATGACTTTTTTTATGTGGAGTTTTTGCTCATTATGATAAAATTATGATATTTTTGGGTAATTGATGCAATTTCGGAATTCCCAGCATCTATCATCATCTTATGTATTCTCTTCTGAATTGTTGAGAGTAATCCCTGTTGAAATGAATGGGTTTAGGGTTAGGTAACTGTTGTTTGATGTTTGGTAGGTACATACTACTGGATGTTATTTGCCCTACAGTTAGAACTTAACAGTTGTTTTTTTAGCATTTTAACTGTACTTGACTGTAGTATTTTATTGTAGATTATGGACTGATAACAGTCATTGTTTTGGTTGTTATTTGGGTCTAAATTGAGTTTATTGGGTAGATGAATGATGGAGTCCAGGAGGAAGGTAGAATCAGGGTGCCCCGCCTGTACGGGCTGCAGACACCCCCGCCCGAGCTGGGCTGTGTACTCTACCTCCCCCTATTCCCTCATCTTTACATGAGGGAAGAGAGGCGAGGAGAGGGAAGTTAGAGGAGAGTTTTGGTGATTTTGTTGTATAAAACAGTTTTGGTTGTTATTTGGGCTTAATCCTCAAATAGAATAAGAAATAAATTAATTCTAACTAAATAAAATATATTATATTAGTTAAAACTAAATAAAATAATTAGGATAAATTAAATAGAAATATATTACCTTAAATCAAAATATAATTAAATCTAATTAAATTAGATTAAATAAAATAAAATATAATAAAATAAAATAACATTAAATTGAATTAAATTAATAAATTATTAAATTATTAAATTCAATTAAATTAAATTAGATTAAATTATACTTTGTTGGGAATCGATAGTGAATTGAGTTAAAGGAGGTAGAACAATGATGGAGACCGGAGAAAGGCAGAGTCAAGGTAAGCTGTCTGTACGGACTAGACATACCTCCGCCCCGACCTGGGCTGTTTACTCTGCCTCCCCCCACTCCCTCATGTCTACATGAGGGAAGAGAGGCGAGGAGAGGGATGTAGAGGAAGCAATTGGAGGACTATTTATGTAAATAATGTAGTATTCCTTGGTGGTTGAACTTATGAGAAGTAATGAAAATGAGAACGTTGTTAGGGTAATATATACTGGAGTTGTATTGAGAGCCCGCTCTTCCGAGGTACAGGCTAGGTTAGGTAGTTGAAGTTATCTCGATGACACCCCCTGCTTCATCCGACGACTGGGCAGTTGAAATGGGGTGCCAAAGGCAATGCACGGACCGTCGCACGTTGTCAGCAGCTTCTCATTCCATATTACCCACGTGATTTGTTTTCATGACTTAAATTGCCCTAAACAGGGTTCTGTATTTCTTGTCTTGAGTGTTTCATTACTTCTATGTTGAAAAGCATTCCGATCCTTTGGATTTATCCAGAGTGATTTGTTACTTGACTTAGGTTATTCTTTTGCCCTAAAAAGGGTTCTGTATTTCAGGACTTCAAATTGCCCTAAAAAGGGTTCTGTATTTCAGGTCTTCTTAGAATTTAACCAGAGTGATTAGTTACATGACTTCGGATTGCCCTAAAAAGGGTTCTGTATTTCAGGTCTTTTGAATTTATCCAGAGTGATTCGTTACATGACTTAGGATTGCCCTCGAAAGGGTTCTGTATTTCAGGTCTTTAGAATTTGTCCAGAGCGATTTGTTACTTGATTTAGGATTGCCCCAGAAAGGGTTCTTTATTTCAGGTTTTTTGAGTATTTTTACTCTAGGTTTGAATAAACGTGTTTAAATAACTAGTTATTTTTGTGGATAAATCTTAAATTTAGGGATACATTTCTTCAGTAGTGGACCTCGGAATCACAGAGTGTTTCGGCCATTTCTCACTAGACACTCTCCTCCGAGGGAGGCCCCCCCCGTGGTGATCAAATCACGGGGTGTATCCGGTTTTATGCCAATTGTATTCTAAATTTCCTGGTTTTTGATCTTCCCATATCGGGTTTTGGTAGGAACTTTGAGAGAGTTTTGTTGAAGTAGAATCATGTCAGCCTTTATTGGATAAATTTGTCGTTATCGGGTTTGTTATTTCAGAGTGGTTAGGGTTAGGTAAAGGTCGGCGACTAGGGTTAGGATAAGAGGTTATGGTAAGGTTATCGAGACGCCAGGGTTAGGTTTAGGTAAAAGTCGGCGATTAGGGTTAGGATAAGGGTCATGGTAAGGTTGTTATCGAGACGCCAGGGTTAGGTTTAGGTAAAACTCGGTATTAGGGTTAGGTGAAAGGGTTAAGTTTAGGTAAAAGTCGGAGATTAGGGTTAGGATAAGGGTCGTGGTAAGGTTGTGATAGAGACGCCAGGGTTAGGGTTAGGTAAAACTCGGTATTTAGGGTTAGGTGAGAGGGTTAGGTTTAGGTAAAAGTCGGAGATTAGGGTTAGGATAAGGGTCGTGGTAAGGTTGTTATAGAGACGCCAGGGTTAGGGTTAGGTAAAACCCGGTATTTTAGGGTTAGGTGAGAGGGTTAGGTTTAGGTAAAAGTCGGAGATTAGGGTTAGGATAAGGGTCATGGTAAGGTTGTTATAGAGACGCCAGGGTTAGGTTTAGGTAAAAGTCGGTGATTAGGGTTAGGATAGAGGTTATGGTAGGGTTGTAATCAAAATAAATTAGAGATCAGAGAAAGGCCACATAGGTAGTGAGCAGTGCTGTGTATGGGACAATGTTACAGCGGCTTACTCAGACCAGTGTCAGTCTTCCCATACTCTTGATATTAAGGAACGGTCCTAGTATAGAGCGTGAATGAAATTGACGATCGGATTAGAAAAGGGGTCGAAAAGATCAAGTAAAAATTGAAGTAAAATTATAGTATATATCAAAGTTAAAATTAGAGTTAAATTTAAATTTAAAATTAGGGTTAATAGTAAAGTAAATTAAAGTAAAAATTAAAATTTAAAACAAAGGTAAGGTTAAGGTCAGATTGGTCGTATGTGGTGTAAGATGTGCTGGTGTATGTAGGGCTAACCCCCATAGAAGACTGGGCCACGATTAAGGTCCTGACGCCCTGGACCGCCACACTCTGCGTGCTGTTCCGAGTGGAACCCAGAGGGGCCGTATACTTACCCCCTGATCAGCACAAATCAGTTGTTAACACCGCAAGGTAGCTCTGATTTGGCCAGGCAGGGCTGCGAGGCAGGAGATTGGGGGTAGGCAAGCAGTGGTAGGAGTAGAGCTGTGTGTAAGACAAAATTACAGCGACTTACTCAGGCACCGCAAACCTCCTCGTACTCTCAAGCCTAGGTGATTCTTCAGGGATGACGGTCCAGCAACGCTAGGAGGGTGCCCGACCAGCCAAACCAGGGGGGAAGGAGCAAGGCAGACGCCGCAGGCATGGAGCAAAGGCCGTGTATGTGACGATTCCACGGCCCTATACCATACCTCCGTCAAACGCCCATACTCCCGAGCAACCCAAGGGGGTAGGCAGGCAGAACAGATTCAGGGGGTGGAAGCAGCGGTGAGTTAACAGCAGCTGCCCCCCTCCCCGTCACACCGAACATACCTCCAGGCCCCCAGGGGAAGCCCCCAAGGAATGACAGGTCTAGCTCCACTAAAACGTCGCCTTACCAGTCAAACCAAGGGTGAGTAGCCAACTAGGGGCAAGAAAGCAGGCCAGATGCCGAGGAAAAGGAGCAGTGCTGGGTCTACAGCAGCTACTCCTCTCCCCGTAACACTGTCCAATACTTCCAAGCCCCAAGGGCTACCTCCAAGGAATGACCAGGTCCAGCTACGCCAAAGCGCTGCCTTACCAGCCATCCCAAGGGCAAGAAAGCAGAACAGACGTTGGAGGAAGAGAGCCAAGACCGTGTATGTGACGATTCCACGGTCCTAGACTCCCAACTCCGCCACTGCTCAGACTTCCAAGCACCTTGGAGAGGGTTTAGAAAAACAACACACCAAGCCTCATACACCGCTTGACATTGGTGATTGTTAGATAGGAAAGAGAACAATTTCCAAATCACATAACATTAGAAATGTATGGGACATTGGAAACTGTAAGAGGTAAATACTCACCAGAGAAGTCTTCTGTTAAGAGTAGGTAAATACTCCCAGAAATGATCTTCTTTTCCGTCTGTTTTGTTGTATGTCGCTCCATGACCTTATTAATGGTGTGTAAATATTGACTGGCGGTCTTACTTTTCGCGATTTTTTCCTGATTTATTTGGTAGGTGAAACTTATATAATCGGATAGAGTGGGTAAAGACAATTCGTTTGATATATCATATGTGTTGATTGGATGATTTTTGACGGAGTTATTACTTATTTTGTCAAAAAAGTGGAGAATCTCCCATGATGCATTGCGGGTAATTGTGACATTTCGGAATTCCCGGCTTCTGGATGGTTTGTAAGTAAAAAAACTTATATATTCGGATAGAGCAGATCGAGACGAGCGTTTTGAGATGTAACATGCCTTGGTTTGATGACTTTTTTTATGTGGAGTTTTTGCTCATTATGATAAAATTATGATATTTTTGGGTAATTGATGCAATTTCGGAATTCCCAGCATCTATCATCATCTTATGTATTCTCTTCTGAATTGTTGAGAGTAATCCCTGTTGAAATGAATGGGTTTAGGGTTAGGTAACTGTTGTTTGATGTTTGGTAGGTACATACTACTGGATGTTATTTGCCCTACAGTTAGAACTTAACAGTTGTTTTTTTAGCATTTTAACTGTACTTGACTGTAGTATTTTATTGTAGATTATGGACTGATAACAGTCATTGTTTTGGTTGTTATTTGGGTCTAAATTGAGTTTATTGGGTAGATGAATGATGGAGTCCAGGAGGAAGGTAGAATCAGGGTGCCCCGCCTGTACGGGCTGCAGACACCCCCGCCCGAGCTGGGCTGTGTACTCTACCTCCCCCTATTCCCTCATCTTTACATGAGGGAAGAGAGGCGAGGAGAGGGAAGTTAGAGGAGAGTTTTGGTGATTTTGTTGTATAAAACAGTTTTGGTTGTTATTTGGGCTTAATCCTCAAATAGAATAAGAAATAAATTAATTCTAACTAAATAAAATATATTATATTAGTTAAAACTAAATAAAATAATTAGGATAAATTAAATAGAAATATATTACCTTAAATCAAAATATAATTAAATCTAATTAAATTAGATTAAATAAAATAAAATATAATAAAATAAAATAACATTAAATTGAATTAAATTAATAAATTATTAAATTATTAAATTCAATTAAATTAAATTAGATTAAATTATACTTTGTTGGGAATCGATAGTGAATTGAGTTAAAGGAGGTAGAACAATGATGGAGACCGGAGAAAGGCAGAGTCAAGGTAAGCTGTCTGTACGGACTAGACATACCTCCGCCCCGACCTGGGCTGTTTACTCTGCCTCCCCCCACTCCCTCATGTCTACATGAGGGAAGAGAGGCGAGGAGAGGGATGTAGAGGAAGCAATTGGAGGACTATTTATGTAAATAATGTAGTATTCCTTGGTGGTTGAACTTATGAGAAGTAATGAAAATGAGAACGTTGTTAGGGTAATATATACTGGAGTTGTATTGAGAGCCCGCTCTTCCGAGGTACAGGCTAGGTTAGGTAGTTGAAGTTATCTCGATGACACCCCCTGCTTCATCCGACGACTGGGCAGTTGAAATGGGGTGCCAAAGGCAATGCACGGACCGTCGCACGTTGTCAGCAGCTTCTCATTCCATATTACCCACGTGATTTGTTTTCATGACTTAAATTGCCCTAAACAGGGTTCTGTATTTCTTGTCTTGAGTGTTTCATTACTTCTATGTTGAAAAGCATTCCGATCCTTTGGATTTATCCAGAGTGATTTGTTACTTGACTTAGGTTATTCTTTTGCCCTAAAAAGGGTTCTGTATTTCAGGACTTCAAATTGCCCTAAAAAGGGTTCTGTATTTCAGGTCTTCTTAGAATTTAACCAGAGTGATTAGTTACATGACTTCGGATTGCCCTAAAAAGGGTTCTGTATTTCAGGTCTTTTGAATTTATCCAGAGTGATTCGTTACATGACTTAGGATTGCCCTCGAAAGGGTTCTGTATTTCAGGTCTTTAGAATTTGTCCAGAGCGATTTGTTACTTGATTTAGGATTGCCCCAGAAAGGGTTCTTTATTTCAGGTTTTTTGAGTATTTTTACTCTAGGTTTGAATAAACGTGTTTAAATAACTAGTTATTTTTGTGGATAAATCTTAAATTTAGGGATACATTTCTTCAGTAGTGGACCTCGGAATCACAGAGTGTTTCGGCCATTTCTCACTAGACACTCTCCTCCGAGGGAGGCCCCCCCCGTGGTGATCAAATCACGGGGTGTATCCGGTTTTATGCCAATTGTATTCTAAATTTCCTGGTTTTTGATCTTCCCATATCGGGTTTTGGTAGGAACTTTGAGAGAGTTTTGTTGAAGTAGAATCATGTCAGCCTTTATTGGATAAATTTGTCGTTATCGGGTTTGTTATTTCAGAGTGGTTAGGGTTAGGTAAAGGTCGGCGACTAGGGTTAGGATAAGAGGTTATGGTAAGGTTATCGAGACGCCAGGGTTAGGTTTAGGTAAAAGTCGGCGATTAGGGTTAGGATAAGGGTCATGGTAAGGTTGTTATCGAGACGCCAGGGTTAGGTTTAGGTAAAACTCGGTATTAGGGTTAGGTGAAAGGGTTAAGTTTAGGTAAAAGTCGGAGATTAGGGTTAGGATAAGGGTCGTGGTAAGGTTGTGATAGAGACGCCAGGGTTAGGGTTAGGGTTAGGGTTAGGGTTAGGGTTAGGGTTAGGGTTAGGGTTAGGGTTAGGGTTAGGGTTAGAGGGGTTAGGGTTAGGGTTAGGGTTAGGGTTAGGGTTAGGGGTTAGGGTTAGGGTTAGGGTTAGGGTTAGGGTTAGGGTTAGGGTTAGGTTAAGAGAAGACAGCAGACAGTCAAAGACTGCCCACTGGTTAGTGTACTCGCTAATATCTATGTATGTAATGATATCTATCTCCTATCAAGGCCTGGTGGTATTAGAGTAGGAATGATAACATAAAGTTTTTTTGTATATATATTATCAAATTTGATATGATTATTGTTATGTTATTATATTATATTATCATGTTGTGGAGTTATTTCTCATTGAGGCCAAAGGGGAGACGGGTGTTCAACTTGTGAATCCATTGTCTTTCCAGATATTTCCTCTGTTTCTTGGACCAATTGGGATTTGCCTCTAAGATAGTAGTGGTCAGATTATTCCACCCGTGCTCAATGAAATGGCTAACCAAGGGCAGGTGAGTGTCTTTTTTACGGCTGATGTTATATCTATGTTGGGTGAATCGTGTCAGTAGTGTATTGCCAGTTTCACCTACATATTGCATCGAGCACGTGAGACAACTTATGAGATATATGCAATTTTTAGTTTTAGTGTTGGTACTTTTTTGGGTGGCGAACACCTGGTTGGTGTGTTTGTTGTATGCCCAGGGTTCAAATTTGTAAAACTCAGTGCGAGCAGCCTCAGTCTTCTGAGTCAACGGTGTTAATTTGGCTTTAATGAGTATATCCTGTATATTGTTGTTCTTCTTGTAGGCCGTGATTATTCTGTGGTCCACCAATAGACCACCTTGTTCCTGGAGTATTTTGAAATTATTCTTAAAGGCTCTGGCCAATTTAGTGGCAGACTCCGAGTAGAATATGACCAGTGGTATCATGGGGTCCACGTTAATTGGTTTAACTGTTTTGAAAGTACTGTAGACCTGTCTAAGGAAAGACCAAGAGTACCCTCTGGTGGACAAGACCTTGCACAGCACCCTCACGGCAAACCCAAAGTCCTCTATTCTTGTGCAGATTCTGTGGAATCTTAAAAATTGGGATTTGACCAAGCCCGCAAAAGTGTGCTTGGGATGGTGGCTGCTTTTATTCAATAGAGCATGTGTGTCTGTTGCTTTAAAGAACACTTTAATGTCCAATCTGTTTGTTTGCTGGAAATTAGGGCCCTTAAAGGTTGTCGTGTCCAGAAAATCCACCTCAGTGAGACTGTGTGTTGATTTAATGGTGATGGAACTGTTAAAGTTGTTCAGAAAATTGCAGAATGTATCAAACTCCTGTAAAGAGTGTGTCCACACTCCCCAAATATCATCTAGGTATCTATAGTAATGTAAGGGTTTAATGGGAGCCTGTGATAAGGCTGATTGTTCCCACTGGGCCATGAAAATATTGGCAAAAGAGGGAGCAAATTTTTTACCCATGGCCGTGCCTGATATTTGTAAAAAGTATTTATCGTCAAATTCAAAGTCGTTTCTGGTAAGGTTAAGGTATAAGAGTTGTAATATTTCCTTATCTGGACGTTTGGAATCTGGATATAACTGAAAGGTATTTTTGACCGCCTCCATGCCTTGGTCTGTGTTAATATTTGT